>NW_024881276.1:59232669-59843728 GCF_018691265.1 Tyto alba | reverse complement strand
GTGCTTTTCCCTCTGTGTTATACACGAGCATGCACTATAGTTTTTGATGTAGCGCAAGCACCAGTGACCTGCCATCTAGGTAGAATTATTTGCCGTGACTTGGGTCAGGAGCATAAGAGGAATCTGGTGAATTTCAATAAAAGCTTGAAACTTCACCATCTCCCAAGGGGTATGAGAAATGGTAGATCAGAGAAACCAGAGCACATGATTAGATAGCTTGTAAAAGATGTTTCTAACATTAAAAAAAAAATATATAATCAAAATTATATAGCATGAAAGTTAAGACTTTCATTTCAAAATATTCAGTCATGATTGCCTTAGCGAGTCTATGCCTTCTAATTGCATTCTGGTAAGGTCTTTAATTACATCAGCACACAACACAGGACATAAAGCTTGGAAAATATTTACATTACAGCTCTGGATTAAATCTATTCAGGCATAGAAATGTGACATATCTTAGGGTGATGCTGAAAGAAGGCAGAGACTGTTATGGAGTGGGTGCTTAGGTGATGATGGAGCATATAGTTTGTTATGAGCTGAGCGTCAGAGTGCGTGGCATAAAGCCTTGAGGCAGCACTGAAGAACCTTGACTCCAGTTGTCATTGCATGGAACTACAGGAATATAGTATGCAATTACCTGGGTTGACCTTCAGCCAGGACACCATGGATAAGACCTTCTCTTTTATTCAAAATGATAATGCAGATTTAGGATAAGGTTTTTACAACGGCTTCTGCCAAAGCTAGCACGTCAGCCAGAGCTGCAAGTGAGAAAGGGTAAGAGCAGTCAGTGCTGCCAGTGCCACTATTAAAATAACAAGTATGGATAGCATTTGCAGAGAGCATGTTGAATAACAGGGAAAGAACAAAACAGTGTTTTTGTTTGGGTTCAGGATTTAGGGGACTTTTCATTTACATGGTTTTCATTTTTCATTAGGCCATCAAGGGACAGGAGGATTGTGTCACTGAAATATGGAGATCAGACTTCTGATGAAAACAGATGTAGGATTATGCACAACATCTCATTGCCCCTTCCAGAGGAAAACTTTCACATCCCAGGCTGAGAGTACCTCGGTCCAGTGTCTTCTTTTCTCTGTCCTTGAGGGAACAATCCTAGCTATAGGGAAGTTAACTACATGTAACTGAGAAGTGTGTCAGATCAATTGCCCCTTTAAGGTCTCCCTAAGGATTGCTGTGAGGCAGCAGGCCTATGTTTAGAACACCTTACAGGAGACTTGGACTTGTTTTGCCAGCCGAAGTGTTGAGGTTTGCTGGATCAAAATTAGTGTGTGCTCTGGGTGCTGCCCTCAGCTGGCCCAGAGACAGAGACATATCCGTGCTGCTCATGACCTTGACGTAAAATATCAGCTGTCTTCCCCTTCCCTCTAACTCTTCAAGGTTCTGAGAATGTGAGATCCAAGGAAGTTGAAGTTAATTCAGTGCCATTCTTGCTTTCTTTGGTGATTTATCCAGAGCACCCCAGCTGAACATGCCACAGAGATCTCCTCATTCAGGACTTCAATTTTCATCTCAAAGCCTTAGCTGGTCTGTATCTGTGTTTCTTTAAAAGACTATCTCAACATTGGCATTGATGCCCAAAGCACATCAATGAAGAATGCTAGAAAACTACCTTGGATATATCCTCAAAACACTGTCACTGCTGAGGAGGATCGCAGAGAGTGCTAGCTCAGAAAGCCAGTAAGTCAGCTGCATATTCCTAATGTAAGGGGAGCCCAGTCCTTCCCACTTTGTACCACATCATGTGAAAACAAAGGGGGAACATGATCAGCACTAGAATCAGACATGACTGCAGAGAAAACTCCCTTCTTCTCAACTTGTTACCACCCTGTAGCTGCCACACAGAATGAAATAGGTCTGGATTTTGCATTTTAATAGTCACTTTGTATTTTATAAACTTGGAAATGTCAAAAAAGAACACCCACTGGAGAGATCCTTTTTTACGTGTCAGAGTTTGTTCATGAACTCGCACCAACTGGCTCCATGTGTTACTGTAGTTGGCATCTCCACAGAGGAGGAGGAATCTCCCTTCCGTCCTCTCCCAGGAGGTGAACTCCATTCTCAAGAAACACAGGGATTAGCTGAGCTAACAGAGCATGCGCGCAATGCTGCTGGGGAGCATGGAAAGTGCTGAATGGCTTCAGTGGGGTCCTGTTACATGCACAGCACTGACAACTGCAAAAAGAAAGAGGCCGAGAGAGCACGAGAGGGACTGAACTATACAAGGCTAGCATCGTGGCTTCATGGTTAAAAAGGCAATGCGCTTAGCGCTCAACCCTCTCAAAGAATGCCTCAGATGTGCCATCTGCTCGGCAATTTTGCATGCTTACTGTGAAAAAGGCAATTCTAAGGAATACTTTCAACAACTCCTAATTGCCAGCCTTTGAAAAATGAAGTGTTAAAAATACAGATTTCATACCTACTACACCATGGAACTCAGACTTTTCAGAAGGTATGTCCTGCCCTCTCTACATCTACTCGTTGGGGAAGAGGTCATGTCTCACAGGGGCTATCCAGAGGGCCTCCCGATGCAGAGGCACTGGCACAGGCACTGCAGCAGTGACAGGAATGACTTACATCTTCTGATCTTCCAGTCAGAAAAGTGATCTTAACCAAGTTAGTAAGATTCCTAGGGATTACTGAGGATGAAGACAGCCTGGATAGATGCTTATGTAGTTGGTGACATACCTGATGATAAGAGAGTTAACAAAAAAATATATACCTACTGGTTCCTGCTTTTCCTAACCAGGCTAGAAAAAAAGTTTATTCAAGTTAAAGGAAGGTATTTGTTATTATTTTTACATTGGTTGGCATGCATCTCCTAGGCTTATGAATAGTGTATTAGTACTGAAAAAAAAAAAAAAAAAGGAAAAGAAGAAGGAAAGTGAGAAAATTAAGTTGATCATGCTGATAACGTAGGCAAAATATTCTGATGTCAGGTCCAGTTTATATAGATGCACACATGCATGCAATAGCACATATAGAAGTTATACATCCTGGATTATACACAAAATAAGTAAAATTTCAGTTAGCCAGATTGTTTTAATGAATCTAAGAAATACAGTGCAGATTAATTTATTCAGTATTTGTGTTGCTAATGCCAAATGCCCAAATGCTGTCAGCTGATTGTAAACTAAATAAAAATAAAACACGGAAAATTTTTGAAACAGTTACCTCTGATTAGCAAAAGATGAAACATAGCTCACACTCTGATGGGCTCCTAAAGATGTGCCTCTCAGAATGTGGGCTTTCCTTGGAGAATGGTTCACCTTGTAGCCGTGATTTTGCAAAAAGAAAGCATCATGAAAAGAATCTCAGTAAAAATGGTCATAAACATCATACCAGGCACCATAACGTGGAGACCTTCAAAAACTAAAAACAATGTCTTCCTCTAAAAAGAAGCCAAGAGCCTGTCCAGGCAATTCCTGGAGAATGGAACTTGGAAAGTAGCCCAAAAAAAAGATCTATTTCATTAGGGTAGTTACTGGTAGATGTGACACAGTCCTGTGGTAGCTGAATAAAATAGTAATTATGAAAGTTTAAATATCTTGAAGTTAGAAGATCTGGCTAACTTGCAGTCAAAGATTTTTTTAAGTGGATCAGGGAGCTTCCTGAGATACTGGATTTAATTTCTTAAGTTTTGAAAAACTGGAAGGATTCCAATGAAATATTAAGAAGCTAGTCTGCTGACATTTTGAAGTGATAAATGGCATAACAAGGGAAGTTATAGGTCAGTTAGAGTGATATTGATGCTGAGAAAAAAACAACAGTGGGACACAATCAAAAAACAGTTAAATTACAGAGTTTCAGTGAGTGTTGGTAAATGAGGTTTCATGGAAGAGGCATTCTATTAAAATAACTTCACATTGTTTATTGAAAAGATTGTATTCCTGGCTGACAAAGGTAATCCTGTTAGTGTAGTGTTCAATTCCTTCAAAATGCAATTTTAAAATATTTTTCACTCTAATTAAAAACTAGGACTCTGCCAAGACACTATTGCACATCTTAAACAAATTAGAAACCAGATAAGTGACTGAAAATTGTATTTGCTAAAGGGGAATCTTCAGCAAAAGGGGGGTGTGTTTCTAATGTGGTCCCACAGAGGTCTGGTTTTGGTTTAGCACTGTTGAGTACTTTTCCTGATAATCTGAAAGCAAGTATAAAAAGTGTTCTAATTAAGTTAGCTGATCACACAAGATTTATGACATAGTAGATGAGGATGGGAGCATCTAATGGATGTAAAGAAAATTGAGTTACTTGTTAGGCTTAAAACAGTTGAACGTGTATGTGAATATATCCTAATACATTGTGCACATACAGCAGCAAAAAAAAAAAAAGTGCATATGATGTTTACAAGATGGGAGACATCATTCTCAGAATAAATAAATAAATAAATAGATAGATAAATAAATAAATAAATAAATAAAAGAGGTATGAAAAGAACAGTCAAAGGGTGAGGAGATTGAGAACTATGACCAGGTGAGAAGACCTGCACCTGGGGGAATGCATTGGGCAGGCCACAGAGGAGGCAATGGCTGCTTTTTTCCTTGTGAGAAACAGTTTGGGGTAGTGTCACTGTGAATCCCAAGAGAAATGTGCATGGTGGGGCTGGGAAGTGCTCTCAGAGCAGCTGTACAGTGGCTGTTTCAGGGGATGTTTTAGAATTACACCTCTGGGGAAACTGCTAAGCTGGGAAAGTTCCTGTGTTGTACAAGGTCACACAGAAATCTCATATCCCTGAAATAAGCTCTTGAACTTGTCTGCTTTAGCTTTCTGGTAGGCTGACAAGCTCTGCCCAGGTTAGTTGGGAAGGAAGCTCTGAGAGTGCCTTCCTTGAGAAAGCATATGCTGTGATAACACCACAAGGAAAATTCTACCTTCTTTTGGAGGAAAGCAGCCTTTGGATGCAGCTCATGTTTTTAGGGAGAAAGCCTGGAAATTATGGGGGAAGGAAAGGACAGCATGAGTTGAACAAGGATATTGATTAGGTTGGAAGGATGGAAAGAATTTGCTTGTGCCTCAAAGAGCATCAGCATGGAAAGGATCTCTGTCAGACCTATACGATATAAGATGTCCTCCGGAAAGCTGTAAAGTAGGGACATGAGAATTCAGTGTGTTAGCCACAGGCCACCTTACTCATCCTGGTGATAAGCACTGGAAGGTCAAAAAAACGAGCAGGCAGGTAGAATATGCGGAAAGACTTAGGAGCTAATATTTTCCTGTGTGTGAATCTCTGTCTCCTCACCTATCAGAGAGTAGTTAAAGACCCTTAGACCTGGTGTTAGATTTGTGTCACAGTGGAGATGCAAAGTAGGTGTCAGATTTATGAAACAGAAAGCTTCCTTGCTGGCAAAGGCAAGGTAATTCACCTTCTGATGGGAGTCTGTGTTGTTAAGGGGTTTTAGGAGGAAAATATTATGATCTTTATCTGATAACCTGACATGAAGGGCCACATTTTGAAAGTGACCTTGACCTGCCCTAGAAACTTGCACGTTCTGCAAGCACAGAGTTGCTGGAGAATAGTGGAGATTTACCCTTTTCCATTTCTACAATTTGATTTTGCAGGCAGAGATACAGCCAGGCCTTTAATGCATGTCAGTTCACAGCAAAACAAGTTCACAAACACATAGGCTATACTGATTGTCTGCACACAAGCTTACCATGTTTGAATTTTATGGCATTTGGACTTGTGATTTCAAAATAGATCATACCCCATACTTGCACATGGTTCAGGTGGGCAAAGTGAAAATTCGCAAGATATTTTTGAAACATCTTCCAATGTTTGCACTCTATCAGATGAATAATATGAGAATTTGCTGGTAATGGCACAGCTAGCAGAATAGCAGGTTTAAATCTGGTAGGATGCTTGGAGTTGCATGCTGCTAGCCCGTGCTGTGGTCACACAGAGCTGCCCAGGTAAAGAACAGCTCTGGCTAACTTCTGGGAAAGGGTTTTTGTCAGATGGCAAAAATGGTTGTAAGCATGACACACTTCCAGGTGAGTGAAGAGACTAAATCTGTTCAGTGTAGAAAGGAGGAGTGGTAATGCTAAGAAAAACAAATGGCATCCCTGAATTTGAGAGGCAGCATCAGATTAGAAGGTTAACCTAAGGAGATTTTTTTTACATAGTCCATAACAAATCCATAGTGGTCATGAAAACATCTGAGGACTGTGTCAATACTGTGTCAATGAGATTCAAAAGTGGACATGGTGGAGAAGAACCGAGAAGTTACAGTGCAAAGTAATGTTTTTAAAAGCAATAATATGAACCCCTTCTCTTCTGTTGACAGAAACTAGGAAAGAGGTTTTCCCATTATTCCATTCCACATACTTGGCTATGGAAAGGACACCAGGGCACATTTCATTCCCATTTGGTCAGGTATGACAATTGTCATGTCCCTCCAGAAGTAACTAGAAAAGAAACAGTTTTAACGTGCAATGTCCAAATGCCATTTTGTGGGTCATCAAGATATTCCTTTCTGAAGTTCTCTTTTGCAAACCAGCAGAATTCTTGCTGCTTCTGCTTTAATCGTATTATTGGGGGCATCGTTGTATTGAAGTCTTATCCAAAACTTTCAAAAATTGAGTGTGATCCACATAACTTTTGTTTGTCATTTCACATTAAATCCTACAACCTTCTTGCCTTTCACAGCAGTTCCCATTAGCCGTTTTGTGGCATAGCTTCAGATTTTGCTATTCTTGACTAAATTCTTCAGGCCTTTCTTGACATTACAGGTTTTGATTTTCCAAAACAGACACAATGCATGCAACACCTCATCAGATAGTCACCTACCCCTTTGAGTTTATAGCAAATAACAAAGATTTTTCTGGAAAGTAATCTTGTCATATAAACAGTAGTTAAAAACATACATAAATATCCTAATATTTTGGAAATTACTATGGAAGTAGCATTAGACTTCTAGTTGCAGAAAGAGAAACACAAAGGAATTGTGAGACCACTAAATTTCTGATGTGATTTAAACCTATTGCAAGCTACATACTGGTACAATGTCTGCTTAATACTGTGACCTTATCAAGCCTGTTGACAATTCACACTTTCTGGAAGCCCAAAATGATAGCAAAACATATGTGGGCATCTTTTCTGAGTAGCCTGCCAGCCTAAGCATAAAAATCAGACTGGATTAAGAAGTTGCTAGTGCTGATACACATCTGTGTACTATATGGAAGTTCAAAAGAGATCCTTGAGCAAACTATTTATCAGAGATATCACATCAAGCCTGTAATGATGCATCTCTCTAAAGCTGAAGATCTAGTAAGTTATGGCACTCATTATAGAGCCACAGAGCCTATAGAGTGACGTGTCTGTAAAGGATGAACCAAGGTCACCAGGAGTGCTAACAGAGCTGTGTAACAAAAAAGACTAAAACAGCTCAACTGTTAGTGTGACCAGATTGTCACACAATAGGTTGCACCCAGATAAATTCTTATCAAAGAGTTGAGCATCTTCGTATTTGGAAAGTAAAAATAAATTATAATAAATTTATCTTTATTATTATAAACACATGAACAATATAAATACAAACATGCAACAGTGATACGTACCACAGTATATAACTAGATGTACACTGTTTTGATATAAAATAGATTTTAGAAGGATTTCTTTTATTTAATGCTACTGGATATGAAAAAGAGGAAGAAAATATAATAAGGAGTCTTTTCCTGTGAGGTAGAGTAAGCCAGAAAGCCTTATGAAAATGGTTAGAATTTCAGGCAACAGACTGTATGACAAGGAAGTGTACGACAAGGAAGAAAATGGCTCATTGCAAGGTAGGGAGGAAACAATTTCATGTAGGTAATCTTGCCAAGTGTGGAAACTGTTTCAAAATATTTTTGGAAAAGGAGTGAAAGATATTTATAACTAACATATTTATCTAGGGTGTCTGTTGCTTGTCCCAGATCTGTTTAGGTATTACAGATCAGAGGAGACTTTCTATGGGTGTTGGAAATTGTGGTAGAAAATTAATTTGAAAATGGGAAGAACTAATATTGTCATATGACTAAGAAAGCAGTCATGTAGAATATGTCCACCTGAACAAAATGGCAGGTATGTGTATCTGTGTCCAAGAAAATCTGTACTCTCTGAGTGCACAATGTGTCAGACAACACACCATGAAGGACAGAAGAGGTCCTCATGTTCAGTTTCACTCCTATAGACCTTAGCTCACAATGATGTAATGTGTTGCCACTTGTTTTCATGTGCACACCGATCTCTTCAGATTTCTTGTGAACCTAGATAGCTTTTGCTATTGTTGTGTTGATCCAACTATGGCAGCATCTTGGTGTCACTCATAATGTTTAGGCACTTGTATCTGTATAGTTAATGAAGCATGTGGCTTCTGGAGAACAGAGGAGGAGTGGTATTTCTTGGTAATGATCCTACAGCAGGAAATACATTTCTCCCCGGAAGACTGACTCATTGAATGACCTATTTCTAACATCCTGAGATAAGGAAGCATAGAACTGGGTGGTGTACCCCAGCTCAGTCCTGGGAATTTGAGACTGTAAATTGCAAGAATTGGGTTTGTTTCCTTAAGACTGCATAAGCAGCTGTGCTTTACCCTGCGCTTACATACATGAACTTGCTTCATGAAGTCTGGGTGACAGCAGACATTAGTCTGAAAAAATCTGAAAGACTAGTTGTGTTATGTTAGTTGATGTGATCTGATTTGGGTAGTCTATGGCCAATGGAAAGGTTATAGGACAAACAGTTGACTTGCAGTGGTGCATTTTCTGTCATCCCTCATGAATATGTTGTCCCTTTGCTGGACTTCTGATGGCACAGAAGCACTGAAAACCTCTCAGAGAGCTGAAGCTTATTCCACAAGGGCAATAAAGCAGATGGGCTGCCCAGAGGGATTACACAACGCAGCTAGAGCAAGCCCTGAGCAATCTGACTCTGCTCTGAACAGGATCTTGGGCTAGAGACCTCTTCCAGGTTGGCAGGATCCTGTGATTCTAGGTCATGGTCACATATTTATCAAGGGATCCCAGTTTACCACCTTCCAGCTCCTGTCTCCTGCGCACAGTCTAACTATATCCTGATTGCATGTAGGGATGATAGCTGATATTTACCAACCCCTATCCAGCCTTATTTCCTTTGGAATGAGGGAGGTGTGGTGTTACCTACTAATAAGTCTCCTCGTCTGGATAATGCAGGGGCTTTAGGGATGCAGGAGTCTTCTGCAGGGAGAAGCACCCAGAAGTGCTCAGCACCCTCCAAGGATCTTCAGAAAGGCCTCGTGAACAATCACTGAGTGCCCTGTGCAGTGAGCCATTAACTCCACAGCTGACTCAAATATAAAGGTCATTTTCTGGGGTTGAATCCATCACTCCCATACTTACCAGGTCCCCTGGCAGTTCAGCCTGCAAGGACCCCCAGGGAGAAACCTCCATTGATCCACCAGCAACAGAAGGCAATTGCTACCTGTGAGTGCTGGTGAAGACTACGAAGGCCTCACACCTCAAGTGGGAACAGACAATGCTCTGTTCATTCATCCAAATGACATTCTCAGACATCTGAGGCTTATCTCCGGTGCATTTTGTTCAACCCCTGGGCCCCCACCCTAGCTACCTCCCATCCTCTGGCTGCTGAGCTCCATCACTCCCACGCAAAGCTGCAGCCCATTTAAATCAATTCTGACATCCAACACCTCTCTGTTTTCTCAGCCTGCCTGCCCCAAATATTTCCCTCCAGCCTTGACAGAACGGGTATTCACAAGGCAGCTCCAGAATAACAAGTTTCCATTTTTGAGACGGTTGTATGGGGAGCTTTGTGGTATGGCTGCTGGCCAACGGGTGATCATTTAGCCAGGGGAGCTCACTACTGAGTAGTTAATTTGACATGCAGAACAGAGTGGTTAGGCTCTCTCCGAAGTCCAGTCAGACACTTCTGGGTTCCTGGTATTAAATTATACCTGATGTGCAACTGCAAAATATCGGCACTTGAGTGCAAATCCTGACTTTGGTGAGGCTGATCGGCCCAGCAGTGGTTCATTCACTCTGACACGATCAATTTTCTCCAGCAGACTCTGGGACCACTGGCTGCTTTAGAGAGAGATGTGAGTTGCACTAGGCTCTCCATAGCCTCTGTATCACTAAGCTGGGAAAAATAAAAAGATGAAGACATAGGGGTGACAAATAGTGGTGCTGAACCCACAGATATGAGGCTGGGAAGAGCAGGACCTCTTTCAGTGGTAACAGCCCTGGACGCTGGTTTCACCCCTTTTCCAGGAAATATAACAAGTGTAGAAAAGAGAACATGGTTGTAGAGATGGATTCCCACTTTACACATGCGCTTTCTCCATCTCATTTAGAGCTTGGACTGAATAATCGTTATCACCACATGGTAGCTATCAGGGGCTAGCTGACACATGATAAAATACTAATGTAGCCAATGTGTATTAGAGTCTTAGCCAGCACCTGAATTGTTTGCCAGAACACTTTTGAGATAGTCTGTTCTTGTGGTATTTGTATCACTGGCAAGAAGCAGAAATAGAGGAAATCTGGAAAACATTTCTCAGGGAAAAGAAAAATCTGTGAAGTGTTGTAGAGTCTAGAGGCAGATAGATGGTACTGAAATTCTGATTGCTTATTCAAACAACTGTGGAGCCTGGGGGTCTTTAGGGCCCTCTGACCAGTATTCTCTGACCAATATTTCACACTTTCTGATTGTGTTAGCAGTTGTAATCAGTTGGTCCTTTATTTTCCCTGCACTTCTTTGGCCACTCATCTTGCCTAAAACCTGCACTTTGGCACTGCTATGTCTCTAATTAAGGAAACAGAAGACTTATACCTATTGAACTCAGCCACTTGGAAATCAGAGGAAAAATATTTAGAATATTAATTAAAAAATATATTTTTCTATTTCATGTGACACTGGCTTTTCCTGTCTCAGTGCTGTCCCCAAACTGCATGAAGCATCCTGAAGTCTTTAGGGAACATTTGCTATCTGATTAGGCAGTTGCATCTTAGAATGACAACTGGAACATAAACCAAAATAGCCACAAAGGAATCAGAATGGTCCCTCTGGGAGAGATTTCCATTGCCATTCATATACATCTCTCACACAGAGCTAATTGTAAGAAGTGCTATAACATGATTATTAGAGACCTGTGATGGCAAATGGAGAAAAAAACCTGACTCTACATAAATATAGTTGGAATCCATAGCACCCATTCACCAAAAGATTCTGGTATTTCAAAATATTTTTCATCCTGATTAATGGATGACAAAATACAGTTTTCCACCACACCAGAAATACTGAGACATCCTGACTGACCTCTGCCTGATATTTCTTACTGAGATGAAGTTTTTCAACAGACCAAAACTGTAGCTGGTTTATGAAAAAACTGAACTCGAATGTTTTCACAGAAAGGGACAGTTCAGGTTTTTCCAAGTCCCCGGGAGGTGTGACAGACCTCCTGGGACCCTGTGTGTACCCTGCATCCTTTGTGGGCAAGGATCTGAGCTTCTTGCTGTTTCTCTACTATGATTCTCCCAGACTTTTTCATTTTGGTGCAATAATACTTGATTGATTTTAATTTCTTCCCTTACTTTTGGGAATATTTGTGTTTTGTCCCCTACCTGGGCAAAGAGAAACTCACCAAGCATCTCAAGCAAATTTTGTGGGAAAGTTGCTGTAAAATCTCTTTAATCAGTTGTGTGGAAAGGAGTGTATTTATCCTGTAAAACTCTGTGGTCAGATAGCTTTCAATGAGAAATATGAATCTGGCACTCCTTCAAGTCATGCTTGATAAAAAAATAGTTTAATATATTATTGTCTTTTTTTCTTTAATTTTTACTCATTTCATAGAAATTTACAGGAGAAAATTACAACTTTACACTTTCTCCTGGAAAATCCAATGGACCACTGGAGAATCAATAAGACTTTGCCTTTACAAACATGAAAAGAACCTGAGTAAGCAGGAATGGAAGGAGCTTCTAATTAGATTGCTAAAAATGTCATGGAAAGAGGAAAGAGGGAGGCAAATGCATAAGTCACAAGAGTAAGAGGATGCCAAACGAGAATGGTGGTGGATCCAGGTAGGAAATACATGTACTTTGTTAAAAGAACACCAGCTGACTTGTTGAGAATTCCCACCATGCAACCCTCCTTGATCCCAGAGGGCATACATAGTTCAGCCATAGGGTTTTCAGTGATTTTAAATGTTTTGCTGTCATCTCCCCAAAAAACGATCCCTGAGGTCTCCAGTCTTTGTTCCAGGATTATGCAGCCACATTTGCAGCAGAGTTTGTGAGGAATACTGGAGCAGACCCTCATCTCTTTACATGGGTATGTACCCATGCCTTCTTGTACCCGTTTTAGGACTTTGTAATAATGTTATGATCACAACTGCATTAGTCTGAGGCCAGTGTTTCTCACCTTTGAAGGAAGGATGCTTCAGAATCAGACTTTTATTCTTGTCTCAGACATTTGAATGGTCACTGTGCTGGTTTGGGCTGGAATAGTTGATTTTCTTTATAGCAGCTAGTATGGGACTATGTTTTAGATTTGTGCTGAAAGCAGTGTTGATAATACAGGGATGTTTTAGTCACTGCTGATCACTGGTTACACTTTTCTGCTTCTCACAACACCCTGTCAACGAGTACGCTGGGCATGCACAAGAAGTTGGGAGGGTACACAACTGGAACAGTTGACCCCAACTGACCAAAGGACTATTCCATACCATATGACATCATGCCCAGCATATAAAGCTGGGAGAAGAAGAAGGGAGGGGAGGATGTTTGGGGTTAGGCTATTTGTCTTTTCAAGTAACCACTACATGTGATGGAGCCCTGCTTTCCTAAAGATGGCTGAACACCTGCCTGCCCATGGGAAGTGGTGAATTAATTCCTTGTTTTGCTTTGTTTGTGTGAGCAGCTTTTGATTTACCTGTTAAATTGTCTTTATCTCAACCTATGAGTTTTCTCACTTTTAGACTTACGATTCTCTTCCCCATCCTACTGGGGGTGAATGAACAAGCGGCTGTGTGGGGCTTAGTTGCCAACTGGGGTACAACCATGACAGTCACCTTCAGCTTTCTCTGCTCACTTCCACAGAGAATATCCCATACCTTGGGACCTTACAGCTGCTATGAAGCCTGAACAGAACTGGATTTCCCAGCAGGAGACAGTTAGCACCTCTGCACCTCTGGTTGGTAACAGAGTACTTACCTGTAAGGTAAGTAAAGAGTGAGAAAGTGATTGGAAGCAGCAACCTTGTTTGTCCCTTGTTTTAAGATGTGGTGGCAGCTGAAAGTCATCAGAATGGATCTACCTTGTAATATAATATCTTCTCTTATGATGTGAATTAATTGCTGTTGTTGGTGGGAGTTTGGCTCTTGGCTTGCAGAACTGTTTGTGCTACTGTGTCTTACCAGGACTGCAAAAAAAAAAAAAAAAAAGTTTAAGTGGTCAGAAAACCCAGGAGAGAAACAGGAGCTACCTGTGTCCTAAATGACTGTCTGCAAGTGCCACATGTGTCCCCTGCTGAGTGCTGATTGAGCACGTAAATGCACACCATGGTCACACCAAATGGGAGCTCAGCAGCTGAGGAGTGCTGTGCTGACATGGCCCTTACCCTCTGTGGTTGGAGGCATTCAACACCTACTCCTAAAGCTTTTGTTTCAAGCAGATCACCTTTCTGGGAGGTTGCTTTGTCAGTGGCAAATAAGAGGGGACATGGTATCAAGGGGTAGGCCTCTGTTATCTTTTAATTCCCTGCAATGTGCGTAAGTCTGTCAGCTTATGGACAGTGGAGGTTATGTTCAGACGGTGGTGGAAAAGCTGTCTGTTTTTAGATGAAGTGTTCTTAATGAGAGATTTTTGGAGCTAGCTCTTCTCAGTATTTCCTATCACCTCATGATATACCACTTTCATCTTCCTCACGATTAGTTTAATTTGAACATTAATGTTTGCACCTTAACCTCCCAGCCTGCAGGGAGTAGGGAAAGGACATGCATCTGAGTAAAACACCAACAGTGGTTGATGCTATAAATCAGAGGGATTTTAGAATCTGATGACAAACCAAATTCCTGTCAGAAAAGAGCAGAACTGACCCCTCCCAAACTGTCATCGAAGCCGGGTCATAAAAATCACAGCTGTCACCAAAGCATGCCGGGCCTCTGGGGGACATGCCATCCTGGGGACTCATCTGCTGCCTCCACAGCCAAATTCCAAGCCCTCAGGCACATTCCACTTGACATTTTGTCACATCTCTTGCTGGTGCATCTGTTCAAGGGCATTAACTCTTCCTAAATCACTTTATCCCTTTTTTTTTCTCAGAAAAAACAAGGCTATGTGAGATGTAGAGGTCTGAGCAGTGGTCTGTGGCATGAAATGGAGTCCAAATGTTTAAAAATTGGCAGCCGTCAGGGTAACTAATCCTGTAGGCTGTGTTGTTACAGTAATAGCATCAAAAATAAAACCTGTGTTCACATAAACTTAAAAAAATCATTTTAACTCAGATTTGTACATCCAAAATGATAGGAAATCTGCCCAGTTGTGTCCCCTTGAGCTTTGGCCACGGACAAAGATCTGTTTCCAAAGGAAATGGGTGAGCATGAAGTCAGACCAAGACAGCTATGGTTGACCTGAGATGACTGTACATTCAGTAGTGGCATGCAAAAGTAAAGATGTTGAGGCACCTTTCTCAAACCAGTTGATGGGGTCCAAGTTCTAAGATGCATCCATGTGCATGAATAAATGTTTCTATGTTCCACCTGTGCATGAGACAATAACCAAACTGGGTGACATCAATTCTAGAGCCAAAAACTTAACAGTCCTTACAACTAGGATGGGGTAAGTCTTACAACACAGGCATTAAAATTCACAATTATGACTTGTCCATCAAGGATAGCAGCAGAGAGACTGTGTCTCCAGACATCAGAGAGGCTGTAATGTATTGAAGAGTCACTGTTGTTTCACAGTCACAAAATTTGAATGTATGTGGGCTAAAGGTCTAACTAGTTTCACTAAGGATGGGGAATGACGGACATCTGTCTGAGAAGAACTTGGGGAATATTTTCTGGACTTCTTATGTTACTAATGACAAAACTTCTAAGAGTTTCTAAAAATAGTAGGTGGTAATTTCTTTATACACAGTATCCTGCATCTGGGATGAGGTAGCTCAGTACCAACTCTTGTTCTGGACAGTGAGTTAATAACTAACTTAAGGGTTGTTGGCAGCCTCAATGTCAGTGATGGCAAAAGTGTATTTGTCAAGTGCAAATAGAATTGCATGAAACAGTAACTTAATTTTTATTTAAAGCTCCAAAGGCCATTTTCCAATATTTATAGGTGTTTCTGACTGGAAAACTTGGAAAAGCTCAGCTAAGCCTGGGAGTCTTTTGTGAATCCCCTACCAGATGATTGCTCATAAGAGCTCATCATGTGCATGCACAAAATGCTATTTTGTTGAGTATGGATGGAAATACACTTGAATGGAAATCACCCTGGTTAAAACACTATCTGAAAGCAGTGATTAAATAACAAGCTGTTAAAAAAAAAAAAAAAAAAAAAAAAAAAAGAGAAAAAGAGAAAGTAACAAGTGGCTGATATAGTTTATAAATTAAAAATACATGTGTGAGAAGTCAAAATAAAGCAGTTTTTAAGATAAAAGTGAGTAGTGTGGCTTTAAAGAGAACATTTAAAAATATGTTAGGAACAAAACCAAACCAAAACAAAAAGCTTTCCTCAGATATAGGTAGCTTTAACAGCAAAATCATAAAGTCAGAGGCATTCAGTCCACATTGTGTTTCAGTTCTACAGGCAAAATAGAACAGAGGGGTGGGGTTTATTATGATACATAATGATACAATGGATGATACTATAGTATGATACTATGGATGGAGTAAAATGTTTGCTGTCTGTAGCAAAGGAAGGTGTGAGAGAGAAGATACTTAAAGAACAAAGTTTCTTGAAATAGTGAAGGGAACTTCCTGAATTATGATCTTTTCACAAATCTTGGAAATCCAGGAAAATTTGGAAGTTTTGAATTATTCTTTACTTTTGCTCTGGGGGTTAACAAAGGATAGAGCCATGGGAAAATCTTGAGACTCACAAATGCCTGTTCAGTTTCCAGCATGAGGGCCCACAGTTTGGAAAGCAGTGGCTCAGAAAGTCACATGCATCAAAATTCTCAGTAAAAAAAATTATCTCCCTTTCCTTCGGTATGCTGAAACCCCTTCAGTTCTGTGTAAACAAGCAACAGATGAAAGCAAATATGGTTCATCAGGATTTCCTTTAGTTCCCTGCAGGTAACAGAATGGAGGTTTTCTTTAGTGTTCAGTTGACCAGCCATGTTCTGGTAGGCTTTCTGACTGTGGGGGAAAGATGTAACATTTGTTTTCATGCTTTGCTTTTTCCTGAGAAAGCACCTCAAGTCAAAGACAGCTTTTTGAGTGGGAGCTGATCTGTGCTCCAAAACACTTCTGCTGTAGTAGCCTGGGGACGATATTCTGTGCCACTTTGTTCAAAATCACAGTCCATGACTGACTTGAGGTGCAGATGTGGCTTCCCCAAGGTCACACTGGCATAGACTCGGAGGAGGTTTCACTTTTCTCCTACAGTAGAGAGTGCACTTTGTTTGCAGGGCTGTCAGTTGTGTCCATGGATCACATCCCTGCTCCTTCAGGGGCCAGGGCACAGGGCTCATTGGAGGCTTCTGCTGTGCCTTGCCCTTGGCTTTGGTCAGGCTTTGGTCTTAGAACTTAATGTAAAAGTAGCTCGGCAACATGTGTATCACAATTCAGTGACATACAGAAGGTTTCAGAAGACAGCCTGGTGGGCCCTTCTTCCCTGTGAAATTCTGAAAATACTTTCAAGAGTAACTTGAGAAGGTTCTGAACAATTACTAAAATTAAACATTTTAAGGTCCACAGACCAGGTACATTTTACCAGACAGCTTAAAAGGGACTTGCAGAGGAGAGCTCTGAACTGTTCCTGTTGATATTTCACATGTCCTGGAACACTGAGACAGTTCCAGATGTCTGGAAAAAAAGCTAGTTGTTGTTTCTGTGTTCAGGAGGATAAATGGGATTGCTCAAGCAAACACAGGCACATTAGCCTGGCATCATTCCCAGTGAAAATTATAGAAAGACTCATAGGAGACATGACTGGTAAAGAATTAAAGGATACTAAGGCAATTAAAGACCATTGGTACAATAACACAGAGATCAGATCCTGTTGGAAAAAATTAAGATCTCTTTTTAGAGAATGATTATAGTGTGACTGATAAAAGTATGTTTACCAGCCAGAGCACTTGATTTTATGCAATGACTTTCTGATGTAAGATTCAGCTTGTACAAATGTCTAGACTGTGCTTGTTGGTGAAGAATCTTCCACTGAAATTTTCTCTTTTTTTACTTTCTTTTTTTTTTTTAAAAAAAAAAAAAAAAAAAAAAAAAAAGGAGCTTGTTTTATATAGGATTTTTCCTGTTTAAGGAATTGAAACCATATGTTCTGGTTTTGGTGTATATTGAAATATTTCAGTTTGTCGAATGAAAGCAAAGCTGTACATGCCCATGATACTGCAAAGACTAATCACAAATGTAGGTGTAATATGCTTATGTACTTTGCTATTCCATCACAGGGGTAGGCTTTTCAACAGAGGCAGTCAATAGCTTTGAAAGCTCCAGATGCCTGAAGTTGGAACCTAAACCAACTTCTACCAAGTGGAAAGAAGAAATACAGGGCTTACCAGCAATTTTCTCCAGTAGCACCTTAACTTCTAAGTTTCCCACTGCAAAAGTCACCTTTGAAAGCAGCTGGTTCAGGCAACCAATGCAGAAGTGAGACTAGTTGAACAACCACTATGAGTTATGACAGCAGTGCGCAATGTTTCTGAGGATTTATAACATCCTCTTTGCTTGCACCACAGCTTCGTACTGGCTCAGGCAGTTCCCACCCAGCATTTCTCTGGAGGTCTCACCTCTGGCAGCACGTGCCATGTAGTGGTTGGATCAGAGTACTATGGTCCTACATAGTACAGTGGAAGGACATCAGTGCAGGCACACTTCCTCATTAGCTTGAAGTTTGGTCTTTAATTCCCTTATGTTTTGTTGCTTTCAAAAGGAAAAAGAGGGCATAAGGGTCTTTGTTCCTCTTCCTCCCCATTTCTCTCCTTGTCAGCTCTGTGGTTTTCTCAGTCTTCTCCCCATGCTCAGCAACCCCAAGCAGTTCTTCCTTCTCTGTTCCCTAAGGTTCCTCCTTCCCAGTCTGCCCTTCCCCTTCTTCTCTCTTCCTTTGGTCCCTTTCATTTTCTTTCCTAGCTACTCCTTGTCTCCAGCCTTTCTACCTCACAGACTTCCAGCTGGCAGCTTTCTACATTCTTCATCCTTGCTCCTGCTAGCCACTGAGTTTTAACCTCTTGGAAACAATTTATTCTCTCCCATATCCTTTAACCCATTGCATCTGGGAGCTGGTGCTGACACAGCTGCAGCAGCAGAAGGGACTGCTAGCAAACTGCCCACTCCCATGGCTACCACTGCAGCCTCACAGCTGTTACTCTGCTTCCCAGCTTCCAGCTTAAAGGGTCCTTTTTTTCTTTTTTGGAAGTATGATGGGAGTACGTTAAATTTTGCCATTCATTGGTTATTCCTTAACTGCTCCAGTCCAAAAGGAAAGGAAATCAAATGCAACTGTGTTGATTCTAGATTTGCCACTTCTATCCCTCAAAAGACATTTAAGAAGTCATGCGAATATGGCAATGAAGAACCATCACAGAAAAGGATAGCATGTTACATAGTAAATATTGACAAATATGCAGCTGATATCTGTCCCACTCCTTGTTTTTGCCCTCTCTCTTCCTCTTTTCATTCTTCTATCTCAACAGCCAGCCCTGTTTCTGCTTTCTTCCATCTGGCAGCTCTCAGAATAATCTCACCCACCTGTTAAATGAGAGAACGTCAAGTTAAATTTACAGCAGGGCCTGGAAACAGGATGCTACAGAAAAGTATTTTAATTAAAATCCTCTAATTGAATGCATGCTTCCTTGTGAAAAGGGAGCTGCCAAGAAGGGCCTGATGTCACCACCTCTACCCCCATTTGCCACAAAAGGAGGGCAATTGAAACCAGCTCTCAAAGTGGAAAGAGGAAAGGGCATTTCCAGGGAGTTTTCCAGGGTCACCTTTGCAAAGCTGTTAGATAGTTCATGGGAGGTTTGCCCCTTTATCAGAATCAGAGCTGAAGATGGCACAACAGCTCTGTTACTTCTGGTCAGGCACTTTTCAGAGTAACAAGCTGCCATGTATGCATTAGGATGAGGCAATATCTATGTGAAACCTGAACTCTGGATAACAATTTGACAAATATGAAGCCTGTCACTGACATGGAGATCACTGTTGCACAAATTCTCCTGGGAATGCTACACTTTGTTAAGCAATCAAGTGGGATTTTAAGACCTGGTTTATCGCAGTTGCTGGAATAGATGCATAAATGGAGAGCAACATTTTGATACTGAAAGGAAGATGGAAAAACACAGCAAAGAGACAAATGTCTGATGTTGCCATTCAGAGAGTCTGGATGACCATGTCTGGTGCTTGTGGATGGAGTGTTGGACCCCCATCTGGACACACTGTCAGCCTAAGATCTGCTGCAGAGTATTAAATGCAGCGTTAACATGCTAAACTGCAATTGTCCAGTAACTGCACAGCTCATGGAGAGAGAAATAACAGACTGGGTATGTTCAAACAAACAAAAGTGAAAGCCTGGAGGAAGTATGTGGGGAGAAGAGGGAATTAGCAAGTGCTGTAGAACTGCGTCACTGCAATGTAACTCTAACTCTTCTAAATACTATGCAAATCCATTGACACTGTATACTTCCTGCAAGTATGAAACCTCTGACTTTTATTTCCTTGTTAGCAGTAGTTAACTTGTATGAAAAGAGAGTTGCAGAGAATAAAATGCACAGTATATGCCTCTATCTAAAGATATAGTAATACTACTAACAATTCATGACATTCTGCAATATTTACAGGTTTTTCCATTAAGTTGACCACAACATGCGGACGGGAAGTTTGGCACCACCACATTCCTGCACCTCCAGGCTGGTAAAGGTCATTTCCCAAGAGCCTTAGGTCACAGAGGAGAAAAGTTCCCAGCGCCCTCAGGTGTTTGCCAGCCCTCCTTCCTTGACAACAGAGAATCCTTTCATAAAACACATTCATTTTATGTTTCGATATTTTTATGCTTCATTGGCCTATTTGGAAATTGGAAAATCTTACATCCCCTCTTGAGAAACCTGGCAGGCATGTTTGGCTCATGCTGGGAAAGCAAAACCACTGGCAAACCCTCCAGCCTTTGCTAAAACTTAAAAAGGACAGTCCAAGTGCTAAAGATATTTTGAACACCCTTTGGGAATGATGGGGCCTCAAGCATGAAAGAATTAAGACCTAGAGAAGGGTAAGTGGCTTTTTCCACAGCAAATTCTGGGGTGCAAGAGTGACTTCCAGAACAACAGTACAGCTCCCCAAAACATTACGCAGGTCAGGTTTTTCAGGTAATGGAGAATAGAGAAACCAAGACTTTTGTCCTTTCAGCTTTTTGAGTCTCACCTACATACTGAAGAGTAAGCTTAGCAGCAGCTATGAGAAAGTGTTGCTGAAAGCAGTAACAGTTTGCACACCAGAAGCAGTATTCACCTATTCTTCATCAATTCATATCACCAAAGGGGCTCTGGAAAATACTCAAGCATTGCTCTGGTGATGAAGAGCTGAGCTGGTGGAGCAGAGCTGGGGGACCGGGAGTGCAGGTCCAGTGCTGCAGCTGTGGGGATGCTAAGAGTAAGAACAGGAGTTGGAGAGAAGCTCTTAGGATGGCTTGGAAAAGAACTGCTGACGGTAGAGATTACTCTGCTAGGCAGAGCTCAAAATGAGTATTTGTACACACACAACATCTTATGCAATCCAAGATAATACAAATGTTCCATAGATGCTTACTATGTTTTTTAAAGAAACACCTGGTGAAGATTCTCCACTGTATGAAGAACAATTCTAGTGTTGGACTGGTGCACAAAAATGGAGAATTGCCCTTGAGAGACTGAAAGTTTCTGTAACTACATTGTTTTATAGCTATAATAAACATAGTGCTCTACAAAAGGTATTAAATGAACATGGAAGTAGGAAGTAGATCCTCAGCTGATGAAACATTTCCGTAGTCTACAAAATTTGCATTTTGTTTCCTGCTAAAAAATCTCAGGAGTTTGTAGGCATACCATGAAATATTAAGATTCTGCCTAAAATCCTTTAAGTAATCTACAGCACTACAAGTGTTCAGCCATGAACTTAATTTGGACCATATGAAACTCATGAGTCATTTTCAAGCAATCAGAAGGTAACAGTTCAAGAGTAAGAGACAGCAAAATATAGCTAGTGCCATACTACAAGCCTTGTACAGTATATGCACAGAGTGCCAGAAATATCTAGTCCTGCCTAGTTATTACCAGGCTGTTAAGCTGATATATAAAAGATAGTGAGAAGTGTTGTCACTTTCAGAAGGGATCAACAAGGCTGACTGAGCTCCAGAGCAATAACTACGAGAGTCAGTGTCATTTTAAAGCAAGTTTTAAAGTCAGAATAGAAGATAGGAAAGGAAAAAAAAAGTAGGAAAAAAGAGACAGCAAGGCTGAAAAGAACTTCCCTGCAATCACTTAGTCTTTCCCTAATGCTCATGGTGGGGAAAAGCTAAATGACACCAATTGCAGAGACTGCATGAGACCAGGCTGCTGTTTTGATGAAGCAAACACTCACCTGGTTCAAGTAGTGCCCAGCTGCGGAACTGGTTGTGAGGGGAGGTGAGTTGTTAGGTCAATGGATGGTTCTTTTGGGTGTCCTGTTAAAGCTCAGCCCTGTGCTGCAGTTGACCTAGTAAAGTAGGGGGATGGCAGTGAAAGGGCTCCCAGTCAGTAGATGCTCATAAGAGACAAACTCTGCCAGCATGGCGTGATGTTATCTGGCTGCCTTCTTGCGGCTTTTGGCAGCCTCAGTAATTGCAGCCATCATCTGAGAAAGACGTGGCGACTGAGCTCACTATTCACTTCTCGAAGCTGTCACTCCAAGCTGGGTGTGAGGCCAAGCTGTGTGGCCAGAGCCCTGTGTGGGTGTGAGAAGCTGGCCCTGCCTTTTGTCAGCCTGCATCTGCTCTTTGGGGACACAGCTCCAATTCTTAATGCTGCCAGCCTGGTATGTCTCACTGCTCCACTGACCGTTTTTGTGGAAAATATGTATTAGTTACAAAGAAAAGACTGTAAAGACCAAACCACTCAGGTTAGTAGCATTGTTACTGGCACACTGTGGAGATTAAGGCACATCTAACTCAATACCATCAGCTAAATGAGTGTAATATTTTTATTGAGTGAGTGTTGCATTTTGCAAATGTTAAGGCTTTTAATGGAAGAACCTATCTAGTGTGAGTGTGTCTCTGGAGATACCACATTGTCATGTATGAACAGCAGACCAGACATGCGTGCTCCAGAATGATCTGTGTGACACCACTGAAGGGTTTGTTTGAAGATGAAAGTCTGCAGGTTGCATACAGCTGCAACTGGATCTGTGCCCACTGCTAGAAGGTATCAAAGTGTTTGAACACTTCGGGGTGCTTGAGGTCTGGAGAGTTCACACTTTCCATTGCTTAGCAGTTACTTACCCTTCTCCCAAAAGTGGGATGCAATCTCCAGACAAATGTGCTGGACCCATCTTTCCCACCCTGCAGCTGTAGCAACCCTTCTCTGCCTGTCCAGGACCACATTCCAGAGGGACTGGTTTTGGAAACCTGACAGTGGAAGGGGGAATCCCAGGTGTTTAGAGGAAAGGTTTGACTCTTGCCCTAGCGAAAGAGACACAGAGCTGTAAGGAAAGCCTGCCTACACTGGAAATTTTGTCACATACTGTAAATTCCCAGATTACTTTGGTGACCAGCTGTCTGGAGCTGAGCTGTGTCACTGGGTCACCTTCAGTTTTCTTTGTGCTTTTGATAGCTGATGAAGAGCTGGGTGCTCTAAATCCCATCAATGCCCTTGGTGACTCTTTTTCCAAGTTGACTGTGTGCTCTGAACCCAGACTTGCTCTTTGACAATCATGGCCAAGAGTAGTAAGGCAACATGAGCCTGGGTGGGCTAAGCCTGCATCTGAGACAGACTGAATAATCCATTCTCAAGCGGTTCATTCCACCTCTCTGCTCCTCTCTTAGCTGAGCCTTACACTGACAGCCCCAAAGAAAGGCAAGTATGGTGATTCATGGTGTTTTGGAAGTGCTGTATAACTCCGAGGGACTGAATTGCATCCTCCACCACCAATGCTCTTGTTTGTTGCCATTTTTCACAGTCAGCTTATAAGTGTGCCCAACCCTTTTCCAAGCAGTCAAGAGGGAAAGGGTAGCAAAAAAAAGT
Source organism: Tyto alba (assembly GCF_018691265.1). Lineage (NCBI taxonomy): Eukaryota > Metazoa > Chordata > Aves > Strigiformes > Tytonidae > Tyto > Tyto alba. The sequence continues at coordinate 59,820,309 of NW_024881276.1, read as the reverse complement.
CCTTTCCACTTTTTTGGAGAATGTTACTCTATTAAGGCTTGGCGTGCTCTAGAAAAGGTATTCAAACTGGGTTTTCTGGGAACAGATCCTCACCCTTCCTGGAAGCTCAGTATGCGCAGCCTGTCCCAAAACTCTGCTCAAATTTATCTACCTTGAGCCATGCACTAAGCTGTTTAAACCCACAGCTAGTCAAGGGAAAGGAACTTCCTTGCCACTCCAGGCACTACTAATCCAAGAGGCAATACCACTCCTGCAACTCCTTCTCCAAATCCCCTTTGCACAGACATCGGTTTAAGCATCAGGTAACTAAGCACATGGCTTTCATTGCTTTCACCTATTTCTTCATTTTAGTGCCCAAAGGGACATTTTCCCAACTCTTGACTTATATGTGGTTGTTACAAGTTCAAAATATGGCTGTCAATCCTACGTAAAACAATGGGCTCCATTTCCTGCTATTCCCCTCCCTAGAGAGAGAAGGGTTGCTGTTTGTCTCCCTGCTTTTCACCCTCTCCCACTGCATCCCTCCCAATCTCTCCAAAGCAATTCCCTTGCCTTTCTCACAATTCTCCTTCCTGCTGTGATCCTCTACTCCACAGCCCTTTGCCATTCACATCCTCACTCTGGAACACTCTGCCCTCTTTACTTGCTATGCCTCACTTTTCTGTGCTCCCTCAGGCTCACTCATGTCACCTGCATTGCTTTTGGCCTCTTCTCTCCTGCACCCTGGACTCTCTTGTGTGTTCCCTAGCTGTGACCTTAGATAACTACAGCTCCCCATGTCACTCTCACTACCTGCTCCTGCTCCCCAGGCTCTTCCCAACTCCCTGCCTGGCTTTCTAAGAAGCTGCTCCTTACCTCTGCTTTTCTAGGCTCATTCTCCTCTAGCTCTAAGTGGTCTACTGGCCTCTTAGAGGCTTTCATTTCCAGGACCTTTCAGCTGGTGGAAGACTATTGACATCTTGGCTGAGGACTGGCTCAATCCAAAGTTACTGGGACACACTGCTCTATTGGTCAAGACTCTGACAGAGAATGATGGAAGATGGAGCTGTTGATTTGTTGTCAGCAGATCCTGAGGGAAAAAATATCAATATTGCATAATTCAAGACTCATTAGGTATGGTCTTCTCTCTTGTTATTTTATTGGGCTCCCTGCTTTCTTCTGAAGGTTGTTCAGCTTTTCCTCTGTCCTCGATGACTTTTCCTTTATTTTTTTCTTACCACTTTTTTCTCCCTGGTGTTCAGGTTATAATGAGGGATAAATTAATTCAATTGAAAACAAATGAAAAATAATGAGTCTCAAAAAGTACCCTCAAGACAATGTCCAATCACAAGTATAGAAAAGGCTGATCTTGAAGTGACTGTACAAATAATGAAGAAAGACTCAAATCCAAACTACATGTGAAACTGCAAACAAGGCAGTGCAGGGAGTGAAAGGAAAATGCATGACAAATCCACATGAAGTGTCCCAGACAGCTTTTGTCTGCACAGAAATGGTTTTATGAGATTCTCTGCAGAAAAAGGAACAAAAAAATTAAGGAGTTGGGTTCAAAAGATCAAGTTGCATTTTCATTGATCTCAGACTTGTAAGAGCTGCCCCATCAATCACGGTTGCTTAAAAATTCCTATTAATGGCCTCAAGTGTTGGGGCTGCCCATATGGTTCATCTTTCTAACATTCGGGCATCTCCCTGGGAGCAGTGTGAGATCTGTCAGTGTCAGAGCCAGACACTCTGCGCTCATCCCTATATTCCCCCAAGTGGTGTAAGGAAAATAACTATTACTACAACGCTGAGGAGCTCCATATGATCCAGAACAAAAGTAGCAGAAGAGGACAAGAAAATAATAAAAAAACGTTAATTTGGGTTTCAAAGATACTGGGGACAACTACAGACCTGGGTAAAAATCCCAGTGTGTAGTCCAGTAATTGTATGGGACAGCTTTGAGCCAAGGTGCTGCGTGGCATTCCACAGAAATAAGCACCTGTTTGCTCTTAAGGAGGTGAGAGGAACATGGTTAGTGGAGTCTCTGAGACTGGAAGGGAAAATTAAGAGGAGAATTCCCTAACATTTTACTGAATTATGTGATTAACACTGTGGTAGGTTGGAAGTCTTGTCAGGTACAGCTTCAGCGTGTCTTGTCCTGAGCAACAAAGTCAGCACAGTGGTAAATCACTGACTGATGATTTTCAGACAGAGCTTTGTAGGTGTGCTCCTCACTGGTAGCTAACACATGCCCATGGGCAACAGATGTGCTTTTACTGAGCTGAAGACTTTGGCTGCAGGTTTTGGCATATGGACATCCGTATTAATATGGACAGAATATTAGGAATGTGCTTGATGCTGAGCACATGTTTAAGACTCTCCCCTATTTCAAAGGACTATCCCATCTAGCCAAACTGACTCTAAGCCCTTAATGCCATCAGTTTTCCTTGGAGACAATTCAGATCCAGAGCCAAAATTCAACAAACAAATCTGCCTCTCTAACAGACACATTTTTTTCTTTGTAGTAAGTTCTCCTTCTTTCTTGCATTGGGGAAATTGTCATGAGGATACATTTTGAAATGGTTCTTGAACTCAAGCCCACATTGGACTTAAGTAGAAAGAAAATAGCTCATATATGTACACTGAAAATAATCATACTACAACCTGACTTTGGTAAGTTAGAGCATTCACTTTACCACTGTTGTCCCAGAAGTTGAGCTGAGTCGTCAGAGGGCTGGAGCACATCCCTTATGAAGACAGGCTGAGAGAGTTGGAGTTGTTCAGCCCAGAGAAGAGAAGGCTCCGGGGACACCTTACAGCTGCCTTCCTGTACTTAAAGGGGGCCTACAGGAAAGATGGGAACAAACTTTTTATCAGGACCTGTTGCAACAGGACAGGGATTAAAATTTAAACTAAAAGAGGGTACTTTTAGCCTAGATGTAAGGAACATATTTTTTACAATGAGGGTGGAGAAACACTGGAACAGGCTGCCCAGAGAGGTGCTAGATGCCCCATCCCTGAAAACATTTGAGGTCAGGTGAGACAGGGCTCTGAGTAACATGGCCTGGTTGAAGATGTCCCTGCTCATTGCAGGGAGGTTGGACTAGAGGACCTTCAAAGGTCACTTCCAACCCAAACTATTCTATGATTCTATGATAAGTATAGTTGGACAGTTTTAAGAATCTGAAATAAACACAAGGGACAAGCAGATTGCTGCTTTAACAGTCAAGCTTTAAATGTGAGCAGTGTCCGTTAACATATTTGTTCACCACTCTACCCTTACTGAAATGGAATGAAGCTGCCTCAGGGGAAGTTCAGACATTAGGAGAAGGTTCTTCACTGAAGCAGTAGTTGGTCACTGGAACAGGATCCCCAGGGAAGTGTTCACAGCACCAAGCCTGTCAGAGTTCAGGGAGCTTCTAGATGATGCTCTTAGTCATACGGTTTAGTTTTAAGTAGTTCTGTGAGGAACAGGGAGTTGGACTCAATGATCCTTATAAGTCCCTTCCAACTCAAGCTATTCTACGATTCTGAGTTGTGACAGATCTATTAGAAGCCATCAATATGGACAGGAGGTCCTTTGAGTTTGCAGGGTCTTTCTGCAGAGAAGTCTGCAAGAGAAGAAGAATATGCACAGTCCCTACACCCCTCACGCTCTTGATTTGCCCCAAATGGGTCACAATTTATTAAAAAAGGGGAAATATCTGGAGCTAAACAAGGCCACTGCAGTGTCAGAGAGTGATCAGTCCCCCTCCAGGTAGGCTGAGAGTTACATGGGATGCAAAGCTTAGGTGCTGCTCACACCTGGCCAGGGCTGAACAAAGGTCCACCTCCTGAGATCTGAGTAGAGGCCGTAGGAGCAATGTTGTGAGAAAAGTTGTTTGCTGCAGAAACAGGAGTAGAGCTGAGATGTCAATGGTGTCAGCTCTCCCTCTTCAGAGAGCTAGCCTGCTGTAGTAAAGTGCTTGCAAGCAGGATTAAAGTTAAACTTGTTGAACTGACGTCTGCTGCATCCTGTGTGTGCAGGGACCCTCTCCTGCTCCTCATCCTTTGTACGCACACATACACATGCACACACAATTCCAGCACAATTAAGCCGTCTACAGGCAAAAATGCTGAATTTCAGTGCACATTCACTATTTCACACATTTTCATCTAGTCTCCTTTTTCTCAAATGCTTATGCACCAAATTTTTGAGAGGAAAAGAAAGGTTGCCTGCATTTTCTGGATGTCTTTTTTCTTTCTGGTTCTACAAAGTTTCTCTCTTTGTAGTTTTGAGAAACCAGTCTGAATATTTTCTCTTGTCCAGTTCAATCCTGTTTTGTGCTAACAGGAGCAAGAACGCTTTTTCTGGTGGCTGCCTCAGGATCCCGGCAAGATGCCATAGTCTATGAGATGAGAAATGGTGACCTCATGAATAGGGGGAGAGAAAAGAGGGGGCGAGACTGAATTTTTGGTTTTCTACATTTAAATCCCATCAGGCTTTGTGTTTTCATTTCAAATTCTTTCCAAAAAACTGTATCTATTTTCCTCCAAGATACTATGACCAAAATGACTTTACGCTTTGCCTCCACTGATTATTTTTCTAAATAGAAAGAAATTATTTGTCTTCAAAAGGATTTAAAACTCATCCAACAAAAAGCACCCAGAAATAAAAAAAAATAAAAAAGAGGAAGTTGTGAGTGCTGTAGAAACAGGCAAGTCACAGAAGAGTTAAAGTTCTTTACACATGGCCAAGCTAAATAAGGCCTGGAGGGATGCATGGTTCTCCCCCCCAGCACCCCCTGAACTCTGGGGTGTGGGCTTGTGAAATGCTTAGGAGGCAAAGTTGGCCCCCATTGTGCCTTGTTTAATTTGGCTGTTTGAAGTACTCACTTTTTTTGCAATTTGGCTCTTCCTACAGCTCTCACACCTTCCTTTAATGTAAATGTCCCTTACATTTTCAACATGCCTTTACCCCAGCCCTCCACACCATATTGTTTGGACAACTGTCTCTTTCTCTGTGCACCTACACAAGGCTGCTGGCACAGGGCTGTGTTTATCCACACACAGAGGGAGAGTAAAACCAAACTGAAGAGCACCATCGGCACAGGTACTGTGTTTCCAGGGATGTGCTTTTCAGCTCTGCACGCTGGCAAGAAGCCAACAAATGTGCCCCAGAGATTTCTGCTGACCAGCAGCAGGGCTGCTCTGGAGCAGCACGCAATGGTCAAGTTTTCCTGCCTGTTCAACTCACAGCCTCTGCAGCCTCAGCTGGAAACTCTTTCACCACCACCTTGCCATGGGTCAGTGATAAAACACTAAGCTTAGTCCCACTAAGCCTGCATGTCTCAGTGATGTTGCAACAGCAATGTGAGAAATACAGCTCAGAATACCTATGGTATGGTGGTGTCAGTCATCACGCAGCATGCTCTTCCTCCCATCTGACTTAAATTTTGAATGTATAAATTTATAAATTGAGCAATGTTACCTTTAATGCAGTACCAAATTGGCAAAGATGGGGACTTTGTCATCACTTTCTACCAATGATTAGTTTTGTAATAAATGGAGCAGAGACTGGGCTAGGGTATGCATGGCCAAGGGCTGTAAAATGGGACTACACTGCCTTGACCAGAAAGGGAGGTACAGGGATTACACAGTTATTCTCCAGCTGCCTTGGCCATGGAAAGCAGAGAATAACTTTTCAAGTGCTATCACAAAGAGAAGATTGTAGGCATTTTTCTGGCTATATAAAGCAGCAGAAGGTCTCTTAAAAATTAATCAGCATAAAATAGAATTTAATGGAAAATCTGAAACTATGTTTTTTTCCTAGATGAAAGTCTTTATTTAGACATAAATGTCTAACAAGTTTGCTGAAAAGAAGTCAACTCATTTTCACACTGAAGGAGATTAGTCTTCATTTGCAATATTATAAATGTGTTCACCCTAAAGTATCTACCTGTCTGAAAGGGCAAGGCCCAAAGTGGATGAGGAAATGCAGGAATGGAAGAAATGCCAGCCGTTGAGACCAGACCAGAAGGTTGTGAGAGAGCATCTGTCCATGTCACTGCAGACTGTCTTTCAGAGGCTTCTGTGTCAGGGGACACCATGTCTGTGTCTGGGGAGAGCATCGAGGACAGAATTTATATTCTTCCCTCTGTACACCACCAAAGTAGTCCTAGAAGAGAGGCTCCTGCTGCAGCACCTCTTTGGGGATTGAACACCAGCAGCCAATAACATTTTTCTTTCCATTATTGCTGTGCAAAAAAAAAAAAAAAAAAAAAAAAAAAAAGCTTCATAAGGAAATTTGAAAAAAAGTGCAGAGAAGCCAGTGAAGCCAGGAAATAGAAATGGATGGCTGGACACTTTGGGATTGTTACAGGCGGCTCTGGTTCAGTGATATTTGCTGGACTGCCACTTTTCTGGCCTGGGAGATACATTAGAATATGATATTTAGAAATCATAAATAATCTCATTATATTGCAGCTGCTAACGTTATGGGAAACATGGATAAAAGTAGTGGAGAACTATATTAAAGAACACCCCAGTGGCACAATTGTGGCAACAGCTGAAGGGAGAAAAAAAACATAGCTTTTATGGATGGATGAACCTAGAGAATTTTTTAGGTTTGGATTCAAGCTCAGTTGAAAATGTGAACTCCCTGCTTGCTTTGTAGGGGCAACACATTGATGCTGTATGTTGCTTCTTCTGTTGTAGAACTTTTGGACTTAGAAATGGAAAACAGCAGTAACACTAGACATCTAGTCCACAGTACATCCAGGACTGCTCCTGCAGGTCTTTATCAAGCTTTAGACCTGTGACTGTCCCACAGCTAAATTCAGCTTCTCAAGCTACTTTACTCAGTACTCCCCTTGAATTTCCCTTTTCTTGCTGTACCTTCTCTTCACAACTTGCACATGATGAAAAGTAAATCACTGCTGAAACTCAGTGTCAAAGGGTGTGAAACTGCCATGAACATAGGTCACATTGATTTGCATAAGGCCATGGCTGCATTTCATAGATATTGCTCATTGGTGCCAATACAATGAACACTGACTAGTCTACCAGCTTGTACCTGAAAGATATGGACATTGACAGATGCCTTCACATGAGGTATCACGGCCCACTCATACACTCACAAGGTGAATATGACCTGGGTATTATAAAGCAGAAGGCAAAGAACTAAGGCCATATGACAGCTAAGCCTTGCTCCCCCTCTCTGCCCCTCTCACTTTTTACTATTTATAAGCCTTAGTTGACAGCTTGAACTATGGTCACATTAGATAGATGTTTCCAACCTTACACTTCTCCTGTGCCATTACAGATCCTTCCCACCATGTTCTGTGTGGTGGAAAACACAGACCCCAGAAATATTTAGTTCCCCAGTTTGGATTTGTGCCTGAGTAAACCTGAGACAGGAGCCAGGGTCTTCATTTTTCAACAGAAACCAAGTATGATAAATAAAGAATCGTTATTAAACAGGGTTTTAACTCTAAAAGTTCTTTGAAACATATTGTTTCCTTCCCAGATCATGGCAGTGACAGAAAGCACTTCCCAAGTCCCCTGTTACAGGGACAGGCAGCTGAGATGATAGCTCCTAACAGTTCATGATCTTTGTGTCACCCTAAACAAAAAAAGAACAATTAGGCATAGCATAAAAACATTTATGTCTGCTTATAGACATTGTAACCAATTTTATGTGCTTTTAATTGTGAATGTTTAGTGATTAGTTGCAGGATACATTTAGTAGCTATAGAAAGTGTATAGAATACTGTATACAACGTAAACAATAAATTTAATACAGCACATTGTATGTTTAAGGAGTGAATATGTTTCCTTGCAAAGGCTGATTTTTTTGTTGATACAATTTTCATGTTTGTGGTCAGAAGCTATAGCATTGCAAGCTCCTTTGGACAAGTTCTAATTCTTCATTCAGGAAGGAGGACAATTTATTATTCATTATCCAAAAGTATCTGAGCTAGTCACAGAACATCTTTACAGACTTTATATTGTCTCTTTTGCTACATGTGCATGTCCAGTTCTTTCTTATTTTGGATGTGTGCACTTTATTTTTCATTTAGATGTAGGTTTCTTCAGTCTAGCTCAGCTTCCTTTTACATAGTCTTTTATTCTTCTTTACTTTTTTTCCTTTGGTTCACCAAATTTTTGTGTTGGTTTCCTCTGGTCTTCTGTAAAACTTTACTTTGTAATGTTCACAGAGTTAGGAGTTGGAGTATTTTATGGGTAATACTACAGATGTGGGAACTCATGTAAAAAAAAATGCAAGACTTTATAGAAGTGGAAGTGATTTTTATTTAGTTCTCTAAAAAACATGACACTGCCAATACACAGATGGGACTCCCAACCTCTGAAACGTACGTGTCTCAGTATTTGGAACAGAGTAACTTGCATGCAAGAAGCCACTGTCATTGAACCTTCACTTCATATTCTGGCTTTCTTTTCACTGGTGATAATGTATTGGTTTTTTGGATGGGTCTTTTATACATTTCAGGAGTCACAGGTTTTGAGCTTTCACCTTGGAATCTTGGTTAACTACCCATTGTAAAGCTTGGGTGACATCGCTGTGCATTGCCTTCTCCTTCCTCATATTGTGTAGCTTGCTAGTAAAACTTGGCCTCTTGTTAGGGTTACAGTAAGAGAAATAGCACACACAGTGTGCTGTATGTAGTCTTGCTGCCATTCTCCCTTTACTGAATTCCAGGATTTCTGCTGTTGAGTCATCCATGCTGTGATTTTGGTGAAAGCAACACATTCCTCAGTGTTTACCAGTTTGACAGCTGCTGATCATGTCCCTGGCTATCAGTGCCGGTCATTCTTTGAAACGTTGCTCTCATGTTCCTCTAGAGCTTTTACACACACATCTGTGTTCATACTTCTTCCTAACTAACCTTAACTTTCTGTATACAGACCTTTGCATAGCAACATAATATAAACCATGGAGTACAGTGCTGGCCCTGGGTTGAACGGTTGGCAGGCTGTATTTAAGTTTATGCTGGGTTAATTGTACTTGAATTTGTTCCAACTTTATTCGGAGAGGCAGATGCAGGTAATTACATCACGTCTCCAATCGCTAGACCGCATTATCTATTTAATATAACAATCTGACGGCAGTTTTCTTTTGTGCCTGCTCCTGGGCCAGTTTAAAATACAACTGTATTAATGTGCAATTACCTGACTTGGATATTAAGGGAAATGTTATAAGCCAGTTCAGGTAGGAGAGGAATTAGATGCCATGTCACCCCTCCTGCCACTTCCTTGGCACCCCTGAAACACTGGGAGGGCAGTGGGTGCTGCAGCATGTCCCCAAGGCTGTCATCTGTGTAGTCTGGAGGGAAAAGCCCTTCCCAGGCACAGGCACCTTCACTGAGAATGACTACAGGCAGCCTGACTTTTTGGCTTAACCGGCACCACCCTCCCCGTCATCCTAAGAGAAGGGCTGATGCTCTCTGCTCACAGCCCCACTTGGGCCAACGCCGTGTGTCGGAAGTATTGCTGCGTTCAGTCAGTGGGCAAATGGTGCCCTGAGGTGAGTATGGTGCTGGCTGCTCAAGGAGAGACATGGCCTAGCAGAGACTAGGCCTGACTGTGAAAGCATCTGAGAGGAGCCCTCAGAAGTTACCCTATCTCAGCTGAGAACAGCATTATCCAGCTGAATGTCAGAGCTTCCAAAATGCTCAACAAATTTAGAACATTACTGGAACAAGAACAGCATCTGTAGGCTCTTCAACCAGTGTAAAATTATACAGGCTCTTAATCCTTCACCCCCACAGCGTGCAATGAGTTCCACATTGAGTCAGAAAAATAGACGAGCTCAGTGCTCCAGAGATAGACTATTGCACAATTAACCCTACTGTGGAGGCTTATTTCTCCTCCCTGAGTCAGCCTATGCCGACAACTCTCCAGCACAGAAGCTGTGCTCATCACTGGGCTGTCACAACACAGCAGTGTGTAGCCATGTGAACTGCTCTTTTCCAGTCTAGTCCTCTGTTCAGGCAGGCTAGCATTATTGATTTTTATTGTAGAAATGAGCTAATATTTAATAGAAGTGTGCTCCTGCCATTTGTGGTCATGTTATTCTTATGGGGTGATAAGCAACAATTACTGACATGGAAAAACAACCCTTGAAAAGAGTCCCAGGGATTTTAGCTGTATCCTATACAGCTATCTTCCTAGACAGCAGTTACAGACAAATTAGAAGGAGCAGTCAGAAAACTGACTGAGCCACTTCTCCAGCAGACGTTTTGTGGGTCAGCAGTAGGCTACACAAGCCCCTCCCAGACGAGCAAGTGGACTCCCATCAGTGGACTCAAAACACTGGGTTACAGACCTGGACAAAACACCTGGCCCTGCAGGGTGCTTCTGTAAAGAAGAAAAAGTGCTGAAAGAGTCAGGTGTTCCTTGGATGCGAACTGGCTTATTTATGGCAAATTATCCCTTGGCCACACCAGCACCCTCCTCACAAAGTTCTGTCACTGCTTTTGTAGCTGTGTTTCTAGTACATCTGTACATCTGTAGCATGTAATTGGCATTCCGGTGCCCAGTCCTTGGGTGCATTTCCATATTGGTTTTTTGTTTAGAATGATGCCCAACTAACAACATCCAGCAAAACCTCATTTGCTAGTGCCAGTCTAACATATGATGTGTGCTCTGGATCCAAGCACCTAGTTGTGTTGGGGGGTCAAAAATATCTGAACAATTTTTTCTAATTGCAAAGGACTGTCAGCCCTCACCTACATCAGTAAAGCTTCACCCAGTATGCAATAAATCAGCCACACTAGCAGATCATCTGCTGTAATTTTTCCTGTAGTATATTTAACACAGTGTCACCGGCTGTAAACCTCAATTTATATTTATGTATGTGCCCTGAGCATTTTGCTTTAACACATAATACTTACATTCCCTCTATGAACACTATGTTGCACTGGAGTGCAATGTCCTGATATAGCTGAGCTGCACTGACTGTGGTCACAGTAACTTTTATGTCCAGTGTCTGTCAGTGTGTTGAGGAATGAAGATAAATAAGCTTTTCAAAGCTGCCAAACCCACCCTGATTATTTTTGCCCCATCTTTTTAATTTGTGTAACAAGTTGACAGGTTTGCATTTGGAACAGCCTGTGCTGCAAGATGAGGGATCTCCTGTCATTGAGATTTCCACTACCCTGCCTGTCATTTGGATCAGGCTTTTAAAAAAGAGTACTTCGAAGAGGTACATGATGTTTCAGCTTCTAAATTTGCAGCATCTAACTGGGAGATACAGAGCCTTCTCTGTTCCTGGACTGGAAGCCAGAAGGCTGCCATGGGCTAAGAGCAAATGGCTCAGCCCAGGACAGGTGGAATAAAGACCCTCTGCTTTCTGCAGCTCTTAGTAGATCCACTGGTGTGTAATAAAATGCATACACCAGATGAAATTTGGGGCGGGGTGGAGGCATACATGCAGGATACCTGTTCCTTTTGTGTGGCTTCTTTGAATGAGAAGATGTCACACAGTGGTCTTCCCTGCACTGGGAAAATTAATACGGGCCCTGTCCTCCTTCCTTGTCTCTTATAAAGGAACAGCATGTGAACTTACATTTTTGCAACTGTGACAGCACTATCAAAGCTGCTTAAAGTTGGCCAAGGGGTTCAAATGTTCATGGTGAAGGAGGGAAGGAGGGGAGGGGAGAGGAATCACACAACTGCTGCCACTGCCCCACATGCGCACATGCTTTGAAAACAAGCAATCAAAAGTCTCCTGGGTGAGAGTGTGACTATGCCAGGAGGGCTCTCAAGACTGTGGTTAGGGCAGCCACCCAAGGAAAGGGAGTCTTCCAGAGGTGGTTGTTGTGTGTACTTCAACCCAGGCTGTCCAGCAGGCAAGCTGGTCCCAGGTGGATGTCCCAGACTGGCCCCAGCGAACCTCTTCCATTGCCCATTGTCATCACCTCCTCTCTGGGTTGCCTCAGTAAAAAGTGGCAAATAGCTCAGAGCCCTGCGTCCCTGCAGGGGTGGCAGCGGGAGAAGAGCCACTGCTGCGTCCAAGATACCTCTTCCATACTTGGGTCCACTTGAAATTCAGTGCTCACCTCATGTTTCAAGGCCTTAAGCAGATAGTCTGCTCAGGGGAGTGTTATCCTGTGAGGATTTCACCTGTGTGCCTAACTGAACACTAAGTAAATGATTTTAACATTATTTAGCCTGTTATTTTTGATACTGCTGTCCAAACACTGATCTACTTTTGCTTTGCACAGTTACAACCAAGGAAAAAGTTTACTATTTTTTTCCCACTTCACTTTTAGCTTGTTTTTAATCCACGTAGACTGTCAGCGTAACTTTCACACAGAGGCATATTTGTGTACTTACAACTTTACATCCTGGGACAGAGAAGTCTTTCTCAGGTGTTTTTTCCTGTTCATTTTCAGTCTTGATCCTGAATACTCTGATCCTGAATCAACAAAACACTTAAACATATGCTAAGGTGAAGGAATAACTATCTACCTAGCTAAGGTCTCTCACATTATATATGTGCCACATAAGAGTTAAATAAATGTCTAGAAATATGGTCAATAAATGCTCACCCTAAGGTCATACTGACCTAGTTTCATACTGAAGGCAATTGAATGGCGTAACATTATCTCAGGGACAGGGTGTTCAGTACCTTGAAGGACCACACTGCTGAAAAGTCCTGGAGACAGTTTCAAAGCTCTTCCCCATAGACTCCTACTAAGATGCATGGAAACTGGGATTCCAGTTCTTCGTTCTAATATTGAAGGTTGTGTCCTACATCTGTCTTTGCTTTCTTCAGCAACTGTTTCCAGTGATAAATTTTATAAAATTGGTTTTTTGTTTTAATCAATATTAGAAACATATATTTTGATACTGAGAATTATTTTGATTTTGTTGAATCTCATTCTCTTCTTAGCTGAAATACAGACTCACTCACAAAGAATTAAATTAAATAAATAACAAAGAACAGTCTAACGCAAATAACCAGCAGAAGGGAAAACTGGTTCATACAACATACTATTAACCCATAGAAATTGTTGCCATAGGATGGAGTCACACACAAAAGCACAGCAAACCTCAAAGCACAGTTTGAAAAGTACATCTGCAAGATTCTGAAAGGACATTAGAAAGGCTGTAAAACTCCCTGTTTCGAGGTTAAACCAAGAATTAATTCTGGTTGGACCCTTTTCAACAACATCCACAGCTAGACACAGTAAAAGTCAGAATGCAGTCAGAGTAGGCACAGAACTGAGAATGGTATTGGTATATTTATCTACCCCTGTAAAAATAAAAATTAAGAAATGCTTGCAGAATTTATCTTCCTGGTGCTTTTTCTGTTCAGAAAAAAAAGTGTATTGATACAACAAAAGCTGCAAACTCTGCAGACAACTTAGAGCCAGGTTTGGAGAGGGCTTCAGCTTCCCCACTGCTTTCAGTGTTAATGTCTCAATCTCATATTAGAAATGTAGTACAAGTGAAAAACTGACACATAGCCCAAAATGACATTTTAAAATGAGAAACAAAATATATTGTTATTTGTAAGTATTATTTTCTATATTGACTGAGAAAAATTATTCTGAAGAGCTTTTATTAGAATTTAGCAATCGAAATAAGAAGTCTAGCTGTCTGTAAGACACACTTCCTGTGAAGGCAAGCACCTGACAGATCCAAAGCAATTTTTTAAATTTCTTGAGAAGACAGAATTTTTATTTTTATTGTAATATTGCCTGGACTTCACAATTTAGCACCATGTTTTCACTTCCTCTCTTGTGCAAACATGTGTGACAGTATTTTGAAAATGCCTGACCGCTGAGGAAGCCTCACAGACAGAGAAAAACACAGAGGGAACAATTGCAAAGATTTATTTAGCGCATTCTGTGCTTGGCACTTAGAAACAGAGTTCCGTGCATAGGGCAAATCTTTATACACCTTTTTCTTCATACATATTTTACATACCATTTTTATTGCCCTCTTTTATATTCATAATATTGAATCCCCCACTAGGCATATAAATACATTTATCTACAACACCTCACAACAAATCTCAATAATATCTGTATTCTGTTACTTGGTATTTGCATTTTCACACAACTTAAATGCATAGCTTGCACCAAGCTACAACTGTTTTCTTATTTTTAAAGGATTTGAAGAAAAAAAAAAAAAAAAGAGAAGAAGAAAACAGAAAAGAAAGATGTCAAAAGGCAATGATCTATTCGGTTAAACAGAGATCATGTGGCAGGCAGGAGGTTGGCAAATACTCGACCTCAGTGTTACTGAAATGCTAATGGTTTTCTATGGTAACTCTTGCATGCAAGGTGAGGGAGGCCAGCTGCACTTCTGTAGAGCAGAGCTCTCTTTTCTCATTGCTCTTCCCCATGAGCTCAGTCTGGACAGTTTCCTCCCACTGGGTTGAGTGCTATGGGACACATGTTCCCCACAAAAGCTGTCATCCATTTGGTTCGGGTGCATCACTTCAGGTCACATTAACAGGAGCTGAGCCCCCTCTCCCCTGTGTATCTTCCTGAAGATCAGTCCCTGATTATGTCTGAGGCTCACTTGTGGGTTAAAACTTTTCTCTCTCTTCTCTCTCTCCCATCTCCATCTGCAGGCTGGGTGCTGGTAAGCTCAACCCTCGCAAAGAAACTGCCGGTCGGGCAGAGCCATGGTGAAAATGTAGAAACTTCTTTGGGTTGGGAAGCTCCAGCCCAGCAGTGCGATTCCTGTGCTACAGTGGGAGACGGACCCACGGGCCAGTGTTGGCTTCAGAAATGGTCTGAGCTGCTCCAGCAGTGAGGAACGGTCTGGGAAAGGGGAGGTCTTTAAAGCTATGGGCAGTGCAGCTTCAGAGGGCAAAGCCTTGGGAGACTGCCTTTCTTTGACACCCAGAGGAGACAGCACAGGGTCACGGCTCCCTCCATGCCGAGAGTTCACACTAGCTGAGAGTTAATGCATAAACAATATATTCAGCTGCTTCTCTCCAGATTCTCATTAAAGTCATGCCCTTTTCTCTGCAATGTCCAGAAAGAGCAGACACTCCATGCCAGGTCTGGAGGCCTTGGGCTACAACAAGCTGCAATGGCTTTCAGTCAAGGCTTTCCACAAGGTTCTGTGGCACATACTTAGATGGCTTGTATTCTTATTTATCATTACAATACTAGTTCCACTATAAGTTTGAAGGCAAAAGGGTACTGAGCTGGGTTTACTCCTGGAAACGACGAAGGTCCAGCTGCCTTCGCTGCCAAGGAGAGGCATAGTTTGTTAGACCATGTGCACAGACATCTGTGAGGAGGAGCCCTGAACAGCACCATACTGTCTGTTGTCACAGGCGTTGGCTGTCTGCTGGTTGCTGGAGGGAGGGCTGATCATGTGCATCCCGTGATCCATCCCTGTGGAAAGGTATTGCCTCTCTCCAAAGGCCCCACTGGACGGGGAAGAGCAGAGTAAAGTGCTTTGGGAGGTGGTGAGTTTCTCTGGGCTCGCCGCCAGCCTGGGCGAAGCAGGGAAATTGTATCCATAGAGGTTGTAGGGATTGTGCAGGGAGAAGGCGTTGTAGGAACTCTGCTGCATGTGGCTGCCGCCGAACATGTGTGAGGAGGAGGAGGTGGAGGCAGGGTTGCCTGCTTGCATGACATACTGAAACTGGGAGCTGGGGAAGGATCCCAGCTGGCCGCTGTATGCCTCCATCTTGCTGTTGCTGGGCAGGGAGGAAGGAGTCGGCATTCCTGAGATCAAGGATGGAGTCCTCTGAGGCATGAAAGTTTCGGAGGGCTGTGAGGCGGAAGCGGTGCCGCTCTGAAGCCGGTTGTAGCCACCATCACTCAGGCCTGGGTAGCTCTGCAAGGCGGCCATGTTGCTTCTGGCACAGGGGGGATAATCAGACAGGTTGAGGTTGCAAAGCTGACTCTCCCGGCAGCCAACGTTGAAAGTGTTGGGGGCCAGATGAAAGGCTGGAGGGGAGCAGGATGGAGAGAGAAGATGAGAGGAAGCAGAGGGTGACGGGGTCCCTGTGCTGGAGGTGGTCGGGGAGGTGCCAGTGCTGCCTCCTGCAAAACAAAACACATGGGAGGATGTTCAGAGCCCATGATAAACATCTGCAGAATGAGATGGTCTCATTAAAAAACAGCTTAGTTTAATAAGGAAACAAGAATGGTAAAATGGCCGCTGGAAAATTCAGCCTTTCTTGGCAGAGGCCCTCACTTTATTAATAGCATCCCTTGGTCTTTCCTGCTGTTTTTCTGTTATGACTTTGTTTTTCAACAGAGGTTTTCTTCCCTTTTAAAATAGGAGAGGGAAGCAAGCCTGCCACAGAACAATTCAAGGCGGTGGGAAAAGCTGTGAGGAAGCACCATTCCATCAATTAATAGATCTGACATTTCCAGGAATGTTTATCTAGTCCTTTTTTTTTTAAAAAAAAAAAAAAAAAAAGTCTTTTCTCCTCTTTCCTGGTCTGCAGGAAGACCACCAGTCAGTGAGCTGTATGGCTCTGCTGCAAACATGCTTGATCATTCACTCATTGGTTTTGCAGCGGGAAGTGGCTGAGTGGCTGAAAGCATGTTGGACTTCTACATTGTTCAAGTTTTTTTGGATGGTGTACAGTGCAGTGGTACTGATTTAAGCCAAAAGTAACGCTAAAATGAATGGATACAGTTTCAAACTGTAACCTGTTCCATAGAGTGGAGAAAGGGGATTTTCAATCATGTACTTTAAAAGGAATTCCATATGTTGTATCGCTGTTGTTAATGATATATTAAGATATATGCATGTTGGTAATATCAATGTATTATACAATACTTATGCTAAGAATGATAGCATTGATTCTTTTGCACAGCTGGGATGCTCACATGTTCTGATCTGGGAAAACAATACTGAATAATATTACCAAGAACAGTAATAAACTGAAAGTAAGTGATAAGAAGCTGATGGCACAATTTTGAGCTTCAGAAGAAATAACTTATAGGCAAGATTCTGAGTCAGAGGAAACTTCCTTGGTCAACCAGGAAAATCAGTTCCGCATTCAAGGGGAATGCAGTTTTCTGGTGTGAAACTTTTTGTTTGTTTGAATGATTCTCTTTGCATGAGACCCTGGGAAAGGGGTCTGCATGAGAGTAACTAACACTGAAGACTCTTGTAAAAGGAGAAAAGAGGTGCTGATGAAGAGATTTGACCAGGTGATAAGTAGAACCAGAGGAACTGGGAAGACAGCTGGTGAAGCAGCATTTTGGACAAGCTAGAAGATGACAGGTGGGAGGTGAAGGGACTAGAAAAGAGAGTGGTAGAGTGGGCAGCTAAAATTTAATCAAGACAGAGATTGCACATTGAGGATCAAAAGTAAGGAATTGCTTTCTCTTGTGTCATCTTGTGGAAGAATAACAGCAGGATTTTGAGACCAGACTAAGTCTGCTGCAAAACAGGGGAGGAACTGAATGCAATGCTGCTTGATGAGAAGAGAACAGGTGATGTTAATGGTTAAGAGTTGCACTTGAAAGACAGGTTCTGCATCAGTATATGATGGTGAGAATAAGTGATGTTATATCTGACCCTTTCTAACACATCTAAGATGAAACAGAATGGGGCATTAGAGTGAAAAATGTAACTTTGAGACCTTAATAACATTTGGGATTTTTTTTTTATTTAAAAATTTTTTCAAAACAAGAGCCAGAAAAAAGAAAAACAGCCTTGGGTAAGCACAGCCTGGAATGCCATTGAGCCAGGCAGCAACACGAAAACATGCATTTTCTTGATGCTAAGTCAAAGTAGTCATTCCCATTACCAGACATGGGGAAGAATGCTTATTGCTAAGCCAATGACTCCTTTTGTCATTCATTCAGAAGCATAACAGAGAGGCATTGTGTCGAATCTCCATTAAAATTAACAAGAAAATCTGAAGTTTCAAATGACATCATGGACTCTATATTTCCTTCTTGACAACACTTAAATTCTCAAACTTGCTAGTGTATTTTAGCTCCAGAGCTCATAGACTTTTTGTATGAATTTCTAATTTAACATTTAGTTTTAAAAGGTACACTTCCCTGGTTCATTAAAGTCTCCGACAGACAATCTCTGGCTAATTTAGTTGTGGTAAGTTAAGATGATACCTCCTCCAGCCTTCCTCCCTGTCTCTGTTACAAGTTGTCAATACTACAGCAGGGTCAGCAGAAGGGAACATGTGCCTCTACATATGTAGTTTCATTGTAAAGTCTATTTTAGTTGGAAATGTTGATAAAGGTGAGATTGAATCAAGGTACACAACTACAGACACACATTTTCCTGTCAGCCCTGCACTAAAGAGGGTAACCTCTGACAGAGAGGGCAAGGAGACAGCTGAGTTCATATATCATCACTTAGCTACCAAAGCCCAAAATACAGAGGTCACATAATCACAAAACAAATACAGCACAAAGTGAGATGTATTTAACCCACAGTAATCCTGCACTTGGCTCTTTACACCACATATTTCAGGAACAAACTTCAGACGGTGACTTACTTGCTGACAGTGTCTGGAGAATAAGTAAAAATACATATGTATATATGTATGAGTATTTAATGATCTGTTTGAAATAAAATACATAGAATAGATGATTAACTGCAATGTCTTCATTTCAGTCTTCCTTTACCCCATAGTTAACCTTTAAAAACTATGCAGGAGAAGAGCACACACACCAGTTACCTTGAGCATTAGGCTTTAAACATCTGCTAAGGAGTTACCCATAACTGAGGCTTTGGCTCCACAGAGTAGGAGTTAGCAGAGATCTCTGATTAGCAACTGCAAGAGTTGCTTAATGGTTCCAAAACTAAGAATCGCACATTTCACATTACCCCAAAAAAATGAACTGAAGCGATTCTGCTCTGAATTATCCCTGTTTGCAGGTCAACAGAAAAACCCTGAAGTAACAACACAGCAATTAGGAAACAAAGTAAAACAGCCTTTTTTTTTTCTTTTTCTCTGTAAGTTTAAAATGATGAGGAGGTGAGAGATCTATCAATGGGAGCTAATGCCAGATCTGAAAATTCTCTTTCAAGGATGCTTTGCTGCTGATGCCAGCCACTAGCACAGGACACACCACACTTCTGCTGCAACAGAGCATAATGAAGAAGCCTGAAGTTCCTGATCATTTGCAGAATAATCTTCACATTTTGAAGTGGAATGGGAAACAATACAAATAAAGGCCCATCTCATCTCACTCTCTTCAGAAGACAAACAGCTCCACTCTGCTCTCAACAATATTTCTTATCCATCTTTGCTGGCAGCACTAAGTATGAGCCAAACACAACCTGGACTTTTGTGAAGTTATAACTTGGACTGTAGTTGTTACAGTCAGCCAAATACCCCTAGAGATGGCAGCAAGCCCAGCAAGTATATCCACACCATACTACAGTCTCACATACACAGATGTGTATGTCATTTTAATGGAAGGCATGGATACAAACCAATCTAGTTAAACTGATACACAAGGCTATGTTTAGGTCTGGTTTAAGTCAACCGAAACCACATTTAAGCAAGAACAAAATGAAACCCTTCATATTCTCCTCCATTCCTTTTCTCTACCCACTATTCCCCCTGGAAATAGTTGCCAACACCAGCAGCATTTACCAGTAATGTCACAGTATCTCTCACCTCCACACTTATGATTCCAAAGTGATTAATTACTGTTGTGTCTGGTCTCCAGAAGATCATTTTTGGCCCTGCATACACCAGTTCCACATATGTGCAGTTAGCAAGTCACATTTGCATAAAATACAAAGTTCATAACTTCAAATCCCCCTCCTTTGTATCTGAACCCTGACCTGCATGGCAGATCAAAATCTCTGTCCTCACAGTGTCCTGTCATTATGTCCAGGGCTTAGCCAAGCACGGGTGCTATCCAGAAAGGAGCCTGCGTTTCATCTAGGCATACAAATGGTAACTTAAGTTGACCTTATCAAAAGGACAGGAGCATTTCCAAAGAAGGGGAGTGGAGAATGATCGAGTGCAAGAAAGGTCAAAACTTGCAAACTGGACTGTGAAGTAAGCAATCATTGGTAAGGAGGGGAGGTGGGAAAAAGAAGAATGAAATCATGGTGGAAGACAGAGAAACCTTCTGGAGAGGGTGGGATGTAAAGGCAAACCTTCTTCCTCATGCCAGAGTTCCCTCTTGTGACACCATATAGAAATGCTGGCTGTGTGCCAGTGTCAAATACCTGTCCACATGGGTTAGGGAAGAAACCACATCTTCTCATCTGGGTACAGGTAAGAACTGCTATTAAAATTTCATCTCCAGTAACTTATGACTGATCTTTCCTTCCTGTCACCTATGTCCTTCTGAGCTTGGTAGAAGTGCTGTCTCTCTGTATGTTTCAAACAGGCCTTGGCTTTTGTTTTTACATAGACTGATCTTGTGTTAAGGACAATTTCAGGGTAAACTGCAAGCTCAAACATAGCTAGTCCATAAGTATGATGTGCCTTAATATGAGGGGCTGGAGTATTCTTGAAGCATTCAACATGCCAGGGCATCTGAAAGGCAACAGGGACCTCTTCCACACAGGGCAGGTCACGTAGAGAACTTCTAACACTGCAGTGTAGATGGAAAACACATCTGCCAGCAGCCAGTGTTGGCCAAGGGAGTTTTCTGGCAACAGGGAGATAGTGGGGAGAGCATCAGTGCCAAGGGAGTCTGAAGCAATTGTGCACGGAAAATTTTCTGGGATCTCTCTTACAAATGACACCACACTAGTCAGCTGACCCACAACTTATCCCAACCTCCTTTATCTGAAAGGTGCATATAAATCACACTTTGGACTCCACTGCAGCAGTATTTTCCTTGCTAATGTTTCCAGGCATCAGTTGCTACCATCACCTGCAGTGACTCCATACAAACCTCTCAGTCCTTGAAGTCCTTGCTTAGTACAGAGGAGGACAAGTACAAGCTGAAGCTGTGGTCAGCACAAGATAGCTGAACGCGGGTCCCATGCCCTCTGCTACAGCAGTCTCATCAGACAGGCAAGAGCTTTAAAGTAGTTTGAGCAACTTGATTGCTGCCCTTATCTGACCACACTGGCAGCCTGTAGCTCTCAGCATAGCTGGGCTCAAATAGTGATAACCTGGTACTCCTTGTCTCCTTAAGAACAGATGTGGCTGAGTGCCCTCAGAGCTTGTGCACTGACTTTCTAACAAGGATGGGAACCACAAGGTGATTTGTCTCAAGATTTTACATTTTGATGTGTCAGACAGCACAAAGTTGTTATTCTTTGAGTGCAAATGTTTCTTAAACAGCTCACCCCACTTCCACCTCAAAGATAGTTTAGCTTATCATGGCCACACATATGAGCTGCGGGTTCAGCATGGCCAGCCTATGGCCCCGAGGCTGTACTCAGCCCAACAGGACAGTGTCTGACCCACAGCCTCAGCCCAGCCATCTTCTCCCACCTTCAGATGTGAGCAGGACCTAGCCCGAAGGCCAGATGCTTGGAAGTGATAGGTGCAGAACCTCAATGATAGGGTCTCATGGAGGACCCACAGACCCTCTTCTGACACATGCCCAGCACATTGGGATCTCCACTGTTGTGACAGGCATGTGTCTGAGAGTGTGGAAAAGAGGGTCTGTGGCCACTAGTCATTCATCTGGCTCACAGCACTCTTCCTGGCAATTAACTTAAGCGAATAAGCCCTCCTGAGAGACAGTTTTTATTCGCTTAGGCACAGAGCCATGCTAATGCAGCTCTCCAGCTTTCCAAATGGAGCTGGCCGGGGGCTGGCATATGTCTGGCCAGCATGGAGCACAGACAGAGGAGACTGTCCATGCAGATGTACTCTAAGTCACTACTGAAATGTCTGATTTTTGTGAAGACTTTACAGACTTGTACACATATGTACAGGGACTTTCTAAAGCATGGGAGAGACCAACTCTTCCCAGTTTTTTGCAGTGTTCTACCCTTGGACACAACAGAAAATAAATGTGATGGCATACACACAGGAAAACAAATTTGAACAAGAAGGCAAAAGCCCATTCCCATTATGTGCACTCATATATTCATGCACCTTAAATGTGGCTTAGGAAACTTACTCCCTCTCTTCCAAGTTACTGCACCTTTGATTGCAGAAGAAAAACTAAGTACTTGCCCAAAGATAGAAATCTGAGACAGCAATGAGGGAGTGTTTGTGCAGATTGCCAGGTGACCTGACTGATAGATTATGAGGGCAGAGGATGCGCCACTGTAGTCATCTGATCTCATGTCCTTTAAGAGCCAGGCCTAGCCCAAACCTGGATTCATTTCTGCTTCAAGCAGCACATGCTTCAGTCCTACTCAAGGCCTACTTGCATCTGCAGGCACCTAAATGCCACAAAATAAGGTGTCACTCTTGATCTCACATATTATGTCAACTTTTGCCTTGTATGTATAACTGACAGACCAAGGTCTCTCTTCCCATTCCTAGCTTTCCAGAACTGAAGCCTAAAAACTTCAGAAGGACTGAAAGATTCTTCATCACATTCTTCTTGCACTATCACTACTCCTCTGAGCTCCCTCTTCACCACCTTGGAAAACTGAACAGCTTTGATGCCTCTTCCTCATCCTGTCACCAAGCAAGGGCAGGACCACCTGGTCCATGACATGCTGGACTCTCTCTTTCTTTGTTCTTTCCCCATTTCTAGGAATGAAAACTTCCCACTTTCATGGGAATGAGAACCATTTGTGTCTTCACGGAGTGTAGCTGCCTGTTTTCTCTCTAGAGTCCTTGGCCAATTATCAAATTATGAATCCACTGGTAAAATCTTTAAAAGGCCCAGATGAGACTCAAAATCTACTGCATGGCACGTTGCTGTGTTGGTAGAGGAAACATAAAGAGTGCTTTCCAGTTCTTTGAGATACAGCTCACAGAGCACACAACAATAGATTTAAGGGGGAAAGTATGTACTGTATGGCACAAAAGTGAGGAATGAAAGGAAATTTTATTTAAGGTTAGTAAATTATAGGAAATCACCTTTTTTATATTTTTGCCTCAAATTACAAGAATCACATAAATTAATGGTAAATCTAGAACAAATCAGAATAACACTTTACTTCCCCTTAGCTCTTACAGATTTCTGCACCACAAACTGAGCACTCAGAAAGTTACAGATAAAACTTGCCTCAGTCATCCTCCAAGATAAAATATTTTCAAGATCTAATGGTAAAAAACAACCCTTTTTTCTAATGTGGACAAAAAATACAATTCAGGATGTCTGATTTCCATCCCTTTCTATATCCAGAGCACCAAGAGAGCTTTCCCAGAAATAAGAGACAACATCTTCTTTCCAGTCCCCCCAGACTGTCTTTATTACAAGGGTTTCTGCTCCTCATATAAACACACAGCATCCTTGGTCCAGCTCCATGCTGTCTCAGAAGAAGGCCTGTTAGACATGACTTTGTCTTGTGCACAGACAGTTGTAACGCAGTGCACACAATTTTGTGAGCTGTACATCAGCTCCTACAGAAATGTCTCCTGTTTCCCTTCTTCAAATACAGACAGATCAAATCAATTCAGGCTTGGAGGATGATGAGCACCTCACTTCAGTAGAGAAAACTGCTCATCAGTGATAATTACACACTGTCCCTCACATTTACAACCATCGGCTGGGCACAGACATTGACAAGGGGAACGCGAAATGAAAGCTATCCCAGCAGACGACACTGAATGAAGGCAGGATGAAAAAAAGGACTCTCTGTGGCACAAATCTTTCAGAATGTCACAACAGAAGCTGTTGCAACTTTGTAGCTAAGATTAACTGAAACTGTGGCAATTTCCTTGGTGGTGACAGAAGTAAACTGTATTGCACACCTCTACTGCCAATCTTGATGGAATCTGCTTTGGGCCAACACAGGCCCTGGAAGCTCCAGCACATTAAACGATAAAAAATACAATAAAAAAATATAAAACCCCAGAGACACTGTGATTAAAAATTTCTGAACTGAGGAAAATGTCACAGTATTGTGGCAAGCTCAATGCACATACTACTTTCTACTTGTAACAAAATACTGTGTCACTTTGAGGAAACACAGCAAATCTTCGAAGTATTATTGCCCCCCTCCATTCGTTCATATGAAATATGATCAACACCCATGAGGTAACAGAGATTTAGGCTTCAGTAATTAGACTTTGGGGTAAACACTCCCCTGGAGTAACAGAGTGATTCAGGCTCCTTTCAGGTTGTCAGGAAGTGGCAGAGACTTTGACTCTCAGCCCCTCGTGTCACATCTGGGAGGGTATTTTATAGCTTTTCTCTGTGAAAGATGAGACCATGAAGCACCAAAACACCCCTTCCCTAAAGAAAAACTGTCTGCAGCTCAACCAAGAAGAAGCTGGAACAGTTTGTTCCCTGTTGCTTCATTTAAATGAGGCAATCTACGAGCCATTTGAAGTATGCAGCAGAAACCAGTGCTTGATCCCAGTAACTCTGGCAACAACTGCTGTTTCCAATCTCCTCTTCAAGGTCAAAAGAATCAAGAAGATAATTGAGACCAAACCCAGATATCTGACCTCTGCCAATAGCCTAGACCATTCACAATTGATTTTGAAAGGGAAGCAGTGTCCAGATTATCCTGGTGGCATTGCTGAGAGAACCAATGGCTGCTGTTGGGACGCAAGTGGCCAAGCAGATATATTTGTAGGTTGTTCAGCCTCCTTTGACATCAGCAGCTCCACTCTTTTGGCAGATGCTCTTTTAGGGATCTGTGATCTCAGATAAAGCCAAAAGGATCTGAACAGTTATTCGCTTCTTTCTGCCTCAAGGCACCCCTATGCCTTCAGATGAAGCTCTGGAAGGCTCAGTCTTCCCTCCACTTGTCCCTCCACTTGACACCAATACACATTTGTGCATTCATGATATTGTTTACAGATGGGTGCAACCCAGGCAGCTCTCTCTAGGCACCACCCCCAGCATGGAGAAGAGTATTATACCAAAGAAGAAACAAGTAACACACAATAGAGACAAACTTTGGCAAGACAGAGGTGATGCCTGCCTGAAAAGAGTAATGTTTACAAATGGGGAAGCTGGAAAAGCAGCAACACCTCAGCTCAGGGTATCTGTCTCCTATCTGCTGACACATCATGCAGCCTTAGGGTCTGTCTGGGTTCCTCACTACTACAAGAAAACTTTGTTCCTCTCCAGCAGTAAATGAGAAGATTGAACCTCTTCCACAGAGAGGAAAGGAAGCCTTGTTGATACAAGACTGCAGAGTTATGATGTTGCCTCTCAGATACAGACAGTAGGAGCTGTACTCAATAGCTAGTGTGTACACACTTGCTGCTCTAGAGATAGCACCATACCTGTTGCTATCAGAGATGCTTGCTGATACTAGAGACAGCAACAGCTGCCTTACCAGCAAGGACCACACCCCTCTGTCTCCAGTACCCTTTTAGACAAATTTCAAGCTGTTGATGCTAATCTCAACCACCATTAACAAATGTTTTACAGACTCTCTAACAGGTGACCTCTCTACCTCAGGTCTCCAGTCCAAGATCAAGGCAGATTCTCAAGTCGGTGGAGAACAGGCTGAATCTAGTGAAAGCAATTGGTAGAGTCCTCAGAAAAGGCACCTATTCAAGCAAAGAAACCCCATTTAAAAGGAAATCTGCCTTGAGAACTCACCAGTCAAAACTAAGATGTTTGACTCTTATGGATTTGGTATGCATGTATCAAAACAGTAATGTAATGGTGAAATAAAATTTTATGTGCTGCAAACCCGCTGATACACCACCTTGTGTTACTCTCATACTGGTCCTGAAATTCTGTTTAAGAGGCAACTGTTTTTGCCAGCTGCCAGGGTACCTTTGATTTTACTTCTTGCATAAGTCAGCAGCTTTTATAAGAAGGATCAGATACTGATCACTGTTTAGTATTGTCATAGTGCCTCTCTGGTCTCTATGTCCTGGCAAAACTTACAGTCACTGATACTGATCTGCTCATCACAATACACTGTGGGAAACTGTATATCACATAGGAGCCAGCAATGGCTCTTTTTACTCTTGGAAAGTGACACAATCCAGAGTTACTGGAACTCTTATTTTTTTTTTCCCCCTCTCTCTTTTTTTTTTTTTTTTTTTTTAATGTTCCCTGTTAAAATCAAGAAACTGGGCCACATATTTTTAATAATGAGAATCTGGATGAGGTTCAATCTAAATTTTGAAAATATATTCCAATTAAAGACTTTAATAGATTCTTGGCTTTCCCCACATCTCATTGCCATGTGCATTCAATAATCCCAAGCCCCTTTTTTCCCTAGTAATAAGTAGACTGCAGAGTGGGTGACATCATTCTCCAGAAGGTCAGCCTCTCCTGGACTGCTGTTTTCTGAGCATTTCTTGCAAAGGTTTTGTTCAGGGGGGACTTTTTTTCCAAGCTGGCTGCTGATCTGCTGTGATTTTGTCAAACACGGTGCTTGCCCTTGTAAAGCTGTGATGATATTCGGATTGCATGCTCCAAGAGAGAGGTTTTGTTCTCAGGCCAGAGGGGTTCACTGACAGAAACGATATGTTCTTCTCCTTGGTAGGATGATATGGTGACCACTGAGGTCACAGACCTGTAGAGACTTACTGATGTGCTTTACTTCAACAGCAACACGTGCAAATAAAACTCATGGACTGCTAGAGTCAGCCACAGCAGGCATCTGTGGGGACTGGTCATGATATCAGGCTCTCCAGTTTGTGCAGCAGCTGAAACCTATCATTGTGTAGATCAGAAAGTTATTTAATCCCTGTATGAAACAGCTGCATCCAGTGCGCCAAGTATCGATTCGGTGTGTCACTGTGGCCCTTGCTCAACACAGCTTGGGCCAAACAAATGAGTAAAGCACTAGGATATATGTTGAATGGCAGAAAGGATAATGTGGAAAAAATTGTAATACCTTTAGATAATTGTATCATGTGGACGCATCTGGAATACTCTGTGCAGACTTGTTTTTAAAGAAACAATTAAGGACCTGGAAAACTTCCCACTTGAGCAGAAATGAAATTACTGGTGCTATTCACTGTGAGAAACACAGAAGAGGGACATAAAAAACTGTAAGACAATTAAATGTATGAAGAAGGTGGATAAGGGCGAACTTCTGTTCTCCTTATCTCTTAACATCCCACAAAAAGGGATGAACGTTCAGTTAGAGTAGGAAAATCAGAGCCACTTGAATGAAACATGTTCCACACAGTTGTGTCATAAAAACATGGAAATTGCAGTCACAAGAGTCTATCGAGGATGGGTGACGCAAAGCTACCATGTATTCTTCTCTCTGCAAAATGGTATAGGCCATAAAGATTCGTTACTTGATCTTCTTTTTTATTAACTATGCAAACTGAGTATTCATTCACAGGCATCTTCTCCATCCAACAAATCATCCTACTTTTTTCCCCCTGAATCCTCTTCAATCTCTTTCCACCCGTTAAAAACACATACAGTAGAAGACCATATTGTAAAGTCAGTTTGCAGGTAGGAAATTGTCTCCCCACTGCTTACCTCTACTTTATTTCTACATGAAAGATTGCAAGTCCCTTTTTATCAGGGTATTACATACACTGTCCCTTGCCTGTGTCGTAGCTTAACCACCAAGACCTCCAAATTTTTGTCAGTGCCAACACTTTCCAGCATGCTCGGTGGGTATGTATGCCCTACATTTTGTTTCTAGACACATGATATTGTATCTGCCTGAACTAAAAGCCACGCTTTGTTTGAATGCATGCAGGTTACCAAGCAATCCCTATTGCTCTTCATACCTTTGTCCCATCATTATTGACCACTTTGCAGTTTTTAGGAGATTTGTACCCTTTAGCAACTACACTGTTTCATTTAGTTCTGGACAAGTTAGCACTGAAACCAGTCTCTGCAGAGCAATACTGGGACTGTCCTCACTGGATGGTGTATTCACGATTATCATGTCAGCTTTGAGATCAGCCAGTTACTCATTTCTTCACACACTAATGTTAACTTTTCCAAGATGGCACATGTGGCAATAAGTTAAATGCTCTCCAAAAATCCATCACACTTATACAGTTATTTCTATCTGTCAAATCACTAACCTAATAAAATAATTCAGTTGGATTTTTTTGACAAAACTGTCTTGGAAAAGGCAGATAACACTCTTATTTCTTGAAAAAATTACCAAGCGACAAAAGAAAAGATAAGAATCCATAGCAATCCATAGCACAGAAAAATCTGGCTGAAAAGCAGCAAAGGCATCATATTTAGTCTGTTGAAGTCCCAAGCTTCTGCCCCAGAAAGTATAATTTTTCCTACCACAGTAAGAGGGACTCATCCTTCAAAAATCAGGGCTGAATTCCACAGTTCCTAGAGGGGATCTGTTCCATCACTTCTCTAGATTTCCTATAACTGGAGCCTATTTTTTTTTCCTATCCACCACAGACTGCATCTTATTTCAGTACTATTATGTCCTCCCTCCCTCCCTTCCCAGCTGAATAACCACAACTTACTCCCTGACACTGATGTTTCTTCCTAGGCATGTGGCCATTTTTTGCTACTTTCATCTCGTCTCTGCAGTAAGTGTGCCCTCCTCTTAAGTTGCAGTGGATATAACTAGGCTTCATGCAGACCCTCAGCCCAGCTGAGAAGTGAGGAAGGATAGCTCACACATCCCAAAAGTCTCCTGTAGCCCCAGAGCAGTTTCCCAGAGCCAGCCATGTAGCTGGTTGCCAGTTGTTCAGCTCCCCAGGTGCTGAATTGCTTCTCATCCATAGCCATAACTAAAAATATCCATTTTGGTGTCAATCCCAAAGAACTTCTTCCTAAATCAGATGCAGCCTATTGAAACTAACAATTCAAGGGATAAAACGAAGGCTTGTGATTCCTTGTTTATTCAGAAATGCCACATTCACCCAGCTTTGAAGACAACGGCATGATCTAAAATTAAATGTCCATTAAAAATAATAGTCTGAAACTTCAAATTCATAAATATGAAAGGGTATGGAATAACAGCACGCAGCTCAAAGCACTGACACTTCAGGTGAGAGAGCAGAGTCCCAGACAAGTCCCTTCCGTTAAAAGCCTGGCTAAGGCTCAGAGGATCTGAGGTGCAATAGCTTATGCTGAAGTCAGCTGTTAAATACCAGTGATTTACTCACCTGTCACACAGCTCATGTGCTAGAAAACAAGGGGATGAAGAGGTATGGACACCGTACATCCTGGTCATCTTAGGTTTGGAGGGAAGAATCACACATGGCTTAAAGCCACCTCAGCATTTCGTGCTTTCTGCCAGCAATTCCAAGACCTCCAAACCAGTGTATTTGTGCTGGCCCTTGGGGGCTGTCCTGGCAGCCAGAAATTGAAAGAGAGCATGTTTGTACCTTGGCTTTACACCTATCACTGAGATCAGGGGTTAGCTTGTTACAGCAATCACTGGAGAGGTGAGCACTATGATGGAGGGAATATTTCTGATTCATTATCTTGAGGTTGTTTTGCATGGCTAAATGCAGAGCTCAAGAGCACTGTTTTATAGTGAGTTATTAACTTTTGAGACTGACCTGTGGACACAACTTTATTTAAGGGCTGCCCTAAACCTAGTGGTCTGTGGTGGTGGTCTGCACAGAACTGGCTGGTCACAGGGTACTGGCTTGCTTCCTGATTTTTCAGCTGCCAAACTATATTAAAACAAGCTAAAAATACATTAAATATTTTCCTTTCCTAATATTACCTTACCACGTAAGCAATAGCTGGTATTGCCAGTAGGATGTTATCTGATAACCAGTGGGAGGGGAGGCATGCAAGCCCGAATAGGGGGTGAGACAGAGGACGGAGACTGCTTCAGCAACCATGACCAGGAGGAGAGGCTGTTATGTTTCTATTTAGGTGGGTGATGAAAACATTTCTGAATCCCTGCTTTAACCTGTCTCTGACCACATGCCCCACCACAAGTTCTCCTCAATACAAGCCCCTGAGCTGATGCAAAACCTCTCCTGCCCCATGCTGCGCTGTTTAAGAAGGGTTGGGTGGTTGTGTAAAGTCCATGCGTGGCAAGTGACACAACCAACAGGACCATGGTCTGTTCTTCTCTGGTGCTGTGCCATCAGAAAAATGATTTAGTGGATGAGCTGGGCTCTGGGGTGTTGCATGGGGAACTGGGATGGGGGATGGACAGCCAGAAGAGATTCCTGTGCCGGATCCCCTTCTGATTCTGCCCTGGTGATGGGCAGCCATGGCAGCCACTGCTGCTGCCCTCCCTCTGGAGGAGACCACACCATCCCCAGATAGTTTTAAGGTCCAGAAGGAAGTTTTGGGGTGATGTCGAGCTCAAGTGTGAGAGGCTGAAGAATCTGCTATACAGGGCATGCATTTGGGTTTGATTGTTTAACCTCACGGGTGTCACATTTGAATATGGTTTTGGATCATTTCTTTTCTTGTATGTATATTGGAAAAAAAAAAAAAATAGTACCAGTTTGCCTTGATACCTCTATTCCCAGTGATCATTGTGTTTTTAACTAGAAACCACCGCAATGAAGTGAATGGAGAAGCCCTATCCCCCCCTCAAAAAAAAAAAAAAACAAAACAAAACAAAAAAAAAAAACAACACAGCCTGAAATTAGAGATGAAAACACTACTTAACAAATGAGAGATTCAAAGGGCAGAAGCTATGAAATGACACAGCACGAATAAGTGGAAAACACTTGGCCTACCCAATAATTCCTCCCAAACTTGTACTAACAGATAGTCTCTCCAGCAAGGCCACCAGGTTTTGAAAGTGAGGCAGCGTGATCGTGGGGGAAGGCCCATTTCTGGTCTCCTAAAACTTCCAGAGGACATACACCCCTTCCCCTTGTGTTTCAACACAAATGGCAAATGTTAACTGTAAACGGAGAACAACGTGCCTGACATGCTGGAGCCTTTCCTCAGTCTCTCTGTGCTCTCTTCACTCTTGCTATGTACTTTACACTCATGCTATGTACTTTGACTGGTTCATCTAACCCTGCGCTCCTTCCTGCTCTTCCTTCCAGCTCTTAGGACTGTTGCTCTAGCACTGGAGACACCAGGCAGATGAAGCGACTCCATTGCACCTCATAAGACAAAGCCTGTCCACCATTTCCATCCATCCTCTGCTCTGTGTCCTTTCACAGCAGTCAAGAGCTCAACAAGGTGTGTGACATCCCCATCCCAGCCACTGGACACACAGCAGAATGTGTTGCTCCTCTTACACCCTCTTCTCCTGCTCTGTCTACAGGTCTTTCCATGCCCCTTGTACGCTCACCTTGCTGCTTCTGCATGGTAGTGAAGTCTTCAAAGGTGAGAGTGCGCACAGGGGGCCTCCAGAAGGCGTAGGTCTCCATAATGGCCTCCAGCCCCGTCCTGTGCAATGAATATAAAACAAGGAGAGAAGAATGTCAGTCATCTGGCAAGGGTATCAGTGCTAGGGAAAGAGGGCTCTGAACTTGCTTGACAGGCTGCCAGTGGCCACCAAGAAGTCACTTTGGTATCTGTGAATTCCTCAAGTGAGCCTTCCCACACAGGTGCTAGCCACTACAGTAAAACAAAATTTCCCCAGCCCAGGATTTCAAAAGCTCCTAACAGTCTTCCAGCACCTTTTCTTTTTTTTAACAAGGATCCCAAACTTTATCTCTGCTTTGCAGGGGACACATGACCATCAGCTCCTCAACACATGCTTTATCATACAGTGGGCTTCTACACTTTGTGGATGCAAGCTGTGATGCAAACAAAGGACGTCTGGGATTCAGACTTCAGAATCAGAGAGATTTCGTGAATTGCCTTTCCCTGACACCTCCTAGTTCTGGACACTGCTTTGAAGTGCTGTGGGAAGACATCCAAAAGGGAATGTCCTTGGGTTTTGGATTTTAACTAAAAATGCGTGAGAAGTTTTTATAAAGGATCAGTGGCATCTGCTTTGAGTACTTAACTCCCTGCAAAGACACTACCAAAGAGAAAAGCCAAAAATCAAGTGATAACTTTTCCTCTTGGAGGGCTAGGTTCTCAGATTTGTTCTTATTTTCACCACAGAATGATAGCTCTGATGAAAGTCTCTAACTCCACAATCTCAGTAAGGACATAGGTGCATTATGAGGGAAAGATCCCCATGTTGTCTACGAGACAACCCCCTGGAGTTTCTTCCCAGGAAAGGCTCTCCTCTGTCGAAGCTGCATGTTGCTCTGTTCCCCATTCCTCGTCTTCCCCTACCTCTTTTCCAGCAGTAGGTTATAGCCCTCACACTGACTGAACTCAACTAGAGATGCTTCGTCAAATGTGAGAACATATCCCCTTTCAATGCAAAAGGCTTTAACATCCCCAGAGCCTCTCATCAGATGTTGAGCTGATACTGGAGCTGCCTTTTGCTTCTGAAAATGTCTTTCTGCACGTGCCTCCACTCACTCAGTTAACTTTCCAAAGTCTCCCCGGAAGCTCAGATGCTTTAAATACATTGGAGTTGGCAAACCAAACTCTGTATTTTAAGAGGAG
Source organism: Tyto alba (assembly GCF_018691265.1). NCBI lineage: Eukaryota > Metazoa > Chordata > Aves > Strigiformes > Tytonidae > Tyto > Tyto alba. The sequence goes on along the minus strand of NW_024881276.1, from coordinate 59,787,931 downwards.
GTTTAGAAGAGAGGTTGTTGCATGGTGTTTATTAGCTGCTAAGCTGTTAGAAGTAGAAACAGAAGACATCTCTGCATAGCAGTCTCACACTAGTGCTGAGCACATTACAACAAAACTATTTGGTTAATACAGTGGCCTCTGCCAGCTCATGGAGCTTAGAGACAACAAGGCAGAGCAGAACGTGAGCCCGTCTGCTAAGCTGGGCTCTGTGTGCAAAAGAAGCTCTTTGACTACTGGTACCACCCCCAGGATTTCCTCCACTCCCTGTGCAAGGAAGCCACGCATGTTCAGACTCCATCTGCTTCTCAACACACACAGTCACAAAGGGCACCCTTGTGAAACAATTCCCAGCCCAAACACGGAAAGAGGGCTTTCTGGTACTGTGTATCTACTGGGCATAAAATGCCCTGAGAAAGTTACAGTACAACAAGGCCTGCTGTTGAAAGGGCCTGCCTTAATGATTAAAACCAAGTAACACATCCAGAAATGCAGATTGGAAGTTCCAGCTGTGTTAATCCAGCTGCTGTGCGTCTGCCACAAGGGTTGTGCAGGGAAGCAGGGAGGCCAGCTCACTAAAATCAGTATTCATACAGTCTGGCTCAGTCATGAGATCACTGTGCACACAACCCCACTCTGCACCAGCAACTGGCTTCTAGCTCTGCTCTTCTGACTCCCTTCCAGTAAAATTCAACCCCTAATGGGAGGTGGTTCAGGGAAACAGTAAAGGCAGGTTAAAGCTATTACCCCTGTCTCCACCTGGAGCCTGCATCACTCTCAGCTCAGATGGACTCACAGTTCAAAGTCTCAAGTTTCCACAGTAACACTTTCCCCTGTACCAATACAGTTCACACAAGTACGTATAATCTGTACTTCTAAAAGAAAAGGAAAAAAGAGAATAGTCAGGAGATAATAAAAAGAAGAAACAAAAAGTTAAAAAAGGAATAATATACTGTTTTGATGTTTTGGTCAGACTCCACTGTGCCTGAGAGCTGATAGAGGGTAAATGGCATCACTGAGTATACCAGAGCAGTTTGCAAAGCTGATCTATTCCTGCCCTGTATGCCAGAGATAAGAGGGATGCCACCAGGACCCCACCTCCTCCTGCTGCAGGGGATCAGGTCCAGAACAGCCCCTTTGCTATGGACATGGCTCCTTTTACCCTCCCCCTTCCACTACTGCAACTGCCAGCAGCAGCATCATGGCTTCACCGGATCCACAGATTGCTCTGTAATGCCAAGGGCAGCATCACAGCCACCGGTGCCTGAAGAATAGATGCCAAACCCCATAGCTGGCTCAAAGCCACCTCTTTCCTTTCCCCAAATGAGAGTCCTTTATTCCCCTAGAGGTGTGCACATTGAACGTGCATTATAAAACACCCTTTCTAAGTATGTGGGTGACAGAGCTCAAACTTACGTCCAGGTCTTCTATGCACAAACTTGGGTCCCTATATGTTAGATCATCCTTTTTTCCTGTTGGTTTGTTTTGTTGTTTTTTGTTTTTTGTTTTTTTGGGGTTTTTTTCTTTGTGTAGAACAAATGTTATGGGTGATTTTTAAATAGTATCTAAGCAGAACATATCCTTAGTGAACTTTCACATCCTTCCATGCATCAGACAAAATCCATGAGACAGTAGCTTCCTGTGCTAACCTGCTAGACACCTACCACCCTATGTATGGAGTCTTGCAGAAAAAGAACATGCAGCCATGCAAAAAACAGCTTTCTTGAGAATTCAGACCACTTTTGTGTGACTGATTTTACAACCCAGCCTTTCAATATATTTTTTTCCTCTGTCTATGTTGTATTCCTATTTTTGAAAGAAAATGTTGAGGTGAGGAGGTAGGAATCAAGAAACTACATCACTGCCAATTCTAACAACCCTCTCTCCCATAGCAGTTTATGACATTGATGCGGTATCAAGATATCCAGAGCCATGTCACAGACCTCCACCACAAGACTGAAAGCTAGTGCTTTCCTAGTTGGCAGAAATACTGGAGTGTTGTTCTGTGTGTGTTCCAGCCCCTAATAGAGAAAACAAACCCCACCTGACAATGAAGAAACATTTTAGGACAGCAGTAAATGCTGACCAAGAAAAAAAACAACAAAAAAACAAACAAACAAACAAAAAAAACAACAACAAAAACCCTAAACATTTCTGAAATCTCTACAACTTCTTTTGGGCTTTTGGGCTTTGGTGGGGGCTGCTGGTACCAAGTGTGCTGAACATTATCCATGTGGCATCCACTTTCTCTTCCAAACAACTGCATTGCAAAACTGACTTCAAAATGTCTATCAGGCCATAAACCCTCCCCTCTCACACCATCTTTATGAAGGAAGTAAAAAAAGTATCAGAAGAGGAATCACTGCCAGCTTTATTTTAATAAGGTCAGTCCTTTAAAAGGTATCCAAAATTCGCTCTCTCTTTTTCATTCATTCTTTTATTTTTAGTGCTATAAAGTTTTAATAATAGCCAATAAATGAAACAGTTCCATTGTCTGAAAAATGAAAAAAGATGGACGAGCTATCTATGCACCTCCATAATCCATCCCATATGGCCAACCTCGACATTCCCGCTGCACACAGCATTCAGGTCATCATTTCATTGTTCACCAGGGAAGCCAAACTATTGGCTCCAAGCACCCTCCTGGTTCCCCTACCCTAGACAAAAACTCAAAGAGCATTTCCAAAAAACTACTTTTATTCACCTCAGCTGCCCACATCTGAAAGGAAAGTGCTGCTGCTTGCCTTCAGCTTAGGTTTTTTTTTCTTCCATCACCCTGCTGGTTTTCCTGACTGTTGTCCATTCTGGCTTCCTCCTGGATAAGGAGCTCCCGCAATCATCCCACTGTCAAATGAACTTTACTCAGTTTCCAAAAATAGGCTCCATGGCATTAAACCTGCACCCTCACTATCCAAACATTTGGCTAGCTTATCTCCATATGTCAAAAATTCTCATTCTCAATCTCTTGAAGTTCAAGAAAGCAACCCAATAATACCTGCCCTGTACTTACATTACGTAGGTAAACTTTCACCACCAGAACTAGTTCTCTTGTTTCACTTTTACAGATGCCTCATGTGCTTTTGCAGATAAAGCAAAGAAGAGACAAAAATCATGTAGAGGGAATCTCTAGTATGTGGGAACTGAGACCTGGCCTTTTGTCACAGGCTAGCTCCCTAACCCATCAAGGCTAATGGCTAGATTGCCGAACACCCTTAGTTAATGTAGTTTGAGTGCTCAAAGACTGCAAAACAATGTCCAGCTGCTGAGGTGTTTGCATCCTTCCCTCGGAAATACCTCACTGCTTCTTCTCCCAGTGCAAGGACTGAGGCAGTCAGCTGTGGAGGGAGACAACAATGCAAACCACTGAAGGAGATCCAAGAGGGGATCCATTGAAAGATTGCTCCCTAGGATGGATATTGGAAGTTACATCATGATGAGGTGTCCCCAGGGCATCAGGATTTTAGCCGTCTTTTGTACTAATGGAGGAAGACCACAGTCATAAGGAAACATACGGGAAGGCTGCAAGCTGACAGAAGTGAAGGGTTTTAAATGGAAACTACTTTTAAAACCAACAGTCAAGTCCATAATTTCTGCAGCAGCTAACAACAATGAAACAATATCAGAATAAGAAATGAGTGAGGGAAAAACACCTATTTCCATTTCATGGAAAAGCCTCAACACAAAACAGAAAGGAAATGTCCTAGGAAAGAGGTGGCCTAAGAGTTCCTCTTCTCCCACCATACTTTGTTTTTTTCAGTGTTTGGTTTTCTCCATCATTTGCTGGCAAACTCTAACTGTGGCTCTGACTTAGTATCCTGATGTTTCTGGAATATGATGCCCTGGAGCAGCCTCAGTCATTCTGTGGCCCCTGCTGCTGCTGCCACACTCTTTTTTTTGTTTTAAGACCTTATACAGAAAACCTCTTGGACATAGACTACACTTGCCTGCTTCACAAATGGTTCCTTTTTCAAATTACACTGTTTCTTTTTCAAAGGAGGCCTACATTTTCAGTGGGACATTTTCAGCTATAGCCTGATGCACCATAGGTGACCAAAGTTGTTGCGGGGATGTGGGAAGCTACAGAGCATCACGGTCATCACCCCAGCTGACGGGTGACCCTGATGAGATTAGGAAGTCACAAGGGGAAGAGGAGCCAACAGCACAGTTAAGTCCCATTTGGAGAGTCTTTTCCATACACAGCTTGGACTTTAATGCTTTTCTCCCACCTAACTGTAAATCTATGTATGTGTCCTCTTTAAAGGGAGCAGCTGAGCATTGGAGTGTCCTCCAGTAGTTGACAACAGCAGTGCAACCTTAGCCAGACCACTGCTTGTGGGGCAGGCGCCTGACTGCTATATATGCTTGCAAATACCTTTGCCTGTTTTTTCTTCCTAAAGCCTCAGGCTGCTCTCTTTGATGTGTAATACCTTAAAGATTTTAATTCCTCTTTACATCAGCAGAGAGCCTTACTGAGCCCTCCCCACAGCTGCAGCCGTGTAGCAATTTCCTGCCCTTTCTTAAATCAATGAGCTACAAAGATCAGTAATTCTCAACCTTTTCAGGAAACTGTCCAAATTCACTGGGCTAGGACCTTATTAATGCCTTCCATGTTAATCTAGCCCACCATGTACCTGGAACTGCATCAATCCCTTGTCTAAGCCCAACCTCCAGCGCAGCTGTATCTCTGCACACAGGAAGACCTTGTACCCGGAGCACATACTACTTCCCCCACGCAGGAAAGGAGAGCAAAGTAAAAATCACATGTCTCAAGTATCAGAACTAACACTCACAGCAGGGATTACATAAGGACACTAACATCTTTTTGTATAGCTATGGCAAGAGGAGAGCAGAGGAGCTGAGATAGGAAGTTGCTAGGTCAGGAAGATGTCTTCTTTGTGATCATGGAGAATGTAGCACTTGCATGGGTGATGGGGAACACGGGGCAGTTGCCCATTTGCTGAACACTTCCCACCCCAAGTCACGAGTGAGGGAGCTGTCCTGGTGAACACACGCAAGAGGAGCATGAAAGTAAAAACTGAATTACAGTGCCCATGGGAACAGCAAATGAGGGCTATGCACACAGCCTTCACTCTGGCCTGCACACTCAAAGCCTAGCTTTACAATCCTAGGGTTCTTGTAGCATAGTCATATACATCTAATTCTATAATCAACTCTATAATCAATTTAATGTCACACTGATTTAAAGGGTACCTACATCATTTAGATCTGAAATATTTAGATCTTCTGCACACTCCGCTGGATTGATGAATAGCAGATAAAGTTGAAACTTTTTGTTTGAACTTACTTACTCTTTTTTGAAAATTCTGTAATGTCTTTTACTAATACAAAAGGGTTTTTTGATTCAAATTCCTGTTTTACTATTTTGTTGTTAAAATATAATGTCTTCTAAATAATGTTTAAGGTATTCTACTTGATCTTCTCATAAAAGTCCTGGCAAAATTAAGTGACACAAAGTGAAACAATTTGACATCACTGGATAAAAACTGAAATTGTTTTTTGAAACTAGAACATTTTTTTGTATTTCTATACTGCAAACTTATCAGAAACTCATTTTTTCCTTCTAATGTAAAGTAAGCCTTTGTGCTCCAAGTTTTGGAATTTCCTGTGAAAATGAAAATTTAAAAATGTCTTTCAGCCAGCTCTACACATCATAATAAAGAATGAGCAAAAGTATCTAAGTCCTCTCTCCCACAACTTTCATTATTTTGCAGTGTTAGCCTGTGACCTATCTGTCTGTTTTACTATCTGCAGTCTACCCTTTTTCTATCTCTGTTCCTCATTTAAGTAACAAAAAAAAAAAAAAAAGTAACTCTACAGTATCTTTATAAGTTCATTTATTTTACAGAATTTTTTTGATATCATGGCACCATATCAGTGACACATGAACAGTTTACTAATAACTTATCAGAGATCCTAAAGAATGTTTTAATTGTTTCCCCAAAACAAAAGGAAAACCTTAGAGGAACATGAAAATAATTGAAATAAGCATAAATAAATTAATTATCCAAGGTGGGGGGGGGGGGGTGGGGGTGGAACAGCAAAACATATATACAGACTAAAACAGCCTTGAAAGTAGTGGTAACAGAAGGGGTACTGAGGTAGCAGTGAACAGGAAATTAAACATAAAACAGCAAAAAAATACAGTTACAGAAAAACTGTTGTCTGACAAGAAAGAGATAAACTGTCTTTACAGAAATGTTGTCTAAGAATATCTAAAACCCTCTGTCAGGGTTTGGCACTGCAGGATCCAGTCAGAGGCAGTAGTAGCACTGAAGGAGACTTCTGAAAAGAAACAGGGTCAGTCTAGCCAGTTAACCTGGAAAATATTTTCTAAGGAAGCCATCATTATACATTGGATCTGTCCAGGCAATTAAAACAGTCTTTCTAAGAACTAGTCTACAACAAACTTCTCCTATAAAAACTAATTAGGATCACAAAATGCCTTCCTCAGCCTTAGAGACATGCCCTATGCATTCATCAGGGGAAGGAAAGAGGAGATCAGTGAAGAAACACAAACAATTTACCTGTTTCTCCCAGAATCTCTGAAACCTTTAGCAAAGGGGTTTCTGTCAATTTTTAATCTGGTTATCTACAAAGGAAGAAAAAGCGAATTAGTTGATCTCTCCAAGTAATTTTTTCTTTCAACAAATTAAATTTACAGATGATTACCACTCTTGCCCAAGCCACCTGTACAATGATATTTCATACTTACTTCTCTAGATTTATATTAAAGTTGCTCTTCCATTATATATGAACAAGTTATCTGCCTCGCAAATTAATGGTGCCAGAGTAGAAACCTGGCAGCATTGGGACACCTGGCACACCGCTGGGGCTGAGAAGCTGCTCCCAAAGGAGGAGCACACCTTGGATCCAGGTAGAAAACCCCAAGAGCTATAAATCAACAGCCTTGTGGTTCGGAAAGGAGGCATGCTGCTCGGGTTTGGCTGGTATCCAAGTTATCCCCACCTCAACACTCTAGATATGCAGCGGCTGGATGCATTCATAGACCTTCAAACAATGCTAAGAAGAAAAAGCCAAGCAAAGCACAGGCTACAGTCTCTAAAGACAGAAGCTGGCCACCTGGTCCTGTGCACAAGGTGCTGCTGTTCTGATCAACATCTGGGTGGCCCTTCAAGGGTTTTCTGGAAACATTTTTTTCTTTCTTTCTTTTTCCCCTCCTCTAAATGAAGAAGACAACACCCACACTGAGTGCTTTTGGGAAATCTTCCTTCCTGCTTTATTTTTAAACACGAATTCCATGTTGGTAAATATGGAAAATAATACTCAGATTTTGACCTTGCAGCCCATGGTATCATACTCCCCATCAGTTATTCCCCAACCCAGTGCAGCACAAGAAGCTTTCCTCTGCCAGCCTTACGTTGTCCCAGAAACCATGTCTCTGGAGTGAAGAGAGAGCAAGATCTCCAGATCCTGTCAAATTTGAGGTGGTTTTGCTGAAACTGCTCAAAAGGGAATAGGTTAATACAGACTGATCTGAAGCGGATTTGCAGGTGTTTTGCTTCTGTCAGAATCAAACCCTTACTCTGCATATTAACCTCAGATCTGGAATGCAGCTCCTATTTTTGCAGAAGCTTAATTTGTGAACTTAATTTCCGCTAGCCTGACTTTGCAGCTGTCCTGGGACTTGTGCGTATAGAGACAGATATGTTCTGTGGAGGATGGAATTACAGCAGAGGGAATCCCTGTGGTGGATTTGCTAACTTTTTACAATTGTTTCCAGAGACGCTTCTCCCAGTAAGACAAAGTTTTACAACCACTGGAGGGCATGCAGGCAAATTCAGGGGATTAAAATTTATTTTTAATGAAGAGGTTTCTCCAACCCATCAGAATCTTCTTTACTTGTATTCTAAAAATTCCTTCCACTCCCCTCCCCCCCAAAAAAAAAGAAAATCAGGGGGCAGGGCGGGGAATGCCCAAATGTTTGGAAATCAGAGAGACAGGAAGAAATTTCAGTGCTTCTTTACAGTGAGGCGGCCTTACAGAGCCAGTGCCTGATAGACAACCCTGACTTAGCACTTCCCTTACCTGCATAATTATGTCTTTCAGGTCTGGTCATTAGCCCTTAGGGAAGAACAACAGGCTTCTTTCCTGTCATTTCTTCTTCTTTCTCTATTCTCTTTCTATGTCTGGTCTATAGTTAAAAGTTTCTGGAGTACATGCATTTGGGCAAGGGGGGCAGGAAATTTCAAATGCTGCAATGACAGCAAACCCACCACTGGGTTGCAATATTTTTTTTCTGCTGGAACAGTTGAACCATTTTGGATCCCAACTTAAGTCAATTCAAGGGGACCAGACAAAGTTAGGAGTGGTTATCCAGAGGCAATCAAGGGAGCACTGTAAGCACGTGTGTTTTCTCTCATACGTTGCAAAATAAAAACCCTATAACAATTCACTAAATTGTTACAATCCACAATTGTTACATATTGGCTAAATATTACAATCTGCCCTGAACTGACTTGACATAGGTCTGTCTCTCAGTGGAAGAATATAATGACGTTCGTTGAGTTCATTAAGTCATTCTCCAGAAGCACAGATGTTGTCATGGAAAAAAATATTTATTTCACCATTTCTGATTCAAGACCCCTCTTTATGGCCAAAAAAATATGTAACTTATTTACCTAACAGTTTTGATGGCAGATTATTTTTGTTCCAAACTGGGCTTATAACAGTACCTTGCTGTCTCTAAGTGGACACACTATTAACACAGCAAAAAGCTTCACCGAGATTCTGTTTCACATGTCTGGGAACAAATTACCTCACACAGCCCTTTTAATGTCATCACAACCCCCCATCCCTGTAAGGAGAAGAACAGCAAGAAAAGGAAATGGGATGTGCACAGTACCTGTCACCTAAGAATAAAATACAGAGTATGTGTACACGAACAAGAGAAGAGGAACACACTGAGCCCAAAGCATGACAGAGGTGGTGTGAAGGCTAATGGGAATCCCTGAGGCAGGGGTAGCTGGCACATGAGTGATACATAAGGAGACTACAAAGGGAATATAAGGAGCTCTCAGAGTGTGCAAATAACATGCCTGCACAAGTGATGAAGCAGGTAACCTCCTCAAAGACTAGGACACCGTCTTTAACTGGCCACTGAAGGAGAAGCGGGAACAAATGCGTAATCCACAGCAAGGCATTTCCAAATCTCCTTTCTTTGTTGGTGTCTCAAATGCTCATGTTTCCCTAACAATTAATATTCTCTTAAAGAGATCATACCTTTGGGGAAAATAGGAATATACAGGGAATTCTGTAATCAGACACTACTGTGCACTATTTCTTAGTGCTATGAAGTCTAGTTTAACAAGAAGGGCAAATCAGTAACAAAGCTCAGTAGTCAATGTCTCTACAGATAGCATCCCACTGTGTCAACATCTTTTCCTTATGATATCTGGAGTCAGTAGTATCACTCTCTACTGGGATCCATGCAAGATCTGAATCAAGCATGAATTATGCATGAGAATTTCAGTTCAGATGCAATACATGGATTGCTGCTGCTTATCTTCAAAGGCTTCTTTTGTCAACAAACTGATGAGATTGCACTTCTCTAAAACTTGTTCCTTCACTGCTAAAAAAAAAAAAAAAAAAAAAAAAAAAAAGAACAGCTACGTGTTTTCTCTGTGAAATAACAGATCTGGACTAGTTGTACTGCCTTAAAATTATGGTGGGGACAGGACACTGTAGTTTGGACCATGAGGCAGCAAAGAAATATGAACACAATGACTCTATGTCTGATCTCACCTACTTTACAGGAAAAACCACAAGCACCTTATCTGCAAGGCAGTTTTCTGGCTAGATACTTCATGTCTACACACTACTCCACAGCAAGAATTGTCTTTTTGTGCAGGAAAAAAAACCAAACAAACAAACAAAAAAAAAAAAACAGTGAGCCTGTAAAGCGCACACTCTTCCTGAGCTACATTTCTTAAAGAAGTTACGTCTCTAACACGAAGCTCATGCTGTTATTTTTGTGAAACCCAACATAAAATGAGCCTGAAAATACACAATTTTACCTGTTGATTTTGGTAGGCTGTCACTGTGGTGAAGACAGTCTCGGGGAAGTTGAAGGTTTTCACCCCATCTCCTGAAGGAACTGGCTTTGTAGGAGAAAGATCACTGCTGAAATCCTTACGGATGACATGAACACGGGGCTGGTACTTATGCATTGAATGTAAGATTATCTGAAGAGAAAACAAAATGACAAGAAAAAGGATTTTTTTTTTCCCCCCCCAAGTATTCTACACTACATCCAGATGTACAAGGAAGCAGGGATGGAGTAAGGGCTAACATGAAGAAAAATACCCTTCTCTTACAAGCAGGTATGAGACAAAGTTGTGCTATGTGCAGAGAGAAAGGGGCTTTATTGCTTTGTAGGGTCAGGCAACGTTTTGAGGAAAACCACTGAAGCAGGGGAAAAAGATCCATAAATCTGGAGCATGGCTATAGACATGTGTGCCCAGCAGGACACAGGAGCTTTGAAGCAGCAGCAGCACCCTTTCAAGTCTGAGAGGAGCAAGGCTGGGGCAATATGCACCAGGATTAGCTTTTAACTCACATGGCCTTGATCGTCAAGCTCGTTGTTGGTCAGCTTGAGCTTGTCAAAACTGACCACCTGCCTCATCCAGGTGTCTCCAGAAGCCAGCGAGTCAGGGTGGATGTAAACCCTCGGAGGCACTGGGGAGTCAGCATTGCCAGCCACCATCCACTTGGAGCTATGATACACATACCTGAAAGAGGAAGGGTAGATGCTTAAGGGAAGTTCTCACTCACTCTCTCACTCACTGGAGGAGAATTTCCAGGGCTCCCCCTCCTCTGCCACCCTACCGCATACACCCCAAGCTCTCATTTGCAGTCAGCGGAGAATGTGCTTTATTGCAACCTCCTACCTTCTAAATGAAAGCCAGATTACCCCTGAGCCACTTGTTCAGACTTGATCCCTTATTAAAACCACCTTTGCAGTTATTTTCCCTGTAAAACTCTGCCACATGTGCCTTCTCAACTCCTTAACCCTCTCTGAGCCAAAGAAGCTAGAAAATATGCGTAAACAAAGCCCTCCCTGAAAATATTAATAATCATACAGTAATTTCTAGAAATCTGCACTAGCTACCATGCCAGACTGTGCAAAACACATGTCTTCACTCAGAAAGGGCAAGATATAATGGATACCACTAGAACAATTAATAAAACAGAATTTCTGGTTTGAAATGTTGCAAAATAGGAAATTCCATATAGTATTACAAATGTTGGGGTTACAGGAAAAAAAAATTTTTGTGTTCGTGATCTAGATATCCCATATATTCCATAAATTTGTCTACCTCAGATTTTCCTAGACACGTTTTTTCTTTGTTTCCTGTGGCTTCTTCAGCCTAAAGCATTTCACAAACAGACCTGCTAACACCTCTGAGTTGTGCTGCCCTGTGCTGTCCCTCATTGGGTCTCTACTCAATTCTGCTAAGCTATTTCAGTCCTTACCTACAAACAGTGACTCATTTCCTGTACTTTCATAAGAAATACAAAAAAAAAAAAAAATCTGTTCCTTTCACTGCTAGTTTGCTCTATACAGCTTCACAAGCTAACAAAGACAGAAACAAAATGTAAGACAATATACAATATACTTATTTTTGATGTTAATGCTGTCAGAACCACACTCAACAAAAGGGGAAAAGAATCTAGCTTAGTATCAGACATTACCTTGATGCTTCCCAGGAAAAACATTTTCCTGAGAAACACTCTGCACAATCTGAGAGGAAAAATGTAATATTTAGCATTTGAAGCTGTAGATCAGTCTTGAATGCTTGAAATGTAGTGTAGTCAAGACTATTTGGGGAAAAGACTTGGTCTTAGTGGTCATTTAACGTGTATAGATAAATCACATTTGTCTGGATAGTTTTCTGGGATTCAGAAGACCGTGAGTTTTCCAGAGTACATTTTAGGATCAGAAGCCCATTAATATCAAGGAAATCTCTTCTTCCTGTCTTTCAGCTCAGAGGTGGAGATTCACCAGAGGGTTTGTCAATGTCTCCACACTGTAGGTCAGGGTCCATATCCCCTGTGGCTGCTGTGTTGGACAGTGAACCCTTTTAAAACAAAAATCACCCAATTCAGTTCAGGCCAGGCCTGAAGTGCCCCTCTTAGTTCAGGTGCTACTTGCCCATTCCTTTCTTGTTGAAGTAGTTTTAGAGGCTCCAGACTCCCCATTGATAACTGCAGTTATCAGTTTCCTCAGAAAGTTATTATTAATCATGCCAATTGTGAAATGCATGCTAGGGATCTCCCCTATTAAAAACTGCTATTTGAAAAAAGCAAGCTTTCAATCCAAAATTGCAAGAGATTCAATATCTAGGTTTGTGTCTCATGATTCTGATCAAATCAACTATGTTGGTGTAAAACAACATGGTTTCCTCCAGCATACCTTTGCAATGATGTATAATGGCATGTGTCCTTCCTAGGCTGTGACTGACAGTACGTTATGACAAGGTTCCTACCTTTGCACCCAAAAAGCTTACCTATATCTCTTGTTATCCACAGGCACAATGTCCATGGCAATATAATACTGCTGGTGAGGATCCAAGCCTGTAATTTTCACTCTCATAGCTGGAAACATTCTCCTAGGAAAAGAAGAGTAGAAATGAGGAACAAAATGGTGAATAAGGAAGCTGAAGGAGCTCTTTAGAGCTCTCTCTGGCACCAGGAGCATACTACTTTACACAGCCCAGTTCTTGGCATAACTACTCTGGGCTTGGTGTGGGTAGCGAAGACTGTGATGGCAGTGATTTGAATCTTCAAATTTTTACCACTTAAAAGGGGTAGCAGGATAACAACCTGTGGGTAACTATAAAACACTCCCAGTTGAGCACTCTGTCAGTTCCCAGCTCCGAGCAGACAGTTCTGCTATGCTCTACACAAATTGTCCTCTCTGATCATTTCTAGGATGGGCAGTATATTTTCTTCCTGCTGGACATCCATCTATAATTATTCTTTCATATTCCATTGAAAGCAGGATCACTTTAGTTCTCTTTTTTGAGAAAATAACATTTCAGTATAGTGGTTTGTGGTACTGGGGTAATATTTTTTAAAAATCCATCATCCTGAAAGATCCTCTCACTCTTATGTTTATAGTTATTTAAGAAAAAATGTCCCTCAAATTAATCTACATATTAGGAAAATATTTCACATTTAACAGAAACACTGGCATTATTGTTATGGTTTCCTTGAAGTCCTGGTAGTATTTTGTGCAGTCTTTTTAGTAAGTATTGTCTTTCCTACATCATATGATCCAAATCTGTCTTAAGCATTTTGTCCTGATAGGTAAGTTATGAAACTACACCAGCAGAATCAATTCCCAGCCTTTCTTTTCCTATCTGAGCACAAGTTTATCTCTGCTGTGTACTAGTTACTGTTCTGGAGGTGTTTGTAGCTAGGCAATTATTTCAGAAGAGAACAGCTCAGAACAATTTTAACTTCAAAGCATGTTAGTGTTAGTGTGGCTATGGCATAATTTCTCCTTCTTAAAAATTTTCTGGTTGCCAATAGTCCAATTGCCATTCTACACTTCCCTCAAACAGCATGTCGAGTGAATTGTTTATGCCATATTATATTTGCAACTAGTGCAGTATTTTAACATCTTCATCAAATCTAAGGAGCAGAACTGGATGAAATGCAAAAGGAAACAAGCAGCAGAGCACTGAAAGAAATCCTGCATTGTTTCACTCACTGATAAGTCAAACCTGAGCTCTATGTGAATGGCTTCTCAGCCCTTACCAGAGAAAATCTTGAGCTGAAGTCCTGCAGGAAAGCGTTACTCGATTACATGACTTCTGCCCAGAATATACAGAGCTTTGGTAAGAGAAGCCCTGAAAGTACTGAACTCTCATAGGAAATTAAATTTTGCTCCTCTGATAAGTAGATATCTTTATACAATGAAGGTAGTTTGGATGGAAGAAGGATATTAAAGGGGAATTTTAAATCACAATGCCAAAATTGTGCAAAAGTGAACAAGAAATGTTTGTCCGCTACTTCTAGGTCCCATCCCTAGAAACCATCATGACACTTTCCTTTCTGTTTAGTGAGGAGCAGAGAAATATCAGATAAGAATATTTAGATCTCCTCCCAACATTTCTGTTTCTCAAAGTATTACCAGTGGACACAGCCTAGAGAAGGAAGAAAACAGAAAAGCTTATGTCAACATCCCCAAACATGTCTCTGAAACTTTGCACTGAAGGGATGTGACCATGAGAAGCTATTTTATTCTTTCCCATCCAGGCCGCATATACCTACTTACAGAAGAGAGTGGGAATGAGAAGGTTGGTGCTCAGCCTTTGCCCTACCTGTGGCTCTTCCATCTCAGGCTACTTAGAAGTAAATTTCTGACCTGTTAATAACTGCATCTGCTTTAGAAAAGGGCACTTATCATGGGGGGGCAGGAAGAGCACCGCCCCACAGCTGCCAGAGCACAGCTAACCAGAATTATGAGAGACATAAAACTGTCAGAAAAATTGTCTGCAGAAACCCTGCAAAGAGAGAGCAGATTTGTGCAACTTATGGTGTGACTTTTCTAGCTGAATGATTTGGGGGGGGAAAAAAAGGAATAATGGATTAGTCTTTGGTGGCTTGAGGGCATTACCTTGTTTCTACCACAATGGCTCGTTAAATCTGCCAAGCTAAATGGGTACAGGATGTGGCGTTTTACAGTCCAGCTCTCCTTAATTGGAGAGAGGTGGCTTGGGAGCAGCTTAAGAGGTAGGTCATGTTTCAGAGGGTTGATGAGAAACCCAGGATTAAATCTGAGTCTGTTCGGGTCTAAGTCTGTGCACTGTACTGGGAAAATTGAACCCTGCATGTCTCATGAAGCTCTCTCCAAATCTGCAGCCCTGTGTAAAGTTGCATATAGCCTGTGGGGTTGTTTGCTTATGAAATACCTTGTAAAAGATTACCGCAGACCATTCAACAGGCTTAGAGGCTAATCTCTAAAATGATCGGAGAGTGCTCAGCTGATCCCACTGCTTTCTCTAACTTTTAAGTGTACTTTTAAGGTTTTGTAAATTATTACTGTTTTGTCTTTTTCTGGCGGTGTAAAAGTAACTCAGGTTTCGTTTGCCATAAGGATGTGGCCTGGAACTGTCACAGCAGGTCTCCAGCAGAACTGCTGGTTGGAAAGGGGAAAATGGAAAAGGCAGCAGCAAACAGTGGTGACTTAGGGATGTGCTCAGGTATAATCCTCATTAAGTCCCTGTGCTCTGGGTTTCCTCTTGGCTGGCTCTTGGCCCCCCCAAGGCACCAGCCCTATAGAAAATGGGAGACTCAAAGGTTTGGAAGGAATTCCAGCTGTTTGAATATGGCTGTATTAATAAACAGTCAAGAACCTTTCATCTAGAAAGATATCAGCTAGCTTTATAGTCAAGAGCTATAGACACAAAGGCCGTCTGTTTTCATAGGGAACACAAGATGACATCTGATAGATTTTAGGAGGAGGTTTTATATCAGCAGAAGTTTGGAATGATCAAGTTTTTTATATGTTGGCTTTACCACTCAGCAGGAAAATAGTCTTCCTAAACTTAGATTGTGAACTTAAACACAGTAAGTGTTCTTTTAGGGGAAATATGATGTGATATGAAATAAGTTATTACAATTCTTTTAGGACTACTTAGAAGTGTTTTAAAAAGCATTTTCATAACAACTATGTGCCTCAGTCTACTCAATTCATGTCTCCTTCCATAATGAGAATGATGTTTATGAAACTTCAAAGGTGAAGAAAATTAATTACATATAAAGCTCTCTAAAATTTTATTAAAATAGTATTTGCCAGCACAGTAGTGTACTGCTATTAAGGACCAAGTTTGGGAACTTTCAGCAATGAAAGAAGTAGTTGGATTGTGGCAGCCAGCATCATTTTTTGTTGTTGTTTAAAATTGTAATTTAACTCAAAAATATAGCTCAATTTTCCTTTCTTTGTTCAAATAAGGAGGATCACAGGTTTATCCCCAAACTGGATTTTTTTTCCCAACATCATAAAGCTTCAATTTCTAACCCTGAGGAGCCTTAAGGTCCCAACTCTTATCCCTACCCCCTTGAACCAGCACATATGAAGCTTCTGTGTAGTTGGATCTGTCTTTAAAGTTGGCCTGCTCTGAGTATAGACATGGACCAGATGACTTGCAAAGATCCTTTCCAACATAAATTAATTCTCTGTTTCACATCTTAGTTTTAGAGAGGTCAACTCCCCATTAGAGGATAAGAAATTAAAAGGTACCTGGCAGGTTGTCTCAAAATAAAAACACAATTCCTTGAAGCTCCTCAGACATTGAAAATACTCCTGTACAGACAGCTTAGTGACCAGAAGTCAAATGAGAATTTAAAAGGACTGACAGAATTACTGTACAGTTTTCATGACTATTTAGTGTACTGATTTATACACTCTGTAAGCATCAACTTAATTTAAATAAGATTCAATTTGCTTAGGAGTGGCATTTGCTAAATACAAACCCTAAAATTAAGTGATGTCCTCTTCAATTGTAGCAAAAGACAATTTGTCTATTGACAGTTACAGAGTAGTCATTTTCCAGTCATAAAAAAATCTGGTTGAGAAACTCTGCAAAATAATCTGATTTAGATTTGTAGATTAAGTGTGCATGGTGTTTACAATGTGCATGAGTTTACAGGGCAGCCTGAGGTTATCAATGCTATTTTATACCCCATATTTCCTTGCACTAAAGACCAGTGCCAAATGTGTATTTCTTTATAAAAACAAAGCTATGATGAGTGAAAGTGAGGGAAGGGAAAGAAAGGCAAGGCAAGGCAAGGCAAGGCAAGGCAAGGCAAGGCAAGGCAAGGCAAGGGAGGAATGCCTTTCTTTTTCCCTCTGCAGCACGGGATCTTGTAGAGGTGATGTTTGTGTTGAGAGGAAAGGCTGAGGGCAGGGTTTGGGAGCAAAAGGATTTATTGTTTATGAGGGGGAGGGAGCCCAACAGATCTTCTTAGCTCCCACAGGGTTCTTTTTTCTGGAAGCTGGAGAAAGCCCACTGGGCCAGGACTTCTGGGCAGCAGTTTGGTAGCTGTCACCTGCCAACCCTCACTTTGAGAAGTCCTCTCCATGGGCCCCTTCAGCATCAACAGAGCTTTGCAACAAAATCCCTGCTGCTGTCTCTAGCTGAAGAGCACTGTGGGGCCCTTCCTTTCTTCTACTGGAAATAAAAAAAAAATGTTTGGTAGTGTAAACAGCCCCAAGTATATGCCTCAAACAACTCAGACTCATGGTTTCAGGGAGGCAAAGAAACTCCAGACAAAGTACGATTTAACCTATCAAGAGGCACAGAGGAGTCAAGACAGGACAAGATCTGCTCATGGCTGTTTTTTTCTACTCTTATTACTGAGCCTAGCCTCAGCACTTAGGTTTAAGCCATCCCACAGTACAGATATGATAACTATAATGTGACATATGAGATCATTTCCCTCATTAGCAAGATGAGATCCTGGCTCTCTGACAGGTAGAACCTGGCTCTGCAGATGAACACATCCTGGCTGTGCTTGCGTGCGTGGTCGCACTCATATAACCACCTGTATAAACAGTAGGCAGCGCTTCCCTTCCAGAGCAGGGCTCCAAGAAATCTTTATAGTGTATTCACCCAGTGCTAAGTGCACATTGCTTTCCCCTTTGTGCAGCACTTCCATGCAGCAGTTAACTACCAGTTAGCCCTGCAGCTCAGGTGACCATGGACCTTAGCTAGGGATTGTAAGAGTGTGGGGAGGGATTCAGATTCCTCTGCTGATGTTGCCAGGGTACATGTGTGATCACTGTTGTGAAGGAGACTAGAGAAAAAGAGTTAAAGATGGATTTAGGTTTAGTTATTAAAATCAATATGACCTAGGGCTTAAGTTGAATTTATTTTATTTTGTATAGAGTCAGAGGTCGCCTTTCAAACAAAAAGGAGATGAAGGTGGTTGCAGATTTGATTGCACTGCAGCTGACAGAAATCCATTTGCATCTTTTGCACAAAGAACAGAAGAGTCTTGTTATAAGCATCTTAATGAATTCTGAATAACAACATTCTGATGGAAAGGAAGAAAGGAAAAGTTACAAGAGGACTGAAGTAGGTTTATGGAAACAGACGAAAAAAGACATCTATAAATATAGCATCAAGAAAATAAAAGACAAAGCAGAATTAAATGGGAGTGAGAGTGGGAGTCTGAAAGTTAAAAAGTGTAGTAGGCCTGACGTAGGCAGGATATAGCTCCAGAAATATGTTTGAAATGAGAACTTAGGTTAGAAACTAGCATTACACAGTAAGAGCAGAAAGACATTGTGGGGTCAGGCAGGAACCAAGCAGTGCCTTAAGAGTCACAGAAAATTAAGGAGCATCTGTAGTTATAGGCAACTGAGTCTGTAATTGTAAGGGTTTTCAAAACAAGGAGGCCTTACAGGACTCAAAACAGTGTTTCCAAAGAACAACCAACAAGAAGAGCAAAGTCTTCCCAGGGGAAGGAAGAAGCTGCAAACTACACTGTGTGTTTCCCACTATTTTGATAAGTAGTAGGAAATCTACAGGAGAGAACACCAGTTCTGCTATTTTTGCCAGAAATCATACAGTCCAATCTATGGGATGCATCATATATCATGCATCCCATATGGAGAAACAGGACCCTTAGACTCAGCTCCCACCCGACACAGCCACATGCTTTTTGAAAGAAAAATGTTTAACCTGAGAGGTTAAACATTTAATTTGTGAATTTTATCATATCTCTAAGGACCATCCCAAATAAACAGATGTAAAAAATTCCCTCCAGTATTGTTAACATCACTTCTGGAGAAGGACATCATCATCAAGCAGAAAAAATGTTATGTAGATTTTGTGTGGACAGCCAGTGATGAGCCAGTTGGCCATCAGGACTCAGGTAATGATAAGCATCTCCTTTCAGGGAGAAATAATATTATTTAGGATTGTAAAGAGTATATGATTTACACAATAAGTTATGACTTACACAATAAGTTATTGTGATAGCTGGTTTTTAATAAGTGGAAAAATTATCAAGGCTGGAGCTTGCAAAGGCACTTGAGGATGCTATTAATGGTGTTACAGAGAAAAATCTTGGAAAGAGAAATACTCTTTACAGTCCTTATAGGTTTCACTATGTCTATTCCTCACTAAAAATTATCAAAATACAAATTGTTTTGGACTCCTTAAAATAAAGTTAGGGTGTCTGTCCTTCTTAACATGTGCCATTAAACACCTCTGACAGCTGCATAAATAGGGAGATATTTCATTAGAAAATGCAGACCAAAGTTTTTCCCAGAGCATGGAGACCTCTCCTACCACACATGCAAACCAAAATCTTTGAGCCAAAATCTAAAAAAAATCTAAGCATTTTTTTTTTTATTTATGTGGGGCCAGGTTGAAACAAAGAGAAAAATTCAGGCAGAGGAAGAGAATCTGAATGTTTTGCTTTGGGATGCTTCTTTACTAAATGGGGCTCAGTTTTCCTGGCATGGTGCTTCACTGAAACTGTAGTTCAGCTGCATCATGTACTCGTACACAAGGAACTATGTACATCTCACAATAATTCGTAATCAGTTTCCTCTTATTACTGTGTAATTAGGGATATATATCTATTGTTTGTTATGATGATATGCAATGTGGGAAGCCATATTTGTCAGAAAGGCAGCATGAGTGGCAAGTTCCATGAACACTTGCTGACATGAAACATTTCAGTTCATAAATGTCAGAACAATAGTTTTATATCAAAGGTGTCAAAATATACAGTTCCAATCAACAAATAAGAGTTTATATCTTGAAGACAGCAGATAACAGATTTCAACAAAAAGGTGTGGGTTGTTTTTTTTTTTTTTTAAAAAAAAAGCAATATATTCAAAAATTTCCTAAAATTTAAGAAACTACAGATTTTTTTTGTACATGTGCATCAGTCTGACCAAATAGAAATTTTTAAATTTTTGAATTGATCCAAAGTATTTAATTTCATTATGTTATATCTCCCCAGAATATTTCACTGGTTTTTTTCCATGAACCCTTTTTCTCCAGAACCCCTGCCAACGTTGTCAAGGATTTTGTGAGAAGCTGCATTGAACTACTTGCAAAATTTCAACAGTGCTGATGCTGCAACTTTTTTGGTGACTTTTTTTGTAATGAGAGTATGGCTTTTTAAGATCCCAGAAAGGTCAGCTACTTCATTCAGAAATGTGTGAGCTGCTGAGATCATATTAATACCACTAAACTCTGGGCATTTTAGTGTGCACTGCTGTTGGTGGGCTTTGAGGTATTTATGCTGCTTTTAAGACTATCTACTCCATGTATCATAAAAGAATTAATTATAGTTAATCCAACAGGTAACAATATATTATTTTAATTTTCTGAGACAGCATGGCTCAGGCACCAAACAACAGATTCAGAAGCAAAGAACTTGGTTCTGCCAGCATCATATTTAATGACGCTGGACAGATCATTTATTTTGTTAAAATGACAATTTCAGCCCCTATGAAAAGACGATAATAATAATTTTCTCTGCATCTGCTTTGACATCTCCAGAGAAAAGGTGTTGTATAATAGCCAGTGTTATAATTTCCATTACTTTTCCTCTTCTGTTTGAAAGAAATTTGAAAGAAAGGCAAAAAAGGCAGCTCACTCTATATTGATGCAAGATGCTTCCTGTGCCAGTGAGATTGTATATTTTAAACCGGAAGCTAATCTGGTTCTAATAAGCTTCTTCAGGGATTATCTGGGTTATTTGTCCAATACAACTTTCCTCAAACTATCTGGACTTCCTGGGGCTACAGAGCAATAGTGCTCACTTCACAAGAACATGAAACAAGTCTAGCTGTTCTGGCAAATTTTGAGAAGGCAGACATGAGACAAAACTACAAACAATAGAGCACCGTGGGTTTTCCCCAAAATTTGGGAAAATTTCCCTCCGGCATGCCCGTGGAAGGGGCAGAACAGCTCCTGGAACAGTCACGTGGTTTGTTCGCCTTAACCGGCTCTGTCCATGGTCCTGACTTCCTTTTTCACGGCATCCATCGGAATTAAAACTTGATCAGGTGGAAGTAAGGGACATTATATTAACGCAAACATGGCTAAAAGTCCCAGTTTGAGGGATCTAGAAATTTACAATTAGCTTCAAGTTGTGTTTTGGCAAACAGACTTCTAGCCATTTTGTAATAGTAGACAGCAGTGGTGATCTTACCCTTGGCTAACAAACTGACAGGGTGAGTTTTTCTTTTTAAAAAAATCTGGTTTATTAGTGACTCTTCTTAACCTCAGCTGATGTGGTATCAGTTGCAATAACAGAGGGAAACATTAAACCTGCACATTTTTTATACAGGAAGTCATTAACATTTTATCTGTTTAGAATAGCAGGAAGATAATAATTTGGTGCAAAGGTGAGTTTGAATTTCACTATATTTGAGATTAAGTCAACTGGATCATGAAGTCCTATAGGAACTTGAAAGGAAACTCAAATGGCTCAACCCTAAAATCATAACACATCTTAAATTCAGTACAGCCAGCAGTACAATGATCATTTCCTGAATTATTTTCTCAAAGGAAATACTATCCTCAACAGTTTCCTGCAGCTGCCAGTTCTCCTTTGGAGCTACTGATTCAAGCAATAATATGAAACAACTTTACTTGTCTTAAGAAAGCTAGTAGGAGATACAGCTGTGAAACTCTGAGAGCCATTTAATTTTTCCTGTATATTTATTCCTTTGGCTTATCAAGAAGAAAAAAAGGATTTATTTCTTAACAAAAAAAAAAAAAAAAAAAAAAAAGTTATGATCTTTTTTTTTTTAACTAGACAGAAAACCAGAGGTCTCTTACCTGCCTGCTTTCGTGATGATCATCTCTGTCCCAATGTCATGAAATCTTTTCCAGAGGTCAGCACACTGCAGCTCTACCTGGATCTCTTCCATGGATGAAGGTGGAGGAGGCTGAGGGCCTGAGCCACCAGATGTAAGGTCAGAATGGGATCCAAATGAGCAGGATGTCCTTTCTGCCAGCACCTCTGTGTCTGACCCAGTGCTCTGCTCTGAGTCTGAAAATTAAACACAACAGGTAAGACACTTCAGTTCTACCTGCTGTGAGTGGTAAAGGGACGGAAGAGGAAAGCCAACAAGGGAAGTGCTAAAAAACAGTACAATGGCCTTTTATATACATATATATTTATGGCTCATTGTAATTTATGGCCTGATTTGGGGCTTTGGGTTTCCAACACGACATCTGGAATTTTTGTAAAGTTTTAGAAACAGCTGAAAAGAGGACTCTCAACATAAAATATAAATAGCAACAAACAATGCTGGGAATGGGGTATAAAACATAGATTAAAAAAGTAGAAATAAAAAAAAAAAATAATTCAACCCATAGTTTCAATCCAAGATTAGATGGGCTCACTGGAAAACTACATTCCATTTAATTGAACATCCTCCTGAACTACTATAGAAGAGTTGGTTATTTTTAAACAACACATTTTTTTCCTTTTAATATACTTGTCATCAAAAATAATGAGCATTTTTTTATTTTGCTATTTGGCAGCACCATTTTGGAAATGTCTTTTATTTGCTCCTATAATATCTCTTTTGGAACAATGATATTTCCTGGGAAAATAACCATGCGGCTTTTGGTGAGGAAAATGCTCTAGGCTACTGAAAGACAAAAAGAGGAGATCGTAAACATATGGAAAGGAAAGCAATTGATGCAAACTGCAGAAAAGAGCACATGAGAAAACAACTTCTCTTTATGGGGGAGAAGAAGAAGAAGACTTGCTCAAAAACTAAGCAAAGAAATTAAAAAGTGAGGTTGGACTAATTTAAAAAGTCAGGTTGGAATGTTGAGTCAGATGGACATTTCTTTGCAAAAATATTTCATATATGTATTAAGCAAGTATGGCATATATAGTCCTAGTTCTCATATAGTAGAGCTAAGATGGTAGTTTGCAAATAGCAGTGTTATTTTGAAACAGGGTGCATACTCACATGACATTAAAATAAGTCACAATACATTCTGCAAAGCAATGTGTTTATGTTTTGAACCTGATTTTTAACAAATAGGCACTAGTATTATATAGATGATTGGTAGGAATAAAGGGAGTGAAGCACTCAATCAAATGGCTCAAGAAGAGCTCTGTGGATTTCAAAGAAGATACAGCAACAGTACTTTAGGGTGTCCTCATTGATTACATAAGTACAAGCATCTCTGTGAAGGAATAAAACAGCTATTTATATTTATTCTCTGCACTTTAAGAAATAAAGATATATCTCTGCAGAGGAAATTTAAGGAGACAAAAAGTAACAATCTCTGTTAAAAATGTGATGAAATCACCCCAGCTAAAATTCCTTCCATACCAAGCAAGTGCCAGAAACTCTTTAATAACCCTGAGGTCATGCAGGCTGAGTCTCAGATTTAGTGTTTCTGAGAGACAGTGTCTCCTGGAGCAGTTTACACATCCATGCAGAGGCTTAGAGTTAAGAAGAGGATGGGGGTGAAGATGTCACCTGAAGAACCACCAGCCTCACCTCCTGCCACATGGAAACATTTCTGGAAAATTCATACTGTTGCGGTGGCATGAATGGAAAATGTTTGGCTGATAGTATATGAGAAACTTCCAGCCCCAAGTGACGCAAGAAAGCATTTATCTTCTGTGAGAACCCTACTTGATATGTCATAGGATAGCAGATATTTTGCTGAAAGATGTTTTCAGTAAACTTTGCCAATGATTTAGACAATCTGCCAGTATAATGTACAAATGAGTGCAGGACATTAGGAAGGTTCAGTATGTATTGCTTCCAATCCATTTTGAATATGGAGTCCTTTATGTCTCCCACAGACTTCCAAGTTAGGCTTAAGCAGTAACAGGTCCATCCCTCTAAGGGAGAAGCACAAACGTACCAACAGAGGTTTGTTACCTGGAGACCAGTAGTACACCCAAACCTGATATCCTAGACATGAGCTGATTCAAAATAATATGAGATAACCTGCTGGGGTTCTGTGAGGAGCACAAAACAGAGAGTCGATCTGAGCGTACAGAGCAGCTAAGACATTTGCTCTCTGCTTCAGGAGCCCAGTGATGCAGGGAAAAAGTGATACTTATCTGCTTCCTCTAGCTCAAATTATTCCACCTCAAAGGGTTGTAGAGGGTAAGCCTGAGTAGGGGTCACTATGTTTAGGACATTTGTTTTCCTAGTGATGCCTAATCACTTTATCCTTCAGTAAAAAGCAAGATTACGCTTCACAAATCACAGTAAGATCCTTCTGTATATCTACCTATGTGCTGAACCATTGACCAAAAGTCTTACATCTTCTCTGAAGGCCTAAGAAAGTTAAGGTAAACTATACTGGGAGTCTGAAGAGACTGGACCTAGGGAAAAGCTTCCATTGTGGAGTCCTCCTCCTGAAATGAGGTACTGAACTACACATTTGAATCTAAAGAGACTGGTTTAGGCCACATCATCTCTTTTTGGTTCAGGCACTCAGAAACTCTGTGAATCCCCTGAAGCAGTATGGTAAATGGCCAATAGATGGCACTTGGCTTGATGCTGTCCCTACATCATTCCAGCATTTCCTGGACAGCCTTTCAAACTGGGCATGTGGCTGGAGCCTCCGGGATCCCTAAGAACTGACTGGAATTGCATGCTGCAGAAAATTAAATATCAAAGGCTCAAGCCCCCTCTCACTGATTTTAAGCTGATATCACTCCACTGACTTTACAGATTTCTGGAGGGTTATTTTGACAATGATGGAAGTGTAAGGAGAACCACAGCCTTGGATATAATTTGCCATGCTGGCACAAATCAAAAATTGCAAAAGGAATTCATTAATTACTGATAAACCAGTATCTACCCAACCATGCAGTACCACAGAAAGGATAAAACAGCTTATTTTTCTTCCAAGGACTATTATTTTGTCCCCTGAATTACCCCCAAAATAGTGCACAGAACAGAAAGTACCTCTCCTTCCTCTAATTTTGGAAATGAGAGAGGGACAGTCACTACTGTTGCTGCTCTTAGTTCAGTCTCAGTAGGTACTGAGATAGGTTTTGTGTGTTTTTCAGCCTTTCCTGAGCTAAGCTCTCCTGAATGGTGTCATCCAGTTGGAGACACTGGAGTTCATTCCAGACCCAGAGAACTCAGGAGAATTGAAGTACATCTGACTTATCAAAATCATCCCTAGTGACATCCAGCTCTATAAGACTCTGTGACTCTTAACTAGAGTTCTCTACATGTGTTGGGATTCCGAATTAATCAGGAGACTGGTATCAACATCTTTAAGTGATCAACATACAGGGTGAACCAGTCTCAATATGTAGTAATTAATTGTGGCAGGTGGCATCTAGCACAGCTCAAGCCACTCTGCTGCACGTACTTGCTCACAATGAAAGAAGATGAAAAGAAGAACTGGGTTTTCCTCTGGCATTCAAACTGGGAACTTGGCTTTCTTCATGCATCAGCCTCAGTGGGGTGCAACCTTGTTAAGCTCAAAGACATTACTTCTACTTTACATTGGAGTAAGCAGAGGGGAATTAGGGACTAGCTGCTGAAGCTCCAACGAAATAGAACATGTCTGTGAACACCCTGAGGTGCAGATTGTGACTGGTACTACATATTGTGTCTGACTGAAGGACAAACCGAAGGATTTCCGAGGAAGTTAAGCTTCCTATCATTTCTTCTAGCTCCAAAGTGACAAGATAAGATTATTTGCCTTTCCTTAGAGGTGCCTTGTACAAAAGCCCACATGCTGAATTCAAATTCCAGGTGCATGGAAGTGCAGAACCCCCAATGCAGTAGCTTTCATTCATAGTTAGAAAACATTCTCAGACTACTACTGTAGGAATGTTGGTTCTATGGTCCCATGCTAGGTTGCAATCTGTGCCACTTTTGACAGGTGTTAGGCCAGAAGCAATTAAAGTAGTTTTATGGGTTTCTCTTGCTGGGGTAGAGTACAGTCTTTGAGAAATGATACTTCAAAACCAAGCTCATCCATTGCTGGCAACTAACAAAAGTGGTAGTAGATGTAACTGAGGTTTCTAAACCTACAGTATTCCACTGGACTTCCAGTTGAGACAGTCTCAGGTCAAAATGTTCCTCATTGCTTTTACGGGCACCCATGAACTTGTACTTTCTGATTTTACCTACTTTTCTCTACAAGGTCTTCCCTGTCACCTGTCTCCTTGAAGAAGGACCCCTCCTACTGCACCATAGCTGTTGAGATGAACATCTCCAAAGCTCCTGCTGACTGCACAATTTGTATCACTCTGGCTCTTTCATTTCCCCCTTCTCTTCTAAAATCACCCATTTCCACTCTTGCTTGTTCCTTATGTTATTTTTTTCTGTTGTTTCCACTGATTATTTCTGCTGTTCTGTGGAGTGATGTATAGCCAGAAGAAA
Organism: Tyto alba; assembly: GCF_018691265.1. Classification (NCBI taxonomy): domain Eukaryota; kingdom Metazoa; phylum Chordata; class Aves; order Strigiformes; family Tytonidae; genus Tyto; species Tyto alba. The sequence goes on along the minus strand of NW_024881276.1, from coordinate 59,761,512 downwards.
ACACAGACATTTTGGTCTGTGTAGAAGGACCAAATAACCACAAGGGAATGCCAGAGGCTAACTCCTCCAGACTAATATATTCTCCCCAGAGACAATATAAAGTTCCTAAAATACTGTCCTTTGTTAAAGACAACTTCCTGGACAAACAGGCTGACCAAGTGTTTTTGACCATGGCACTTGACCTGATTTGTCAAAAAAAAAGACAGGCTTTTGCAAGCACTGTATTCCAAGGAGCTAGAAACTGTCTAATGTAACATTACTGAAAAAGTCATGGAGAAGACCCATGGACTCAAAATGCAAAAAAACTCCTGAAGCATAACTCTCTTTCACTGCCACTGTGCAAAAAGGCTGTTTCCCATCTACTGCCCTGTTGGATGTCTTCCTATCATCCCTTCTTACCACACTGACCACATACTCAGCTATTGCAGTTTAACAGTGTTGGACCTGGAGGAGAGGAAATTTCTCAGCACTTTCAGCAACCTCTGTGCCTACCAACAGGACCACAGGGTCACTTTCAGTGTACCCAGGGATACCGTGGCCATTGCTGAGATTACAGAAGAACATTAAAATAGTTCATATTTTTTCTTTCTTAATCCCTTTCCCATTTCTACTATCTCCAGATCACTCTTGAAATCCTCAGTTCATAATTTCTTTTGAACCACAAATTCCCAGGCTTCTTGTTGGCAGATAAGAAAGAAAGCACCATTCTCACAAGCATGGTGACTCTGAGGTCAGCATCCCCGCTGAGTGCCCCAAGATGATGGAAAATAACCCCAACCAGCTTCCTGCACCAACACTATGTGTCCTGGGATCAGAGCCCTCATACACAAAACAATGAGCTCCTATTGCCAGACTTCTTTCTTCAACTCAGCTGCCTAGTTTTCCTCACGTACATTCCCTGCTTCTTCATCAGTCTGGTACAAGAGGCAAACCGGTATGTGAGACATTAAAAGACATTAATTTTCTTAGCAACTTCATACATGAATCTTCAGCAGAATTTTCTCTGCAGCTGGAGCACAGCAGGGATACTGCTCCCCTTATTTAACCAATAAAACAAAAAGAGCTCATTTTAGTCCTTGGCCATATCATGCAGCTCATGCACTCAATAAATATTTTACTCCAAGGTATCAAAGAATTCAAACTACAGGAGGGAGAACAATGACAAAAAGCTTATACACATAAAACACCACCTACCCAGAGAAGCTCAAAAAACTTTATATTTTTTTCTTTTTTTCTCTTTTTTCTTTTTTTTCTTTTTTTTTCTTTTTTTTTTTTTTTTTTTTATTTGTATACGTGTAGATATCTAATGTAGATCCTGTCAGCTTCCATTTGCATAAATATTTCTCTTGTGTGGAATGTGGCAGCTGTTACAAGCTGTTAGGGGTTTGGGTTTTCTAAATGTTTATTTTTGTTTGCAATGTTTGTGAACATTTAGTGCAACAGGTGGTCCTTCCCTCTCCCCTGCAGACAACTTGCTGGCAATAAGGATCTGCAGACTACAAAGAAGGTACAAAAACCTGGATGTGGGGGATGTCACTGTTTTGGGTTTTTTTCTATGAACTCAGCTGAAATTAACAGAGTGGACACCTTGCTTTTGCTGCTGGTTGCAGACAGATCTCATGGTTCTTTTTAGATTTCTAATTTCCAAACTGACTACCGCCACCCCACAAAATCAGCAGCATAGGAACCATGCATATAGCAATGTGACATTACTAGAATCCAGATACAAAATGTAACAACCCTATGAAAGTGAAAGAACAGAAACTCATTAAGTCCAAACAGTTTGGAAGAGTGGAAGTTCATCTGGTAATGGCATGGTGGCTGCTGGTGCAACTACGCCAGGTATATAACTGTTTCCCCCCAGTAATATCTGGGCAGAAGCTAAAACAAAGATCCCAGCAACTTCAGAATTACACAAGAAGTCCAGCTGTGGCAAAGACAGCAGGAGCAGCAGAGGTGGAGCAGGCTGGAGTCCAACAGAGCCACGCAGATTACAGTGGTTGCATTTTACACAGCTGATCCCGCAATTGCTCTTGCTGTAGGCAAAGGTTTCTAAACCTTTCCTAGGTGATTGTAACCATATGCACATGCTGCACACAACAAATAGCACAAAGATAGTTCTGCAGGTGTTCTTATATGTTGTCTTATCCCCCTGAACTGTTTTCCATTCATTGACATACCCTACTACGTTAATCATGCCTTTTTTTCCAGCATTAGGCCCATTATCAACTATGTACACCTAGAATTTGTAACCTGTTTATTACTGATAGTAGAGTCATAGAATGGGTTGGGTTGGAAGGGACCTTTTAAAGACCATCTAGTCTCCCAATAATAATTATTACTACATTACTGACTACAAGTTGCAACCAATATCAGGATTTATTGTTCTGGAGACAGTACAAGCTTGTCCAGACCAAGAGCTTCATCTATACTCATGCTACATTGCAATCTTGGACAGCCATAAGAAGCATCCAGGTAATTGATTGCCAGCTTAAGACCCTTTTATGAAACCACAGCAACACGAAATAGCATTAATATCAGCAAGACTTGAAAAGACAAAACTATAAAATGTTGTATAGATGGGAAAATTTGGCATAGACAAATAAATAGACCTGATACAATCACAAGTGAAATCAATGAGAGACAAGATGATTCTGAAGTGAAGAATTCCTCTGGCACTTTAACCTCAAGGACTTCTCCATCCTCCTGAATTATGATTTTATAAAGTGTTTTTGTAAGATGGCTTGAGCCAGCAAAGCTTGTAAAAAATACTCAAGCTGATGACTGCCCTTACCAAAACAAAGACTGAGTATAAGGCCAGTATGACATGGAATTATTACACATCTATACCCCCACGGCAAAAACAACTAGTAGGAGAATATAGAAGCAAACACAAAGACAAAAAAAAACATAGTGGATTTGGCTCTAAATTCAAGTCTTGCATCAACTTGACTGTGTGTTGCAAAGAACTAACTGCCTCTGCCTTGGCTTATTCTATGTAAGACTCAACAAAGGGACACAAGACCCAGCAAAGAAAAAAATCTCCCTGATTCACTGGTATGCTCCAGCTGCTCTGCTCCACTCCAGAAATGCAAAACAGCTGTAAACCTGGTTTAACCAGCAAGTTAAATTGGGTTTATGGCTTCTCAGTATTGGCAAAGAAGTACAAAGCAGTTGGAGTTTACTAGTATACTTAGCCCTGGGGGTTTGCCCTCAAAAGTTAACTCTTGCTCCAGCCAGGAGAAAGAATATCAGCCACCGTTAAACTTTAAAGTAATTTTTTATCTCAAAATCTATGGTATTTTTTAAGAATGCCGAGAAAAAGAAAACTTACACATTTTGCCAACATACAGTTTATGACTAGACATTCAAGAGGCCAGCTCCAGTTTTGAGCTGTATCAGCTAAAAATGGAGATGCTGGCTGCTGTACTCTGAAGTCATCCTTGGCAAATACAGATTCTCATTACAGAAGTGTAATCTAGGTAACCGAGACTGTTCTGAGTAAAGTCACAGTATAGGATTTCTTTGTAGACTTCATACCCAATCCCACGATATTGTCTCAGAAAAACTGCTTGCAGGTCATCAGTCTGTGCTTTAGACTATCCATCACAACTAAAAATATCCCATCAAATGGATGTCAACCAAAAACCTGTTCTACAAACTCTCCCATCTCTGGTTTGTTTAAAAGTATTTTATAAGCATAACCTTTCCCCAGCAGAAGATTCTGGCAGTCATATTTCAGAAGAACAAACTCCACTGGAGTAGCAAAATTTGAACTTAGTGTTTGATGTTGCATTATTGTCTTCTGGAGAGCAAAAAATAGCTTGGGTCTTCAGTATCTCACACTAGCTCTGAGGAAAATGCAATTTGAAATTTCAGTGTAGAAGAAACCAAGAGATTCCTAAAATTCTCTGAGGAGATTCTGTGCAGCTGTCAATCAGAATTGCCTTAGGACAAGGAATCACCAGCACAGCCTCACAAAATGACTGCTCAGTAGCAAATGTTCAGAAAGCCCATACTTAAAATGGTAAAGGGCTTAAAAAGAGCATGTAGAAAAATAAGATTCAGTTGCATCAGCAGACAAAATAAAAGAGCATAATATTCAAGAAAATGCAGAACAGAGAACGGCAACCCTTAAAAACATGAGAAGTACTAGGGAGAAAGTGGGATGTTATTAAAAGAAGAGGGAGGTGAAATTGATGACAACTTTAATCTGGCCAAGATCCTGCACTGTACAGACTACAAAGAATCTGTCTGGCCAATGTCCAAGAGCTTGTGTAAAATTAAAGACTGGAAACACACTTGAAAGTTAGGGAAAGCTAAAAAAAATAAGAGACCAGGCATTAGATGCATTATATGCTGTAACCCATAAACATAGAGTCATTATTCTTATAAATAAAACCATACAACAAATATTTAGAGATCAACATAAACCAAAATTTTGGCTCTAAATGACCACAAATTGTGCAGGAGTTTGAAACTAGATCCCAGCTCTGTGGCAGGCCCTTCCCTAACGGGAGTGGGCACAAGCTCTGGGACACTCTGTTTCTTGATTCTGTGGCTTGGACTTCTCTCTGACAGCCAGGAAAAAAAAAAAAAATCATTCTTAAAAAAGGAAAACATGACACAAGATTAATGCTGCAGAGATAACTATTATCTCTGAGACCAATGCGAAATTGATAAGAAATTTAAAATGACTGCAAAGTCCATAAAAAATTGCCATCTTTCTGTAGGTATGAATACAGCTCAAACAAATGAAGATTAACATTTTAAATATTTGCAAGATGGTATTTGGTGGCCTACAAACCACAAAGAAGGAGACATTACATATGTTCCCCTATACCATGGCGGTTATCACCACAGCAGTATCAGGGAGCCAGCTGGCACCTTAATAACAAGAAATGTTCAACCCTTTCCTGAGTCCTACAGAGCTCTTGGCACTGTTGTCAAATGGCAGTGAGTTCCACCGTGTAACTGTGCACACAAGAAGAGGAAGAATCCTTTTTCACTTTAAAATGCATCGCCTTTTTAATATGAGTGTTCATTTGCTGCAGTGTTATGATGAGATAAATACCAATCTACATATTGCTTGTGTTCCCTTTCTGAACAAAACCATCTCAAGAGGGAATCATTAGGAAATTTCCATGGAAATGGTTTTACAAGAAAAATGCAGCTCCATTAAGCTGAAGTTTTAAGTTTAAATTGTTCATTTTGTTCACAATCTACAATTTTCTTTGGGGAAAATAGTAATTATCAGGCTAGTCCTGTTGAACTGATGTTTGGGTTTGTAATAGTTCAACAAATCATTAAACTATTTTTTTTTCATCCACATCCTACATTAGCCAAGTCATCCTTCAAACCCCCCACACCCCTTTCTGAATCAGACTGTGAAAGACTATCTGCCCTAGTACAATTTTGATTGCCATATATCTAAACTTCTTGACTGTAATCTAAATCCTTTCAGATTTTATTCATAACAAAGCTCCCCCTTGACTCTAAGCATTTCAATTACTCACTCTCTGAATTTGTTCTATTTTTATTACATCCATGCGTGCACACACACACAAAGACACATAAGTATATGTGTGGGACTGAATTCTTAAAATGTCTTTGGCTTTTAAATCAGTGATCTGCCATTGGCTCACGTAGTAGAAATAATAGTATTTTCAATGGTACTTTCCATTGGGAAGTTTCATGCAACCTAGTGTTCTGCTTGCTGTTTTGATCACCTCTACAGAGTGACCAGATGTTTTTACTAAAGAATGAGCCTGGGGCATTTTTCACAAGTGATAAACATATTCTTACTTTTATTTGCTTCACTTACAACTCACTTGCATCCAAATCAGCCAATTTTCCTGTCTCTGACTATGTAGCCATGCAGGTAGGCTTGAGAGAGAAGATTCTCCAGAAACACCTGAGCACTGTGCTGATTTTTTTTGACTTCTAACGTTTCAAGACTGGTCCAGGAACATAAAAAATTACTTTTAAAAATCAGAGAACAGGGGATGGAGTTGGTATGAGTTCACGGTGACAGAACCACAAGAGATTGAATAGGTTATAGCACTGCCTTATGAGAGTATGGTGCATGGACTTGGAAAGGATGTGTTAGGAACTTCAATCCAGCCTATGTTATGAAAGGCAATCGTGTCATATAAAAACAATATAATTTGAAATCTGAAATATCAGACACACATGCCAAGCCATAAATGGAATCTCCCCTTCAACTACACTAAGAAGTTACCTCATATCAATTTGAAAAAATTAACAGTCTTAAAATAATCGAGCAACTTGCAAAACTGAATGATTCTTAGGATGAGGTTATTCAAAGAAAGTGTTAAAACTGTAAAAGTTTTCAAAGTTGAAAAAGCTGATGCTTCACTCCACATCCATGGGATTGGTACCAGGCACTGATGTTTAAGAACATCTTAATGATTAAACCACTACCTAGATGAGCTGGAATATTGATGTAGGCAGCACATCACCAGCTGCTGTAGTTGACAGAAGACAGGGAAGGGAAAGCTGAAAGAGACCTAGGGGTGAGAAAGGACGGATGAGAGGACTTCCATACTATATCATTTCACCAGACAGAATAACCCTGTACAATTCTAGACAGTGCATACAAAGACAATGACAGCCAGGCTGTGGCTGCATTTAGCAACCAGGGCCTGTAGCTAGAGACTCCCATTTAACGTACAGCAAAGGAAGGAGACACTGAGTTACATTCTTCCTCAATCCAGCAGACAGGCAGGAGGAGGAAGGGATGGGGGACAGAGCAACACAAGCTTCATGTCCATGCTCAGAGGTGGCACAACAGCAAGTATAAATTGTTCCCCTATGGAGCAGCAGTGCAACAAGGAATGAGATCATGGCTGAGAGAGACTCCAGGCCCTCCCCAGCTCCACCACAGCAATTAAATTAAATTAACCCTACTCAAAAGTCAGACAGTCTGGACAGTCTGAATATCAGATCTTGAACACCAACCATTTCACTCTGCAGGTCTGCTTCTGTCAGGCTGCATAACTTGTTAGTGCAGATGTTGCCAGCAACTGAATTATGTAAAAGATGAGTATTCTAAAATCCCACAGCTTCCACATACTTCCACAGAGAAACAGCAGCACTAAACTGATGGCTTAGCCTGGAGGATCAGTCTCAGCACATGTATTTTTCCTTTCCCCTTAACATCTATGCTCCTTGGATGTGTATTTGTGGCTTGGCTTTTTCTCTTTTCTCTTGCTAACTGTCTTCATCTCAAGCTCCCAAAGTCACATCCTGACACACTCTGCCAACCGCAATCCCACACGTCAAAGGCCCTGCAAGCAGTCACACGTACTGATTCCAGGAAGCACACATTGCTGGACTTCGTTGCCTTCCACTGAGCCACCCTGATTTATACCTGCTGAGGCTATGGTCCCAAGTGTAATAACACCTACACTGCACAGTTGTCCCACATGTGTATAACCTATTATCCAAACAACACATGCACCAGCAAGCATGCACACACATATTCCAACATCTGGTGATCACAAGCTAACTGTAATAACTCCATGAACTTCATTCATCTTTACAAAACTCACAAACACTTAATTTGTACAACCACTGAAGAGGTGCATAACCTTTTCCACTTCACTGAAAGAAGTATGTGCTCTTAACCTGGCATTCACAGTCACATGCACAGAAATACAACCAACTACTTGCACTTACTCTTAAAGTACGCATTTGGTTCCTTCTGAATAACAGGGCAGGAATGGCTCTTGACGTAAACGCTTCACAGGTGTTGCACATAATGTGTATACAGATATACAACTCTCTATTTCTCAGTCATACCTGTATGTTTGCCTACATGTCCTTACCTGCTATGAGGCTCACTTTTCCACTTTCTGAATTCATGACAGAATAAAACTGATAAAAGGAAATGAAGAATCACATCCAAATATCCAGCAATCTGTTAACTTAAAAACATCCCACTGCTTAATACTAAAATTGATACTTGCATAATTCAGCATTTCCTGATGTTGGAAATTTCCTGTCCATTTTCCTTTGTTTCTCTCATTCACATCTAATCTAAATATTATGTTCAAGGAGAATGTGGGTAAAAACTTCTGATAGTTTGTGTTTGATATTTTATGAAAAATACTTTAATTCAGAATGCTTGTGCTTGCCTGGCTCTCAGTTCAGTGCACTGGAAACAATGGGATGCCCCACTGTGATGTTCTTAGCAAACTCTACCTTACAGCAAAATATGCTGGGAAGTATACAGTCTGGAAGCATTGAAGTTTCAAAGGTCTCAGGTTTGCCTGATTCCCCCACCAGCAATGTCAATGCATCAGTGGTGACCTCAGAAACCTATTGGCTTCTGTGACCTCAGACAGCATCCTTTATGGATGTCAAAAACAGGGCTAGTAATTTTCTGTGTGTATGGATACCCACACATTTTCAACCATGCAGAACTAAACTATTTTGTAACCCATTCTTTTAAAACCTTTAAGAGCATGTACTACGCTTGGGAAATTATATGCATATTTTGAGTTTATTGAGGTTTTTTTCCAACCATGTATAAAAAAAGTTGGGCTTTTTGACAGTAGGAAGAATGGTTTGCTGTATTTTGCTTCCATATCTCAAGTGTGCAAAAATCCTTGAGAGCTAAATAAACATACTTTAATACAACGGCAGTTTCTCAGGGTTCTGGGTGTCTTAGAATATCAGCTCTGAATTATGTGGTTTGTTCCACGCATCTCACTGTGCTGTTAATGATGAAACTGAAGGGTAAATGTAGTGATAATATCATTCACCATTTCATTAATAAACAGATACACAGATAATGTATTGAATTTGCAATCTCCTTGTGCCTCCCAAAACCCCCTGTTCAACCTCACCCTGACAACCATCATTAGATCTCGCACACTGAGACACTCCTCCTGCATGCAGGGGTTTCCTTCACAAACAACTGTGGCACAGAGAAAACTGATAGTGTGCTACCACAGAAAATACACAGCATAGAAAGTCAAAATCGTTCACACTAGAGTCCAGAGATGGAAGGACACCCATGGACACCAACACACAAAGAATTCAGTAGCTGCGAGTCCTACCAGTGCTTGTTACCATTTAGTACATTCCACACAACAGGTCTTAATGAAAAAGCATGTGACTTTTCTGACGTACAGATGATACCTCACATCCTTACCAGATGCTATTGTAGATTTATCTTACTGGTCAGCTCAAGAAGAGCAGAGAGGCAAAGCAGAGGTTTAACTGTTACTGGGGTTTCATATTGAGTGGGGTATAAGTGCACAAGCAGTCAATTAACACATCCTTTACTGGGTCTCTAAACTTATTATTTCATCAATTTATTAACTCTGGTGCTTTTATGCATCTTCCCATGCCCTCCTTATTGCTGAAATGCAGCCATCTGTGGCTCAAAAGTTCCTTTCAGTCCTTCCCAACCAACATCATGAGGTGGTTGGACAGAAGCACTAAACTAATAAGAGACTCACGAGTTCTCATGGGGGAAAAAAGAAGACAAAGATAGTTTAAAAAAAACATACTTTCCTCCCCCTCTCTCCACCTTCTTTTCAATCATACTTCTGTCACCTTCTTGTGTGGTAAAAATTGATGTGGAAAGCAGCCCAAGCTTGTCTCTAATGCTGCTGAGCTTGACCATGTGGCTACAAGAGGAGGCAACAATTTCCTCTCCTAGTACAGTTGCGAAGCCCCACAGTGATGCTTCAAAGTGAAACTGTGACTCAGCCCTCCCAGCCTGGAGCCCTGCAGGGTCTGAGAAGCAGCTGGGCTGCTCTTCAGCGAGATGTGTTGTGGAAGGCAGAGGAGAGGGAGGGAAAGGAAGAAAATAAGGATAAAACAGAAGTTAAACAAATGTATAGAGTAAGAAAGGAGAAGGACGAGGCTGGGGATTAGGACAGTTTATTGGAATTGGCTTCTTGACATCAAATGCTGTAAAGAGAAGCATTATAAACCCGTACCTTACACCTTATCACAAAACACCCAGCAGAAAGAATGACAGTGAGCCAGGCTGATGTCCTCAACACCATACAATTCTTTCCCTCCCTCTCCACAGCTCTTGTCAGACAATCTTGATTTCTACAGCTGGCCTCAGGTCTAATCTGCTCAAGCAGATCAGATTACTTCTTCCTCTGTGTGTCAGGTGAGTATGGACCTCTTAACCCATCTCAGCAGCTTGCTTGCCCACTTTCATTTCATGGTGGAGGAAAACATGAACATAAGAGAGAAATGTGGGGTTGCTTCAAGAGGACACCCTTTGTTGCATGAAGCACCCAGAATCCTGACTGGAGAGTCTGGCATTTAGGTGTAAAGAAACCAGCCTTTTACCCACCTGTAGACTCCTTCTTCTCCCAGCCCTGAGCAGACAGCATGTCTCACAACACTCCTCACTAACAACACAGTACAGTTGCAAGTAAGTTCCAATGAGGCATAAAAGTAATTAAATAAATAAATAAAAATCAATATATAAATAAATAAATAGATAAATAAATACAGAAGTGGCTGGCTGAAATTAAATAGCTATTTCTCTGGCTGAACCTCAAGGCATCTTTGCAAAATGCCAGTTTTGCAGCCACGGGTATCTTTTTGCTGCTAAAATACATCAGGATATTTACAGAAAGGTAAACTAATGCACTTTGGCAGCCTCACTGGAAAATAGGAGCAATGAGTTTCCCACAGAAGGTGGCAAAGCAAATCCAACATCACATCTATCACATCCTCTGCCTCTCCATTACTTTCTCTGCAACCATGTCAAGCCCCTCACAAGCTCACTATATCAAGTATTTTACAGAAAGACAGATAACTTCCTGTTATGTATGTTACTCTAAAAATTATGCCTTTCTTGCAAAGAAGACGCAGCTAGAGAATAACCAATTCCACCATTTACTGAGTGGGAGGAATGGAGAAGATCACATCCATGAGACACGCTTTGTGTAATAACTGGTGTTTCTAAATCCAGTGAGGCATGTCCATGTGGACTTACAGGCCATAGATACTTTTGGTTTACTTAGATAGCAAGCATGGCACTGGCTTTGGTTTTCTCTTGAGTAAAGGATACCTTACACTGATTGACAATCAAAAATAATCAGTACAAACCTGCCTTGCAGAGAAGCCCTTAGAGCACAAAGCAAGTGTCCTGTGCAGGATATTTCTAGGGCAACCTATGGTGTCCCACCCATCTCCATCCCACCCACCATCCACTCCATCCCACCCACCTCCACTGCACTCATCCAGCCTCACACCCCCAAAACTTGTACTTCTTAGGCCCCTTTTGTTTCAAGCAGCCAGTGGCCATGCGGCTTTCCCTGGAGGGACAGGTGGCAGAGCGCTCTCCACTCCACAGCAGAGCCAGGAAGCACACGCTGTCCCCACCACTGAAACCTGATTTTCATTCGGGAAAGGTTGTGACCAAGAGAGTTCACTCATTCCAGGAGAGACCACAGTTTTCTCTTGCGTGTAGCATGGGGCACATGCACCAGCGAACACCTCCTGCAACCAGCCAATTGCTTTTCAGCTCTGAACATGGCATCATGCTGTTCCCTTGCTACCCTGCACGTAACCCATTATACAACAGTAACTTCTGTCAGCTATACATAGAGAAAGAAAATTAAAATATATGCCAGAGGGTGCTACAAGACAGCTGTTCCTGCCATTCTGTAAAGGCACTGTTCTGCTGTCATTTTGCAAGGCTCCCCCTCCTTTATGAAACTCATACAACTCAAATTTCAAAGTCTTTCTAGACAGATTTCAGCAAGTCCACACAAAGCTTTGTTTAGAGGTTCGCCACAAGACTTCTCAGCAAGAGCATACCTCTGCCCTGGCACCCAGTAAGTGTCCGAGTCCTACCCATGAGGTACCACAGGAAAACCTCATCTGACTGGGAAGAAAGTCACCCTTAGAATTCACCTTCCAAAGTTTTGCCCTGACATAGTTTACTTAGCCTGCCACACAAAATATTTATCATTTACCAGGCCAGAGATTCAAATGCTGTAAAATGGCTAGTGTGAATAGCTTTTCGTAAGCATCACATCTGCCATGGAGCAATTTTGACCCTGGTAGGAGCTCTTACATGAGAGTGTCCTGGTTTGGGGTACTCGGGCAATCATTATGTTAAACCCCAAGAACTACACAGAAAGAGAGCATCTCTGTTGCAGGGGACAAGACTGAGCAGCCAGTTTGTGCAGTAGAAGGAGGAACTGAGACTCATCAAAGTCATCTTAAAGAAGGACCACCGTGCATCCATGAAGTTGGGGATAACTGTTATACATCCTGAGCTGGGTTTGATCCACATTCTGATCTGGTGCTGAAGGACTCTGTAACCCAATACCTATGTCCTACAGATCTGCTGGTCCTAATGCTGAATTTTCAAAGCTGACACTAGCTTTGTGGGAAGAAATTGACTGAACCAAAGCTGAGATTTTAAGAGCCTACCCAGTGGTCTTCCATTCTCTGTGCATAACAGACAACACCATCTTCAGGTCCAAATGCTCTGTTTGCCACCCACTTACCTTTAAACGAACTCTGCATACATGCAAATAAAACACCTAAGACAACATTCACGTGTTTATAACACAAAAATATACTAATAATTGCTGTAGGAACATTACACTTTTTTTTTTTTTTCACATAATTGTACATTTTTATCAAACTCAGGAGGACAGGAAGAGTAGCAGTGCTTAAAGCAAAAATGTTTAAACTTACACCTTCTTTATTCTAACTCTTAGGGCAAAACAGACAGGAGAGCAAATAATAGGTAAGAAGTATGTTGCTACTCTTTACATAAACAGGCCAATACTACATTTTGCAATGACTGAAGCATAAATGTACTGGTAGAAAATAGTGAGCATCAAATGTTTAGTTTCTACCCCCAGGCTAGTACTTAACATCAAAATGAGCAAACATAAAGTCCTATTAAGACTGCCAGTCAAGAGTTCAAGGCAAACTTTTAAGTGTAAAAAAGAACTCTCAGGTCTATATCTGAGTTAAAGAATTAGTTGCTTTTTCATGTAACAGTGATAGAAGCATCAAGAAAAGCCATGTGTAGGTCACCTTGCAGAGGGTAGTTCACAGTACATGGCTATTAGACAAGAAAATAATTAAACAAAAGTAAATGTCTTCTCTGAAGTGCTCCTTCTAGAAGACTGCATGAAAAAAAGAATGAGACAGAACTTGGCTAGGACAGACATCTCCATTTCCAATTCTACTAGATGCCCACCCTCTCTGTGAGATCTGTGATGAGCCACTGCCAAGATAGAGGTGTGAGATCCTGGCTCATAAGAAGGGCTGGAGCTTCCTTCAGGTTTCCTGCATAACACATTTCTCTACAGGGCTCTGAGAAGTCCTTCCTCTCTGACTTGATTTCTTAAAAACCATGTACAGCCAGTAGCCTGTTTCTGCATTGTGAAACTGATGCAGCATAAGCAAAACCTGTGCCTTTTTATGATAAGTCCATAAGATTTGTCAGCACCAGTATTGATAAGATTTGTCAGCACTGGCGTGTTATTCACTGCAAAATCATTTTTTCTGTGACTTAACACAGTCTTGCCACAGTTACATTTCTGTAAAACAACATTGTGAGAATAAACTTCCCACCTTGTCCCCTCACCTCTTTGCTGTATCACATCCCTCCACTCTCTTCTACTTTTTTAGTACCTCATACAAAATTAAAAATCTTCTCCTTTCAGGGACCTGCTCAACTTGTTCTGTTGTCCCCCCGAACCCATAGAAGATACTGAAAGGCTCTCAGTGCCAGCAGTAATTCCCAGAGTGCTACAGACCTCAGCAAGCTTTTCTGTGACTTCTGTGACACCTTTCACACAGAGGAGGAGACATTTACACATCTAGGTCATTCTTCTCCCTCCAACCCTTTCTTCAGACTTACCCCCACTAGATCCATATGAAAGCCCTGGAAACAGTTACAGTACAGGTGAGCTCGCCACCATCACCCACTGATCAATGTCATCTAATGGGGAAAAAGCTCTGGTATAACAACGATTCCATAATTAAACTCCTACAGTCTAGTTGAAGCATCATTTCTATAATTACACATGCACACCAGCAACTGTGAGTGAAGGACATCAGCTGAAAAAAACCACATCACTTTGTCTTATTAATTAACAAAGCACAGCGGTGCGGGAGCCCAGCTGTAATGCACAGGCACCTGGGGCAAATCCAAGACTGACCAGAGAAACTTCTCTCCTGCATTTTTTGCCTTTAATGCCTAATTTCCTGTGACATTCCACTAATGCATGAAAACCAGTATTTGCTTGCAGGAGATAATGTTTTTAAAAGATAAGAATAGCTTCCCAGTTGCCTCAATTAAGTCTGGAGATGATCCACAGACTTCAGCATCCCTTTGTGGTTCCCCCGCTCTTGCTGCATACAGGACTGGGCAGAGGAGCTTGGGAACTGGCAGGGAACTAAGGAGGAGCTCCAAACATGAAAACCTACATGCATTGAATACTGCTTCTGTCCCATCCCCACACACTGACCCACTGAATGAGTCCTGCAGACTGCTAATGCGAGGACTGTGTGCTACTATTTCACCCTCACAGCAAGAGTGGCACAGCACTCAGCTTCAGAGAAACTAGAGTATGTGTACCGTCAGCTATAAAATGTTTGTTTAACTGCTATGTTGATCTTCTGGAGTGGAGGAAAGCAGCCTCCAGGCTGCTTAGCACCTGACCCACTGTTTTTTCTGATTTTATTATATCTCTTTTACAGTATCATTGCTATTTCACACGTTATTTCTTCCACAATCCTTGGACTGTCTATGCACTCCTGGTGATTTATTGCATGTGATTTCCTCCCTTTTATTTATGCACTCAAATACTCCACAGCTTTTTATTTCAAAGGTTTGCAAAGCACTCAAAAGAATCTGCCAGAAGCATACAGCTCTTGAGCAAAAAGCATATTACAGTTCATACAAATCAGTCACACAGGCCAGCACAGTCTGCCTAAGAATGAACAGAGCTTTCAAACTTTATAAGGCAGCGTGGTTGCCTTGATAGTTCAAGCCACCAGAAAGCAAAAGCCTCTGTGGTAGCATAGACTGCTTTAGTACAGATCCCAATATCCCAATAAATGCTTTAATTTTGGCATACAATTTCAAGCAATTCTATGAAGAATTTCTCACAGAAAACTATTATATTACAGCTTCTTCAATGAGCTTGACCAATTTCTTACTTATTTTAGACCATGGTCCGTTGGAGAGGGTTTACACAAGGGTTACACATGAACCAGAGCAAAGACACACACCTACTTACACACAATGCACTGAAAAACCTGCCAGGAATATTTCCCTGTGCCTGTGCTCAGCTGTGCTAGAAGTATCTGGGGGGGGTCTGAGCTGAATCACACTTACCAGAATTACTCAAATCTGATCCATTCCCTCAGAGGGGCTATGATTAATCTACAGTTGCTACCTCAAAGTAGCAGCAAATCCATTCACATTCGCCACCAGCCAGACTGCCTTCCTGTACAGAATGAAACCCTCGCACAGAAGGCAGCCGGGCCCACAGACAGTGCTGAGGTCTTGCACTAACCACCTCAAATTATTGCTTACAGCACCACTACTGGCTTTAGGGTAGATAGATCCACCACATAGCCTTAAAACAATTTCACCTCGTTAATGCTAGCACCAGCTCAATAGCTTTCACACCCACACATTTCACTGAGAAAGGGCATCCCACCCGGAGCAGGGATTTCCTGGATGTGGAAGGAAGAAGTAGGCTCCAAGGGAAAAGAGAACTGGAAGCCGTCATGGACAGGAGGAGCCTGGGCAGCAAATCGCTTCTCCCAGCCTGTGTCCCTTCACATTCTTCCTCATTTCCTTGCCATAGGCAATGCCAAGTGGCAGCCGCTGATGTTCTCTAAGGCTGCATGCTACCTTAGCAAAGAAAACAGACACATCAGGCAGTTTCCCTGCTTTGCTCCTGAAGTCAGAGCATCCAGCAGGGTCCATTCCAAGAGAAACACAGGTGAATTTTAGGTCTAATTCAGTTACTATCTCAGGAGAGGTAACCTTCAGACCTTCTAAGCTGAACACTCCAAATTTTAATTTTTAATATCGTAAAAACCTGTTCCTTAGAGGCATAAGGATCTCTGCTCTCAGTAGTTTTAAATGGAGCAAGCAAAGTATGATAAGGACAATAAGAATACAAGAAGAAAAAGGGTAGAAGCAGCAAGATGAAAGGACCTGGAAGGATATAGCAAATGGAAATAGATGATCTGGTGATGTTATGGGGCAAAAGATAACTTAAGGAAGGGGAAAAGAAAAATAAAAATGAAAAGCCAAAGATGTAGTGAAATAAAAGAATAGAGAAAAAATAAAACAAAAAGAGAAAATCTGCCCACACATACACAGAATAATTTAGTGACTGCAGACTTACTAACCAACAAATTGAATCACTGAAAACATTCTCAAGATTTTCCTATGTGGCTTGGAAACCAACACAAACACTCAGGAGACACCTCTCCTGCCACAGGGAAGGCTACAATACTTTTTATTTACTAAAATTAAGGCTTCAACTGTAGGATTCCTTAAAAGATCTGTTGGCTCATATTTTCCCCCAAAACTCTTTAAGACCATCCTGAGTACAGATGTTTTCAGAGGAAACAGGTAGAAACACTGCAGGTTGCACAGCAGTAAGAATGGAGAGAAAGCACAGGAAGAGAATGGGAAAAAGCTAGAGACCAGTGGGAGAAGAGATTAGGAGACAAAAAGACAGTAAAGAGCTATAACAGCACAGCTCTGAAAATGGATAAAGCAAATAATAAAACAAAATAAAGACATTAAAAGGGTGTTAGAAAGATATAAAAACATGAAAGAAAAACATAAAGAGAAAACAGACTATGGAAAATGCAAGTCAAGCTGAAATTCAGAAATTACTCTGACATGCTAAATGGTCTGAACACCTTCCCGGTGCTCCCTAGGTATAACTTTTATACTTCTGTGAGATGTCCACATTGCATGAAACAGACAACCACATTCAGGTGGGCACAAGGCCACATATGATGGATTATGGAGGAAATCTATGAAACTCCTCTAATATTGAATCTTAACCCATCACTGTATTACTTTCTGTGCATTTAACCCAGCACAAAGTGATTCTGGTTCTCTTCTCAATCACAACAGAGTCATTATCTACTTCAATGGCATTTTTCCTCATTTACAATGATACTAGAGATTTCTAATTATTCTCCATTGTGTTCTCTTTCTACACAGGTATATCTTAGACAGCAAACCAAAGGAGAATGAGCTCTCTGGTGTAATATACTGGAGAAAATATTTCTACATCTCCATCTTAAATTAAAAAGCTCTTGCAGAAGACCTTGGAATGGGCCTACTCAGACAGCCAAAGCCAGGACTTCCCCTACCATCCTGTGGAAGCTCAGGTAGAAGTGATTATGGCTTTATCTGGAAAAGATGCAAATATAAGGTGCAAGGCAACAGATGTCAACATGAAACCACTATCATATCCTTTATCTCAAAATTGAGGTATGACATTCTTCTCCACCAACAGAAGTATCCGATATCAGAAAGCAGTCACAGGAACCTAGGGTTTGAAACTGCTCATCTGCCCCATCTTTTTTGGCTGTTAATGCAACAGAGGAACAGGAAAAATCATTTTGCACAGCCTTCAAAATTCCCCTGACAACAGGGAGAGGGCAGGTCAAGATGAACATTAACATCAGAATTTATTGCAGCCCATGTTGTTTCTGCCCTATTTCCTCATCCACCTCATCCTTTGATCCTCTTGATCAAAGCAGGTTGAGGGACTGCCAGCAGAAGGTTTGGCTGGGTCCCATGGCCCTCTAATATCAGTCTTTTGAGGAGAAACCTATAACCACGGTGCCTTACCGAGCTACAGGGCAACCATGACCCCTCCACACATGCCTTCCTTTTGCACCGTACGGTGACTCTCAGTAGCAGAAATATTTAGGAGCATTTCTAAAACAGGGATTGTGGCTGAAACATCCGGGATGCCTAAAACAACCTTTATACCTGTGCATCTTCAACACAGTGCTGAAGCAGGTAATGATGAACTACGATAACCCTGCTCACCCTGCATAGCCACCATAACCCACAGTACCAAACTAACTTTGGAAGTCCTGCACTGGCCCTAAGGGGAAAATCTGGGATGTGATTTCTTCTTTGGCTCTTTGTTCAACCTGGGGAAGAATTCTGCAGGGGTCGAGCAGCATTTCTCCTGCAGTGCTCTTACTCCTGACCAGGAGTACATGGAAGAGGAGGTGGAGGCAGGAGTAGATGGACCATGACACAAAGCTCATGTCATCAAACGAGACCAAAACCGGGCTGGCCGCCCACTGCCCAGCCATGGGGATGGGTGTGTGGGTATGTGTGAATTTGTACCTGCAGCAAAGGATCCACTGAGAGAAGGAAGGCAGTAAGGAGTGTGGACATTCGTGAACACTAATTTAGTAATACAAGATACCAGCATTTTTCTTGACTCTTTGTTGTTCTAGTCCACCTGAGAAAGTGATGGTAAGATGAAACTATGACTGCAGCTGGTTAAGACATGCTGATGAAATAGTTTTTCTTCAGAAAATGCCATTTTGTAAAATTAAAAGTGTATCAAAGAGGTATTATTATTATTTCATCATTGAAACTATAATTCCCTGTTTCATTTCAATTATTATAAGCCCTTTTGTACTGACATTTGTAAAAATGTCAATATTTAAATGTCCATATATTTTTCTGAAATGTCATGCATATTCCAACTTACTAAAATATTTTATTCTGTACTATATGCAGTGATATAGGAAACAGAAAAACAAAGTAGATACCAGGCAGAACTGTGGAGTAAGAACAGATGCTGGAATGATGCAGCCAGTGGAAGGAAAGGTGGGCAGCTCTTGTTCTGTTTCTACCATAACACTTGATTTTGCAGGTGCTCTCCTCTGCTGCAGGCTCTGCTTGGTGTGGGAAGGCTGTACGGCCACACGTATGTTACAGTATAGAATGTCCTGAAAGACCATAACTGGTCTGAAAAACTAAAGTGTCCGCAAGGACACCTATGTTCTCCACTCTTCAATCATTCCTAGGTTTCCAAACTTACATGCAAAGCAAGTTTAGAGAGGGTTTGTTGTTTGCTTCTTATTGTTTCTCTTGGTTTGGGGGCAAGGAGAGGGGAGTCTAACCTTGCAAGCTGGTTAGACCATCTTATTTGAGACCCAAGCTGTGCTCCTTCCAAGAGATTCCTCTCCAATTAAATAGATTTTATTCTTGCATTTGCAGCAACACCTTTCCTGGTGAAAATTAATCTCACTTCTCTTGTTACTCTGGCTCTACTGCAGCAGAAGAAATAGGAAGTTGTAAAAATACATATTTAAAAAAAAAAAAAAAAAAGCAGAAATTACTCTAAGAGCAGCCTTCCACAAAATAGAGGTATTTGCAGACAGTGCTCCTAAGATTACAAGATATTTTTATTTTTAGCACAGGTTTTTATTTATTTTTTTGTTTATTTGTGGAGGTACAATTTATAAGCAGCAGCTCTGCCCTCTGACTAAGAATCACTCTTAAATGACCTTCAGGACATAACCACAGAAGTAAACAATTTTTTAGAAAGTACTAACTCATTACTCCCCAATTCCTCTAAAAACCCCTGCTGCAGCATAATCTTAAAACAAGCAGACAGTACCCTCTGTAAGTGTACCCTAATGTAATGCAAAGTCTAAAGAAAAGCATTTTGTTTGCCATTAAGAGTGAAAAACAACATTTCAGTCTCATTCACTGTCATTACTTCAGGATGCCCCAAGTGGTGAATCCAGCTCCTTAAAACTCTTCTTCTAGAGCAGGCAGGCGTGACCCAGCTGAAAGTCATCTGCAGCAATCTTCTGTCCTGCTGTCTTATTTTTGTTTGAGTTTAGTGAGGGTTTTGTTTTGTTTTTTTTTTAGCATGAGATTTTGACGGAACTGAAAATATCTCATAGCACAAACTCTGCAGCATGCTGTGAGTAATTTACAGCTGCCAAAATCATCTAAATCAAATCCCACGAGGGATTCTTCTTTCTTCAACCCATGCACATTAGAAAACAAAAATGGCCATCAGCCATTCTCCTCCTCTTTCGCTGAGCAGATTCCTGCAGCTGGAACAATGTCATTAGAAGCTGCACTTACAGACTCCAGGGCAGAAACATGGTGCAGTTTAGATACGCAACACAAGCAGTTCAATTCATAACAACAGCTTCACCTTTTTCTTTTCTTTTTCTTTTCTTTTCTTTTCTTTTCTTTTCTTTTCTTTTCTTTTCTTTTCTTTTCTTTTCTTTTCTTTTCTTTTCTTTTCTTTTCTTTTCTTTTCTTTTCTTTTCTTTTCTTTTCTTTTCTTTTCTTTTCTTTTCTTTTCTTTTCTTTTCTTTTCTTTTCTTTTCTTTTCTTTTCTTTTCTCTTTTCTTTTCTTTTCTTTTCTTTTCTTTTCTTTTCTTTTCTTTTCTTTTCTTTTCTTTTCTTTTCTTTTCTTTTCTTTTCTTTTCTTTTCTTTTCTTTCCCTTTTCTTTTCTTTTTTTTCTTTTCTTCTCTTTTCTTCTCTTTTCTTTTTATCTTTTCTTTTTATCTTTTCTTTTTATCTTTTCCTTTTTCTCTCCTCTCCTCTCCTCCCCTTTCCTCTTCTCCTATCTTACAAAAAAATGGGAAGTAGGAGAATTTCAGAGGTAAATCCTGTGGTCTGAATTCTCAGCATTGCACAGTGTACTGGCTGTACAATAATTTGTAATCCCTGTTCATCTGACAGCATGCAAATGCAGCTGAGACATACAGTAGGATTTAAAGTCTAACCACTGTTCTGCCTATATGGTTTTTGCAATTAAGTTCAATTAAAACAGGTTTTTTAAGGCAAACACTGAGAAATCTATAAAACACCATGCAAACCAAATGCACACGCACAGCAATTCAGGTTTTTCCTCAAAAAAAAACCCACAGACAGTTTTGAAAAATGTGTGCCTTGATTTATTGCTTGAGGAAGTTGTTTCTAAGGAGGTTTTTTGCCCTCATTTTTCAATTTTCAGCCTCCAAAGAGAAGCCTCAGGACTATGCATGAAGGCTAGTGTGTGCAAGGTGGGGAGTTTGCCTTCCATAAAATGCTGGAGAACATCTGGATGAAAGCCAGCAGAAGACAAAGCATTGATGAAGTCCTGGACCATACAGAAGACAGAGAAAGCAACTGTTAACCAGTCTGACAAAATGCTGCTTAAGGTACGTTACCAAACGGAAAGAGAGAACCAAAGCAGAAAAGCAGCAAAAAGAAACAATGCCACGAGAGTTTTTCGGGGGAAAAAAAAAAAAAAAAAAATTCAAAAGGACTTGGTGAATGGTAAATATCACTTTTCATGATTCATGGGCAAAAATCCCCACCCAGTATCATCACTGCACTTACCCAGTGCAAAGGAGCCCAGATGTAGACATACACAACCCGGGGTTGCATGGGGCCTGGCAGAAAAGCAGACAAAGGTGGCAAGGAGCATAAACAGAGAGGCTGCTGCCAGCAGGGCCTGCTCAGCTGCTGTTTGGTGCAAAAGAGACCGTGGGGACTCTGTGGAGAAGGTTCAAAGCCATCCCTGGGGTTTCCTTCTCTCTGCTCTTTCCTGCCCCTCTTCCCTGCCCACCGCCTGGCCCAACTGCTCCGACCAAGTGCTGAAGTCTGGGTTTAAGCACCCGCACATTTAGTTTCTGTACAGTAGTTATTCCAAGCAGCTTTTGCTCCTTATTAAAAGCCAATAATAGTTATTCTGTGAACACTGACAAAAAAAAAAAAAAATGCTCCATTCTGCAAATCTAAGCAGGCAATATACTGCACAGCCTAGCTATAAACCACTATTTTTCTATTTTTTTTCCAGCAACACAGTTTTCCCCAGCTTTAGTGTGGCAGGCAAGCTTTCCCTTGAATTTTTTCTCTACTAGAGGACAGAAGGTCTCCAGCCTTTTACCTCATCTTGGAAAACAGAAGCAATGAAGCTGTCTTCCTCTTGCAAAGCAGTATGTGACAGTTTGTTTGCTTATACTTTTTGTTCCCCACTAACGCTGAAAAAAATATTGGTGTTTCTTCCACTGCATAGTGCAAATCGATAGTGAGACATGCTGGCTGGGTTTCTGTGTGAGATGATTCCCATAACCAGAGTCCTGTGGTCTGCTCCACAACAAAATGCAAACTAGATTGTTGGGATTTTTTTTAAAGTAGCTTCTCATTGTCTTCTGTGTCCCTCAAGCCAAAAACAATTTTCTCTGGCATTCTTCGTACCACTGCCTGCATGGATTGTGGTAAAAGTTCATATATTTGTAAAGTCCTATTCAGAGATATTTTCAGCACACCAGAAAATGAAAAAACATTTTAACAGAGAAGGAAAAAATTAGCAACATATTAGCTAAAACTGACTTCCAATTTAGAGCCACCAGCAACCGCTGGTATAGTTAGTACAGAAAACCTTTCCAGTTCAGGTTTGGTTTTGCTCTGTAATTCACTCTTACATAGTCAATGTGACCTGAATTATGCCTTCCTGATGCTTCCCTTATGCAGTAGCAGTTTTGCTCTTCAATCTTTCCAACCCTCTGTTTTCCATTATTTTTATGATGATGTTATTTTTCATACCACTTTCCTCTCCATTATGATTTTTTTTAATTATGAAAATTTCTGTGCTTGTTAATGACAATGATGAGGACAGCAAACTGCACTTCCAAAGAGGGACTTTCTGCAAAATATCTCATTTAGCCTCCTCCCTCCAGCCTCATACAGTCTGAGAAGGTTTCCTTCTTGCATATATTAGCCCCTCTTTGATCACCAGAAGCTTGCCTGGATGTAATCTGTGTTTGAAAAACTCCTCCTTTGGCTTCAGAAGGGTTCTATTAAAAAAATTTATTTAAGCAATGTTACTAAGCAAGCCAACACTGAACCTTGCAGGGAACTCTTCAAGCTAGATAAAGAGTAGATTGTTTCACTTTTCCTTAGGTGGGTTACTTTTTTTTTAAATGAATCTCAAGAAAACTGGAAAAAATAGTCATGCCACTTTGAAATTTACCACCTTTATAGGAATTCTTCTTCAAGGGATTATCTACGCAGAGACATTCAGGAAAACTATACTAAGCCAATGAAGCTGGTAATTCAAAGTGGATTTGATAGACTGCATTAAGCCACTTACATGGAAATCCCTACTGAGAATTAAAATGACCCTGATCTGATTTTACTTACATCATCTCTAGAGAATAGCTGCCCAGGATTTCCATGTAAATTAACTAAAATATTAAAAAATAATTCATATTAACTTTCCAGTATATTCCTCTGTAGCAAAGTCCTTAGTTAATGTACTTCCAGTATTATCATTAAAGTTCAAAAGGTTTCATGAGTTCCCAAGTAACTATTTGAGTACCTAACAACTGTGTTAATGAAGATAAACTGTAACAGACACTGCTTTAACCATGACTATTTAAAGGAGTCCTTAAACCCTGTCATCTGTGGTGGTGAATTTATCTACTTTCAACTTATCTCAGCAGATCAGAAGGCCCTTCGCCACATGAGCTAAATGCGTAGGATAGAGGCGGTAGGAAGACAGGTCCAACAAGAAGACTTCAAGTGGTAAGCTGCCAAAACAGCTCATTTCATTTGCAACCAGCTCACTGCCCAAATCATAAGGATAGTTGGAAAAGGAACAGTAGAAAGGGATTTTCAGATAGAATCATTAATTGTTCTGAAGGTCCAGATATATACTCTATAAACTAGGTTACCACTTCTGCATTTTCTCCCACGTATCTGTAGTCCACTTGGGAATGCACTGTTCTTGCATATTTTCCACGGGGAAGGCATCAGGCCAGTCCAGCCACACATTACTATAAATCCACATCTGAGATTTTTGCTCCTGCTGTCCCACACCTCTGACATTTGGATGTCTGACTTTTCTCCTGATTTACCTTTTAATAGTTTTTGCTTTATTTTCACCATCTCTTACCACCATGTTGTGAACATAATTCCTGTATACCACGTTGTCTATATACCAACAGTGTGTACAGAAAGAAATGAGATAATATTCAGGTTCTGGATGCTTTGGAGATGGCAGAACTATGTTTGCCTGTGCAAAATTTCAATCCTTTCCTTGCTGTCCTCTGCCTCATTCATTGTCTACTGTTACTCACTCTGGCAGCCTCAGGAACCTTTACATTTTTCTTGGTAATGTAAGTATTTTCAGCCTCTTACACTGTAAGTACCTCTAATGGCTAAGGGAGATATGGGAAAAGATCTTAGCTGTGCTGCCCTTCATGATTTATGAGGTAATGCTGGTGTGTGTTGTGATAAACTTACATTTTGGATCAGCTTTAGCGTATGCTGTTTTCTTAAGTGAAATGAGTGAACTTGAGCAGAACGTATGCCTATTTCTAAAGACAGTGCAGGGTTTGGGCATGTGTTTTATGTGGAAGAAGATTGGGAAGTGTTTGCTTTTTAATGAAGCAAAGGAAACAATCTCAGAAAAATCCACTTCTTTCCCTACATTTCAGGGTCCTGTGCAAATGCAAATGTATGTATATTCATATGCACTGACACACATCTAGTTCAAACCAAAGAATGAAAGAGAAGCTCTGGTACCACCCATTTTCCCCTTCTCTAGTTCTTGCCTTCTAGGAAAAAGGAGAAACAGCAGTAGTTATCCCTGCTGCTGCTGCATCTTCCCATGCTCCTTCCCATGTCAGGGTAAAGGAGTTGTATGGCTGAAGTCTGCCCACCAAACCAGTGTGCTCGTGGGACAAGCCCAGAGAAACCTTAAATGAACATGATGCAGCAGTAATTTTCACCAAATCTAAGTGGAATAGAAATATCCCTCTGCAAAAATATTTAGGTCTTGTTCCAGCCTACAGGCCTGCAGGAAATGGCATTTTATTCTCTGAACTGAGCAAACATCAGGATCTCCTCCAGAGCTTGAAGATGGAGGTAACACTCTGCCATACAACAGGGGTGACTTGGTAGCCACCAACTCCAGGTCACAGGAGCAAAGAATGGAATCCCTGTGTGCATACAAATGGCAGCAGAAACAAGAGTGCCCAGTCCAGAAGCAGCTGCAATTCTAGTATTACAGCAAGCTATTAGCACGCACCAAGGGCTTCCTGATAGCAGGTGTAAGTGCTTCCATTGAGATAATCACTTTCATAAAAATAGTTTCCTTGGGTCAAGGGGCAGAAGATTAACACTTTTTGTGGTTAGCAGTTTAAGGGTCAAATTGTGTTCACAAGCCTGACCAAAAGTTGGTTAAGAGAGCATGGGTATTTGTCTTTAGAAGTGACTTATTTCAATGTCCCGATACAATTTTGCAGGAAAAAAGTAGAGGTCCATAGGAATCCATAGCATGAGGGAAACAATGGGCAAAAGGCAATTTTGGCTACAGCTTTAAATGATCTGATTGAATCAAGTGTACATTAGCCAAAACCAGCAAGGAAGTCTGCATTAGTAAGTGTTAAATCTATCAGGGAATTCACAGGCATAACATTCTTCATCAGAAAACCGTAATAATTATTAGCTTGTAGCCTATAAAACTAAGAATGCTGAATTAATAAGATCAATGCACTCAAATACATTAATATAGATACAAAATAACAATCAGTCATGCCTGGGACTCCGAAGTAAGAGAGCACCATGTAAGAATGATGAAGAACTTTTATATTTATTAGTAACAGAGGAGGATGCTACATAAATTCAGAGCAGTCCCCTAGGAGTAGGCATATTTAACTTGGCAGGCCAAGACCACTTGTGCACAACAATTCTAAGAGACTTGGCTGAAGAGATCTCTGGCCTGCTGTGATGGTCTTGAACATATCTTGGAAATGCAGGGGAACACTGAAAGACTAGAGTAACGTCAGTATGAAGTGAATGGGATGAGCGGAGGAGCTCTGCTGACGAGCCTGATATTCCTTCTGGGCAAGAAGAATGTGAAAGCTGGGAAGGGATCCCATTCATAAAATATCTGAAGAATAAAGATATAAATAAAGCTATATCACATAATTCTATGGAACATAAATCTTGTTAAACAGGGCATGCTAAAGCAGGCAAATACAAAGTTGTATATTTAGGAACAAAAAATGGGAGCCAAACCTACAAACTGAGGATTGGGTTTTAAATGGTGGTGTGTTTGAAAAGGGGTGGGAGGCCACAGTAACAAGCACCACCACATGAACTCTCAGTCTAATGCTCTGGAAAAAAACAAGTAACTGTGTTTAAACTGGGGAGTATTAAGTGGGATTTGAAGTAGTTTTCATCTAGATTTTTAAAGTTTCTTATAGTAGCGGTACTACTACTTGAATACAGCCCTGTTCACATGTTTTCTAAAGGATGTTTAAAAGTTCAATTGGATAGAGAAAAGAAACAGCAAAATTACTTCTGGTGTGGAGAAAAATGTGTTACAGAAAAAGATGTAAGGAGCTTTGTCTGCTCTATACACCAAATAAAGACACGGTGAGTTTATTACCATGCAGGAATATATTTACAGTATAAAACATGAAATATAAGAGAACTCTAATTTCCTGGAGGAAGGAGTGACAAGAACCAATGCAAGAATATGAAGCCCTTTTCTGAGGGAAAGAAGAGACATGTTCTTAGCAGTGGAGTGATATCTCCTGCTGCAGACAGTGATGAATTCTCCAGCTTCTGAATCTTTCAGATGAAGCCTACGTGCTCTTCCAGAAGATACTCCTTAGCCAAATAAAAAGATGCTGAGTAAGATGCTGCAATCTGTGGTAGATGGTAAGGTAATGATGGTCTCTTTGGTCATTAAATTCCATATATCTGGACTGCTGTTACTTATCATGATTAGAAGGAGGGCAAGTCTCTGTGGATTTTCATCAAAGTAACGAAGGGTGTTGTTAGGGCCAAACACCGTTCCTTACTCCACACAAGGATACCATAAAGCTATAGGCCTCTCAGATGATGTCATTAAGAATAAGTAACTCTTTTGGTTATTCAACTAATTGAACTCAGAGGCTTTTGTATTAAAGCACTGAACAATGAAGAAGCTGTTGGCTTTGGATAATGATGATGATTTCAGGGGGGGTTTCACAGCCCATTATCTGTGTGAGGCTTTGACCCTCTTGGGGGGAAAAAGGGAAAAAACCTAATGAAATAGAAGTTCAACATGTCCATTTTCCCTAATACCATGTGATAGCAAATATAGAAATGGTGAATATCGCTTTGTATTGTAAAAGAAGCATATAAGCTGTTAATGTCATTTATTGATAGAAAACTGTAAAATACTATAGCTAATCAGCATAATACCAAGAAAATCCTACAAAGGCCACTAGAAGCCATCAGTAGGTTATTCGGTCTATGTTCCTTGTGATCTGCAGCATATCCCTGCAGCTAGTGGAAGAAGTTTCATCTGCAGCGTTAAAGTACATAATGTACTTGTGTTTACTTGTATTAAAAATAAAAAGCTACTATTGTGAAAGGAAGCTATTAAAGCTAGAAAACAAAAAATTGTCTCTGAGTTTCACTACAAAGAAGATGTAGACTTCACAAGAGTGATCAGTTATCTATCCTATTCAGCTCCTCTGAGCTTCAAGACCTGTGGAAATTTGAGTCAGAAATAAATCTGAAAAATAACCTGAGAGGTAAAGCAACTCCCTTTTCCTCCAATGCAGATGGACCAAATTCCATAATGTTCTTCACTTTCTCCCACCAATGGCATGAATCCAGAGGATGTCAGTTGACAGGAGAGGTATTATCAGGAACACACATCTGCACCGGCTTCCATGCTAAAGACAGCTATCAAATACATGGGTATGACAGCAAATTTGCAGCAGTGCCTGCAAGAGTGACCTAGTGTTTGCATTAGGTCCTGAATTAGGTTGCTTTGCTATTCTCTTTTACATCCCAGAGCATTTACTGTTCTAGCTTATCCTATACTCTCCTCTGTGGGCTCAGCTGGAAAGAACAGGGAGAGGTATTTTTCTGCTTGCACATTTGTCATGCTTTACATCTTGCAATGTTTATGCCTTTGATGTGACTTTTTAAGGAAAAGCTTACACTGGGCTTTGCGTGGGCAAATTTGCCACATTCTCCCACTTCATGATTTCATCCAAACCATACTCCAGAAGCTCTGGTTTTAATATCCTAAAGCATTTTTTTAGTTCAGAATCACAGAAAAATCAATACACAGGAAAGCAACACCCTCAGACTATATAGAGTTCCCCTGTTAAATTACCATCTTTAAGCTCTCTTGATCAGGTCTGATTTCCTCTTTAAACTCCTTTAAAATCTCTTATAAGCCCTGGATATCACTGTAGAGCATATCCTGCTTTCAAACATGCTTTCACAACTGCTCAGTTTCAAGAGACTTAATAACAAGCAGCACTTCCCCCGTCTGGGCAGCAGAAATCTCTCTAGCGAGGCAGGGTGCCTTCCTTGCCTTGACTTTCAAAGAGAGCAAAAGCTTTCAGGACACCCAAAGTCTTCTGCACTGCCAAGTTACCCCGGATGGTGAGGCCCCCTCCATATGTACAAAATAGGACTAACAGACACCCTCCTCTAGTCAGTGAGTGCGCAATGTGCAGAGACACTATCTTGAACAGGGCACACCACCACTTGGGTTCAGGCAGTGTTTTAAACCCTGTCCTTCATTTGATTTGGATGATCTGCTGCAAATAGGCAGGCAAACAGCTGCTTTTTGTGTAGGCTGTCAGGCAGGCTAGCAATTGACCCTGCTGGCCAGGCCAGCAGAGCTTTTAAAATAATGATGCCCTCCCTTCCCTATTCTCTCAACACCCCTCTCCAGTTTGCAAGCACCTTCCACTTTAGTGATCAGTACCTTCTGTTAACAAGCAATTTCTGGTCACTCAGATTTGCAGTTGTCCTCCAAAGGGCACAGAACGCAGCAGTTCCTGGAGACCCAGAAGGGCAGCAATAAGATACTTAGGAGAAATTCAGAATGGCTAAAGTTAACTCAAAGAATGTTAGGGCAGTGATATAGAGTATGAAACATGGGAAGAAAGAAAGGAAACCAAGTGTAGAAAGAAGCTTGAAAAGTTATCTGAAGATTTGTCTCAATAAAAGGAGATACTTGCTATTGCAACAGACAGAATTGAATTGTTTATAAAAGTATGAGATAAAATGAGTAGAATAACAGCCTGTATGTTTAAATATTAGAAAAGAAACAGCTGGAAATCCAGTAGAACAGATTAAAAGATTAAAATACCTTTAAATGTCAAATGGTTGACCAGTTTAGGTCAACAAGTTTTACAAGCGATTTAAAAAAACATACAATAACTCAACTGTACAATTACAAGAAGCTCCTCTGCAGACCAACAATGAAAGATGCTTGAGATGCAATATGAGAACAGACACCATACTGCTCTTCAGGCCATCAAAAGGAAAAGGGGTGGCAGTTTTATTAGTCAAATACCTCCTTTTCATCCTAAAAGCCTGGTGTTTGAAGATGGCAGATATTTTCTGATCAAAGACCTCTAAGAGTGTATTCTCCATACTGTTCCATCAAGGGACAAGCCTCTTTCATTTCACCTTCTTTTTTTTTTCTTTTTTTTTTTTTATGAATTTTTAATAAAATTTAGGACAGGAAAGAGAGTTGTGGTCAGTTCATGAATCCAGCCTTTGATAGACCAAGGTGATCAGGATTTGCACATAAGAAGGCAACTTAAAGCTAGTCACCTTGTTAGATGATGGTAATGTTCAAAAGGCGGTAAGCTCTTAACTCAGGGGATACTCTTACTGTTGTCAACCATGTGATGCATATTCAGGAACTGATGTGTTCCCTGTCACTAGTAGCCTGTTAAATCCTGTTACTTTGATCTTTCTGGATGTAATCAGTCAGTATCCTCACTCCCCATGCCTAATTTTGAAAGACTGAAATTTAAAACAAATTATATTGATGGCAAATGGATGGAAGTCTGCTTATAACTTAGGGTAAAAGAAATATCTACAGCTTTTTCAGAGTTATCTAAAAGAAAACAGTAAGTTCATTGAGATAAGAAAACTCTGTGGGATGCCTGTAAGGGAAGAATAAATTGTAAAGTTACTAGTAAAGGTTTCCATCTTAAAAACCAAAAAGCAGTGAAGAAAAAGTCCTAGTGGATCCCTCTCAGACTGACATAAGCAGAAAGGTACTGAAAGGTTTTGTTAAAAAATACATAAATCCACAAGGAATTGAGAGACTTGATTTCCTGCAAATCTGTTAAACAGAACAGGCCTAAAAATGCATAAATCAAAATATTAGGAATATAAGGAAAAGATGGTGGACATGCTTTAAAAAAAGCAGATAACATGGCAGTTTCTTCAAAAGGTACACCAAGGGACATCTGGTAACATGTTGAGAAGAGATGTTGGGTGGTTTGAGACCAAAAGGTTCTCTTGATCGCAGGTCAACTCTCCAAAAGCCAACAACTTTTAAATTGCTTTAAAGATTTCTTTCCCACAGAACCACAAGAAAAATACAGAATTCTTGGATAACCCACTTAAAAGGAGTGAGTACTATCATTGAAAGTCTCAATGCAAATAAGGCAGCAGAAACAGATGGGTTTATGACCAAATACAGTGTCATCAGACCTATTTATCAAGATCATGCAAAGGAGAGGTAGTTTCTCTTCCAGTAGAAACAAATAAACTAAAATTCTAAAACCCTGGTAGTGGCAAAGCTTGAAAATTATACAGGTTAGGCTTCTTGTCTCCAGATGTAGAAATATATCTGATTTTAAACCGGGAACTTATAGTCATGGCACTAAAAGTATGATTTTGAAGATATGTCGAGGACTTCCATTTATGCTCTATAAAGATCCCATAGCTCATCAGTTAGTGGATTGAATGTCAAGGGGAAGACAGTTGACAAGGCCCTGCTGACAGCTTACGTCTGTTCATTTTGGCCACAATGAATTAAGCAGAATTCTCAAAATAAAGCAACTGGGGGAAAGATCAGAGATGAGACCTGTGATAACTCTGTGAAACCTTCAGCACAGGATGCATCATAAGCAGTGGTGTTCCAAGCACGCAGATACAGCTCAGCTTCTGCACATAAAATTGTTGGTCATAAAAGGAATAAGATAAAAAGATAAAAGGAAAGTGTTGGGTTTCTACATTTCCCAAAAAAACCCTCAGATACAAGATTATTGATGATTAAAGGTTCATTGAGATACCCGGATATCTCAGGTCTTTTAATATGTCATGGTGTATTAATCTGGTCCAAAATACAGAATTTATTTAAAAATAAAAGGAACTTGAAGGAATGCAGTAAGAACAGACATTTCTGAGATGGGTTAAAAACAAATTTGTGGAAATTAATATAGTCCCTCACATTCTTTTCCTGTTTCACTACTTGTATGTGTACCAGACAGCACTTTAAAGACTTGAAAAGCTGTTGTCATGAATTTCATCTGGCAATAGACAGAGCCAAAACCAAACAGCTCTGTACTATTGAGGCCTCCCACAATGGGAAATTGTGCAGGGCTGAAAGAGTGGCACATTATTACAGAGCTCAGCTGAAATAAGGAACTCGGCTGAAGGATGTTTTATACTTGTGGGCAAAGCCATATTTGTAGACTGATACAGAATGAGAATGGTGTGAGGAAATGTCTGAGATGAATGCTGCATAAGAAAGATATTAAGGACAAAACAAAATTAAAGCCACCTCTTTACTTGGTCTTCTTTGATATACAAAGATAAATAGGAAAAAACTCTTTTCCTTTCATCTTTCCCCATTTAACATCTTGGTTAAAAATAAAGAATTTTTCACTCAATCTAATGTACAGTTATTTTTGCATTAGGACAGCTGTCACCCATTTAGATCAACTCTTTCTGAGGAAGATATCAAATCTTATGAAAGGATTTGTGATAATAAAGTAACTATTCCTCTCTTCTATCATCAATAGCCATCAGCAATAATCGTATAAGAGCTCTCATCTGACCTTTTTGCCCTTTTGAGCAACTGACATAATTGAACTCAAGGAAAACTGGAATATTTTCTGAAATACATGTAATTTTAGTGGAGAAATAGATATGCCAACACAACACAAGGAATGAGAGAGAGAACACATAAACTACTCATCTTCCAGGCGTGATTTTCTCAAAAACAACTTTAATGAAAGATAGTTCTGTCTATATTCTGTCTACGTGTCTGTCTCAGTAACAATTCAATGTACGTTCTGTGGCAGTGGCTTTTCCCACTGGAGAACCTCTTGACTTGCAAGCTCCTTTTCTGTCGCCCTGGGTTGTGACAGGGACCCAGACATTCTGAGTGAACCTGACCAGAGCCCTAGCTCTTGTAGCAGACAGTGATATCCTCTTGGACCTGCTGGGCTGCCTACTGCCAGCTCCTTGCACAGAGTTCACTTGGTGCAGAAGGAAGAGCTGATATCACTCTTGCTGTAAGGACCAAAGTGTGAAATGACCAAATGTGGAAGATGTCAAGTCTCCTCTGTGAACTGGTCCTCTCCTTCCATCCCTAAAGATGCAGACTGCTAATTCTGGGATGCCTTAGTAACAGATGGAGAACCCCATCAGGTCACATTTCT
Organism: Tyto alba; assembly: GCF_018691265.1. Classification (NCBI taxonomy): domain Eukaryota; kingdom Metazoa; phylum Chordata; class Aves; order Strigiformes; family Tytonidae; genus Tyto; species Tyto alba. Next base: position 59,728,997 of record NW_024881276.1, on the reverse strand, counting down.
AGAAATTAACCAAAAGAGGAAAAAGTGTTTGTAAATACAGATTCTGTTCTTTACTTACACAAAAGGCAGAAATTCACCACATAATAAGCCCAAGTCCCTAGCCTTGGTATTTTTTACTAATAACATTATTTACATATTGTGCACATATTATTCACATACTACCTTTCTTTACATTCATTAACAGGTGTAATTCTTCCATTACATGAATTGTATCATGTTAACATTTTTGTGAATCTTGAGTATCTTGGTTTGCAATTTCTGATGTTTTGGCTGTGTTTTGGTCTGGGTGTTTTAGTTGTCTAAACAGAATATTGTTGTTGGTTTGGGGTTTTTTTTTCTTTAATGGAAAGGAAACAGCTTAGAAAATGCCTGACCTGATGATCATGTGCCAGACAACATCTGGAGAGAATTATCAGCAGTAATGTTGCTGTAGGCAAGATGGTCTAAGAGTATGAGCATAGTGAGTTTCCTAGGGAAAAACAAAGAAAGAAAGAGGATTCTGAAACAAAAGGGGAAGCTGGACAGTTGGGGAAGAGATAGTAAGAAATGAGCTGAACAGGAAGTAGCTTAAAGTAGCCAGGAATAAGCAAGAACAAGCAGGGTTGATGTACTCAAACAAGCTATCAGTTTTAATGATGGATATTTCTTCCTAGCCATGCAGGTACATTCTTGGCAGAAAAGGTGTGTCTGGACAGGAATCTTCTGGGCATTTCATCCCAATTTGCTTCTCTGCAAAGCACCAGAGTGAATATGAGAGATCCTGTGGTGTCTTAATAGACCAAGGAAGTAAAAGGTGTGCAAGATCAAATTAAAGCCTTGAACCCATGTCTCAAGCTCTTGTAGATTACTGACAGGCAGTCATAGGTGCACAGTAATGATGCAGCCCAGTCTGATCACATCTACATGGCTTACACTGTGCAATTCTTACTTTTACTGAACAAAAATAAAAGGAATTTATCTCAGATTACACAGATAATACCTACTTCACTGCTGTTCTGCCCAGTTGGCTACTGTATTCGTACTTCTGTCTTTCTGAGTCAGACTCACATAGTATCAACAAGGGAACATTCACTCAGGTCACTGGAATTGATTTATAGCCACAAGAATGTGAATTTTGTCTTTGTTTTCCTTTATGCTACTTCCTCTTTTCTCTACAGTAATTTTTTAAAGGTTTTTTTCCCTTAACATTCTTGGGCTTCATGTGCCTAATACTGCAAAGGCAGATACAACTCACTTCAAAGACCAGTCCAACTGCAGTCATGGCTTGCATGGTATGGGTCTGGCCTGCTGAGCTCATGAAAGCAAAGTTTCATCTGTTTTGTGGATCGGGCTCTTGACCTGCCAGAAAAATAAATACTATCTTCTACAGTTATTAAATAGTAGACTGTTTCTTGTTACTACTGTGGTATACGTATCTCTTCCATATGCCTGTCATTAAAAATAATAAATTGGGTTCCCTTATCTTATGGAGATCTCTTATTTTCCCCTCCTGATTTGGTCTCCTGTTCATTTCCATATAGTCTTGCTGGCAGACTCGCACAGTTTGGATGAAAACAAAATGTAGCAGCCTTTTTCCCTCTGACAGTAGAAATGCTAGCAGTTCACACCTTCATCTGATGTTCCACTTAACCAACAACACCCTCTAAATGCGTAAGAGAAGGAAGGTAAAAAATCCTGCATAATATAAGAGGAACTAAAGTTGCATACAAAGATGTTATTCCCTCTACTCTTCATCATCGTCAAAACATGAACAGTACAATACACTGCCATTTTGTGTTGCTCTTTGTTAATTAATTTTGTGTATATTCTTCCTATGCCATGAAACTGCAAATGTCTACTTGTATTGTGCAATAGCTGAGCAGGATCCTGAGTATGTTAGATATTGAATGCTTTACCACTAACAATGTTACTGTTCTGAAATGACCAGTTTTCAGTTATCACTAATATTTTCCACACAGTCACTTCATTGACGTACAGCTGATACTTAATAACAGTCTTGGTCCTCCAGACTTTATTCCTTATGCTTCCTCCAGTGAGCATTACATTTCACAATGATTGCACCACAAAACACGGAAGTAGTTTTCTGCCTGGTTATTCACACAATAGTTGCACCAAAATCAGCAAACCTCCTTCTGCTTCTATATGTAAACTTATTAGAGTAAGTTTCTTTTTTGAAGGGTGGGAATTCACAGGTTTTGTTGCACCAGAGATGTCCTTTGACCTATCCCTCCCCAGGCACCTAAAACACCCCGTTGATTGATTTTACACCATTAACATCCATTGCAAATAGTCACTCACACACGTTTCAGGATAAGAAATCATCCAAAGGCACTTTCTGTCTTGAAGGTTTGTCCTTTTAAACCTTTTGCTATGGTTATCTTAGTTCTTCAGTCCTAAATTATTCTTCTGTAAAAAAGGCGATTTTTAAAGCCCTTAGTTTTTTTCTGTTCAAAAAAGCATATTATGCTACACTTCACATTGTCTCCTTAAAGTGTTACACTATTTTTTTTTATCAAAGCAACATCAAAATATGCAAAATAAAGCCTTTCAAGATATATTACTGATCACTGTGATCATCTTTCCTTTCATACTAGTCACCACAATCTTATTTTCATGTCAGGAATTACACTGCTTCTGAAGTTCTGCTAATCAAACACATGAATATGTGCTAAGAAGTTGTGCTGCTGAATATGATGTACATTCATTAGACTTGTGCATGAGCTGAGATGCTATCCAGGAATTTTTCTCAATTTTTTCTGTATCAATGGCCACCTAGACTCTTTGAAAAAGAACAACTCATGGACCAAACCAGATGATGCTGACCCAATGGTTTTCCCTTACAATCAAATAAAAATTTGCCAAATATTTAATGTTTATTTATTACTTACATTTTCACATCTTGTTCTCATGCTTACAACTGTATTTGTGTTTTCAGGGTGTTTCACACATGACCTGTAATTTCAGTCCCACTGCTACCAAATATAAGGACTGCTCCCATTAACTGTAATCCTGCTACCATTAACTGTAGTAGGTGTAGAAAATGGCTCAGTCACACATGGAGAGTAATTTGAAAAACTTATAAATTAATATTATCAGCAGTTTTAGCTCTGTTTATATTGAATTCATCTGCTGAGCATCTCTTTACATTCCCTTTATGGCATTTCCATGCATCGTGCCACTCTCTCCCCAGTGTTCAGCTAGAAGGACAATGGGAGAAAGTAATTCCACATTTCCATCCATCTATACACAAATGGAGTCAGCCCATGCATTCTCTTTTTTCTTATTTTTTTTCCCCAAAAAATGCTCCCAGGGCAGGGAAAGAATGCTGGATCAGGCCTGTCCAGAGTCTTGTGTTCCCTAGCATCCCACAGAGGGATGTTGTCGCTATTATTTTAACAGCAGATCTCTACTGTTGTTGCTATTTTAATGGCAGATTTTAAAGCTTCCGCTGACATTGGTACAGACCCTGAAGCTCAGCTAGAGAAACAGAGGTGGCGAGCAGATGGTGATACAAAGGAGGAATGTTGTATCTATAAATATTCTGGTGAAATCCATATCCAGTGTTCCGCACAAGAGCCAACTATACTAAAACCTTAATATAGAGTTTAAATTAGTATTATGTGGTAAATGGGCTCTTAATCTGGGTTTCCCTGCCAGAGAGATTTTCACTCAGAGGATGTAACTATTTATATCAAACCACTGAAAAAAAAAAAAAAAAAGGTTAATTCTGTATTAATTATCATTAGAAAAATGTTAACATTTACCAAATAAGGGGAAATGTTTCCTTCTGAGTTGTCAGGGCTTCTAAAACAGCCCAAGGGATGGGGCAGTGGCAAAGGCACAGCAATCTCAGGGAAAATGCTCTTGAACAGTTTGTCAGAGTCAGCATTAAGGTAATGTTATGGTGCACCAGTTGAATGTGTAACAACTCAAATCTCCTCCCAGAAAAATCAAGCGAGTAAAATAGCATTCATAAAACCCTAAAGTGTTTTAATAATGCAGCTTAATACACTGAACTTCTCTAAACAAGAGTTAAGACAAACTTTGCATTCAAATGGTAGTCTTTATTTCACTGTATTTGAGTGTACGTTAGATATCAGATTATGGGTCTCATGGAGACACGGGTTTATTTATCATCGATTGAACACTCAAATACCAGCTGAGACAAAATGAACAGGATCAAAACTAGTATGGCCTAAGTCTGGTTTAAAGTCACGCAGCAGGTAAGAAGCAGGACGTAGGGCCAAGCTCAGCTCCCCACTCTCCACACCCCCCTGCTTTCTCCATGAGGAAGCACAATACCCTTTAAACCAGGCTGGCAGACAAGTCTGCAAACCACCTTAGGGACGTCCGTGTGAATCCGCAGTTTGTTGACATTATGTTTGTGTCTTCAGGTGCTAATTTGTTCACTAATCGTGATATACTGCATTTTGTTAGCTATATCTCTCCTTATCAAATATTGTGGGAAATGAGAGGATATCTTGTGTTAAAAACATCTATGTCAGGAAAAAAAGGGCATGGATAATCGGTGCCTTTAGCAGCATGTGCATAAGAATTATGCAGTTGGTTTTGTTTCTTGAAGTAGCACTTAGAACTGAAAGTTAAAGAATTAAGCTCTACAAATGACAAAAACTGTGAAAGTGTGGAAAATTATTTCTTCATCCTCCTTTCATAAACACATAAAATAACTCTAGCCTAAAGCATCTCCTTTGAACACTGGGATATAAAATATAAGGGGATAGATTATGTATCAAATGTTTTAGCCATATTTCTTATGAAATTAGGCTCACAGGAGGCCATCAGATGGTCAATTTTCCCTTTCCCCCTAATATTCTGCACCCACTGATCCAAACTGGCTCACTGGTCAGCTTCAATCAGCTTTAACAGAGGGATAGAGGTCTCAAAAGAATTAAATTTCTGCAAATTCTGTGAAAATCAATGGCTAAATAAACTAGTACACTCAACTAAGAGTCTCTCTTGGCTACTTGCTCCATGTGCTCATCCAGGCAGAACATCCCAAGTCAGGAGCCAGATGGAGAAAAATCTACCCTGTGCCTGTCTGTAGTAGTTGAGTTGGGATTGAAACTGGGATACTATGGGATATTCAGGGAAAAGTATGTGGAGCTGGAAGTGCTGGTAAACAACAGGATGCAGCCATTGGGGAAGGGGCAGGAGGAACGAACATTTCTGTGATGGGGACATGGGGACATAATGCAAGTCACTTGCTCAGCTGCTTGCGAGAAGCTTACTTCTTTCACCAAAATACCCTTTAAAAGTAATCAAGAGTTCAGAGCCCAGAAGAAGAACCAAACTAGGCCTTTGGAGTAGGCCTTTCACTTCAGAAAGTTTTTATGCTTATAAAATCTTTCTGAAGTGCTGCTATGCAGTCTTTCATAATTTATTTTACAAAATCTAAATACTAACAACTTGCCTGTGCTCTGCAAATGGCTCTCAGTAAAATAGCTGCACCAGTATGCGAGAAGAGAGAACAAGAGATAAAGATTGCCCCTCTTCTTCATAACTTTCTTGCTACTGAAGTTCAAAAACTGAGTAATAACAAAACATCTTTCCCCAGCTTTTCTCTGAGGTTGATATCCAGAAAGAAAGATAATTTCTCACCTACACTATCACAGTATGCTATCATCCTTATTCTTCATGTTGGGTCTGATAGAGGTTTGTGCAGTGACTTTACCTAGCTCTGTAAGATGACAACAGGTTTGCAGTTTTTTTCTCAACCAGGTCTAGCACAGGTTAAAGGCAGCATGCTATAGTTAAACTAGATTTTTCTATTGTAGTCCTGCATGCCAGTATCATACTTTAAATCTTGATAGCATCTTTGAAAGCATGTAAAGTATTAAGTTTTGGGTTTTGTTTTTGGTTTGTTTGGTTGTTTTTTTTTAATTTCAAATGCAATTTGAGCTTTTAAGTTCAACTAAATTTCGTCTGGTGTATTTTCCAGCTTCCAGTGACTTCAGAGAGACTATTTTTCTGGATAAGGACATATAAGAGGTCATCATTTCATTTTGTTTAACATTCTGCCTTGTGTTGCCATCATAAAAGGTGACTTAATAAATAATAAATACTGCAACTTCTGAATGGACTTATCTTAAATTCCATCATCAGAACTGCTAAATATGCAAAACAAGATCATGCACCAGGGAAATAAAACCAAAGTCCCATTGGAGTTGAATGGCAAGCAACACAAGGGCTTGACAGCTTTACATTGAAAGGAAAATATAGACTGAAAATAAAGAAACTGATTCCTCACCTCACAACTACAGTTACTTTAATACATGCTATTTAATAGCTATTTCTGCTTAAAACTATATACTTATAACATGAAAAATTACATTCCTCTCTGAAGGGTCTGTCCCTTACTAGAGTTACACATCACATCTAGTGTTTCTATAATTGAAGTATTAAAGACATATATTTTACTCCATATTCTCTATTGTTTACTTTGTGCCACAGACAGAATTCTATGAAGTTTCCATTTCCCCTACAATTAGGCGCTGATCCTACAAACACATAAATGTGATCTCACCTTTCCTGCAGGGAGGGATTTTGATGGGAGACTCACCGCAATAAAGGACATGAATCCGTTTTGGCAGGATCAGGGCCTCTGATAGCAAGGAGGAAACCGACTAACAGAAACCACCTTTGCAAACACAAAGAGGGAAAGATCTCAGGAACAAAAATTATAATTTTATACACTTTAAATGACAGCCAGAGTGTTTAAAGGGAGCAGAAACTGGAGGACTTCAGAACTGATTTTTTTTTTTTTTTTAAGTCCGAGTTGAGAGTGTCCCTTTAAGGATTTATGGCATGGCACAGCCCAGGGTTTGCTTAGTTTGGCTTTTACTAAACTATTATTTTCTTTTGCTGAGAGACTCGGTGACTAAAAGCACAGCTTTTTCTTCCTCACAGCTGTTTGCTCCCAAGCTATTGAATATTTTCGCTCCAGCTTTTACCCTTCCCTTGCTCACGGGATGTAAATGATGCAGGAATTTTGGCTGCTCTGCTTCAGTTTAGTGGAGTGATAATCTTAGGCAAATGCTTGCAATCTGTCTTTCATTAAAAGAGTATTTTGCACTTCTGTTTAAGACAGGGAATTTTTTGAATTGCCCTTCTAAAAGAGGATTTCACCTCCACTTTTGCCTGGAGGGAAACCTTTGCTGCTATTAATATATCTGCTAGATAGATGGGAATGCTCTTGTTTTCAAGTGCTGCTCACCAAAGATAACAGACAGTTCTACCTTCAGCTCCTGAAAACTAAGTACTTGCTACAAACTTAATTGTATAAATCGATGTATAAAACAATGCTTATCACATTAAAAAACAAGGTATTTTTTTGCTGCCCTATACAAAAGCAGGTTTTTAAATTCCACTGTAAAATGGAAGTACTTTCATTACCAAATGCCTGAAACCTCTTGCAGAGCACAAATCTCTTATTTCTAGCCATCGAATGTAACACTAGTATCTAATATTTGTTGCCATAACAAACTGTAAGTGGAAAGTAGGAACTGAAAAGATAGGTGTTCTTAAAATATTTAAAATATGTTAAATGTTTAAATTCTGGGGTTTAGTGGCCCTAGAAAAAAAGATCAGATCACAACCTTATTAAAAAAATATATATATATATACAAAACATTATTAGTTTAATATATACATGTACATATTATAAATCTATCTATATATAAAAACTTATACATGTACACAATGTGGAGAAGTTATATAGCAAGCAAAATGGGATTTGAACACAAATTCTTTGGTGTTCAATATTAGACAGTCATTTTTTCTGAACTGGTAAGTACAGTGGGAATTTCTTCCCTGAAAAAAAAAAAAAAAAAAAAAGAAGACCCCACACCAGTTCTTAAACAAAAGAAATCCTAGAATAAAAAGAAAAAAGAGAAGGAGAACTACATTCACTAAAAATGGAGAATATTGGATATTTGGTATGTGATTGTCACTGTCAAGCTTTTGTTTAAATACAGTGGCAGGATGGACTAGATTTCTTGGCTGTTTGCTGAATCTGGCCACAAATAGATATCTACAGACTCTTCTAAAGCAAAACAAAGAGACAAATATTTTAAAATAACTTTTAAAAGCCATGTCCTCATATAGAAAATAACCTTTATATCTGCATGAGGGTAGCCAAAATTTAAATTAAGAAAATTAAACTGTTAGTTCTACAATTGTGCAAATCCTTTGTGTAAGGGATGCAATTACTGACTGATTACTGTGCTTTCCTTACTAAATCATGTTGCATTTTGACCCAACAATCTGAATTGGGAATCCTGTTACTATTAGTTGCTCTGAAAACTCTGCAAACTAAGCCTTCAGCTTCAGACTGCTCTCCACATGCACAAATGAGAAAATACTGCTTTCTATTCCCTTGTTTATTTTTAAGGTACACAAGAAAAAAGGTGGTTTCTCCCAACATCTTAGACAGAGGAAGAGGAAATTTATCCCAGGAATTTCTGATTTTTTCCCACAAAATATTCCTTCATAAAATAGAGATTTCACCTGTAATTCATTGTACACCAAAAGAACATGAGAATTCTTTTCTACTTCACAAAACTCTACTTTCATTATTTCTTCATTCTTCATTTAGGGTTTCCACTGCATTGAGATTTGAGTTCCTACTCACATATCGTCAAGCATCCCTTTGAATTTATTTCTAAATTATGTCAAACTCAGACCACAAGTAAAATAATGACAAATCCTGACAAATAATGACTAATCCTGTCCCTGTTTCCCCGATGACAGAGATGTCAAGGAAGAGTTAAGAGCATTTGACCTGTTATGCTCCAAGAAGCAAAGTCTGGCATACTAAATGAAGATCACATCTTACTATGTACATGGGAAAAAATTCAGCCAACCGCAGTGTAAATGGTTGGTGTGAATGTTGTCTTATTAAAGGAAGGTGACTAACCAGCAACACCTTCAAAATATTATTCTTTGTACGACTGTAATGTCCTGAAGCCCTGAATGTGGACTGACACTCCGCTGTACTGTTAAATGTAAGCAAAGAAGATCATCGGGCTGTCCCAAAGAGTCAGCAGTCTAAGTATGTGCAACAGCCCGAGTGCTAACAATGACTCCCCCTCCTGCTTCAGAAATAATGCTAGATAAGCTTCCTGATTTTTAGGAGGAAAGTCATGACTGAGACAAGTCAAAAATGCTACAACTGTGAATCTGAAGTAAATAAAAAAATAAGTGGAAATAGGGAAAAAAGACTAAAAAAGAAACACACTTATTTTTCAGGAAAGACATACAGAATAACTAGTATATACTTCATTGTATTACCGTAAAAACAATAAGGTTTTTCTTCCCATTTATCTGCAGAGCAAACGTCACTGCGTAAATGCTATAGTGAATAGCAACTATCTATCTGAGATGTAGTTATTTATATTTTAATTCAGGACTGTCAAGTATTTTCATGACTACTCAGCAATTGTCAGAATATTCATAAATAAAATGATTAAGGGGCAGTTCACAAATATTCTCATTCAACTACGAATAATTGTAATAAGAAACCACTACTAATATTTGTAATTCTTCATTTAAATTATGTAGCCCTAGCCAGAGTCACATTTCCAGAAAATGTTACTGCTGTGCAGAACAGCTGCCTCCATCTTCCCTCCACCTCCACCCCCAGGAAAAACGCACAAATAAACAAAATAACAAGTAGAAATTTCAAGTAGAGGGGGAAGACTGAATTATCTGTAGCAGATGATTATCATAAGTCAAGTTTAATTACTTCCTTAACAATAAGAAAAGTGCCATGTGTAATTTAATTAGCAATTAGAAATTGCCTCTAGGTATACCTATATAATAACTAATTACACTCACTACAGTAATGACTAACATATTCTCTCAGACACATAACAAACTTCTGTATACTGACAATTTAAATATTAACAATATAAACCATTGAAATACCTGATTTTATATACAGTGAAAATCAATAATGTACAGACAATGCAACTGCGTCATAAAATAGACTTAAAACAACTCCATGTGCAACATCTATTGACTACAAAAAAAATGAAGGCCTGAATAAAAGTAGCAGAAGTAGCAAATAGGATTTTAAATATTATTCTAAAAAAAATCCTGTGGAGTTCACTGTCAGAGAAAATATTTCATCTGGAAGAGTCTTTATCATTTTTCCTGAAATTCCAAATTTTTTTCACCTCAAACCATGGATAACAAAGACCATTCAGAGAAATCTTGTTCTTTTTCCTGAAAGCTTCCGCTTATTTGAGAGGTTTTCCCTTTTTTCCCCCAGGCCTCTTACATATCTAAGCTACACCAATTTATTACCTTTGTCTGGTATAATGTACTAAGTTGCTTTCATAAGCTATTTTTAACAGCAGCTTTCATTTATAGGTACCATGCCATTCATTGTTTGGTAAGGGGAGAACAAACAAACAGGAGGGTACCCAGATGGAGGGAGAAAGTCTGAAAATAGTTTCTGATTCCTCCTCATGCCGTGAGCAGCCGGTGGGTAGGAAATGAAGCCCTGAACCGCTCCCTTTCCTGCCTCATTCTCCTCTTCCCTTCCCAACAGTGTTCCCCCTTTCTGCCTGGTTTTCTACTCCTTTGCCCCTCTTAACTCTTCTCTTCCTGGTTTCACCATCATTTCATCCCCAGAAAGATAGTGTTCACACGCGACTCAACATTAAAATGAAAGTATTCGCTGGGTCTATTCACCGGTGGGTTATGGCCCTTGTCCCTGCCAAGTGAGCCCCTCAGAGCAATATGGGGCACCCAGTCCTCTGAGCTCCAGCACTCCTAGTCTCAAGCTGTCGTTCCTCCACTGCTTCTCAGCCCAAGGACAAGTCAGCACCTACAGAAGCCCAGGGACATCCCAGTGCAGAGGGTGTCTGAGAGCACGACCAGGGCCCGGGCATCTGATCCGGCAAAAGGACAGAGGGCAACACACGCCCCAGACATTTTCCTTCCCCTTCTGGTGCTGAACTGCTTTTCTGTTAAAGGCTGTAGGCACTCACTCGTGTGCCCTGTACGTACTCAGCCAAGCCTTTCTCCATTTTTTCTAAATCAATTATTTCTGAATTACCCTGGAAAAATGATGCTCAGCACCTTAACGTATGTCGAGCAGTCAGTCTTGAAGCACTTTTAATAAACAGCCGTTTCACAATTGAATCTTTCATTCCAAGAAGCAGAGCGTTGGATTTTGGCTTTTTTTTTTTTTTCTTTTTTTTCCTGAAGCTGCATTATATGACTATATTTTCACAAAAGCTATTAATTATCGTCCGTTTCTGTAACGGCACACTGCTAGGTACTTTCACAGCCGCCCTCCCTTTCCCCAGCCCAGGCGCAATTTCCTGAGTTATGGAGTAAACAGAATTACTATGTACAGAATAATCTGAGCAGTCTCTAACAGGGCAGTGTAGTCTTTCTGCCACTCTGTCAGCATTGCAGGGACCTGCGTAACAGAACTGTGATGTTACAGTCTTATGTGGGTAACACTCCCAAGCATTGAAGTGAATAACGTGACTGGCTTGCCGCTAGGCATATGGAGACTTTGGTAGGGTTGTTTGATGGTAAATGAAGACTTTTTCTATTTGCTCCAAAGAGCCTGGCACAGGAAACCTCCAAATCCTACAATAATAAATCTTCTATTTATCTTTCAAATGCTGGAGCAAAATAAAAACCATTAAGCACCCGTGGCCATGTGCTGTATTCCATATTTTCTCGGCTTCCTACAACCTTCTGGAATAAAAAGATTAACTTTTCTGAAGTAAAACAACAAATTCTCAGTTTAAAAGTAACAGCCTCGTTGCCTTGCATTTCACAATAAAAAAAGCAGGAGCACTTAGAAATTGCAAAAACAGGCATAATCCAGAAACCTGTATCTGATCCAGCCTGAGAGTTTTCATGCTATCAGGCGCTCGCAGGAAAACGGAAGAGTGGAGGAAAACAGGATCCTTCCACAGCATAAAAGCAATCACCCACACATTAACCTCACCGTCATGATTATTTTACTCATAGACACTAACTCTATTTCAGCAGATGAAAAACAAATCCCGGTACATAAGTCAAAATTATTTGAATCCTGACAGTTATGCTGAGGAGGAGACTACGTTCTGGCTATCACTGTCCGTTTAGGGTACCTCAGAGCAGAAATCAAGCGAGGGGTCAAGATCTCCGTGGCAATTATGCGTTCTTAACACCACTGAAAACAAGGTCACAAAAGCTGCGCCCTCGAAAATCAGCACCATGAAGTCCTTTGAAATGTAGATGCTCGGCATCTCACAGACTCAGCCCTCCTTTAGCAGCTGCCTCGTAAATGTGCTGCCACACAGCCTTCCCGTTACTGTATTTTGCAATGTCATAGGACACGTCCAGTGTCTTTGTTTTCTAATTTCGCAGATACTTGATAAGCAAAAGAACAAGCTCAGGGACAATACACATCTTTGTAAGAGGATATGTCAACTAAAAATTTAGGATTGCAAATCCCAGTTATTGTGTGGCGCTTTATTACAAGTTAAGGCAGCAACAGAGTCCAGTACAGTCTCAAGGCTGAAGTCTGCTTTTAAAAAAAGCCAGTGGGAGTGTTTCCATTAAGGTCTGAGGGGGTACAAGGTAATGCTCAACAGGTCTTCTACTGTTTTTTCACCTTGATAGAAAGACTGCTTAAAGCACCATAAAATACATTTGCATTTTTTCTATTGAAAGTGCATCTACATGCAAAGCTGAAAGAGGAATGACAGGGCAGTGCTGAGATAATTTCTTCATCAAACTAAGTGATGCTTGTAGAACTGATGACAATAACATCCATGAATATTTAATAACTGATTTTTTAATAGGGTCCTCTGAGCCGGATTGAGGACAATCCAGTGAGGCAAGCAGGTGAAGAAAAGATTCTATCTGTGAATCTCTCTCTCTATTCCCAAAGTCCCTTCTTCCTCAGCAGACTCAAACTTACAGAACTGATCTGCAGGCATTTCAGAGAGAAAACAACAAGAACCCATTTTTGAAAACTCCCTAACCTATTCATTGTATGCACCGTACATTTCTAAACGTTATGATGTGTTCTCCTAAGAATTCTCTTCTGTCTGTAAGCATCCACACAGTCGGTCAGCACTTTTGGTATCTTATTTAGGAATACTGCTATTAGCTGGTGCAGCTTCTTAAGAAGTCTACAGTGCACAGGTCTTCATTCTCATTAAAAGCAAAGTTACTCTGGTGTCTTGTTTTCCCCTTAGTAGTGGGGTAGATTTCTGACCAGGGACTTCTCTATTGCCTTAAGTTCCTAAACGTTAGGGGCTTGGTTTTGTTAATTCATTGGTCATGGGAAAAATGTTAATGCTAGCCAAGAGTGTATCCTGTCCCTGAGTGAAGTCAAAGAACTGTAAGTCATTCATAATTATTCTGTGCGCCCTGGCCCACTAATTTTTGAACAATTTTTGCTGTGGCTGCATTCATAGAAATGTGTTGATTATTAATATGATTTGTGCCAGTTCTTAACCAGTTGGTTAAATACTCTTTAGAAACTGTAAATTGGGTTTTTTTTTAAAGGTGGTTGGCAATAATTTCTTCCCAAGCTCCTTTCCAAGAGCTACATATGTGGACACTGCTGAAAACGTCCGTTTAACGATACTGGAAGATCTCCTTCCCAAAAAGCAAAAGTCCTAAAGAAGAATAAGCAGGTGCAGATGCAGTGCAGTGAAACTGTCCACTATGATGGGGACTGAATTCTAACATGAAAGAGTTTAGTTAAACTGCTTTATATGTATATATATATATACACACATAGCAAATTAACCAAAAATACAGCTTTAGAGAAATGAAAATGTAATTATAAAATCCTGCAGAATTTAGCAAACAACTTTGTTAAAAAAAGAAAAATTGGAAGGCAGTTTTGAATGTCCAAATGCTCAATTTCATTATTATCTAAATCAAAATGGTGTGGTTTTAAAATGAAAATTAATTTTATAATTTATTTTAAAAATCTCTTTAATTTAAACAAGGAAGTTTGGGGATCCATTTTTTAAATGGTTGCATAACTTTAAAACCTGAGGTAGATTGATGGTACAAAACCAAATATTTAAAGGTTGGCCAATATCTAGGTATTCGTGTTTCTCGGTAAAGTAAAAAAAAAAAAAAACAAAAAAACAAAAAACAGCGGTCATTCAGCCAAACCTAAATGTCTCCTCTCCATCTTCACTTTTTCTCTGCTCAATCCCCAGATGAGAAATCCTCCTCTGAATTCCTCTGTTGCTGCGAATCTGTATGTGCTGGCCTGAGACATTTGCAGTCTTCCCTCTAGCAGCTCTAAGTTTGCTTTTGCAAATATGCAGCAAACACTGGACAACCCACTGTCACAGGGGTCTGACTCAGACAGTCCTTTCATCATCTTCACAATGCTGTCAGATCAATACCTCATCTGAGCAAATGACATATGGAAATATTACTGTAAATATTATTGTAACAAGTGCTTTTGTCACTTCTTGGATTGATTTACTGATTCATTGTTTTCTGATCTTGAAGAATACGCAATTAAAAGATGCCCCCAGCATGAATATTGTTGCTAGAACTTGAATTGGCACTACATTTTTTTGTCAGTTTTAAAATTTCTTAAGCTGCTTTCAAAGATATTTCAATTTAATTTTACCGTAACACCATGTTATCTTTCCCTAGCCCTTCTCACAAAAGCATGCCACAGCTTTTACCACAAGAAATGCAATGGCATTGTATTTTGAGACATCAGGCAGAAGGGTTGGAATCAGAACCTATTTTAACCAGTATAGGAAATAAGCAGCAAAAAGCTACTCCTTTTTTTTTTTTTTTTTTTTTTCTCTGAAAACGAAAATGCCTCAACTTGCTGCACAGTTCTCTCTGCCTGTGGAAACCCTAGTCCAAATAATAAGCCAGAAAAGCCAAATCTTTCCGTGTCTTACCAGGCAGAGCTGCTCTGGGCAGGATTAGGCACCGGAGCGCTGGAAAGCCCCTGGTTGCCTGCGTTTCCCTGCACGCCCAGGCGCCCGCTGCTGCTCCTCCTCACAAAGCCACGCAGCTCCCAAGCTGGCAGACACTGGCCATCTGCATGTAATACCCATCCTGCTTTTGCTGTCGGGATTTAAACATAACTTCCCATCACTGCAAAGTAATGGTGCTGTTCAGGAGGATGTCAGAGAGCGAAGGGCTGGCATAGAATCCCGTAATTCCATCAACAGGCACTAGCAAGCTCAGCCTCTCCGAGAAACTCTGTTGATCTCTGAAACGTTGTCAGTTTTAGAAAACTTAAGCTTCTTTCATTGAACTTGATTTTACATCACCAGTGTAAACTACAGGTCTCAATATGGACGCTTGGGGTGATTTAAATCACACTTGAATAGATTTGACTTGCAACAGGAACTGATGTAAATGCCATATGAGCCGGTCTCAATATATCCAGGAATTTTCCGAGTGCTCTCAGACTGATTTTAGTGCATTTTTTAAACTAGTGTAAGCTTATTAAACTAGATCAGAAGGCAGGGGGAAAAAAAAAAAAAAAAAAAAGAGAAAAGTTTTAAAAAAAAAAAAAACACAACACTTTGACCTTTGAAAGTGTAAGACTGCAAGTAAAGATCCATACAGGAATATAACTGATTAAAATAGGAACAGTGATCCGTGTGAATAGAGGTGACTTAAGTGGCGCCAACTGTGTTGTAAAACAATGCAAATGCTCTTTCCTGAATATAGTGCTCTTGGAAGACATCTTTCAACTTTTCCATCTGAAAAAAGCATCAGTTTTCCGTAAAGACAGATACAGATAAAGCAGGACACTTCTGCCTGAGGAGAGGCTAGCTGGGCTGATATTTGATATAAGCGCTCAGTCCCAAGTGGGAGGAGGGAGAAGTGATTGATGGTTTGTAAGGAATTACTTGACTTTTGCTTGTAACAGAAGCTTTTCGGATTCTCCCAAAGTTCTTGTCAAAGACAAGAGAAGTCTTTTGAAATCGCAGTTTTCCCCTTCCCAGCAGATAGAATAAACCCGTGTAAAAAACACTGCAGATTTTAAACGCGTATAAAAGAAAGGAAGTTGCTGTTTGCCACGCTGCTTTTTTTCTAATACTCTGCTGTTCTGGAAGGTTTGTCTCTATCATTCTGTTACTTGCCCTCTTACTACAGCGTGAGCAATTCACCTCTCTGCAGGAAGAGCTTCACAAACCCAGCGGCAGGGGTTCACCAAGTCAGTAAGACGCACATTACCGCAGAGACAAATCCTTCTCGCTCTCTGTCTCCGCCAGCTCCAAGGTCAGAGTTGTACGAACTTGACCAAGGCAACCCCTTCCCGAGCCCCCCCCCGGGCTCTCCTGGTTCCCATCTGGACAGCTCCATCTGCCTCCCGCAACTGCCTCCTCTGGGACGGGGGAGAGCATTAACTCTGCAGCCAGAGTACAGGGGGAGCAGAGGCATTACGAGGGTCAGATTTCCAGGTTTCCTTCCACCGCATGCACAAGGGAGCAATGGATCTGAGCTCGGTATCCCCTCCTCAGGAGACAAACCGATGATCCAACAGGTGGAATGAATTCATGCAGTCTCAGTCACACACGCATTTGTTAGAAAGACATCGCATCAATAAATCCCAGTCCCAAGCGCTTCTGCCAAAGGCGAAGCTGACGCTCTCTGCCTTACACCCCGTTGTTACGGAGCGTTGCTCATCAGCAAGCCTCAAAGGACCGTGCAAAGGACGGTGTACGCCAATTCACCCTACCTCAGGGAAGAGACGAGAAGTTCTCTGCCAGCTCTTGAAATCCTAGTCCCATCCACCAAGCACTCAAACAAAAGCTGAAGTGAGAAACTACGCCTGGAACTAAAGAAAGTCACTCGCTACTCACGGGTTTAACAGCCACTGCTCAAAAAAAAAAAAAAAAAAAAAAAAAAAAAAAGCGATTTCATCAAGACATTCAGACAGAAGCAGTGGCATTTTTTAAATAAGTAAATAAAAATCACGCTTTATCCATCACATTTCTCCTGCTCTTAAAATTTGGTGGCCTCTCCGGAGGGTCGGCAGGCTGCAGGGCTCCCTCGCAGCCCCGATGGTGGAGGGAGTTTGCCCGGGGACACGGAGGGGCAGGTACCCTGTGGCCGAGGGGGACTGGGACGGGTATCGGTGCCCCCTCCCAGGACAGGCAGGAGAAAAACGCGCCATGGGAAAAGAGATGGAGTTTTTACTCTTGCCAGCCACGGAAGGCTTCGTCAAGCTGTTGGATCTTAATCTTATGGATAAGCAGCTGTAATAAACACGTTTGTAGGTCTCCAAATGTGTGCCGTCTTGTTTTCTCTCGTTGCAAAGCTTTTTCGTTAATGTAGCTTTAGAAAAACATACAGAACGAAGAACAATTTGCAATGCAATGTCTTCGCAGATTGGCCAAAATAAAACTCCCGAAAACTCTTATTGTTTTGTTCGCTTTGTTTTTCAACCGATGTGTGCATTTTTAATATATGCAATCAAAAATACCAATGGGATATGTGATACGAAGACTGCACTGTCAAAATTCGTTTACAAACTCGCTAGCGTGTTCCTTTGGGAGGAACAGGACCGTCCCAAAGCCGAGAAATTATAAATTTTTAGCCGCACCATTTTGCTCTGCCTCTGAAGCGCCTGCGTAGCGTCTCTCCGTGTAGCGACCTCGACCGCTTACGGGAGCAGCCGTGTTTCAGGGGGGGAAACGCGTCCGCGGGGAGATGTGTGTGTGTGTGTGTGTGTCCCAAAAAAAAAAAAAAAAAAAAAAAAAAAAAAAAAAGTATTAACTATTCGACTAGCAAACGGGCGCGCTTGGGTTTGCCTCGGTGTGTCCCTGCGCCCCTGAGGTGGCGGAGGGAAGGGGCCGGCGACAGCCACCGCTGTAAGCGATGGTAAATAATATATACATGAAGGGAGGCAACGCCTGGGCCGCCCCTGACCTTTCCGCTGCTCAGGTTTAATCTATAAATACCCAGAAGACATCCGAGCCCATTGTTTTGCTGCCCTCTGAAACCAAACTTGCCAAGGGGACGGAGGGGCGCCCGCCGCCGCCTGAGCCTCGCCACCCTCCTCCTCCTCCTCCTCCTCTTCCTCCTCCTCCTCTTCTCGGCGGCGAGAGCCGCGGGCCGCCGGGGGAGGCTCCGCTGAGCCCCGTGGCGAGCCCTGGCTCTCGCCCGCCCGGCCGCGGCCCCACGCGTGGCGCGCCCCGAGTGGGCGAGGGGGGAGAGAAAGAGAGAGAGAGGCGGGGAGAGAGCCACTGTAATCCCGAATTGCTCTTCACAGCTCCGTGATTAAAACCCGCACGTGATTAAAACCCGGCTTTATCCTTCTTTTAAACGAGCCTCGTAAAACAGCACATTAAGTCTGGCGACAAGATTCATGGCTGAGACATAAATAACTCGGATGCTCGGGAGATATTCTTGACAAACCTGTGAAATTTACCCGCTGCCTTTTCTCACCGTTCCCCACGCCACCCCCCGAGCCGGCATCTCCCTGCCTGCCACCTCGCCTCCCCCGGGAGGACGCGGCCGCGGGGAGGGTCCCTCGGGCATTCGGGGGGACTCGCCAATATTGTCACCCAAGGGTTTGGGCACGGCTGGAAAAATCGCTCATAAGGGCTGGAGGGATTTTCGCCAAAACGGGCAACCGTGGAGCGCTTCCTCCCAGCCCCCACGAAGGCTGGAGTGTGTCCCCGTCCCGCACAGAGCCGCACCGAGGGCGGCGAAGCCCCCACGCCGGGAGCGGTGGGGACGGAGAGGAAAATCCCCGCGAGACGTGGCCAACGCGTGGGAGGGAAGTCCCGATACCAGTCTACACTGCAAAGAGTTGCAGAAAGGCGAAGAGAAGCCTTATTCTTCCCTAGGCGGTGTTTGGTTCCCCGTGGCGAGCGCTTTTCAGCCTTTCACACCTTCCTGAGCTGAAATTGAGGCATTTTAGGCGGAGAGATAAATAACCCGGGCTAGGCCGATTTGCGTTATCACACATAAAATCAACAAATAATTTCCCAGCGCATACTGTAACAGCCGGGGCCTCTCTGTAAGCACACCCGTACCAATAATATCTCCAGCCCTGTGTTATTTCCTGCCCTATTCGGGGGCAGCGACTTTGAGTCTGGAACATTTGGGACGTTATAAAAACTCCCTTTTCTATATATTTTTTCTTTTCTTTTCTCTCGCTCTTTTTTTTTTTTTTTCCTTAGTATATAGCTGGAGATTTGGCAAGTTTAAAATACTTTAGGTGTAAAGTTTGTTCTTAATTGGATCTTGTAAAGATGGAATTTGGTGGCCATTATGTAGCCGCTAATCAATTTTCACCCAGCAGCAAAGGTACACCGCGGAGGATTTAGGTTTAATGAAGTGACTGTGCAAATTACAGTCACGGACTTTATTTAAAGTCTATCAACCTCCCCAAAAAAAATGATTTCTCAAACTGTTCTTGATTTCCTTTGCTTTATGAAAAACATCACGTTTACTTTCTAAGGTTTCCGGCATTAGCAGCCATTCTTTCCCGCTCTCCAGTCTGGCACAGGGGAGTTTTCCCGGTTTTTATTTCTTATTAGTGGATAAATGGCCAAATCAAACTTCTAGACCGTCCAAAATTATAACCTATTGCGGCTAAAAAATAATGAGAAACGGTTCTAAAAAATAAAAAAAAAAAAAAAAAAAAAAAAAAAGAGGCTGATGCACATATCTGCTTTGTTACTGGAAAGTGGATTTCTGTCGTTTCGTTGCATATTTGTTATTTTGAACCGGGAAGACTCCGAAATCGTGAGCTACTTTTTCCTTAGTGTGGTATTTTGTTCGCTTCTGTTCCCTCTCCGTTACTCCCTTCGCTCCGCTGAGAGGGAGGTCCAAGGCAGCAGATTTTACCCACTTCTCCTTAGGATCCGCACCGGGAAGGGCTGCTGCTGCTACAAACAAATTGAAATGCGGTTCCTTGAGAGCGGAGCGGGGCGAGGTCTCCGGAGTTCCCGGTCTTTCGCTCGCTTCAAAAACACTTAACAGGTTTTTCTACAGCATATATTTTTTACAGCTCGATCTCTAATCCTTTCTTTTTTCTTTTTTTCTTTTTTTTTTTTTTTTAATCTTTAAATGATTCGAATTTTTTATGCTGGGTTTTGGGCAGCTGATGTTTATTGATAGCGCAGGAAACGTCATGCAAAAAAAGTACAAAATCAATCAGGTATTTTCTTCTCCATAGGCAGCGGAGTGGACTTGGCGCGAGTGGAGGAAATTTCTGCCCTTTCTCTTATGGCGTCGCACACATAAATCGCTTGACCTTTTCCCCCCACCCGAATATTAAAATAAAATGTAAAGAGAAATTACCTAAAATTTTCTTTCTCCGCACACTATAACTGTGAGAGCGGGGCCGCTCCCTCCGTCCGATTTAAGGCGCTGGGGAGCGGGGTGGGGGGACGGCGAGAGGGGCGCGGGGGCAGCGCGGGGCGTGGGGCGCGGGGGGCCGCGGGGGCACCGCGCTTTCTCCTCTCGGGATCGCCGCGGATCCGCGGCTGCTTTTGCGGGACCGTCGCTTTAGGCCGGAACGAAACGCCCGGGGGGAGGGGGGGGGACCAAAAGCAGACCGAGGGCTTCGCTTGAGCCAAACGATCACTCCAAGCTACCGGCTCCCTTTTAAGTAAAAATAAATAAACAAAAACAAGTTTAAGATGAAAAACACAAACACTGCGAGGGGTGTCTCGTGCTCTCCTTCCCCAAATACCGTGCGGCCGACCAAGGGACCGACGCCCCGGGGGGGCTCCACACGCCCCGGTTCCCGGGAGGCGCCAGGCTCGCTAGCGGGGGCCGGGCCCCTCGGGGCTCCCCCCGCCGCCCCTGTTCCCGGCGGATCCCCTTTTCCCAGCCGGGAGCAGCGTCCCTGCGAGAAGGGGAGACCCTGCGGCCCCCCCCCCCCCCCCCGGGGCTTGCGGGCTCTGGTCCCGGGCGCTGAGCCCCGGCGGGCCCGATCCCGGGGGAAGGATCAGGCCCCCGGCCCCTCGCTACCGGGCTGAGCCCGGCTCGTAGAGTTCTCGGGTGGGAGGGAGCTCGTCGCGGGGCGTGGGTGCGTGCGCAGCGGGTCCACGGAGCCGGCGCCCCTTCGCCTCGGCGCAAGGCTGCTCTGGGACGCCCGCCTCCTCCTCCACCGAAACCTCCGGTTGGGACGGCCGCGGTCTCCGCGGGACAGACCGGGTGGTGGCCGGTGGCTCGGAAAGGCGCAGGAAGGAGGACAGGGATGATCCCTCCCGCGGGGGATGCGAGTGTCGCGTCCCACTCTTTCCCCCCCCCCGACTCACATGGCACCCCCGCAATGGTCGGAAAGCGTCGGGACAAGGCGAGACGCGTGTCCCGAGACACCCGGGAAGGGCTATCGCGACCGACAGGCACGGAGAAGGAGCAGAGAGGGAGAAGGAGGAAGCGGGGGGGACACGCCGTTCCCTCTCAGGAGATCATGGAGTTGTAGTGGGGAAAGAGCCGCAGTGAGCAGGAGAAAAGTCACCGTAAACGGAAAAAAAAAAAAAAAAAAAAAAATTCCAAGGAATATCTCTCCCCCCACACCCCACACCCCACCACCACCACCCCCCCCGCGCCCTTTTCCTCTACCCCCAGTCCCGGATGTTTCCCGGGACGAGCTGCCCGCCCTGCCCGGCGCCGCTCGCTCCCCCGGCGGGCAGCTCCCGGCGGGGCTCCGCGGCCAGCGGCGGGCAGGGAGCGGGGCTGGGGGGGGGGGTCCCGAAGAGAAACGAGTTGCACTAACCGGGGTTGAGGTCCAGGCACTGAGTCGGGTCTTCATTGTCCCCTAGCTGGCCATTGGGGCTGAGGCTTTCCATGGACAAATCCAGCCCCTTGTCCTCCCAGTCTCGCAGTTTCCTCTTTTTATTTGTCCCGATCAAGGCTTCTACCGAGAAAGCGTGTGCTCGGGAGCTGAGGGCCACGGCCGATCTTCGCCTCTCACTCATCTTATCCCCCAGCCCAGACTCTTGGGCAGATGAGCGACCAGTGGCTGGGAGCGCAGAGCTCGGGGACCAGAGGCAGAGCCTCTCACCTCTTTCTCCCCCCACCCCTCCCCAGCTGCACCCCCAGAAGAACCAGCCCTCAGTCTCTTCAAGGCACTACATGAGGCTGTAGATACTCCGTAGGCAGAGCCGGGAGGGTGTGCTCAGCCCAGGACCCCAGCACTTGCTCAGAGGGGCTGCAAGCTGGATCTCTTTTTTTTTTTTTTTTTTTTTCCCTTCTCCCCTTTCCTTCTGTCTCTCTCTGATTGATCCAAACTTCTGGGATTTTTTTTTTTTTTTTTTTCCTCCAAGAGTTAGGCAGGCTGCGTGCGCCTGTCAAGAAAAAAAAAAAAAAAAAAAAAAAAATCCCAACCTGTCCCCGGCCAATAGGAGGGAGAGATCGAGAGAGACCCAAAAGCTGCGACCCAATGGCGAGGGGAGGGAGACTCGGGCTTCAGGGCGAGCAATTTTGGCCATCTGAGTCCTGGAGCACCGGCCGGGGGAATTAACTGTTTGAAGAACGGGGAGCCATTAGGAAAAACATAGCTCTAAATGCAGAGAGGTAACAACTCCCGCACTTCTCTCCGCCGCACCCAGGTTTCCCAGGGGCTGCTGCTCCCCACGCAAAGTACCCGAGAGGGCCTTTACCACACGGGGGTGCCGGACGAGGGGGTGTTTTTAAAACGTCATTCATGCCATGTATGACTTGCGCTTGCCGGCGGAATCGGTGTTTGGCCCGAAAACAGCAACGTCTCGGGCGGGGGGAGGGGGGGGTGTGAAGTTTCACTTCAAAACGATGCGTGTCCGTGGAGCGGCGGGGCTGAGCGGGTGGCGTGGGCTGGCGCCGGCAGCGGGACAAATAAACCCAGACACGCCCGGGCAGGGGCAGCCACTTCTCTTTGGGAAGGGGAATTTTATTTTTGTAATTTTTTTTTTTCTTCCCGCTTCTTTTTGCCACTTTAGCTACAGTGACAACATACCCGCTAGGTACAGACCACGGCCGGTTGTCTGGCTGATGTTCAGCATTTTAGATCTGTTCGCCTGTTCACTCCTGCCCTAAAACCCACCAGGCTGAGGCGGGTCCGCAGCTGCTCCCACGCTTCTCGGTCGTGAGTGGTGCAGGGGGCTCGGAGTGAAAAGGAACAAGGGCTACATTTGAGAGGGTGAAGGAAACACCGTGGGTTTTCGTTAGCTGATGGAATCACGGAGAAATAGGTGAAGTCAAGCGAAACACCGTCTAGGGAAAATACAGCGGGGAAAGCCGCCGGGAATTAATTCGATCCCGAGGATCGAACACATGTTCAAAATAAATAATAAATAATTATAAAATAAGGGAGGGAGTTGATATGGATCGAGCCACCTTGGAAAAAACGGTGGGGAAACACACCAGATTTCAGGAAGGAGTTATTTCTGGCTGCTGTTTCTCCGATGCTCCCCGAAGGCGCAGAGCTGCTTCAAGCAGCGCCGGGGGAGAAAGAGATTTTTCTTCGGCGAAGTTTTTCGATTGGACTGGGCACAAGTGGAGGGAGCAGGCGGGGGGCACTTCCTTTAGCTACCAGAGAGACCCAGCGGTGCCCATGTCTGTGTGGTACGGCGGATCCCTTCAGCACCCTTTCCCCAGCCTAAAGCGCTGGCTGTCGCCGGCGGGACAACAGCCCGCCGGGGTTCTCACGCACGGAAAGGGATTTGGGATGAAAAGCGAGATAGAAGCCATTTCTTCGGGAAACCCCGGGAAAGCTAAGCCCTGTTATCTAGGCCGAAGAGCAGGTTTTGTGCGTCCCCATCACTCGACCTACACCCACCCACCCACCCACCCCTCCCCGCCGCTCCTTTCCCCTCCCCTCTTGCACATCGCCTTTGACAGGTCACTCGCCGGGGGCTCAGCGCCGGGCACGGCGGCACTGATACACGGGGTGTCGTGCGTGTGTGTGTGTCCCCCACCCCCCCCGCTCGGCGGGGAGCAGCGCCGGGGCGGGAGCAGCGGGAAGAAGGGAGCGACAGAGGCAGGGGCTTGGAAGGAGCCGGCAGCGGGACTGACCCAGAAGCGGGGACCTGGGGGGGGTGGGGGGGTGGAGGCACATGCGTTTCCAGCAGCTTTCCCGTCTGTGTGTCCTTCCCCCGGCGAAGGAATGTCTCCAAATCAAAAAACCCGTTTCCCTGTTTCCGAAAGCCTCGGAAACACTCGTCTGGGAGACAGGCACCGAGGGAGGCTTTTAAAGAATCTGGAGGGAGATTTTAGAAAGAGAGCCCAAGAAAACAGAGGATTATTTATAGCGTTTTAGCGAGAGGAAATGGTGCTGGAAAGGCCGGGCGCTTTAACCGAAATTCGGGGGCTGATGTAAGAGCTCAGAAATACGTTTTCCGCAGTGTTAAGTGTGGGGTTTTTCAGGTCGACAGTTCAAAGCAGCCCCGAGCCCTTGTGGGTCTCGTACCTCGGGGCTCCCCGCGCTGCCGCTCGCGGGGTCTGTAAACCGCGTGGGACCTCCCCGCGCCCGGCCCTGGCAGCACAGCCGAAACACAGCCGAGTTTCCACGCCGATACGGCCCCTAATCGACAGACCCCCAGGGAGCAGACCCTTTTGCCAGGGACCCGAGAGCAGCTCCCCGCCGTCCCGGGAGCGGTGTCCGGGGGTGCGGGGACAGGCAGCCGCCGTCGGCAGCTCCTCTCCCTCCTCCCCGCCGCTACGGCGATGCCCGGGAGGTTTAGCACCTCTCGCCCTCCTTCTGCCCCTCTGCCCCCGGCGGTGCAGAAGCGATAAACACAAAGGCATTGCTGCTTCTCAGTGCGAGCGGAGGGCGAGGGCAGCCCCTGCGGCGACCTCGCGGCCCCGCGCACACGAGGATGTGCCGGGGGGGGGGGGGGGGGAAAGGGGAGGGATGGGGCCGGGGTGGGGAGGGGGGAGGAAGGGGGAGAGCCAGCGCTGCCCCCTCGCAGGGATCTCTGCCCCCCTGCGCTGGGAAGGCTCGCCCAGAGAAACCCGCGCTCCTCAACCCGGGGAGTGGGACTTCGACTCAGCCTCCGCACCAAAATCTCGCCGAGCAAAACGCATCTGCGCTGCGCCGCCGGCACCCGGGGGCTCTTCCGAGCCCGAGCGGTGTTAGGGACCGGGTCCCCGCTCCCCGCGGCGAGCGGCGTAAATCTGGAGTCGGCCTGGGCTTAATCTGGATTCAGCTCCGACTCTGACCCCCGGCCGCCAGAGATGAATGCGCCCTTTCGCCTGGTCTTTATTCCAGACCCTTACTCGTAAGGGTAGCTCCCATTAAATCCAGGAAACTGCTCCCTGGAATAAAGTGGCAGGAGCAAGGGTCGCAGGGCCAGGCCCCGGGGTTTATAAAGAAATCATTCACTCCTGCTTTCCAGTTGTCGCAGAGCGAGCCTGAAAATATTTGTTTATATATGGAAATACTTGGGGAAAAAAAAAAAAAGAGAAATAAGGAGAGCCGGCTGCGGGGCGGGAGTGCTGTCCATATGTGCTGCTCGCAGGGGCTGAGCCCAGTCAGTTTCAAACCCTGCTCCACAGCAAGGAAAACCTTACCGAAGGTCCTTTAGCCAGACCCAGCCTGGGGATTTATTATTACTTTTCTACTTTTTTTTTTTTTTTACTTTTTTTTTTTTAAGTTAGTAATTGAAAACAATGTTAAAACTAGTTAGCGGCTGCAAGCTGAAGGCTGTCTAATAATGTGAGCGAGTGATTTACTGGACTTTAATGTAACGTCGATTATCTTTTAAAACGGACCGGAGGATTTCGAGGCTGGCGCTCTCGTAAGAGGCGAGTTTAAAGCGAACACAAGTCGCCGCTTGGAAACTCGAGCGAGGTGATGTTCCCGGGCTGCGCGGGGTCAGATATTGTGACTGCGGAAAAAAATACGCCTGCAATTTATTTTTATGGTCTGCACAAACGGTATTGTTGCGTATTATTAACTAATTCATAATTATACCCCCATTATTCCGTCGATTCGTTCCCCTCCCCCCCGCCCCCCCTTCCCCCGGTTTTCTCAGGCTTTGAGAATTGAACCACCGCAAAATATTTACAGTCTCAAGTGTTTTTAAATGGGCTTTGTTTGTGTTTTACAGAATAAAAATCTCTATTAGTGTTTAAACAAACACCATGCCAGTCTCTTAAGCCTTCCAGATGTTTGCAATAAAATGTCAGGTTTTGCCTTTGGGACTCGAAATAAAATTTAACTACCTTCACCCTGTAATTATTCTCTTAGCTCTCCCTTCATAAATTTATCTGCTTTCTATCAGGAGAGAGAGAGAAAAAAAAATCCGATTATGCACTTGGACTATAAAAAACAGCCACTACTTTCCCTCCATTTTACCAGGACTTCTCCCCCGCTTGTTTCGGCACCGCAGACCAAGGCGCGTACATTATTCCTGTCTCTCCTTTTTTCGGGGCGGCAGCAGGAGATCAGGCAGAGCAGAAGCGTGTCGGCAGGTTTACTGGGTTTAAGGCAACAAAATGCCCCGCACCCCCGGGCCTGTTTGTGTCACCCACTCCCTCCCCCCAGCCCCATCCCGGCCCCAGTGTTCCCGGAGGGGAGGCGAATCGGGAACTTAAATTGTCCCTGAATTTCCTCCAGCTCCGGGCGTCGCTTCTTCGCAGGCTCTCATCAGACCTGACTGCATTTCGGAGCCTCCCCGTGGAGCTGTTTGGAAATAGGCAATTATGATGAATAACTCAAACAAAGCAGGTTCCCCTCGCAAACAAATGCAAAAGTCCCGGCTAGAGACCCTTCTGCCTTCTCAGCTACTCACTTGGAACAACACGGGCAGGGTTAAAAGCCATGCATTTTGTATTTACCACGCCAACCTGCAGAATAACCCGGAACGATAAGCGGGGCTCTGGACGATCTCTTTCTTCCTTTGCCGCCTACAAACCCCCTTCGCCTGGCTGTCAGCAGGGTCGCGGAGTTTCCGCAGCTTGCAGCTTTCTCCGCTTGCATAAAACCCGCAGGTACCGGGCGCCCCTGGTCTACTCCACGGTCCCGCTGCGCTGCAGACCTCGGGCACAGCGTGGGGGCGCGCCCGCCCGCGACACGCCGCTTCACACCCACGGGCGCCCCGGGACCCACTCCCGGCTGCTCCTGCCGCCCGCTTTTTTAGAAGAGACTTATTCCACACACACACCCACACACACACCCCGCTCCTCCTTGGGGAGAAACCTTCCTCTGCAGATTTTCTCCCCGCCTTGTGCTGAGGACTCTGCCGACAGGTGAATTCGCGTGGCTGCAGCTCTCGGGTGGCGAGAGGCAGGAGGCAGCTTCGCGGAGGGCAGAGGCCGGCCAGCCCGCTGGAGAGCAGCGGTCTCCCCCCCCCAAAAAAACTGCGCTCCTCTGGGATCCTCCGAGCCGGAGAAGGGCGCAGGGGGAAAAAAAAAAAAAATTATTGTCTCGCCAGCCCTGCTCGCCTGCCCACCGCTCGCCACTCGCCACGTTACCTTTCTGATGGCCATATCTGCCCCCTCCCGAGAAGAGGTGGCAAAGCGAGCCGAGGTCGCTCACAGGGGAAGGGGCCGGTGCCGTGGGGAAGGGGGGGGGGGGGGGGGGGGGGGCTGGGCTCCGCCGCCCCCCTTCGCGCTCCCCCGGCCCCATCCACGGCGGGTCGCTGAGGTTCCTCGGGGCCCCCTCTATCCTGCCCCTACCCCCGCTTGCAGGTGGACTCGGGGGTGGTGTTGCCCGGCGGGAAGGGATTGAGGGAGATCTCAAAGCGGTTCTTGGGTCTGGGGTTGTTTGGTTTTGGTGTTTTGGGTTTTTTTTTTTTTTTTTTTTTGTTTTTTTTTTTTTTTTTCTCCCAAGAGATAAATCTCCCTCAAGGGATTTCGGAGATCCAAACTGTTAGGGGACCTCGGAAAGAGCGGGGGAAGGCCGGCAGCGGGCTGTATCTGGGCAAGCCGTGGGACAGGCGCTTTAACCAGGCCGGCTGTCAGAGCCGGGGCACACGGGCCGGTCCCGGGGCACTTCCCCGCCGGGCGACACGCAGCTCCCGGGGCCCGCGGGGCTCAGCCCTGCCCCTCCTGGGCTCAGCGCCGCTTCTGCTCCGAGCCTGGGCCCGGCCGCGGTGCCTCCCCCATCGCCCCACGCGGGGCGCGGCGTGGCCGGAGGGATGCGAGGAGCACCGGGAAGGTCGGGCCCGGGCTAGGCGTGGGGCAGCCCACGGGCGCGTCCCGGCGGGGACATTTTAGCCTAGAAGGTGGCTGTTCTCAGCCTGGCGCTCAGCTCTACTTTGCTGCCGAGAAAGAAGAAGAAATCAGTTCCACGCCGTTAATAAACAACATTTCCACGGCAGTGCGTTGAAAGAGTTACTTCTTCGCAGATTACTGCCGCTATTACAGTTTTGGGTAGATTGAGGGGTTTGAAGTTTGGGGTTTTGTTGTTGTTGAGGTTTTGTTGTTTGGATTTGTTTGTTGGCTTGGGGATTTTTGGTTGGTTGGTTGGTTTTCTGTTTGGTTGGTTGGTTGATTGTTTTTTCCCCCCAGCCCCAATGCAATCCTCGGCTCCTAAACCCGCAGGATTGAGTATGATGAGTGGGGAGATCTGGGGTTTCACGCTACCTTGCAGCCGCCCCAGTTGAGGCTGCCAAACTGGGGGGAGGAACGGGAGATGCCAAACCTGCTTTCACCACTCCCCCCCGGTCCAGGCCGGACCCACCTGGCAGCCACGGTCCCCCCCGTTACTCCCCTTGTCCCCACACCTCTCACACGCCGAAAAAGCGGCGTCCCCCAGAAAACGCTGCGGGTCTTGCACACAATGGTTCTCGTATGGGGCGCCGCAGGCAGACAACCGGCCCCTTGTTACCGACACGGGATCCAAAGTCCGCTTTTCCAGGGAAGAAAGCCGAGCTGCCACAGAATTTCAATGTGTGTTCAGTCAAAAAAAAAAATATATATATATATAAGGGATTTTTTTTTTCTCTTCAAGGCATAGCTCTTTGAACCAAGAGAGGTCTGTGCGCTCCCCTACCTCATACATGATGTGTTACACTGTAAACAACCCCGTTTAAGGCCGATCCTAAAACGCAGAGGACTTTAATGGAACTATTCAAAAGAGCGGTGTCTGCGGGATGTGATCGCTCTGCTATGGAAAACAGGCTTTTATCCCGCCACGCTATCAGCGCTCGGCACCAACACAAAAGCAGGAGAGCACTCCCCGGCCTCCACGACGGGCGATGTACGTGGCACGACGCCGGGAACTTCAAAACCGGTTTACTTCACCCCACGTCAAACACGACTGCTGTGTAAAGCGGGCACGCCAGAAACCCGGTTCCCATCCCCACAAAATGGCCATGATCTGTCGGGCCCTGGCCCGGGCTCCTTTTCTGCATCTCAGACCTCACCCGCTCTTGCTCCGCGCCCGGTCTCGACCCAGATTTATTACTAAGAGAGATTTGGTTAGTTTTTAATACTGTTTTTATTAGTTCCTAGTAATCAAAAAAGCTGCCGGGGACTGGTCTATCTCAGGACGGAATTCTGAGCTGTCCTGGGAGGATTTGCTCCTAGTGCCTGCGGTCCCTCGTTTGCCGTGCGCCCTGCCCGCCTCACAGGGCTTTTGCCCGGCTGGAAGCAAAGGGAGGGCGACGGGCGATGTCGCCGTGGGTCACCCCCTGATCCAGCTGAACCTTTATCCCTCCCTCGGCTCAGCTTTCTTGACTCCCCACAGCCCATCCCGGTAATTCCAGCTAAGACGCGGAAACCCACACAGGCTGCTCCCCCCCCCCCCCCATGCTCCCTCCTCGGTGCTGGCTGCTTTCCTGTCGGGGTCACTTTCTATCACGATATTGCTACTACGGGTGAATTTTATCTTCTCTCTCCACGCCCCGGAGGAGATGTGGCCACGCAGCCGCCATCCCGCGACCCCGGCAGCGTGTGCGATGCTCCCCCCCTGCCCGCAAGGCCTCTCCTTCCCCCCGCGTTCGCCCCCGGCTCGTCGCTGCCGGCGGGGACACGGAGTTACCCGGGGGTCAAGCGAGCGGCGTGTGGCGTCCCCGGAGGAGGAGCCCGAGGGCCGAGCCTGCAGCCCACCCCCGGGGAGCAGAGAGCCCACTCCCCAGCACTTTCAGGGCCGGGGCCGTGAGGCCGGGCACCGGACCCGGCGGTCGCAGCGATGCCAGAGCGGGGGCCGGCGGAGGGGTCGGGGGACCGGTGGGGGGTCGGGGGCCGGTGGGGGGTCGGGGGGCCGGTGGGGGGTCGGGGACCATCGGAGGGCGGCGGGAGGGGGACGCCAGAGCTGCGGGGCGCCGGCCGGCCTGCCCAGCCCGCCGCGGGGGACCCCCTCGCCCTCTCCCGCAATGCCGCCTCTCAGGCTCTCGCAGAGCAATGGGGGGGGGGGGGGGGTGGGGGGTGGGGGGTGCTAGGGCTACGCAGCTGCCAGCTCCCGTCCACAGGGGCCGAACCGCAGGGACATCCCCGCAGCAGGGTAGAGCGGAGCCCCCCAGCCGGCCGGGGCCAGGGCAGGCAGCCCGGCAGCGCTCCCCGAGCCTGCCCGGGGTGGGCGCCGCAAGCGGGGGGGTTTCGGGCGAAACCGGGCGCTGGTGGCTCACAGGAGGCGGCTCTCGCCTGGCGCGGCCGGATGGCTGCGGTGGAGCTCGGGGGGGAGCTGGGGGGGGGGGGGGGGGGGGGGGGCTGGCTGCCGAGAGGACAGCCGCTCGCCCACGGGAGAAGGGGCAACAGAGCAAATGTAGAGCGGGATGTGTGGCAGCTCAGCACAGACCGGGGCGCCGAGTGGCTTCGTCTCCTCGGTGGTGAGCAGCCAGCGAGGGAGGGAGACCCGTTGCAGGGCTCGGGCGGGTGTTCAGCCGCCTGCACCCAGCGGTTCCTTCACGCGTGGGTGGCGGGCGGCTAAATGGGTACTGCTGGCTTTGGGCTTCAGTCAGGCGGGACCAGCAATGACGAGAGCGGCCGCACAGCAACCAGACAAAGCCAGCCTGTGCCACACTGCAGCCGCGCTCGGGGAATAGGGGTTCTGCCCTTGAAAAACAAAAACACAATAGCAATTAAGCTCTCATCTGAGTATGACTGCTTGTTTGGCAGAGACTGACCGGAACCTGGAGGCTTTCCCCTCGCCAGCGCTCACATTTGCCCCCGTTTCCCTCCTTCCCCATCGGTGTGAGAGGCGTCCCGCCCTGGGAGAACTCTCCAGCGACCGGGACGAGCCTCGGGCTGTGGGTGCCCCCAAATCCCCAGGACGTGAGGGGAGGGGTATGCGCATGGGGGGCAAGTGTGGCCTCTTTTAAAATATTAGGGCCGAGCAATAGCCTCAGAGTCAAAAACGTCCCCGTAGCAATCCTGATTGGAAGATTTTTTTTCTTTACAGATGTCTCGTTGCAGATCGGTCCAATTGTTAAGATCCTCCTGTGCCTTAACAATCCTGCTCTGCCGCATTTGCTCGCTCTGTGTTGATGTGGTTTCTCCTCTTGCCTTCCAGGATTATAAAAATCTCTCCCTCTCCCTTCCTCTCTTTTCCCTCTAAAGCCGGGTTTCAGAAGAATGTTGGCTTAACCTCCTCATCTGCTGCTTTCTTTCCCCGGTGATGGCAAATTCGGCGTCATTTGTGGACTTGCCCAATGCAAACATTGCATTAAGAAGTATTTCAAGGCATTTTACTGTTGCTCTGCAGTCCTTTGATGTGGTCTATAGGCATCAATTGTCGATGTCTCCCTGCGACTCCTCGGTGTCAGCATCTCGTTTCTGTCGCTTTTTTTCCCCCACCCCCCCCACCCCCACCCCCCACCATTTCTCCCCTTTTACAAATACGGTTTTTGAACGGTCGCGACAGATCCCTCCACCTCACCCGCGGGTCTCTGCGGACCCATTTTCCAGGGCAGGACCACTTCCAGAGGTACCGGGCTGCCCCCTCCCCTGGAGACCACAGATTTCCCCGCCCGCAGCTCCCGACCAGAGGCTGCGGTGGGAGGCGGTCGTGTGCCTGATCTCCTCCTGTCCCCCGCGGGCACCTCGCCTTCCCGCTGGCGTGTGCTGCTCTCCCCGCACCCCTGCCCACCCGCGCCCAGGCTGCGGGGTTCCCCGCGGGGGGAGGCAGCGAGCGGCCCCGCACCGCGCAGGGGAGCAGGGGGCTGCGGCACCGCCGGGCCCATCGCCCCCGGGGCCGCCCGGGCGGCGACACGCCAGCCCACGCGTGGACCCAGCCTGCGGGGAGGTGTCTGCCATGCGCTGCTCGGGCGCTTTCGCCAGCGACCGGAGGCTGGAGCCGTCTCGCCCCTTGGCAGCAACGGGATAGAAACCAGGTCTTCGTGGTGCCGATGGCTCGCGTGGGTCCAGGCAGCCTTGCACCGAAACGCTGATCGCCCGCGGCTGCTGTGGGTCCGTCTCCACCCGCGACAAGGGGGAAGGGCGCATCCTCCGCGCACCCCGAGTGGGGAGCCCTCAGGAGCGGCAGAAGCAGAGCCCGGGCCCAACTCCCTCCAGCACGGGCACCCGAGGGGACAGGCTCTGGAAACATCTCCACGGGGTCACGACGTGGTCCCGAGAGAGCCGCTTCACGCTCTGCGTGCGCTATAGGGATGACCCTACTCGGCGCCTTCGGGATGGAAAAGCCAAGCAGTGTCCTCGCTTGCCCAGCAAGAAAATCACCCGCGTTCAACGCCTGGTTCAACATAACCCACGCTGGGGACACGGCGCTGTTTGTTTTGCAGTGGGCGAGTGACGGGGTCGGTGTTTCCCGGGTCCGTCCACCGTCGTTTCCCTCCCCACCCACCCTCTGTGATTTTCCTTAGCAAAATAAAATCCCGACTTTCGCACGGCTTGGTCTCTCCCGGCATTAAAGCCCTTAGGCAGGTGGCTGTGGCCCGGTCGGGGGGGGGGGCGGCCCGAGGAGCGCCCCAGGCCCCCCCGGGGGGTGCAGCCGGCAGCCTGCTGCTCCCGTCCACGGGCTCTGAGCGCTGCCTCTGCCATCACCGCGGGCCCGGCGGCCGTGGCCGTGGCCGTGGCCGTGACCGTAGAGACCGGCCTGCCGGCCCCGGCGCCTCCGGGCAGAAGAGAGAGCTGCCCCCCCGCCCCCGGCGAGCGCAGGCACCGGGTCGGCTTGGCTTTGGCAAATAACCACACCGCGCACCCCTGCGCTGGGAGCGCTGCAAGAGGCACGAGGTTCTCGTGGGTTTGTCTGGGGCGACTCATTTTGGGGGGAGTGCCATGCACCAGCCAAAGCAGGGGGCTCCCCCCCCGCGTCTCCCGCCTGCTCTGACGACGAAGCGGGGTCGGGACCTTCTGCCACGCCGCGTTCTGACCCTCGCCAAGTCCCCAGCCGCGCTTTTAACCAGCTCCTGGGCTGCTCGCAACCCGCCGTGTACGCGCCCCTCTCCGTGGCATCGCGCCCCTCCGCCAGCTCGGGGCAGGCGCAGGGAAGGGAAGGTCCCCTCGCACCCCCCCAGCCCCATGTGCACTGGCAGAGACTTTTCTCTTGCGAACGAGCCGGGATGCAAAACTCGCCTCGAGCAGATGTTCCGGCGGCCAGGCTCGTTCGGAGCGAAAGCCGCGGCCCTCCCCGCAGCCTCATGCCTGCGCTCCCGGCGCTCGCACTCGCCCCCCTCTCCGCGCCCTCCACGCGCTGGCCCATGACCTCATCCCCGGCATGTTTGCCATTACGCTCCGAGTTAACCAACTTTTTTTTTTTTTCTTTTTTTTTTTTTTTCTTTTTTTTTTTTTTTTTAAATTTAAAAAATATAAATTGCTGCTTTGTGAGATCAAAGTAACGATTTCTGGTGCATCTGGAAACTGGAGGAAAAAACTAGACCAGCAACAGTTGCACAACTTCAAAGTGTTTTTTAACAATGATTTTTCTCCTTCCTCTCCTCCCCAATCTTTCAAGCATCAGATAAAGACAATGGGCTCCGTGGCTGTTTTCCAAAGAAATAACCTGCCTAAAGGGCCGTACAAAATCTCAAGTAGACAGGAAACACCTTACACGGCTTTCTTCTTTCGATCAAATAGAAATAATACGAGACTCGTCTTTCTACTAGCCCCAATCCTGTCGCTACTAAACGGCGTCTGCGAACTGTGCTATAACGCGTAGGGAAACGAGTTTCAGGCTCGGGCCGCCACTAAGGCTTTATTCTTTTATAGAGGCTTCTAACAACCCAGCACATGCCCCGTATAACGCAGCAGCCGAGTGTAACCCAATAACTTGTAGGGAAGGAGCAGAAGGCGGCGGCGAGCAGAAGATTTCCCCCAGCAGACACCCTCGGGCTGACATGGGATACAGAGGACGGAGAGACGCAGGTCCCGGGAGAGGCAGAGAAATGTTTCTTCCGTTTATTATGAGGGATTTGGCTTCCTCGCCCCCCCCCCCCCCGGGCCCCTGAATCCCAAGAAAGTAGAAGAGAGCGGGCGGGGAAACCGCACTCTCCTCAGGACCCTCTCCCCGCCGGGGGTCACGTCTTCGGGAGCTCGGTGGCCCGCAGTGTCATCTCTGGTGTTTCCAAAGAGCAATACCGTGACATTTCCCTGCCCCTCGTGTCCCTTAAGCTCCTGGGTCCTCAGGACGGGACGATGCCCGCAGCAAAATGCCGATGCCGAGAAGGGCGAGCCCGCAGAGGCGGCGGCTCTAACGGCTCCGACCCTGCACTCCTGACCCTCTGCCCCCCCCGCACTTGTCCCTTTTGCCCCCTTAACGACTTCAGGACCGTGCCTTTGAACTTGGAGCGGAGCAGAAGAAATCCCCATGGGCTGGGGTGGTTTCCTGCGAAAGGGAAAAAGCCGATCGCGACTTTTCATCGTCAGGAGACGTATCGGGAGCTTCGCGAAGCCTTTAAAGTGAATCGACAGGAGTATAGAAGCAGAGAGGGAGAAGGAATCTCCCAGAGAGCCGCGGAGGAGAAATCGCAGCGCTCTGCTCTCTGCTCGGGAAAACAAGAGTAGCTCCGAACCTCTCCTCCGGCACCGAAAAAGGTCGAGTTGGGTCACCCGGAGCGAAAAAGCCGTTCCCGACCGGGGCAGGGGCTTTGGGCCTTTCGCATCAGGGCTGCCCCCCCCGGGCCGCTCCTTCCCCCTCCCAGCGCCTGTCTCACCCGTGGCGGAGCTGCGCGGTGCTCAGCCTCCCCCGCCAGCCCGGGGGGGGCCCCGGCCAAGGCCCCGGCGGCAGCGGCGACACGGCCGGGTGACACCGTCCTCCCTCCGCCCTGACACCGGCCACGCGGGTCGGCCCGTGCCGTGGAGGTTTTCGTCACCCGCTTTGGTTGCAGCTGCATCTTCTCTGTTGTTTGCATTGGGTTTCCCCCCGCCCCCCCCCCCCCCCCCCCCCCCCCCCCCCAACACACACTCCGTTTTGATTTTTCAACACGCGGCTCGGGCGGACGCCGTCTAGCCGGTGTTATGCGATTAATCCTCTTTGCTGCTGCAAACATTTCCAGGCTCCCCATCCCCTCTTTAGGTTTCACGACCGATCCTCGGCGACTGGGTTTCCAGATTTGCGCGGCGCGGCTCATAAGCGATGCTTCAAAGGCCGCCTTTTCGTTTTAACCTCGGCACTGGAAAACGATTTAGCAAACGCTTCCCCCGCCCCGAGAGACAGACACGGCGCACAAGCCCCAAAGCCTCGCTGGAGAGAAGACACCTCGGCGGCACCCCATGAATCGTGGGGTCCCATCAGCTCTCGGGGTGTTTCCCTGCCAAAGCGGAGGCTCTCGGCTTTGCAGTACAGTCTCCTTACGGTTCGCGGCCGTAAACCCGAGCTGAGTTGCAACAAGAGCTCGACCCTCCCGCCTTCCCGCACTCGGTGCAAATAATCATCGTAAAGGGCTCCAGAGCAAACGTTTCGAGGTCGGGATCCCCGCAGCTGCAGAGCTTTCCTCCTCCACAGTTTCCCGGCTAAACGCCGAGGGGCTCGTCCTTTCGGAGAGCACCTTTCCTTCAGCGCATTGCCATTTCCCAAACTACGGCTGCCTAGAAACAGAGCTGGGTTGGTGGCATTAACTCTTCTCGTCCTCTAACCGTGATCCCAAATTTCGAAATTGCTCATCTCCCGTTTGCAACGGCAGCTACATCACAGAAACGGGGGAAATGCAAGGGAGGAAACTATTTCAGAAATCAGCTCATGTTTATTTATGGCGGGAAAAAAAAAAAAAAAAAAAACAACACCCAAAAAACCCCAACACAAAACTACCAACAAACAACAATAAACCGGCAACCGATTTCAAACGCGCCTAGACCAGCGTTATCTCTTTTCACACAAGACAGGGGCTGACACCTCGTTTACACGCCGGCGCGGCTCGGGAGCTTTTTACGGGTCTGTGTTCGCGTATTTAAATACAAATACATTTCCTTCAAAGAAGACCTCGGAATTTTGACGGCTGTGATTGGGTCTTGGTTTGGGGGCCTTAGCTGTTCAGGAAGGAGACGAGTCTTTCTTTGTCTCATTACTCAAATAAGAACGAATTCAGGGTGGGGGGGTGGGAGGCTTGGCTGAAAACCCACCCAAAACAAACTGGTAAAGGACTGGACTTATACTGTATGTGTACTTACTGGTTTGACCTAGGCTGCCTCTCTCAGAAAGCCCAACCCTAAAAGGTAGACAGACGGACAGACAGATGGACAGATCGGTGGGCAGGGACACGGACAGATTTTGCAAGTTAGAAAAGGAGCTAGAGTTCAGCCAGGAAAGGGGTGGCACAGTTCAGAAAGTGGAGTTCACTCAGATTTATTTATTTGTATGGAAGCATTTTGCAGGCACTGCCTCGCACGAAATAAAACCGCATCGACGCTTCCCTGTCAAGTTCAGAGGAGGAAGGAGAACGCGGAGTAAACTCTTCCTGAGCAGCTGAAGATAAAAATCACACTCGAGACAGGATGGCCTGGCAGCTCAGACACAGCACAAAGCGGGGTCACAACCAGGGGCTACATCACTCATACTCACCCCCTCTGCCTTGCCAGCGGGCCGCGTGGAGACCAGAGATAACACTTTTGGATGCCTTCAAGCAGAAACCAGGCACGGACACGGCAGCCTAACGCTCCCACACACACGCACGCACACACACGCTCACACAGCGACACACGCGGCGTGAAAGGCAGGCGAGCCCCTTGGGTGCAGGCTCCGAGCTGGGATGAGTTTCGGGAGCGGCGCGGGGAGCCCTCGCAGCCCCCGGGCTCGCCCGGGGCCGGGAGAAGGGGAACATCTGGGGGGAGCCGGCGGCGTGATTTCGTGCCGGCCGCGGGGTTCTCAAAACGCCCCCCCGGGCGGGGAACCCGGCTCCCCCCGGGCGGTGGGGAGCGGCAGCGGGGCCGGCCTGCCGGCTCGGGGGCGGCCGCAGCTGCCTGGCGCCTTCCCCGCCTGCCCACGGCCTTCACCCCCGCGGGGAACGCCCGCGCGGCGTGCCGAAACTCGCGTGTGAGCGGGCCCTGCCTGCGCCCACGCCCCGCAGGTCTCCCGGCCTCGCACGCAGCCTCTTTTTATCAGCGGCTTTACACCTCCTCTCTCTCTCTCTCTCCCCCTTCCCCTTTACATATATATATATAAAATTATATATATATGTATATATATATATATATTTTTTTTTTCCCCACACAGGAGCTTAACTCCTATTCTGGCGCTGTTTGCCATAACAATTGATGGCTCCGTGCTTAGCCTGTTTTCAGCAACACCAATAACGATTTTCCAGGGCATTTTAAACTTAAGGTTAGACTCGCTTCCTCGGAATCCGCTTTAAAGTGCATTTGCCCGCAACTTAGTTTAATCCCTCTGCCCAAACAGAT
This sequence comes from Tyto alba, assembly GCF_018691265.1. Taxonomy (NCBI): domain Eukaryota; kingdom Metazoa; phylum Chordata; class Aves; order Strigiformes; family Tytonidae; genus Tyto; species Tyto alba. The sequence continues at coordinate 59,691,326 of NW_024881276.1, read as the reverse complement.
CTCCCAAACCACCCTATACCACTGAAGTCTTAGAATGTGGAAGGAGTCAAATACGTATAAATATGCCTTTCGCGGCTCAAAGCTGCCCAGCTCGCAAGAATTAGGGGGAAAAAACTAAACCATATGTGTACAACGCCACATTCCCTATTGGACTATAAGATAAAGAGCTTTGCAGCATCGATTCAATGGAAGTCATTAAAAAGAAAGCCCAGGAAGATTATATCCGTATTTGGGAGGCAAATGCTCACTTAGAAAATTTATTTCGGACGCAGCAACTCGTGGGGAAAGTTTGCGAGGCACAAGGCGGATCGCTGATGTAGGCGCCTCAGTAGCCTGATATAAAAGAGGCAGAAAAGCTACTCGGCGGGGCTGACCCCTGGGACTCCGGGAGAAGCCGGGAGCGGACACGTCCCGCCCGGGGGTGAGCCCCAGGAGGGGCAGGGGGGGGAGAAACCGGCCGCCCCAAGGTGCAGGAGCGATGGGCAACCCGCTTTCGGCACCGCGGGCTCCAGCGCCCGGAGCTTCTGCTGAAATTGCGGGGAGATCGGCGGGGCTCCCCAGGCTTTGCCGAGAGAAGAATAAAAAAGATCAGCGGGGTTCGGCTACGGCAACGAACGCCGTACCCTGCACGGAACGGTGCCGGGCGCTCAAGGCTTCGTGTTTCGAGACGTATCAACTCTCTAATTGTTCTCTAGTTGATTTTCTCCCCGCAATTGGTTTTCGTCGTGGGGAAGTTGCTGCAATTTTCCCCGCTGAGATGCTTGAAAAGAGCCAGCGCTGCAGTCCGCCGCTGCTGCTCCCCCCCCTCCCTCCCCCACGCACGTTGTCTTTGGGGTATATTCACGTGAACCTGGAGTAAGAACCTCTCGTTCATCCCAAAGAGCTCAAGCTGAGAGGAATGTTACATGACGGGGTGCTCTGTAACTCGCAGATTTATTCACTGCCTCTGCAAAACACGCTCGCTTTGGCCGAAATATGATGAAGGCAATCGTTGCCTTGCTTCAAGCCCCCCACCCGAAAGCCCCTGGATGGGGACACGGACGCGTGTAGTTCTGCCCACCCACGAATCCGGGGCCGGAGTGGGACGGCAGAGGCGAAAGGGCTCCGGGCTGGCCCCTCTCCTCCATCACCTCTCCCGCCACGCCGGGGCTCGGAGCCTTGTAACGCCCCGGCCCCGCGGAGGAGAGGAGATGCAGGGCCACGCGAGGTTTAGCATCGCATTGCAAGCCTGAAAGAGGCTCAAGGGTGGGGTACGCGGCCAGGGTCGGGCGTGGCTTTCCAAACCCCAGGTCTCTGCTTTTGTTTCGAAGGCACATTGAGCTACTAGCCCCAGCAGAGGGAACGAACGAAGCCGAGAGGAAAAGCTCTGGTCCCGGAGCTCGTACCGCAACAAAAGGCGGCGGGTGTCTCTCTCTGCCGACACATTCATCCTGTCCTCACCGCAATCAGCAGCATCAGGTGTATTTTGCCCTGTCGATCCTATTGCCCTCTCTTGCAAACAAGAGTTGCCCTCTCTTGCAAACAAAGGTTTCCCGGGCAGGGTAGCACGCTTCTCCCTCTCCCCCCCCACGTCACGGAGGAGATGGCTGGGGCCAATCTGCGGCCCGTCTCGTGTTTTGCGTGTTTAGGGAAGCAGGGAGGGCTTAGCAAATAACTCTCGCTAATCTCGATCTGATCGTGCCTGCACAGTCCCCTCTCCCGTATGCTTTCAAAACCACTCGGCCGCTGAAATCACCCCCAGCCTCCGGCTTGCTTGAGGGAAAACGCGGGGGAATAATCGTCGGGAGAGGGGCTGGAGTCACCCTTGTTTTCTCTTCAGGGCTCCACTACCCCCAGGGTGGGGCAGGGTCTGCCCCGTTTTCTGATCTGAGGTCTACGGGATGGCCTTGGGTGCTGGGGCTCTGCTCCGTGCAGTAAGCAAGCATCGTCCCGGAGGGAGGGAGGGAGGGAGGGAGGGAGGGAGGGAGGGAGGGAGGGAGAGGACCAGGCGCTCGGACAGCCGACACGCATCTTGAGCGCCAACACGCCTCCCGTTTGTTTTTTTTTTTGACGTCTGGGAGGGCTCGGTGGGTGCCCAGAGGCCGCGGGGGAGCCCGGGGACGCAGCCCCAGCGCCCCGCGCGGAGCCGTGCCACGGAGCTGACGGAAGATCCCCCGTACTCACCCCGCAAACAACGGGCTGAGCCGGGCTCCCTCCCCCTGGGGACTAGTTTGACTCGGGAAGGCTGAGCCGCGTCTCCTCGGCCCCGTGGAGCCCATCGCCCACCCCCTCGCCCCGGACGGAGCAGCGGGACACGGGGGAAAGCAGCCCCCGGCTCCGTGGGCCTTTCGGAGCGGGGCTGGGGTGGGGGGGTGGGCGCGGCTCTGCCCTCCCCGCCGCTGCCCCCTGGTGCCCGCCGCCCCGCACTGCGCCCCCCGCCCACGGGGGGAAGGCTCCTTCCCACCCGCGGAGGCTGAGCCACTCTCCCCACCGCTGCTTAACTCCCGTGACACTTTCCCCGGCAAACCCGTTTGCTTCACTGGCTGCTGTTTTCGCGGCGTGAGGGGGGGGGAGCCCTGCGACACCGGCAGGCAGGGGCATTATGCCCTAGAGACACCCGGCAGCAGAGCAAGGGCCAAGCGAGCAGAGGGACCAGGTCCTTAAAAAAAAAAAAAAAAAAAAAAACAACCAACCAACCAAACAAAAAAAAACCCAAAAAAACAAAACAAAACAAAAAAACCCAAAACCAAACAACCCAAACCGTTTACTACTCTGGAAATTTAGTAATTATTTTTCCCCTCCCTGCAGTGGTATTACCCTTCTTTTGATATCAGATCCTTGCCAGAGGCCTTCGCTTTCAGGCTGCTGGGAGGAGACAGATTAAGGAGCTGCAGTAAAGACTGCAGTGTAAATTTATTATTTCGGGACATTTTCAGGCATTTTTTTGCAGCAGAACAAAAAGTATCAAGTTTGAAAGCGATAGCCTACAGGTTTCTGCAAAGCACACAGCTTTGACGCTTTATTGGATCCGTTATTTATTACACTGGATTGAACTGTCTGTCCTCCAGCACATTTCACTATTTATTCATGCCACAAGCACTGCTAATAGAGCATCTCAGGAAGAAATACTGCAACCCTGCACCAAGTGAGGGAATCTTCAGCTAGAAGGCTCAAAATGCTTAGCAAATATTAGCTTAGCCTCCCACTACACCTGTGCAATGAAGTCTCCTACATCTCATTTTATAGCAAAGGAAACTGAGGCAAAGCACAGTTAAGCAACTTGCTCAAAGGCCTGAAAGAAATAGAATGTAAAACATATTTTTAGATTTTCTTTGCTTAACCAAGGAGAAAGACTCTTCTGAAGAAATACTACTAAGGGGACAGAAAATTGTAAGGCAGACAACAAAGACCCAAATTAGATAAAAAAAAAAAAAAAAAGACGACCAAAATGGCCTTGCTGATGCACATTTTGTTGTTTTCTGTAAAGCTGTAGCAAAACATTCTACGAAGTTGATGGGAAATCTTCTCTATTTAATTCTCAGCTGCTGATCCTCAACTGAATATACATTACACTTTTTTAAAAAAAAAAAACTAAAGAGAACTAACAACCCCCTCCCAACCTTCCAGCATCCATTAAATCTTCTCAGGCCACCCAAAGATCTCCCTTGACAACCCACTCATCATCTACTGAAACATCCTCATAAACCACAAAGACGACATTCACACTTCAGCTAATCCATCTCCTTAAAGGCAAGCAGAGAGTAGAGTCAAGCCCTTTGAGTCACGACTGCTGGCTCGTCGAAGGAGAAAAGCGAAGTTCCTATTCCTGCCAGCAAGTGATGCTGGCAAGCAAAATGGATTAAAACAGCAGTGATGCTCAACACCTCAATTTTGCTGTTACTTTATACGGGTATATCGTAACTCTGAAGTGTATTTTAACAGCACTGTTTCTCTGTTGGAATTAAGCCCATTAGAAATAAGCCCCCTGCAAAAGCACATTTAATCTCTGCTGGAGACAGAACAACCTGCTCCCACAGAGAAGTCAGCAACACACCTGAATCCAAGATCTTTAGAATCCCAGCACATCCCTGAAAATGATACTTTCCCAACAGGTCACACCAACACTGTGCAACCTGCAGCCTTCATGCAGCCCACACCGTAAATTCATCCACTTCACAGCTTCATGTTGCTGAACATAAACGAGGATTGTCACAGTTTGGGATCAGCTGTCTCAACAGCAGCAGTAATCCTCTCCCAACCAATGTTTTGCCAAGGTTCATCGAGGTTCTTCTGCCTTGTGTGTCAATGCACGTGCCTAGCGAACACGCTAGCTCTAAGAGATGGGTTTAGTCCTTCACATCCAGTGCATTCAGCCTGTGACTAGACAGTAATTGCAGTGCTTCCTGAGAAGTGTTCTTCACGTGCTTTCTGTGCATCAAGACTATAGTCAACCCGTGGTCCTTTGAGATGCCTTGTCCACATGGATTCCACATAAGGACAGGAATGTATGACCAGATTCTTTTTAAAAAGATGCAGCCACTGAAGCCCAGCATTCACTCTGCACACCTTGCTTCCTGTTGCAAGCAAAAAAGCATAACCTGTATTTAAGAGCAAGAATTTCAGGAGTAACTTTCTGATCAGAACAGATGGAATGCAAGGATACACAGCATGTGGATATCAAGTCTTGAAGAACCAGAGCTACTGTAAGGTAAACGCCTACCCTTTTTCCCCCTTGAATATTCACACAACTTCAATTCTGGGGGTTTGCAAGCCCTTGTGTAAGTAACAAAGTTGTTAAGGGTTGCCTAAAAAGAATGGATGTCACACTGCTACTCAGTTTACATTTGGCCCCAAAGCCTAAATAAAAAACTGCACTTTTTTCCCATTCTTGCTGTAGAAACATCTGCCAGACAGGCCATGAAGGAATAAATGTGGGCAGAGAGAGCTCCAATCCACTCAGAAAGATCTTTCTTGGCTTGAGTACTCAACAGTCACTTATTGAGATCTTTGTTATTCATTCAGCGAACACCACAAAGAGAGTCTTGAAATACATTTGAACAACTGTTTCCAGCCACAATCAAAAGTCAGCCTCACAACATTCAACGCACAAGATTTTACTTTACTCCGAGAGGCATGTGGTTTAGGGAATAGCGTTCTTTAGGGAAGCCTGAGACTACCTATACCAGAAACTCTGTGTAATGTCACAGAGTAGCCTTGTTTTGCTAAGTTTCATCTGTATTTAGCTTAACAATGTGTTTCTATAAATTCTGGGGCATCAGGAAAGATGTTTTCACCAAAGACAGAAACACTGAATGTGTGTTCTTTGCTAAGAGAAGGTTCATCGATTTTATCAGCATGTGACCATCATTTCATGTTGATGGATGACAATGAAGTCACACCAACAATGAAGACATGCCTTGGAAATCAGACTTATTGGAGAGTCCCAGATCCAACAGCATGTGGGACAAGTGACACTGTCTATGCTGGATCTTGCCTGTGCTTTGTATGGCCTGAGACCCCCACCTGCACTGTAAGCATCTTGTCTCATAATGGTTTAGGACAGCAAGAGAGATCTGACACCACCTTGCTCTTCCATAAGCTGCTGCTTCCCATCTGTAAGGGTTAATCCGTTAACCCTTCATATCGAGACTCACACTGTCTTTACACTGATTGCACTGAAGAAGCAGATGGCTTACTTCACTCCATCATCACGTAGAGCCGTGTGACTTCTCATGTCAGCCATATGAATGAGCCTATGACCACGCTATCATACCCAGGCTTTTACAAGCAAGCTGTTACTACCAAACATTCAATAACTTGTAAAGATTTCAGTGCTAGAACTCTTGTCCCAACATTTTATTTTGCAGATACACCAAATACAGCACATCTGGAACTGATTGAGCCTTCTGGTGTGGTTGTTTGCCGTTCCTGTCTCACAGCCACGTTGGAGTGCTGAGAGCACGACAGCGCAACAGACATTAAGCTCAGTGCTTAGTTTCACATCCACAGGCAGCACGAGATCACTCAAGTAGTGGATAATCTCATCTTCAGTCATGGTGTTCTGTGACAGCAATTTACCACAGTAGCAAAATATCTTCCCAGATGTTAAACTGTTTATTGTAAGTGGGCATATGTGCTCATCCCTTAGTGCAGGAGCCTGGCATTTAGTTTTCTATAAAATAGTTGTGAAACCAAAGCTGCTGCCTAAAAGCAAAATCATCAGTGAATCTTCCATTTGCATAATAATGTGGGACTGTTGCAGGTAGAATGATTTTTCATCAGCACAAAACAAAATAAATACTTTTCTGTCAAAGCTTTCACAGTATGACCATTAGCACAACCAACAAAACCGACAGAAAAGACAGTGGAAATCAGCACAGAATCTTTTGTGACAATAAAGAGAGTTTTTCATTACTTCAGCTGTCCTCTGGTCACCAAAGGACTATGTGATAGAAAGCTCGGTTGGAAATTCAAAGTTTAACAAAAGTCTTCTCCCACAACCTTGTGACTTAAAAAAACCAAACAAAAACACAAAAGCTTTAATTGGATCAAAGAATGTCACATAAGATCACAGTTTTGCTACAGCATTTTTCCTGAAACTGGCTCATGCAAGTAGTGAAGTCCCACAATGTAAGGGACTTCTGAAATGATGAGAGGAGATGCCTGCATCCTTCCAAGACTTTTGACTACACAGTAAAGTGACATTTTTCTAGCGGCCATTATTGCCATGTTTACCCACAAAAGAAGGAAAAGATCAAATAATTTAAAGGAAATTAGACAGTCCAATATAGCAGAAAGAGGGAGTTTGTTTTCTTAGCAAGAACAAATAACATCTTCCCTGAACAGAAAACCTTTTCCAGTAGACCCCCTATGCTAGCATGCTAGACTCTCTGTGAAGCAATCAGTCATAAACAAACAGGTAGGGAGCATCCAGTAACTCAAACATAGAGGCAGGAGTACAGGTGAAAGATCTATCGACCTGAACATAAATCTAACGAAGCTGGACCACTGAGAGAGCATGCTCAATAGATTCAAGACTCAAACCCAGCTGGGTCTATATCGTTGCTATTAGCAGAACCACACACAGACTCTCACTGAGTTTTCTCATGATCCTCGAGCCATACGGATAAGTAGAACATGCATCAGAGAAGTAATGAAAAATATGAATGAGTCATTTGGAACAGATCTCTGGCTCTTCCTGATCCTTCAGCAGCTACTGAAATTGGTATTATAGCTTATCAAAACCAACCTGTTTTGGGAAATCGTCTAAGGACTTTGGATCTGAGGATTAGATTTGGCTTTGGCTAGTGGTTTCCAAACAGATTTCTGCTGACACAATCATTTAGCAAACTGTGGAGACCAGAAATGTTAAAGTTTTATGATATAGTACAGTCCTCAACGAGTCAGATACAGAGTTCCTACATAAGCTGACACAAAGGCTTTCATCAGCAGTATTTACTGCTGTGCTGCTGTCAGGATCACGATGGCCCTAAGTATAAGAAAACATTTGCTCTGATAGCCTACAGTCCCAAAACGTTTAGATGCACGTCAGTCCCAAAGGATCCCATTTCACTGTCCTTTCCTTAAACTTTCAGCTCACTCGTACGAATTCCCTAATCTTGAACTGCAGCAACCATAATCCTGCAAAGGAGTTTTGCTGGAATGGTTTGTAGATAAATGCACACTGAATCACAGCTATGCACAAGGCCTTCTGAAGAACCTGAGAACACAGATCATGGTGTTTGAAAACTAAGTATACTTCAACTGCATTTTTAAGAGTTACAAACAATTTCTAGTAAAATGTACAATATACATACGCTCCAGTTATTTGAGGCAGGGATGTATGTAGATACTGGAGCAGTGCCAGAGTTACATTATGAGTCCAAACATCATCTGGAGTCCCTGTTGAAGAAAACACTGTTCCTGAATCTAAAATTCCCAGTAAGTTCTGTGCTCCAAATAATTCTGTGCTCCAAATTTGGAGCGCAGAACTGAGACTCACTCTCAACATCTTCTGGTAAGTGACAAGATGACTTCCTAAGAAGCATTGGCTGTAAAGGTGTATATCTCAAATGTAGGAATGTTTCAGTTAGATCTTGGTAAGTTATTCGCTGTGGAGTTGATGTTCATCTCTAAAGGTAAGTGAATCTCTTCAGTTACCTGGAGATTCTAGGTCTGATACTGCAGATCCCAACCACTACATATGTAGTTCCCATGCACTGAACATACTGGGACGGGAAAGGAGGATGTTTCAAGACTAAGACACAAATTACTGCACGTATTTGAGGAAAAGGATTGCTGAAGAAAAGGAAGCAGAAACAAAGAGCAACACAGCAAGGGGTAAGGATACCTCTGCACCCTTCAACTAGGAAAGATGCAAATTGGATCTCTTTCCCATCCAGTCCTGGACGAGCACCTTACAATGACTTCCACAGCACCACAGGGCATTTCCACGCTAGCATGGCAGTTGGGAGTTGGGATCAGGAGTGTGCTTCTGCAGAAACTCCCCCGTGTCCCCACTAACGGCACTTCAGCAAGCATCACAGGTAAGTGTCAGGGAACATGAACTGGATGAAACCAAACATGAAAATGTGTCTCAGAAATGCACCTACTGCACTCCACATGTAAACCAGCAGTAGTAAATCCCTGGCACACCGTATTAGACTTTGTGTGAAACAAATCCTTCTGAAACACATATTATCAAGCCTTCTCCAACAACTGTTCTCTAAAAAGCTGCTTTAACTCATCTGCACTACTTTGATAAAGTAAACACTGCCTCAGCACACCATCTAGAATGGGTGCTTACAAAAATGTTCTGAAAGGAAACAGGGAGGTAAAAGAGCAAAGAGATCGGAGTAGCTTGGTATCAAACAATTTTTACTGATAGCAGTGAGCAGATGTTGCTTCAAGCTCAGCTTCTGTCTGCCAAAGTCTTCCCAGATGCCAAGAAAATGGCTCAAGGAATGCAGAGAGGCAGACAGGCTTGGTCCAGCTAGACTCTTAATGTGAATGCCAAGATAGTTAACTTCCCAGAAAAGCCACGCTCTAAGAAAACTGAAATAGGCAGGAGATACCTGCAAACATCTATATTACGGTTGTCTCCTGTCAGGGAACTCTAATGATCATGGTCGTTAGTGGAATTGGGATTATTTCACTAGGCAGGCACAGCTTTTATTTTGAGAATTCCTCCACAGAAGCTACTAAAATAAAAGGGCTAAATCAACAGTCAGTAGAAGAACATACTCATTTTACACAAGTTTCACTTTACTGAAGGAGAAAAAGCAGGCATATTTCCCTACTTGAAGGGCAGGCAAGTGAGATTTGTTTGACTGATAGGGGAAAGGGAAGGGGAAAACTCCAGTTGATTCTTTAATTAAAAAGAGAGAAATCAGTAAATTTGATTTAAACACTGCTAAATATGTGATGTATTAAACCCCTACCCCAAAGAAGGAGCTCTTTTGAAGCTTTTCTTTCTGCTTTACTTATGTGATTTTCTGAAAAACCAAACCAAACCAAACCAAACCAAACAAACCACCCCAAAACCAAAAACTAACAGTTTTGGAAAGACTGCTCAGAACAGTTTGTGTAACAAGCTAGAATTGCCTGTTGATGTTGTCCCCTCCCCTGCTTTTTAAAATAAATTGTATTGAAGACTCGTGAATACTGCTATTTTCTTCTCACTGCAAAGGAGGAGTGTTGAATGTGAACCCTGTATGTTAGGTGATATGAGTATCAGAAGTATAAAGACAGCTTTGCTAGGAACAAGTAGAAACTAGATGCATTAGTGTTAAAGATTTCCAGTATCTCCATGAGCACTGCATTAGCTTCGCTTAAGGAATCCATTGTGGGTCCTTTGTAGAAACCAACCCATGTTAAAAAGTGTCACAGCAAACACTTTATGGCAACTCAGCAAGCAGCAGTAACTGTGTGTCTTACTTTTCTATTGTAGTTCCCATGCAGAGTAATGTAGCTGCTAAACACTGACAGGAGTTTTGTAAAACTACCTAAATATGCACAGTTATGACTGTGCCCTTTCTTAATCTCCTACAGTTAATTTGAAACCAGGGACTATTTTTGAATACACTTATTTCCAGAGGACATTACCCTGGACCTGTCTACACCAAGTTTGGTTTCCCACCATTCTGTCTCCATCCACCATCCACTCTGTTCCTCTAAGTCTTGACTAACTTTAGAAACTCTGTCATCATCAAGTTCTTGCACAGTAGTTCTCTTCTTCAGATTCCTAACAAATAAATACAAGTCTCAGTAACGATCTGTAGACAGCCAGTCCTCAACTTCTTGTTTTGCAAAATTAAGTAATTCTATCTGAATCACCTCACTATGATAATTAACTAAATAGCTTTTTTTTTTTTAAAAAAAAAAAAACCACAAACCTGCACTACACAGAAAACACGCCCCCCCCCCCAGTTTTACTAACTCAGTCATGTAAGACTGCAGTCCTTCATGACAAATGCCATAGGCATGTAATGGTTATGAGCTGCTGGGATACAGGATGAACTCAATTTACATTACAGTACAGCAATTTCAAACTCAGCACCATTAAGTGCAATGATACACTTACATACGCTGGCACAGGACCAGTAGGGCTTTCATTACCTTTTAACATGTATTACTGCTCCCTCTTCAGAAGAGGGTGTTTCCTTTTGGCAATTCCCCTTTGCCACACGTCTCCCAGCAAATGCCATGGTCCATGGGTCCCAGTCTGTGGGTCTTGTGAGGCCTAAGATCAGCACAGGCTAATACCATTCTTCCATCACTGAGCTTTTGGAGGCTCAGTAGTGAAAGGTCATAAAGATCTATTTATTCCCATTTTGGCTTTGACTTCAGCACAATTTTCTAAACAAGTAATTTTGTAAATTTTACAGAAAGTTTTCTGATTTCTCAACCTGAGGTTTCTTACACACAGGGTTGCACCTTTTCTAAAGGAATCCTAGACTTAAGGCTGAACTGAAAATCCTGGAGCTCCTTGCTAAACCGATCAGCAGGTGGAATGGGAGCAGCTGAAGCACGTTGCTTCTCACTGAAGTGCATTAAGACCTGAACCAGCAGGATGGCACAGGTGGCAGAAGTAAAATTCAAGTCCACTCTCTGGATTCTTTGGAGTGACTATCAAAGAGGCCGTCTAGCACAGTAGTCACAGTGAGTTTTAGAGTATGGATATCCGTATCCATAAGACACACAGACTCTCTTCACACAAACTAGACGCAGATACAAAATCACACTGAGTTTGAAGATGCGACAGGGAGAAGTAGTAAGTTCTCTCTTCATCAGCCTGAGCATTTTGATCTGCAATCTTATGTTTTTATGCTCGTTATCCAAGAACACATTCAACCACCATATCAAAGCTGAATAGCCACCAATGGGACGAGTTGTCCATCTCCAACATGATCACACGCACAGCTAAGGATGTTCTTGGGAAGATTACAGACCTTTCTGCTAGATTCTGATTGCCTTGCCTATACCTCAGCTTCTTGCAGTGGTCAATGGTAAAAACCGAAACCCCACTGGGGCAATCTCATATTCTGCTTTTGAGGGATTTTTTAACAAATTGTGATTGCTTTGCCTTTCCTCTCTGACTATTCAGACAAAGCTTAATGCTGGTCCCACTGGAAATACCCGGCTTCATGCACACTTTTTAATGAAAATGTTCTACTTGGATTTTCCAGGAGAAGTTTTTGTTTCAAACCAAAATGAAGATACAAATAACAAAATGTCTGTCCCAAGAAACAAAAGTCCTTGTAACCACTCAGCAGTTTCTACTGAAATCCCACCAATCTTCTTATTTCTTGATAAATGGGGGCAGCCAAATCTTTGGCTTTTTGTGCTCCATCCTCTAAAACCTTTATCAGGTGGGATTTGTCTTCCTGGAGTTTCTTGATTTCCTTCCTGATAGGTGCAAATTTTTGAATAACTGACTCTGCTACCACCATTTTGTAGTGAGCAGTGTCAAGACCAGCAGACTGGTGCAGCACTTCTTTGATGCTAAGCCCCGTTACTGCAGCATGAATGGACACCAGATTGGAGACACCAGGGCGACTGGCTGGGTCGTAGGTCACCTCAGAGGTAAAGTCAGTCACTGCTTTGCGGAATTTCAGCACTATTTCATCAGGGCTGTCTGCTATGTTAATAGTAGCTAACTTCTGTGGGTCTGACTTGGACATCTTCACTGTTGGATCTCTGAGGGATTTTATTTTCTTTGTTTTGCCTTAAAAAAAAAAAAGGGAATAATTATGAACACACATAGACAATGGTTTCTTATGACAATTGCCAAGAACACTGTAGCAGCATGACAAAGTTCTCTGTTTATCCTTGCTTAAAAATGAGTTGTGAGTATGCTCCTATTTAGTCCTTATGCCCTCTGTGTCCTTCTAACCCACCTTTCTCCCATAAACTAAAAGAAAGCCTGCTCCATTTCTCCCCTCTTCACTAAGCAGAAACTTCTGAGACACTTCTGAATAGTTTCTGTGGCTACATGCCAATTTTCCCCCAAAACTCTCTCCTCCCTTGTATTCCTGGCACTGGGGACAAGTTACCTAGAAAGCCTGGACTGCACACTACTGAAAGGTTCTGTAACAGTGAAGAAACAGGTTGAATCCACTGGTAAAAAAGAATCCCAGAACAGTTAATCTCCTTACTTTGGGAAACTCCTCCACTCAAAATCTCTTGGTAATTCTCCTAATTATCAATACAGTTATTAAAAGTTCCCTAACTGAGCACTAACCAGCTCTGTTAGAGGGAAAATACTGTTCAGATAAGAGAGGTGTGAGTATTGTACAAACTACTAACATATATACACGTACGTGAAACCAAAGTAGCATTAGGGGAATATTGCAAAGTATTGTCTTTAACCCAAACTGTTTCAGTCTTTCACCAAGTAACACCATTCATGGACTACACAAAGTATCACTAATCTAGAAAGTACTCACATCAATTGTTTTTAGACACCTAATAACAGCCAACTAAACTATCTGTGTACTCCTCCTAGATGGCCTATGTACTCAGTGGAAGGATAAGTCTTCTTCCAGGGTACAGTTCAGACTGCCCCTGAAAGTGCTCTGTTCTGAATCATCTTTTGGAAAAGTCTGTCTCTTTTTTGTGAATTTGAAGGAGTCCAGGTAATCTAACTGCCTACAGCTAGCAAGTTTGAATAGGTTCCTAACTCCTCCTTTCATTTGGGATCTTTCATTGGTTTGCATATACTTTTAAACTTATGAAGGTATGTTTTTTATGTGAAAAGTTTTGGGTTTCTGTTTTTGGTAGGCGTTGGGGTTTTTTTTGTTTGTTTTGTTTTGTTTTTTTTCTGTTTTTTTTCCCAAATTGAGCTTTTTATTTCCTGAGAAACAGTCTCACCTGCATCATAGGCTATGTTCAGCTCCTCATTACAGTGCTTAGTATTTAATTGTTCATTGAAATGGCAGAGCTTGCAATACCTAGTATTCTATAAGCTCCACTCTGGGTCTAACATCATTTTTGTCACTGAAGCTTGAAAACTGAGAAAGGTTTATTACTGCCTGTCTTTTCTAAGGTGAGAGTTCCTTGCCCTTTTGGGGGCGAAGGTCTCTGCTGTGCATTCCTCTACATTACTTACAACAAAGATGCAATGCTTCTTCCTTGCCCAATTCTTCACGTTTCTTAACAAACATGCCATTTGCGCCATCTGACTCCTCCTCACCCCCCGGCCTATGACCTTATAGCTCAAAAATGGCTGAGAAGATTTTCCTTATAAGTCTCCCTAAGATCAAAAATGGAAAGTCTAAGCTCTGTAAGAGACCCTTACTGAAACAGACAGATATATATTAAACACACTTAAAAGATTTTTTTGAGCACTGGACCAATAAACCTACACACTGTTTAGCATGCTTAATGTTAGTATCTACCACTCAGACACTGAAGAATTCTGCTGGCTAGAAGTCTCTTGTCTTGTTGCTAACACGTCTCCTGAACTAGCAACATGGAGCAGAGACCCTACTCTTAAAAGGTCCAATATTTGAAGAGCAAGGCTGACTGGCAGCAGCAGAGTACATCTGGCCCCCTGGACTAGAATACCAGACGTCACACACATTCCTCTACTGGGGATTTCTAAAGCCTTATGTCTATCTTGGGAGTTCAATTTCACAGCCTCTATTCTCTTGTTGTCAGTTTTTAATTTTCTACTCCCTTAGCACCAGTTTGCTCCCTTTTCTTGGTCCCTGAAACTATTTCCACAATATTTAAATCCATCTTCAACCCTGAAATGCAGTTAAGGGGGAAGAAAAAAAAATAAAATAACCAAGACCAGCTCACTTAAAATGGCTTTGGGCACAGGAAAGAATTCTCCATATTTCTTGTTGAAATGTTGTGCTATATCTTGGGCTAGTTCCAGGTGCAGGACTTGATCTTCTCCAACGGGAACATGTGTCGACCTTTTAATAAAAGACAGATACAGGAAACTGAGCAAAGCTCTCTTGTTCTGCTAAAATGTTACTCAAGATTGTCACAGTTTCTGCCATGACTGAGGGCCAGGTTGAGCCAAGCACTCAGTCCCAGATACATATAGGTGCTGTGGGAACAAGATCCCAGACTGACTGTATCCCAGGATGAGTCTGCTTTTTGTGCTGAACTGAAACATATCTCCAAGGGCAAAAATAGCCCTTTGCAAAAACATACATGGTAAAGATACCAATAAGAGCAAATCATTAAACTCAGCTTAAAGAAAGGTAATATCTCCTGCTATCTCTTTAGAGATCAAAGAGCTTGCGTTACAGTGTGTGAAAAAACTAGGAAAGATATGCAAGGCATAAAGTGCAAGCACCTTGCCTTGTCAAGTCTCAGGAAAACATAACTGTAGATGAGAAGTTAGTATTGTGGATTTATCAAGGGAAGGGAAGAAGAGAGCAGTTCTTCCTCATGGGTCACCATTGTGTAGATATCATGTGGGCCAGTGTCTCTATTGCCACAAGTGTTATCATTCATAGATTAGAACTGTTAGGATCAAAGGATCATTTGATCTGCTGTATTGAACTCAATAGCTTGAATGCAGTTCTGGAGAGAAACACAATCTTCACCAGAGGACATGAGGAGGTAAAGAATCCATTACTTCCCCTGATGATTCTTTCCCACAGTTAATCATACTCGCTAAAAATGTATGATTCTTTTAGATGAGGCAGACTTGAAGTCTTGCCAACTTTTGATTACTCTCCCTTCCCCCAGCAGATTTTTTTTCTAAGGCTGTGGGGTATTCAGCTCTGAATCCTGGATATGTTCCAGTGTAAGAAAGTTCACTATGCATCTTTTAAGTTCCCAGAAAATTTCAGTTCAACACGGTACTCCTTCCTTCCGATTCTGAATTACTGGGCTGACATCCAAGAATCAATTTGCCCACCTTTATTCTCCAACAAATAGTCAGCAAGGCAACCTAAAAACAGTTACAGTAGCCAATAGGAAATCACAGTGGCCTACAACTAACAGAAAGAAAATCAGTTACCATAATCAATATACTTTAAGCAAGTCAAAAGAAATGCTTCCATATGCCAGAATGGTTCCATATTCACAAAGTTTGCCACTAAACAGAAAACATATTGTCTTTATAAATGCCTCTGTATGATTATTTGCTGTTTTTTTTTTTTTTTTAATATTTCTGTCCTACTGCTATTTTTATTCCTTTATTCCTTTCTGTCATATTTACCTTCTGTCCATTTTCCTGTCCCTCTGATCCTTGGTTCACCTGAATTAGTGCTGTTTCTCCCCCTCCCTCCAGCTCTTAATTCTTCTTCATGAGTGCTGTTCCCTTCCTGTGTTTCCATTTCTCCCTGATTCTTGTTCCCTATATTATGTTTTTATATTAAAACATTTCTTATTAAAGATATTATGTCAAATTTCTTCAAAGAGATATTGTTTCTCTTTCAATTCCTTGTTTTGTGCTCTGTCTGGACAGCCTGCTCTTAATACACATGGTAGCAGTCAAACCACAGGCTTCTTATTAGAGGTGGAAGAGACATACGTGGTTTAGCTCATTCAAAACAAGGTTATTTTTGATAGTTGTCTATATTTCACCCTTAAACACTGCTTCACAATCAAATGGGACTCGCTGCTTAGAAGCTTATTTTAATGTTCAAATTAATTTTGACTTCCGATTGCTTCCCATTATTTTCAGTTAAAATTCAAGCGAATTAGAAGTATCATCTACTAGTCTTCTAACATTACTGTTTTCCCCTACTACTGATCACTTAGGATTAAATTTCTCTAGATACATTTTTCTGGGTTAACAACTGGCTAATCTTGGTTACTCTGTCCTCCTGAAGTCCCTGTCGTCATAGTTCTGTATTACTTCTCTCTCCCAACAAATATTCACAATTTCACTTCAGAACAATTCCACAAAGTACATACTCTCAGAACATAAAAATAGTTAATATCTAGTTTATTGCCTCTAATATTTACCAACTGAGACAGTTTAAAACTGATTGTGAAATACTATCAGTCATGACAATGAGTTATATCAGCTATGCAACAAACTTATCTATGCTGAGACACCAGTCCCTCGTTAAGGCTGTATTTGCATTGCAGTACATAGTACACCACAGAGAAAACTGAGCTAGCCCAGGTACCACAAGGTACAGTAAATTATGCACTTTTTCATCAGTATCAACAGGCCTACACAGAATCCCACACTAATATACAGCCAGATTAAGTATCTCTACAGTGATACTGCATAAAATAAAGCGTAACTACTTAAAAAGAAATATGCATATGCATGTGTGTGAACATGTAATATGTATAACTAAACATCAACGCATTACAATTCCCTAAGAATTATTCTGAATTGACCAGCTTTTTCTCTTTACAGCCCTGTCAGTTGCTTTCAAACCAGGCTAGACTTCAACCAGCCACTTGAGAGGTAAAAAGCTGTCATCCATTTCTAATCTTCTGATCTAATCACACCCAGCTCCCCCACTTAGTAAGTTAGCATGTTGACCTGACAAACGTTCATTCTAATGCAGCTGAACAGACATTGCCCATGGGCTCACATTCTGCCTCTTACTTGTACAGCAAAATATCTGCTGCTTGAAGCACAGGGTAAGTCAACAAACCAACAGTTCCTTCATTATTCTGGCTGGCACGCTTCATCTGTTTGCAAGAGAAAAACAGAGAGGAATCACACTTTTGGCTAGTGTTATCAAAGTCTGTGATTTTATTTACTTAGAATTCCAGCTAATTTGAGTAACCTATTGTGTAACTCTAGAGGAAAGTGTGCCATGTAAAATCTGCTCCTTGTGAGTACACATATTCTATTTTACATCTTCTATTTATGAATTTTCCTACACTGTTCTGATATTGTACTGGGGAGAAAACACAGGCTCGTGTTTTCTTTCTGTTTGTAACCTCACTAACAGAAAATGATTACAAACACAAGCTGGTTTGTTACAGTTATTATTGATAACATCTATTTTTAAAACAAAATTTTCAGCAATAAATTTTTGAAACACTTTATAACAGAGATATAAAAAGGCATTAATACCTGTGTTTCACAGAAAAGAGATCAAAACATAGTGATCACACACAGTCACCAGGAGAGTCGGTGACAGCCAGGAGAACCCAGAGTAGAGAGGCAGAGTCCAGCATTCTCTCCCTTGGTCCCCACAATCCATCCACTCTCCTGAAGTCCTTTACTGCTTTAGGATATGGATCATTTAAATCAAGATAGTCAGGTTACAGATACTAATTCTGTTTTAGCAATGGCATGTATACTTTTTTGCTTTTTACCATAGTTAAATACACTAAAGCCCTTAAATTAAAATCTTAATCATTTCATTAAGACTATTAAAATATCTTTAGATTTTCCTCACCCTCTAATACAGATCCTGTCTTCTGTCTACATCTCTAAGTGTCTAAGGTTTAGGGGACCTAATTTGCAAAGCCTAGCACCTGTAACACCTATCTGTAGATTGGAAAGTCAATCCAGTCAAAGTTGGATTTAAGAGCTTGACTTTAGAACCTCAGGTTTGAAAAGGTTGGCTTTAATCTATGCCATGTATTAACGCTGGTTGCTGTATTCAAGTTTTACTGTTTTTATTTAATTAAGAAGAAAAACAGGAAAAAAGAAAGCATCTGGAGGTATTTAAGACTGCTCTGAACTCTGCAAGCCAAACTGCTCTTAAGATTTTTTTTTTTTTCCTTTTTGATACTTCTCTCTCCTGTCTTTTGGTTTTTCTGCTTACTAAATGCCAAAATAAAATACAACAAAATAAAATGCAAGAACTCTGTTGACGCAGTCATGCTGATGCAGCACTAAGATGAACATCTGAAACTTGTAAAGGCAAACATTTAAGGTGCATTAATTTTATCACTCATATTAAAAATGTTTAATATTTATAATTTCTATACTCCTCTTCCAACACATGCTTCTTTTGTATCCTCTTCCATAAAATTTACAGAACAGTCACTCTTCATGCTGGAAAAAGAAAAGCTGTTTATGGAACTGCTTAATTATCAAGGCTCAAGGTTTCCAGTGTAATATCTTATTTTGCATTATTAAATAAGCATTGAAATAACTCCAAGCATTCTAGCAAAATCAGTTCAACACCACCAAACAAATCTCCTATTTAGTACACTTTACACAAGTTTCTGCCAAAAATATTATCCTCTAGCTTCCAGTAGGAAAACATTAATTGATAGCAACAGACCTGGAAAGACACATTTTCCTCTTTCCACCATAGGACTAGAGAATTACTTAAACCTAAAACAAGGAGAATCAAGATACAGTTGGTACCTCACAGATAACAAGTATTTCAAGGACCACAGTTCTGAATTCCATATATTTCCTTTCAATTTATGAAACTGTCCATACCTTCCACTGGGGCAAGCGTAGCAGACGTGGCATGTTAGTTAAGCACCCAAGAATCCAGGCAAGTTCTGTATGCTCAGGAACCTGGAAGTGTGAAGTCAGAATATATTTTAATCTTCTGCATTTATATACATATCTTCTCAAAATCAATACAGATAAATAGTATCATAGATCAGAAAACCATTTTATCTATTATTATTTCAGGAAGGTCAAGTAACAAGTTAATGGAAAGTTTTGGACACCACATGAATTGAATGCACTATGCTCAAGCAGCATAGCAAGACTCTTGATCCTGTCCACTCGTATTCTACAGAAGAAAATGTGTTAGCAGTAACAGAGTTGAACTTACATATAAATTAACCAACTCCTGGCCACTGTGCCACAGCCTCCCCACATCTTGAGATAATACATTAATAGTTACAAAACCTCTCAGTTTCAGTGCCATTAAGTTACCCAAGCTTAATTTCTTCTGCATCAGGACCCTGAATGCACTAATTACTTTTAATTGTCCTGACTAGCCTCATCTGAGCCCTCTACCCACACCCTCCATGGAAAGAGGAGCCCTGTTTAAACTCAGGCCAGGCTCCCTCAGTCCTTGCTTGAGCTCCATTACATGCATGGCTGGCAGTATAATCATAGAATGGTTGGGGTTGGAAGGGATCTTAAAGATCACCTAGTTCCAACCCCCCCGCCCCGGGCAGGGCCCTCTTCCCCCAGCCCAGGGTGCTCCCAGCCCCGTCCAACCTGGCCTTGAACCCTTCCAGGGAGGGGGCTTCCTACAACTTCTCTGAGCAAGCTGCTCCAGCGTCTCATCACCCTGAAAGAATTTCTTCCTTATATCTAATCTAAATCTACCCTCTTGCAGTTTAAACCCACTATCCCTCAACCTACCACTACACTCCCTGATAAATAGTCCCTCCCCATCTTTCCTGTAGGCCCCCTGGAAGTACTAGAAGGCTGCTATAAGGTCTCCCCGGAGCCTTCTCTTCTCTAGCCTGAACAGCCCCAACTCTCAGCCTGCCCTTGTAGAGGAGGTGCTCCAGCCCCCTGATCAACTTCATGGCCCTCCTCTGGACCTGATCGAGCAGGTCTATATCCTTCTTACACTGGGGGCTCCCGAGCTGCACAATAACTGCAGGTCCTTCACAGAAGCCTGATTTAACAGCTAAGGAAGAAGAAGAGCCAGATTGCTGCTCCACAAGGCTGTGGCTGCAGACAGCCACAAGCCAGACAGGAATAGTTACCTCCCTGACCACGACAATGTCCTGCAGTATTTAATCAGGTTGGGGTGGTGATGGTGACAGCCTGGTGATCATCAGACAAAGAAAGGTAATTTGTCACATTTGAGGTCAGTGCAGGAAGCCCACTGAGAAAAATCAGGGCAGCAGGGACACGGTCGAGCACAGGTACACTGTGATGTAGCTCAGGTGCAGACTGGGGGCCCAAGCTTACGTAGAGCTCCAGGAGCATTTGGGCAGAAGGTGAGTGGGTGGAAGGTCCAGTTGAGGCTTGTCAGGGCTTTGGGTGCACCAATAGGTCTTAATAACCCTGACCTGTCTGCAAAACAGGGGTAGCAGCTAAGGTTGTGCGTCAAACCTCACAGTACAGCTTGAATTGTCAATTTATTTGTCCCTCAGTTCTGCAAGCCTATCAAAACTAATACTGATCTGCAGGTGAAACACAATGATCAGGCCCCCACATACCCCTTGATACAAGGGTGGTTTGAAAAAAATGAGAGAGAAGGAAGACTCCATTTAAGCTCATACCACAAACTCTTCATTTAACATTCAGGGGAGACTGCTGTTATAGTGGAATTTTAATATTTTCAGAAAGACATTAGACAGAGCAATTGTCCCCCTCCTGCTAAGAGGAAGACTTTCTACAGGCAGAGACAAGAAATTTGCTGTGCAACAACTTCTGTTCAAGGAATCCATGTTTAGCTTCTTGACATATACCCTTTAGTTTTTGCATTTCCAATATTCATTTTAGGATTAGCAAAACAGGCAAGCATTGCTGATGCATACACTATTCTTTAATTTCTTTCCAGTCATTTTGGTCTGTTGCTAGTTAGCTATATATAGGATAATAATAACAAAAATAGAGGTGATCTACATTCCGCTCCTTTGCTTACATATTTCACTCTTCTCAATATTGGCACATTTGGATGTTTAAGAAAATGCTAACCATCTCAAAGATGTTCAAAGTTTCATGCTTGCAACACAGTATAACAACCCAGGTGTAAAGAAATAAAAAGTGTTTGTTTACAAGTAAGAATTACTAGCATTGTTAATGGTAATTCCTTTGTTGTCACATTTAAAATATAGTAATTTCCTAGCTGACAGTCATTAGACTATTTCAGTTGTCAATGCTGTATAAAGGTAACTGACCTCAAGACAACAGCTAAGTGATCAGAGATATGAAATATTCCAGGTTGATTCTCTTACCCTTCTTTCTACCTTTCCCCAAGTTCTTTTTTTTTTTTTCTTTTTTTCTTTTAATTTCCTTATGCTTATTTGACCTACAGTCTTCAGTGCACAAGACAAAGTACAGCAAGATGCACCAAACTACCTTCTGCAAGATACAAAGGGTAAACAGAGTTTTATAGAAAATATTAAACTCAAGACCCTCATTTCATTTAGAAGGAATCATCATATAGTTCAAAGTTCTCATTCCTTTCTTCTAGTCATGGACAGAGAAGAGATGGTGCTCTGTTGCACTTGTGTTGACAAGAACTCCCTTTAAAAGCTATGGAGTCATTGATCCAGCTCTGCCACAGCCAAGACTGCACGCGTGTTTCACTGCATCAGAGGCTTTGACATTACATCAGTTACCAAAACACCAAGTGATCTAAACAGCATTTGTTGAGTTGAATCTGAAGTTCTGGGTCCTAACAAGTTATACTCGCTTCTAATTCTCAAACACATAGTCCTTTCTTAAGTAAGGCTGGAGTGCTGAATACCATGAAGAAAGCATCTGACAAAAGGGGGAGAAAGTACAAAAAAGTGCACAGAAGGGTAGAGATTTCAGTGGGAAAAAATTTCAGTACTGGAGCCTAATGAGTTAACGTTCATCACCCAAATTGCAGTAACTGACTGTATGTTGGTCTGTGAATCAGGAGGTACTAGGCTTAAACCACAAATCATTTGTCAGACTAAATCATGGTTTAAGCTACTGTGTTTTACTTGGCAAGAGGGGCGGGTAATTGCTGCATTTGGTTGGTCACCGTGCATCAGCTCAAATGTGGTTACTCATTGCTCTACAGTACTCCTTCACTTTGACTGGATAACTTTGAATATGAAGGAACTGGAAGAAGTGAAGATCTATATAATGCCAGTAAAATAAAGGCCCAGTCTACTCTTCCTTTCTGGCACTGAGCAATATCAATAGGCCACAATTAGAAAAAGCCATTCTCTCAGACAAACTCAGTCAGCCTCCTGCCCAGAGTTTAAAATTTAGGGCAAATATCTTCATTAAACAACCAAAACATAAGAATCTAAGAAATAATATGCTGGATCACAACAGAGGTAGCTGTAGCCTAGCACTCTGTTTCTAGGAGTAGCAAGAAGAGGTGGCATTAGGGCAAGCACATGAGCCTGTCACTTCCTACAGTATTTTCCCCAGCATCCATAAATGTTGTACTAGGGAATATTGGAAGACATTATCCCTGGCCCAGTCCTGTCAGTATCTGTGTTCCCCATGAATGTGTAATCCCTTTCTGAACCTGCTGATACTGCCCACTTCACAACCTCATGCAGCAACAAGCTTCAGAGGCTCAAATCTGATGTGTAAAGAAGTAATTTAATTTATCCACTAAACTCTTGACTAGTTTGGAATGTGTGCTGGGTTTGTGTGTGGCAGGGTTTTGGTAGTGGAGGAGGGGATCTACAGAGGTGGCTCCTGTAAGAAGCTTCTTGAAGATCCCCTGGCTCCAAGCTGGACCTGCCTCTGGCCAGGGCCGAGCCAATTAGCAATGGTGGCTGCGCCTCTGCAATAATGTATTTAAGAAGGGAAACCTGAGGAAGAGGAGTTGTGAGGGAAGTACCTACACAAACATCGAGGTCAACTGAAGAAAGGAGGAGGGGGAGGTGGTGAGAGGGCAGGCTATCCCCCTGCAGCCCATGTAGGTCACCAGTGGAGCAGATGCCCACCTGCAGCCCATGGAGGACCCCACGCTGGAGCAGATGACTGTGCCTGAAGAAGGCCAGGATTCTGAGGGAAGCCTACGCTGGCGCAGTCTGTTGCTGGGAGGACTGCAACCTGTGGGAAGGACCCATGCTGGAACAGTTTGTGAAGAGCTGCAGCCCATGAGAAGGATTCACAGCAGAGACGGTTCATGGAGGACTGAGGAGGAGTCTTCCTCTCCCTGAGGAGGAAGGGGCGGCAGAAACAAGGGGTGATGAACTGACCGCAACCCCCATACCCTGCGCTGCTGAGGGGGAGGAGGTAGAGAAATTGGGAGCAAAGCCGAGCCTGTGAAAAAGGGAGGGGTTAGGGGGAAGGTGTGTTTAAGATGTGGTTGTATTTCTCATTGTCCTACTCTGTTTGATGGTGGTGGTCAAATTAAATTGATGTTCTTTTTCTTCCCCAGTCAGGTCTGTCTTTTCCCTGGGACCTTAATTGGTGAGTCATTCCTCCCTGTCCTTGTCTTGATTCCTCAGACTTTTGTTTTATTTTCTCCTCCCTATCCCTGAGGGGGAAGGAGTGAGTGCCTGCATGGTACTCAGCTGCCCTCTGGACTCAAACCATGACAGAATGCCACTCTTCCTTGTACTGAACAGTTTGGTGAACAATTCCACATTCAGTTTATCCAGTGCTTTTCTGATTTTGTAAACTTTGATTACATCTCCACCTCAGCCTTCTCCTCTTCACATTGAAACATCCCAGACTACTAAATTTTTCCTTCTAAAGCAGCTACTCTAAAGACAGCTACTCTATCCCCTGTAGCATTAATGCCTCTTTGTATCACCTCCAATTCACTTTACCACCTCCTCCTTGAGATGCAGACACTAAAGCTCTACCCAATATTCAAGATATGTGCACACTACGGTTTTATATAGTGACAAAATATCTTGATCAGTGAGTCAGTAGTACAAATCCAGTAACACATTTTCTGTTACCTACAAGGATTTTTATTTCCCCATAGTATTATGGAGAGAGGCAATCTATCCAGTAAATTCAATGAAATTAAATGAAACAGAAAAAAGACATCTCATCTTTCTGTCAATCTGTCAAATGATTTTCAGTTGTTTTCTGTTGTGTTAGGTAGCATTTATTGTGCCATCACAAGGAAGACCTTTGTCAAAGAAGCACCACTTTTTACACAATTTTCATGAAAAAGAGTAGGACTGTCAGACAGGTCTTTTGCTTTTTCCCTTTATTTTTTTTTTTTAAAAAAAAGGATTTTTTTTTTTTTTTTTTAAATACAGCTATGACTCTAGAAAATAGAAGTGTCTAGAGTTCCAATGAATTAAGGTTATTCTGTGTATAGTTAACCCAGTAAAAAACTTAGTTTGTTCTGTATTTTAAAATCTGACAACAGAAGTACCCTCTAGAGCTATAACATACTTTAGGAATGCCCCACCTTCCCAAAAGAGAACAGATAATAAATAAATAAGCTTAGCTCAGCTCCAGTGAAGACATCAGTTTCTCAGCAGTGCCCTCTTTCCCAAATACCCCAGTATAAAGATACTACAAAACACAGAAAACCAGAATTACATCTCCAATGAACAAAACTCACAGCCAGTCACAGTTCCTGAACTGTATGTCAGACCAACCTCCAATAATGTCACAATCTTTGGTAACTCTGAAAAACAGCTATCTAATCCATTAAATCCTTTATGTCAACTCCAGCTACATTTGTGTCCTGAAAGAACAGTATGTTTTCAATATAAACATTATTTTCTCAGGAAATATTTATTGCAGCTTGGCTGAAAATATTTAGAGGACTAAGTCTTGTAAGTCCTCTATTTATTGTTTCCCTTACAAAGCCAACTATTTCCCTATTAGCACTTTTCACAAAAAAGCTTAATCGGATCTATATAGCGACACCCCCTCTCCCGCTTTTTAGAAAGCCCAAATCATATTCTTTACTTTTCTCGGCAAATACATCAAGTTCCTCTCTTTTTTCCTGCTCCATGCTCTTACCCACTTTAACAGAGTTTTCTTTCCTAATCTGTTACGAGTCTGTAAAAACCATCAACATTTCTCAAAGGGTCGAGATGGTCATCTCTGCCATTACCAGCGACACATTTCCTCCTTCAATTTCCATTGCTTTAAGCATCCCCCACAACCTGGCTTACTAATCACTAATCAAAGAGTTATTTCCAGAACAACGACTTACATTCCTTTTTTGCAGTCCAACAAGCCTGAGTCTGCATAGTCAGATTCCGTTTATTTTTTTAAAATCACACTTATTTAACAGAGGTGACCACTTCCAAATGATAATGAGCAGTTATCCAGAAGGCACAAACATCTCTATTTCTTCACCTGGCTGAGTGCCCTGCCCCGTTCCTCCTTCTTTACAGGCAAATAGCTTCTTAATTCACTTGTGCAGCCATTTGACATTATTAAAATCAGATCACAATTTACACTTAGATCATCTCTGGGGCATTATATGCCGAAGTACAACCTCAGGGCTTCTCCCTGCAGATCTATTACTTTGTCATTGATCCTAGCTATTCCCTACCAAGTTATTGCTGCTATTCCCTGGCCACAGACACAGTTGATGATATATAAATGGAAAACCAATAGCTGCTTTTAGTCCAAGTAATTCTAGATGACTTTTCATGCTGAGACATATAGCTGAAGAGGACAGCAAGCAATGAGATTCAAGAACAATGACAGAGGGAGAGGCATGGATACTGTGAGCAGATCTGAAAGCAGGCAAATCAGCAACATTGGAACCCAGCTTTCTGAGGCTTATTATACCAAGTTGTGTGTTGGCGACTGAAGTGGCTTCCTGCAAAAAGAGCTGCAGTGTTTCATTTTCAAGATGGATTTCCTGAAGTTGCAATGTAGCCCTTCTCTGTAAGGGACTGGAAATTTGCTGCGTATCTGTTACGTGAAAACAGCAATGTAACCTCATTAAGGGCTAAGTTTTAAATGGGCAATAAATTTCCAAGATTTTATTTTGACAGTGTAGAAGACAAATGGGTCTGTGGAGGTAATTTAGATAGCTGTGTACTAAAATAAATCTGAACAGAGGAGGGAAAGTGTCCTAAATTTAAAAAGAAATTAAACTTTTTTTAAAGATTTTTCTATCTTCTAAAAGTACCAGTTAGTGCTTCCAAAAAATCCAGGAGGCCTTTTTGAAGAAAGTGCTGCTCACATTTATTTTTCTTGAATAAGAGGTGACATTTTATGAATGCCTAGGTTTGCAAGCAATACGTTCAAGATACTTGATAATGCATCTCTGTATTATACAGCTGGAGAGAATAGTGGAGCCATAAACAAGACAAAATAGACTGCCTTTGAATCAAATGCACACAGCAACTGAACACCCAGTGAGATACATTTATGACAGAAAACTGACATGGTATCCCAAATTCCTGTTCAAAGAAATAATTCAGTTGTGGGTGGCATAAGTTCATGGTTACAAAGGCAACATCTGATTTAAAGGACATGTTAAGCCATGTATTGAACTGGGGGGTGATTATCTAGCTATCATTGGTAAATTTGTCAGTATTTACAGCTTTCACTATTACTTTTAAACATTTTAATAACTAATCTTTATTTATATTTGGCTAAAACTTACAGAAATAAGATCTGCCTCTCCTTTCCAAAGAGCCTGACCAAGAATATCCCTACTGGAATGAGGTTATACTGGTTACAAACCCAGATAGAGAACAGTAACTTGGCCAAGGCACCCTTTTCCCTCCCTTTATTCATTACGAATTAACTTATTTTCAGAAACATTCTACTAGTCTAATCCATAATACTGTTTGTGTAATTAGTTTGGTGCGTCCAGAAGACTGGTGGAGAGAGGAGCATGTAACAGCTACATAATTGTATGAAATAAGCCAGGTAAATTAAGGAAGAAAGAAAAAAAAAAAAATCCTACTGAACCATGACTTATCTTCCCAGTGAGGTCTAGTTATACCTAGCCCTGTCCTACGGGGGAGAAAACAGAGGGATGAGAGAAGCAGAATAATCTTCTAAAGTAAACAGTCACATACTTCCTCTTATGACAGGAAGTTTTCAATGAACCATGCTAAATTAATGTACTTTAATGAATTTATAAGCTATGATGCAATGGAAGCTTTTAAGCCCCTCAGAAAATTGGACAAGAAATAGCATGAATCCATTCAAACTCAGCCCACAAAACAAAGCAGCTGGATATTTCTGGAAAATAATAGCAGTGAAACAGTTAGTACACACATTCAAATTGTCGTATGTTGGCTTTTGGAGTTAAGGCTAAGACAAATTGGCAAATTCCCACCTCCCAGAGTTACTGTTTCAATTTGCTTGCACACTGCAAGAATACTGCCTCTGATTATACTCAGAAGATAAATCACCATCCAGAAGGCTGAAAACTGCAATTTTCCGCCCAGAAACTGAACATTACGTTGTCCAGAAACTCACAGGACTCTTCAGAGAAGTGTTAGCGCAGCATATCAACCACTGCCTGCTGAATCAACTCTGCTGGAATTTTAGTTTCTCTTGGGACATTTAGCATGTGTCTACTACGATAGGTGGGTGGACAGGAAGAACAGCCTGCGACCACATAAAAGCAACAGCAGTTTCTAAAATTGTTTTGACTGTGAAGCAGATGAGATACAAGATGGTTATGGGCAAGAACTGAAAAGTGTACTCTACCCACCAGGAATCAGAGAAAATGGGTTATACCATATAAGCGTACCATGTGTGCAGATTGCTTACTGTCTTCCTTATTTCCCACCCCCCCACACACCCCCCCACTGTAGTCCTTTTTGTTTTTAATAAAACATTCTAAGTTTTATGAAAGATGACTGGTACAGCTTTTACCAGTTATGGTACAATTTAAGGAATAATATTTGCTCTTTCTTCTGGTATTCTCAGGATATGTTGTATAAGTCATTATTCTGTTATTTCTTTTTTATGCCTCGTAGGCAAAGGCAGCCACTTAAAGCGTATCTTGACATTATTTGCTCTAAGAGCAAAGAGGGTTTCATATATCTTGCAGCTGTGTTCCAAATAAAAAATATATGATTTTTAAATACACATTTATTTTTATTCTTACAGAAACTGTCACTCTTCTACGACTTGTCTTACTACTTAAGAAAATATAATTAAACAAGCTGTAATGAAAGAGCTTCTCTCACTGGGAGGCCATTCTAGTGGCCAACACGTTCCACAATTGTGTTTTCCTAGATACTCTAATTAAATGTGCTTGTTTATAATCCTTCACAGACAATGTGGTTCCAAACACTATCCTAAATATTCATCATCATCTTTCTTCTAAATACTTTAAAGTTATCACCACTTGTTCTCTGTAGCCACTACTTCCCTAAACTGGAGCTCAAGTTTGTATATAGTAATATAAGTGTGGGAGATAATTGGTGAACTGCTATGTATGGAGACCAAATATACAGGCCAGCCATTAACTTATTGTTTATATAGGTTATAAAAAGCTGTAATGTACAAATGGTAGATTCTGAAGCATAGAAAACAAGTTTTCATCAAACTAGCACTTTCCATTTATAGGTAACTTAGCTGTATACCTGGTATGTAAGAACAGAAGCCATATACCCTCTAAGTAATACAATAATAATCAGTCTAAGCAAAATTCCTCTCACTTTTATTTTACTTGCAAGGCAAAGGCATCACTGAAATCAGTTCTGGGACTCCACGACAACTTCACTAAACGTATCCTGATCGTAGCAGCATCTTTTGGATCTAGTGTAAACATGAGAGGTATCTGTTCTCATCACACTTTTTCCCAGCAGTCAATTTGTGATTAATAGCATTGAGTCTTTCGTCTTTTACTTGTATTGGAAAGGATGATAAAATGTGGGAAAGCTCTGAAGGCAGGTATTTCAGATAGCTCTGGATTAGAGATTTGATCTGCATAAACCCTGCTATAAATAAAAGCCTACCGACAGTGAAACCCTTACCAAATGCACATATCTTGAGAAACAAAGTATCAATATTTTTTTTTTCATATGGCAAATATATTCCTGAGAAAGAACATAAACAGCAACAGAAAAGAAATACAGAAAGAGTAATGCAAACAAATAAACAAAAAAAATCCCACCTCTTCAGCAATTCTAGACCATTCCTGCTCAGGTTAATTCAGAGGCAGCAAGAGGACACAGCAGCATTTATAACAGTGACTGAACGAGCAATTCCCTTAATAGGGCTTACCATTACTAGCATAAGTTTTCAATGCAAGAATTTCATTCTGCTATTACTGCTACAGAATCAGAGTGCTACCAGTCATTAGTTGTAGCTGGTTTTGGTGATTAAAACCAAAAGTTCCTATTTCATAATAATTTCGTTATATAACATTTGTTTTAAAAAAATGTTAGAAGCAACTGCAGTAGCACTTCCGTGATCTACAGATCTGGTAATTTTCAAGACAGAACTCAATACAGCAATAACTGTAGAATGTTAATCTACTGAGAACTCTGTCATTTATCATTTTGATCTGGTACTGAAAAGAGAAATCTACTTTGCCCATAACCAAATACCTAAACCAGTTCTCTGCAGCTGAATTTTCACTGCTTTCCTGATGATCTCTGAAAGTACAGCCTATTTCAGTATACAATCGATTTTGGTAACTTTGCTTTACAACCCAGCTAAATGTTTGTAAACAAATTTGTGACTTTTTAGACCACCCACCCTTGGAGACTGCTACAGTGGCTGAAAATGAGAGGCCAGCTCCTTTTCTGAAAACTGAGCAATTACCGATCCAAAAATCAAGCAATAAACTTTCTTGATTAGCAATAGCTGCAATCCATTTTACACCTTTGTTTTTAGGAACAATCATCTCGATATTATGACATTCCATAACGTATTATTTCATTATCATACTAAAACAATAATCACATTAGTACGGTTCCTGTCTCCTTTCCTCACATCAAGAGCTACACGTAGATATTCCTTTTAATTGCTTCCAGAGAAACATCTGGTCCTGCCAATGCAATTGTAACAGACTGTAGTGCATCTCTGGGTATACCTGACCACTACATACAGCTCGAATAAGCTTGTTTTCGGGAACTCAACAAACCACTTTAGCTTGAACCATTACTGAAACAGTCTGGATTCACAGACAATTGTAATAGTCCTCCTTCTGCTTGCAGTGTGACAATGAGCTTTCAAAAATGTACTAGAATCAGCCACTTCTGAAAGCTGTATTGATACACATGTGGTAAGTTTTAGTAAGAATATAGTTCAAGACATCAGACACTGCCCACAGAAAGCAAATACTTTATGGTTTAGATCAAATAAGAACAACAGCCAGACAAGAACTATCTGGACAGATATGGACACCTAGAAAAATTAAGATAAACCATAGTCTATTTAAGAGAGGCCAGCCTAACCACCATTACATAAACCAGAATCATCTCTGGTGGAAACTTTTGTTTGACAAAGCCGATCATTATTCATGTCTAACTATCTAAAATTTTCACTGGTTGTTGACCATATTGGTTCTGTAGAAGCATCACTTCCAGTCCTGTGCTCCAATCATTTCCTGAGTCTGATACTTTCTCTTTGGGTACTCAAAGACTGAAGCTCTCCATTATTATATTGTAAAAGATACAACATGTTTTCTGTGTCTGACTGCAATATAAGTTCCTCACTGATAATCGGTTGGTTTAAAGGGAAGTCTGCAAGTTGGCTTTAGCAAGATCTGGAACAGCAGTGATTTAGCTTTTAGATTCATAAGAACATAAGAAAAGCAGCACTCGAATAGATCAAACATCCATCTCTGACAGCAACCAACAGGAAAGAGCATAAGTACAGAAAAGCATAGACACTCTCCCAATCATGGTTGCAGCACTTCCTGCAGAGGTGGCACCTCAGGTATATAACAGTTCCCAACAGATTTTTCAGATTAATTTGTCGAGTTCTTTTCTGAATTCATAAACATTTCAGCATGCACTGTATCTTGTGCTAAGGAGTTCTGTACGCTAATTGTAAGCTTCATTAAATGCAGCATTGTTTTGCTCATGCTGAATCTACCAGGTGTTGACTTATTTTGATACTTGTTAGTTCACGTTCTTCAGTGGATAAAACAGTTGTTCCCTACCTATTTTCTCCATTTCACTTGCAGTTTTATAAACTTTTACTTTAGTCCCCTCTAACTATAACCTGCAAATCATCACTCTTCTAGGCTGAAGAATCCTCTCTCCATGTATCTAGTCACTGACCCTGTGTTGTAACTGAACTGTTCAGCTGCTTGAAAACAAGAAAAAAAAAAACTTCAGACTGGTTTTTACTGCATCGTTGGCTTGTAACTCACCTAGAGATTATTTATGTTAATGTCAGCCTCAATGTGAATGAAGTTAAGTCAGAGCAGAGCCAAAATAAAACCCAAGCTGGTAACTTATTTAAAAGGATAAACAGATTTGAACCAAGGATAAATTATCTCCACTAGAATTCTGAGCTAATCTATTTAGATTGTTTTTTTAATACAAAGAGAAGCAGGAAGTGTATCTGTCTTCAGCATTTCAATATCCACCGGGGATATGGAGCTATGATTGTCATTTGCAGTTTGACAACCACAGGAAAGTCTCCCTGGAAAGAACCGTGGTCAAAGGAGGAATATAATACCATGGTTTAATCTCACACTGTTAAAATTCAGACCCTGTACACATCAGCTTTGCAGTTCTGTTGCAAGCTGGACATCCATTTAAAGACATCTTCACAAGAGCACAAGCTATGAAACTAAGTTGTGTTCCAGGAAAATGCAGCATGCCATTGACTAGGCTGACATATGCCAAGTAGGAAGGTAAACCCAGTACCCTCTGGGGTGGTCAAGAGAAGAAGCAAATATTTCACATATGAATTATCAGATCAGGTGGAAAAAGGTGCATATGAAAAGCAGGTTACAGCAAAGAAGGGAAAAAAAAAAATCCCAGAGATGAAGTAACTCCCTGGTGATCATGATGGAACTAACAAAATTCACCATGCCAATCACCTACTGGAGATATTATGCAGCTGGCAGATAAAGTGGTAAGAGAAGATACAAAACCATAGAAACATATTTTTTTTACTTGCCTTTATGGTTGCACAGACTGTGTTTATGCATTTATGAGTTAACCTCTTGTGACTAAAGTGAGACTTACAGAGCTAAATGAATGCTTTCCTAACAGGCCTTTTCAGTATTTTAATCATAACCCGCACAAACTCCTAGCTCTGCTTGGGAAATTGAAAATGTACCTATCCCTAAATGGACTTCTCAATCATGGTTTCAGCCACTTCAAAACAGCAGTAAAGGATAAGTTTGAAATCCAACACTACTAACATTTTCTAGGACCACTGACACAAAGATGATAAAGGAGTTCAGTAATGCTATGCTCATTCATTAATGCTATGCTCATTCATTAATATGGGTGGAAAGCCACTTAATAAGAAACAAATCTAACATAACAGGAACACTAACCAGTGACTGACGGAACAGGAAACACTTCTTTGGGTCAATACCACAGGCAAGGATGGCAGCAGTGGTGTCCAGTATGTTCTGGCGCAGGACAGCTGGTTCCTTGGGCATGGTGAGAGAGTGCATGTCCATAATGCTATACAGCACTGAGCTGCACTCTTCCTGCAGATTCACCCAGTTCTGAATGGCTCCAAGGTAGTTACCCAGATGAGGCGTTCCAGTTGGCTGGATACCGGAGAAAATCCGATCCATGACCATATTCTGTTACAAAGCATTGGTAAAGTTAACACATGCATTTTTTTGACAGATTCTTTTATAGTTTAAAGTCATCAATAAAGCCTCACTTATGACTGTGTCTTCTCTCCTCCTGTCAGTATATTAATGTATAAATTACCTAAGACTGCCTAAAAATAATTGCAGTAAGTTAGTCACAATACTCTAATTTTACTGCAGAGAGACTGTCAACTAGCTGTCAGACTGCATATGCAAACAAACAGCTATAAACAAAATCAATGAAAACTAGATCTCAGAAACCAAGTGGTACATTCTTTCATCCTTCTTTGCGCTGAAGCTGTTTCTCTAGTACATTATCCACTCTGATACAGAAACTCAGGATCACAGTGTAGAGAAATTCAAACATTTTTGTTGTTAACATATGCAATATCCCAGTAGATTGTCATCTTCACTCCCATGAATGCTGAAGCCTTATTTTTCTAGCTGCAAAGAACATTTTGAGCGGTTCCTGAAAGAAACCTAGCCCTTGACCCAAAGGTCAAAGAATAATGAGATTATCAACGTTCTGAAACTACCCGTCATGGCAGCACTAGAGTTTCTAAAAGGGCTCTACAAAGAAAAACTGCCATAGCTCAAGATCACACCTGGAATACTGTGGATGCATCACTACCAGAAAAGCATCAACATCTGAAGAGAGTTCACAGAGAAGCAGCAAAAAATTATTAAGAAACTGAGGTTAAGATGTGAGCAGAGATAAAAAAGCTTAAAACATGTATAGCTTGGCTAAGTGACAGTTACCATCTTGGAAAGTTTATTTTCTTGCATCCCAGCCGTCCATCTGACCATTTTCTCAGAGCCCCAAGCTGTCAACATATGATCAATTACCTCCCCGACCTTTCCAAAGAATTCCACCATATTCAGAAGTAACTCAGCAATGTTTTATTTGAAAATGTTTGTTACATGCCAAGTCATAAGAGCATGCAAGACTGCTTGACTTATAAATGTGGGTCCCAACAACCTCAGCAGGGAGTCCCAGTCACAAAGCTGCACAATACAAACCCTCCGACTCCGTTGTGTGGTAGGAACATCAACTTCATTATGCCTCTGGCTGCATGATTTTTTTCCTGCTAAATTTTATAAGCAACATCTATAACAAAGTAGAGAGAACTTATTTACCGATGTAGTCTGTTTTCATTTCTGTGTATGGGGGGGGGGGAAGTCATACAGCTATGAAACCACACAAAATGGCAGCAAAAGTCAAGAGCAAGTACTATTATTTCAACTATTAAAAAAAGGACTTCGAATTGACTTAATTCATTTTGACTCAGCCTTGAGAAAAATTAATGAGAAAGTGTTTCCAAGTGGAATAGGACTTTTTTTTTTTTTTTTTTTTTTTTTAACATGATCTATACTTCAGGAAAGCCTAGTCCATTTCCTTCAAAATTTGCTGAAAAATTTTCTTTGCTTTCAAAATTAGCCTGTTTTTCAGATCAAAGCAATTTTCTTATCTAATGTTTTAAGTGTTTGTACTGACAGGTAAGAGCAGGTTTGGGCTAGCAGCCATGCTAATTTCTCCCTGCTCACATCAATGCCTACATATTTAAGTCCAGGTGTTAACCTCCTCACCCCATCCCAAATATCTTTGTGACTTCTAGTATATTCTTGAGCCAGTTTCCAAGTGCTCTTGGAGAATATCCAGCACAGGAGCTGCAAGGTAGTCACGGCAATGAAAAGCTCACCGTTTCTTCCAACTGCAATTCTAACTTCCAGTTCTTGTGCTCCAGTCCTTGACCACCTATGCCTCTTTTTTCCGTTACACAAAAATAGAATTATGCTACTCAGTTCCTTGTTTGTCATTTGATCCCTTGTTTCCCTAGGAACCTACATCAGAGCATTTATCACCACTCACAGAACACTCCCTCCTCCCACTAAGCTACTACCTGGCCCGAGGACTGCAGCCAGCTTCTTGTTAACACTGAGAAGGGCCAGATGCTTACCTAGAGAAGGAGACATACAGCATCCCAACATACATAAATTAAATGAAGTCTTGTAGAAACTTGGGAACTCAGGATTCACTAGGCTTCAGAGCTGTACTTCTATTACTAAGGGCACAGAGCAAGCTGCTAGGTAATGAAACAGGTACTTTACAGGTATAACATCTGTCTTTTACTTCCCATGTTCCTGATCTTCACCAAGAGAATAAGAACTCAAGAAGAAAACTTATCCCTAAATCCATAAACAGATGATCACTATGATGGTGTTCTGCCCCTACAGGCATCCCAGAACAGTGGGTTGTTTGTCAGAGCACATTTCCTATCCTCATCTCCCTGTCTCCCCTCACTCAGTTCAAATCCTGATGCTCTTTCCCAGAATTATCTCTCCCGACAGTGCTGGCCTGCTTTCCAGTGCTCATTTATATGCCTGTTTAACCACACTCTTCTACACAGGCTATAGCTTCTTAAAACCCTGCTCTCCATTTTATTATCAGACAGTTTCATCCCTCCTGTGTTCCTGTATTCTTTTCTTCCTTCACTTCTGTTTTCCACCCCTTGCTTTCCAGAAGAGCTCTTGCATGGTGTATCAAGACAGTAGGATGCACAGAGAATGTCATGTGGTAAGGAAGCTATTACTGCCTCGGCTCCAGTGACTTTATATAAAATATGTTTCCTACCTGAACTGTTAGAATAGCTAAGAAACTTCATAATGTTCTAGAAATCCACTATGAACACACATCAAATAAAGCATGTTAGGATGATCATGCTAAACCATGGTGCAGAAACTTGCTCGTCTTTCAACTACAGTTTAGACAAAGATAGCATCACCTGAAATGTCTCCTGATGTTATTGCTTCCTTTCCCTGGGACCCTGAAGCTAGTGCTACTTCAGAGCAGAAACAGCTTTATCCCTTGAGGTAACTGTCTGCTATACCAGAAAGCAGGAATCTCTGTGCAGTCAGCACAGATCAGCTCATGCCAACTTCTTGACCCAAAACAAGCTGGCACCCTGAGCCTGTGGAGAACAGTTCTGTCTCCAGACCTTGCCGCACAGACTCTATTCCCTTGCAGCCACAATCCCTGCTTCATACGCTTCCCATGACATGTTTGTTATCTACCTTTTCCCCTTCCCAGATCACCGCCTTGTTTGTAGATTATGTCACTATGAAAATTTTGCCAATACATCCAACATGATGTCCCCTAGTTTGAGCATAATATACTCAAATACATGGTACGAATGCAATAGTGACATTTAAACAGGCAGTTTGAGAATGTTTTTCAGCAAGAAAATACAAGACATCAGTGTTTCAACACAAACTGTACATTCAAATTTTGTACTAACTCCAAATATTTGAAGGGTAACAATGAGCAAATTAAAGATAGGTTTATCGTAATACTACATAAGTTAGCATCTGGCAACACACTACATGTTGGAAAGAAAACACCCAAGTATCATATAAAACGGACACAGTTTCATAAAGAGAGAACAAAGTTCTCTGTCTATCCAGGAAAGAGAATACCTGTGAAATCAAACATGGCACCTTTAATAGTACTTTCATGTTCAAATGGTAAACAACTACTTATAAAATGTTTGTTCAGCATACGGACAATAATTATCAAGCTAAACATGAGACACAAAGAGCAGCAGTGTTATACTGAGGCTAGGCTCAGCAACTACTTGACATAAAGTATGGAATTTGTAGAAACAAGTAAACCCAATAATGAAAGCTCGGCTAGGCTGGACCTGGGTAAAAGACTAGCAAATACATTACAAAGAACAAACCCACATGGGCTCCCAGCTGAGGGACCAGTTGACTAGAAGTCTTTCATCTTTAACTCCTTTGATTCCAGTCAACATAAAGCACGAGATGTTATAGCTAATAGGGTGGTATGAAATATTGCATTGTGTTAGCAGAAGTCTATATTTAAAAAAAAGCCTCCCCAAAACACCCTTAAATGAATCTTGGATTTCTAGCACTAAAAATATACAGAGAACATTGCTCCTTTGGAAAGAGTTTATGTTCCCTGTTTGTTCATTCCGTGAGAAGCAGCGGGCAGCATAGCAGCGTGGCAGGGGAGTTCTGCCTGGTACCATGAAATCATGGGGCTGGAATGCACTTCAATGGAGATGTTAGGTCAGGGGATGGGAGCTGTGTGCTCAAAAGTACTGGAGTTGGAAAAGGATAAAAACAAAAGGAGTGAAGACTTCCCAATGGAGCAGAGTGAAAGCCACAAGACATGCAGCTCCAGCCCACAGGCACTCACTCATTCAGACATCTGTAGTAAGCACAGTGTGAGCCTGCTGTTCATATGTTTAACTCTGTGTGGTGTGTGCACCTACACCAGTAGTGCTGCATGTTAATCTTCACTCCTGTAGTATCTGACATGTCTATTATTTGTTTTCTCTCAATAAGACTTCTGCATGGCAATTCCAAACACCACTGTGCATTTCTCAGTAGCGTTTCTAAATGAAGTTTGGCCCAAAACGTATTAAGATTCCGGTGTTTTCTTACCTCCTTTTTCATGATGAGATAACTGCTGCTTCTAATACTGAAAAACTGTCAACATCCAAATGCTCTCAAATAATCAGGAGTAAGGGTTACATTCTTGTCCCAGAGCAGGACGTCTGAAGTCTGACCCCGACACCTGACAGTATGGCCATATCCATTTTCAATGCAAAAGAGTATATTGGAAAATATGATAGCTTCCAAAATCCAATTCTGCTTTCTTGGAGCAAAGCAGAGCTTTTCTCAGTATGTCACACTTGTAGTAAGGAGAGCTACAATTGTCAAAGCCTCAATTCAGCAGTTGAAAACACACTCATTCCCTGTTCATGAGACAAATGTGCTAGAACTGCAGAACACACCAAAGTTGCTAGACTTAAGGAAAAGATCCTCACAGATCAAACCACCCCACGTCACTAGCCAATTCTTAGTATCCTAAACCTTTCATGTTTAGCTTTATGAATTCTGTGAGGGTTGAATATGAATTTAGCTGTTGAATACATATATTTGCCTGGCACAGTCAGCAGAAAACTGTTTCTCAAATATGTGGTAAAATCAGTCATAATGCAGTTCTTCCACAAAGGAGTTACACAAATAAAATCATGTGAAAGCATTCACAGGACTCAAGTTTTCAGAGCCTCTCTTCTTTATAAATCCACATAAATATTGCCATCATACACTTGAGATGACAGCAGACAAGCTACAGTTATAAGGAAACTTTATGTCTACACACTCATCTCTTCATAGGTTTTAAAAATGGAAAAAGCTGTCACCCATTCAAGGAGGTAGGAGAAAGCTGCCAATAGACAGACAATTCTTAGGATTGCTTTATACTTTTAATTTGTTATAGGAGAACATTTATACAATCACATAAAAGTACACATAAAATTTTGGCTGGTTAGAGTCCAGTTTAGACCTATAATTTAACACAACAGACCACAAAATGATAACATTAATCCTGCCCTAGAAGTACAGAGGAAGTACATCCCAACTTCTGTCTACCCAGTGATGAGGGAGATGGACATTTACATTTTCAAGACCTCCAACAGCCACATATAGTGATACAAAAATCAAATCCCAAAGAGTCTTTCGTTAATTGTATCCTCTGAGTAACTGAAGGACAAAGCTTCAGGCTGATTAATTTATTTGGACTCCATTCATAAATCTATCCCAGCAAGCTAACTGATGGGAGATAGGCTTATGCCTCTATCTATAATGTATCTAATAAATATTTTCATATTTAAATTAAAGACTTGCTCACAAGATCACATTTAGGCTGAAACACAAACAAGAGATTTCAGACAAAACCCCCACACTGTTACAGGAAATTATGATAGAATTACAATAGCAGCTGCAACAGAAATCATCCCACAACCCGATGGTGGTTACTATTCACATGCTATAGCATTTAGCCGCTCTGCTTTATTTTAACAGCTATTTAGTTGAGGCAGAACAGGTGAAGAACCAAGCGAGATCCGCAGCATCACAGAGCTAATTCTAAACACAGGTGGTGGGCACAATGGAGAGAGCAGGAAGTCGACAGGAGAATCACTGCTGACATCTAAGACAGGAAAGATTGATGGCTTCCCTCTCTAGTTTTCCCCACTGTGTAGGCACGCGGGGGGTGGGGGAAAGGGACGGAGAAGCTGCTGTGCTGGCGACATAACACACCACACAGCCTCCACAGCACCAGCACTGATTAATGAGACTGGAACAACTCAGGAAACAGCAAAGGATCATTCACAGACTTTGCTCTTCTTGTTATAATTTTATCCGTGGCAGTTCATTTCACCCCAGTTGTCCCAAACTGAAGCAAGTTCAAATTTGCCAGAGGAAAAGAAAACGTGAAAGTCAAAGGTAAGAAAGAGCAGCATTAAGCAAACACAGACATGAGTAAAACACACAAATTGGAAAATTTGAAATTTCAAACATGAAGATCCTCCCAACAGGGATCAGAAAGGGAATTTAAAAAATCCCAGAACACAGAAACTTGTCTCA
Source organism: Tyto alba (assembly GCF_018691265.1). NCBI lineage: Eukaryota > Metazoa > Chordata > Aves > Strigiformes > Tytonidae > Tyto > Tyto alba. Next base: position 59,652,195 of record NW_024881276.1, on the reverse strand, counting down.
ACCTCAAAGACACAATTCTTTGGCTGACAGAAGTCACCGACTACTACATCTTTTGCATACGTCTGTGATTTTTTTTTTTTTAATTTCCCTCATTAATACTTTGCAACTTCAAAGCTTTCATTGCTAAAATGATATGCTCATCACTTAATATTGGCTTAGCAAAACCTGTCTTCAGACAGCTATTAAGCACCAAAATTAAGGGAAACCAGACGAGTCAGATTTTACCAGCTAAAGCATAAATTTTAAAGGCTAACTGGGACAATTTAAGTGTTAATGTTATTAGAGACAGAAAAAATTTGTAGGAAAAGGCAAACTTCGAAGCAGTATATGTACTGCAGACTTTGTTCCGTTTATTGCTTTTTAAGCAATTACCTCTCCACAAACTTGCTGTAGAAACCTTTAAAACATGTTTATGTTGATCTGGTGATTCAATACATCAAATTCATTTGGTACAAATGCTATTTCATCATGCTTAATTCTTAAAATTAGGGATTAAGGATCTAACATTACATTAGAAAGAAACGCATTTAGACCAGAGCAAGTTTTCAGATAAATAGCTTCTGAGAAAGGATTAACTTGTTGCCCAGAAACTGAACTAAAGTAAGATTTAAACAGTACCCCCTATTTAAATGTCAAATGCATTTATATTTAAACTTAAGTACGATTTTAATATTTATATTTAAAATGAGAAACACATTTAGAAGAGGAACATTTACAGCACATACTAACCCCACCCCATAAATTTAACTCTGCCCTCTAGGCCTAGCAAAAGAATACAGTATAAACTGCATTTGGGTTAGGCTGCCCTCTCATGCTGCCTTGTTAAAGATGACTAAGCAAATGGATCCTTTAATGTGGTACGCTGCGTCCCACAAATGTATTTTCTCATTTGCCTTTATGAGCTCCACGTGCCACTCAATGTGCTAGCGACAGCTGCACTGACAGATGCAAGGCTTATCTACAGCAGGTTGCTGCAGTTCACCCCGCCACACACGAGAAGGTACCTCCGGACCCGAGGCAACCACGGACCCTTCCCTCTCGCGCCGAGTGAAACAGGTTATACAAACTCTGACTAGGGAACTTTTCAGCAGCCAGCAGTCAACAAAACAGAAGAGCTGGCTGAAGTACTCTGCAGAAGGCCTAGGACAAGAAGCGGTGATAACATTTGACAGTGGGAAGGGTTTGTGCACAGCTGGTGAAGAAACCAAGCACTGGGCCTGCATGCAGCCAGGGGCAGTCACCAATCTTATTCTAAACCATGATGTCTTCCTTAGCAAGGACACAGCCACACAGTGTTATTTTCTTGTGCTGTGCTCCCTGCAGTTCTCCACATCAGCTGGAAGGACAGTATATTATGGCTTCTCTTCAAAGCTGAGGCATACCCCAAAGAGGCACAGTTATAGAGCAGGTCCAGTGCATGCTGACACATGCACTACTTCTGCATCTCCTGGTTTTCAAAGACATATACAAAACTGCAATTAATGGTCTCAGATGGTGCAAAACAGGCAGCAGTCTATCAGCCTTAACCCTGCATCAACTATTCTCAATTAATTTACTTCCCTTTTTTAAGTTAAGGCAATAAAGCTTCTCCGATCAAACTGCCTAACTACAGACATTAACTGCAGGCCTTACGAGCTCATTTCACTCAAACTCAGTGAAAGGGTAAGGGCTTAATAACACTGTGTTTTTACAACTATCACACAAGTAAGGTGCTAAGATATAAACCAAATTAGTGCCTCACTGACAGGAGGCTGCAGCAGGAGCTAAGCATGCTGAGCTATCAGCAGGAACATTCTGGCCAGCTAGGCAAGGCATGAGGGTCAGGCCGGTTCAGTATATGCTGCTTCCAAATCCTTTAGATGACACACACAGTGTTTGAAGCTGAAAATTTGATAGTTACAGTACTGTAGGCATTGCTTGGAGAAGGTGGCACAAGGGAAAATGAGAAGGAGCAGAGACATGGGCTTACTACACTGTAGAGAACACCGCTAAGACACAAATCCAAAGAAAAACTAGTTTACTGTTCATTGAACAATGTGGCTGAACCAGCAGCAACCAGGCAATTAAAATGTGAGGGCACAGATGCCTTTTGGAAACAGCTCTTCAAAGTACCCACCAGGTCTACCTCCTTCCTGATCCAGCTGCAGCCCCCTGAGCCAGCAGAAAACACAATGGTGCAGAGAACCTCATGCTCCACTCTGGGACCTCACCTAACCAGAGCTACTCTGTAAAAGTGAGCTCAACTTCAGTTCTTGGAAAATACAGGAATAAAGAACTTAGAAGAAATTACAGCTATAAACAGCAGACAGCAGCATTTCTCAAGAACCAGTGATGTCAGATCACTCTAATAACCTTCTAAACACAACAGATACTAGAATGGAGAAGAAGTATTAAAGGTTATATCCTGATTTTCATTAAGTTTTGGTATTATCTCAGTTTCCCACAAGCTAGAGAAATAGCATCTAGAATATAATATATGTTGCAGGTGGAACTGGACAGAAAAAAAAAAACAAAATGGCACTTATTGATGGCTTACAATGGTTGTGGAAAGATAAAACAAAGTTTTACAGGATTTTCTCTTGGGTCCAGTATTATTTAATGTTTTAATATCTTCACGAGCAATCTTGATTATGAAATAAAGATTATTCATTAAATCTGCAGATGACACAAAGGTGGAAGGATGATGAGGGTTCAAAATGATATTGACAAAGCGAATAAATGGTCTTAAAAAACAGGATGCTATTTAGCAGGCAAAAGTACAGGGATCTGTACAAGAAGGACTACTCAACTTCAACTGCACAAACACAGGAAGGAGAACAGCTGTCCAGGCAGCAACTGCAGAACAGGATCTGGTGTTTGTAACACTTTAGAAGGTGAGTATGATCAATCATGCTGCTGCAAAACCACCACTTTTATAAAATACAGCAAAAGTTGCACAGGAATATACGAATATGATTAAAAACCTGAAGACACAAAACAATTTACTCATCCTACTCAGGATGAAGATGGCCTCAAGCTGGAGCACCAGCATGTGTCTTAGGTCCTGTGTTTCAAAACAGTGTTAGAAAGAGGCCATAGAAGTACAATCAAGTCCAATGAGAGACCTCAGAAATATGACTGCGGAGGAAAGCCTGAAAGAACTGAAGTTTAGTCCAGTGGAAGGAAGACTACAGAGAGGCAAGGTCTTAAATATGCCTTAAATATGTAGTTTTCTACATATGACTTTTGGGACCATGGTTAATAGGGTAAGAAACAATGAGCTTAAATTGCAGTAAGAAAGATGCAGACCAGATGTAAAAAAACCTTTCCAACAAGAAGAAAAAGAAAACATTTCAGAGAGTGCTTAAAGAGGTTCTTTATTAAAACAAAACCAAAACAAAACCAAAATACCCCTAAAAAACTGAGATGTGGTGACAAAGATATAGGAGCACCTAATTTTTATTCTGGGCCAGGCGAAACACCAGGACACCACCTCTGATTGGATGTCTTCTGGTCCTTTTAGCCTATGATTTCATATAGGCATAATTAAGGTCAAGGTGCAATGACCAAAGAGGATGGAAGAGAAATTAGAATTCTAGTTAGATAAGCTAGATCTCATGGCATTTCAAGATTCAAGACTTTACCTGCATTTAACAATTTAAGAATTGAGGCCTTTCACAGGTAGCAGCTGAACACTGATATGCTTTGAAAAAACATTCCGTGTCAACAAGAGATGTGAAATACAGGTTAACATTTAACACCTGTAAACTGGTATAGACTTACATTCAGAAGTGTACACTGCTTCAACAGAATAAAACAGATAGCAACAAGTGAAGAATTAGCACTCATTTTGCTATAATACAAGCATTACTGTCAAAATGTAAATAAAAGTATATTGTATTTCTAAATTATAAATATAGGTTATTTCAGATATGAAATGTTGATCTACTTATAAGTTAATAGATGGAACCATTTTAAGTACCAAAACCATCACAATCTTAAAGCAAAACAAAAAGCTAAAGAATGTCCCCATAACTAAATACTTCCCTCCCAGGGAAACTGAAGAAGTTTTACGTTTTTGATCACAGTAGTATCCAAATCTCTTAAAAACATCTGATCTCTCTTACTCTTTCTCTGACCTCTAGCTGAAAGAGAGTTTATTATATTTTTTTTTATATATTTTCTTCAAGTGGGGATTCTGCTTGCTACCAAGATTGCCCTATGGGATATAAACAAAGACTATCAACTTACATCTAGAAGGATGTTTTTTAAAAAATATTTTTTGTTTAGAATTACTATGCTTCTTCAGAATACTGTCCTAGAACCTCAAAGAGTAGTTCGTTTCCTCTCTGTTATTTTATTTGGCAATTTCCTGTAGCAAGGAAATGTTGGCTTCATTTCACATTGGGCCAAAATTAACACAGCTGTTCAAAAACTTTCACCTTGTGGTCACTGCCTGAAATTCATTTCAGGTGAAAATGAAAGTTTTAAACCCCACTTGATGGCTATTGAGAGGCCTTAGGATGTGGAAGTCTCAGTAAATTCTCTAATGGTGCACACATGCACAAAGAAAATACTACAACTGTTCCTCTTTGTCTATTCTGAAGACAATTCTATCAGTTTAAGTATTTTAGACATTATCATCATACTTGCATCAGAGATTTCTACAGAATTTTAAAAACTTTTTCTGAAGACAGACGATTCTCACAGAAAACATTTAAGATGTTATTATGAGAGCAGGTTTGTCCTGAAATCACCAAATTGGGCTGTTTCCACAGAAAGGACTGTCGTGGTTTGAGCCTGGTCGGCAGCCAACCCCCGCAGCTGGTCACCCAGCCTTCCCCCTCCCCACCTGGGAATGGGGGAGGGGATTAGAGGGGTGAAGGGAGACTTGCAGGCTGAGATAGGAACAGCTTAATAATGGTAATAAAATGAGAACAATAACAGAAAAAAATACAAATGGGCAATGCACAATGTAATTGCTCACCACCCGCTGACCAATCCCCAGCCCGTTCCCGGCCAGCGACCCCGAAATACCAAGATCCCGCAATTGCAATCCCAGAAGCGAGAGAGAGAGCGAGCGAGCCCCTTCCCCACCACCCCTCCTCTACATAGTGACCATGACGTGCCATGATATGGAATATTTCACTGGCCAGTTTGGGTCTGGTGCTCGGGCCGTGCTCCCTCCCTGCTCCCTGTGCCCTTGCGCACGGGCAGCACATGGGGAGTCGGAGAGTCCTTGAAATCTCAGCAGCAGCTGAAAACATCAGTGTGCTATCAGCATTCTTCTTATACCAAACCCAGAGCTAAATCCAAAACACAGCACTATTCTAGTTCCCCAAAAGGAACATTAACTCTATTTCAGCCCAAACCAGGACAAGGACAAAAAACGGATGAGGGAGACAGAGAGGTTCATTTGTGCTCGGGTCTTGCCCTCCAAGAGGATGTAACCAAGGCATGTTCCTGTGTCCAGGAGCACAGAAGCTCATCTGGATGCCCTAGTTTAGATATAAGCACTGACCCTAAAAAGTAAATGGTCAATAAAATCCAAGGTTGAGTTGAAGATGGGATGAGTGTAGTGTTTGTATTTCCACTAAACAAGCAGACTGAATTTGCAGCTGATGAAGTTTTCTGCATACAGAACAAATTATTTGCTTACATGAGAGGAAGTTCTTGTAGGAGTATTATCTAATGTGCTCCAGCATCTTCAGTCACTTGCACAATAAAATGCTGCTTAAAAAAGTCTGCCCCTTGGTCACTAACATCTAAGGAATGTAAAAACAAAAGCAGTACAGGTAAGGATTTGTAGCAGTACAGTTAAGGGTTATCATGTTTGAGACCTAAAGCCTGTAGAAATTTAGATAACGTTACCTCTGAGCCTTGAATGGCCATAGCACATGACATCCAAATCACAGCAAACTGTAATCACAGTTCCGCTTATTACACACGTTGAGCACAGAAACATTAAACGAAAAATTCCCTAGTTCACACGTGACACTCGCTGCTTTGTTATAAAGCTGAGATCTCCCTTGCTAATTTACCTGTATTAGGCAAACCAGCCTCTGGGAAACCAGGCAAATCACTGACTCTCAATTTTTCTTGCTAATACTCCATTTTTCTTTGAGTACTAGCAAGTATTCTGCTAGAGACTTACAATGTTGCATGGCCAACTGTAGAAATGTCTCTCTAATGGGAATGACAGCACTTTTCACTGTTCTGACCTACCTTAATGCTTGATGAACATGCAAAGTGCTGACATTGCTTTAACTCTGCAAAGATCTCAAATGTGGCTATCTTCCAGAAGACAAACAAATAAACAAACAAAACAATACAACAAAAAAACCCCAAGCCCCCCCCCAAAAAAAAACAGTGGAAATGTACCAACAGCAGAATGTGTACTCATTCTTGGTGGCAGCAATTACGTGGACTAATTTGTTGCCAGCAGAGATGCAAAATGAAATTCGGTCAGGAATTCAGAGGGCTGGACCCCTCATTCCCTTTACATAAGCAACAAAGAGGCTTTGAAATGTTTGAAACTGTTTTGTTCTTCCACGCAAACGGAAAGCACCCTATGGATGCCTATTAAGTAAAGTCTTTCCACATCTTGGCAAGTATGTGATTTCAAGAAAAATATTTACAAATGGATAACCCAATTCCAGTAGAAGTCAAAGACCACCTTTGAAAGAAACTTTGATGTGCCTATAAAAAGATTATATTTAGGAAGGATAGCACAACATGGTTCTGTCATCGAAAGTTTGTACTTCCCCATATTTCTTTGCTGTTTTTAATGTAAAAAGCAGTGTTGGTAAACAGAAAAGTGAATGCCTATGAGACCTAGGATTAAGGCAGTATCGCTGCAAAGAACTGTTCCTGCTGTTGGACAAGCTCAAAACAGGCCATTTAGCAATCTGGCTGCCAAAGGACAGGTATGTTAGAGTATCTACAAGTATAAAAGCAAGTGACAGAAACAGTTGCTATATGAATCTTTGGTGAGATCATCAGGAAATCTGGAGTCTTTTATGAACATGGAAATGTTGCTATATCTTTTCCAAAGCACAGCTAATATGACAGATTCCACCTAGCAAAAGGAAAAAAGATGATGGTGAGCCTAGGAAGTTGTGAAGATGCTAGCAATTTTTTTTTTTTTTTTTTTTTTTGGAATGCTGGTCAACAACCTTCCAAATGAGGTTAGTACTTCAGCATCCAGATTGTGAAGTGGACACTGTGAAGACCAACATATAATATTTGATTGTCACTGAGTGACCAGAAATGACAGAGAGGGGATTCAAAACCACATATACTCCCATCTGTCAGAGTGGGAGTATGTATAGTTTCATCTCACTTTAGCTTCTGAATACTTCAGGGAATTAGAGGAGTTATACAGGATCTCTGAGCCTCAAAAATGGAAACTAAGCACTATCCAACCCTGGCACAGGAATGTAAATACTGACACGCACCTAAGTAGGTGAACTAGATGGGCTTACCTCACTTTGAAATATCAACAATAAGCACTTAATTCACCTTCTAATGTATACTGTAAGACTCCGACCCCTTTATCTATAAACAAAGTAATATAAACAATAGAAAGTTCCTAGTCTGTACAGTTATGGAAGTGTCATCTAAATACAAATGAAGCATAGGAGGGGTTTATCTGCCTGGTTATGAAGATAACATCAGCATCCTGGTAGTTGTTTATAATGTGACCTATGTGTAACACCATGAAAACTGAGGAAACTCCTATCAGTTCTCCCTCCACACAACACTAATTCTTCATTAAGATATCGTGCAGACATCACTGAAGCAATCAGGTAAACTTCACCTAAACTTGTGCCAGCTCCTAGAAGTGGAAACAAGCCCTAGCATAATTCAAAGAACTTGAAGTTAAAAGGAAAAGCAGATATTTCATTTCTGGTAGCAATCATCACAAGAATGATGGAAATTAAAAAGTATATGTGCTTCATTGTGTATTTGTGTGTATGTGTATACATATATACAAATATGGATGAATTTCCTTTCCCTTGCAGTGGGAGTCAGAGCACTCTCAAGGTGGACATCTCTGGGGCAAAAAATGTATTTAGTCCTGTCCAGTGGATACATGGATTTGCCTGGTACAACAGAAAATTATAAAATCTGCTCCATGATTTGTCTGAGTTGGGGACTGCAAGAATGATACTGTTACAGTCAAGGGCTCAAATAACCAACAGGAAAAGAATTTCAATTCACTACTTATGAACTCAGCAGAGCTCCAAAAATATATGATCTAAGGTGACTTAACATGTAAGGGTTTTCTTCAGCTTCTGATCCTACTGTAATTTGAGTCAACTCCACAAAATGTTTGTTCATCTAACCCTAGAGTCCCAGCATAAACCACAACTTGTGTCATGGAAAAAGTAATTGTTGAATGTCTAGAACAGCACTTGCTGTATTAGTAAATGGAAATTCTATCTGCCAATGAAACAACATTAAAACTAGACCCCCAGTCTGCAGTCTAGAGACAGAGGTGATCCACTACAGACTGTACAATTCACAGTATGTTTGTTCAACATATGCACGCGAGAAATTTGCACAAAATTTCAACATCTAGGACTGCCAGAGTAGCATCTTTCATTAAACTCACTGTACAAAACCAAGTTAATAAAAACACAAGTCTCTCAAGAGAAAAAACAGGCTCAGCCAAGAGACTGAAAGCAAGGGCCAGAGGGGGAAAGAATGATGGGACTCTACCCAAGCCCTGCCAAGACGCCAGAATAAAGGGCTGTTTCCTGCTAAAACAATCTATGTTTGCCAGACTTTATTGTTAGAACTCCATTATGGAAATGAATAGGACCCGTTCACGCCTCAAAGATCCTTCATTTCTGTCTACAATGGGAGCTCTCTCCTGTGCAGCTACAACAGTGGCCAAAATCCACTAGTGACAAGGTATTAAGCAAGGCAGATTAGGAGAAGTCTCTCTATGACTGGAAGATCTAATAAATCTGTGTGGAAATATGAGTTGTCTCAAATCTAGTTGAGACCCAAGAAATGTACATTCTCACTGCATACTAACTTCCCTTCAGCTTTGAGAACGATTCCTAAGCTAATGGTTTCATTCTGGCATTAAGAACACTTCCAATGCTTTATCTGAAAGATAAGCCAGTCTCCCTAGAGGATTAAAAGTAAGTTATATAGTGATTAAAATAAAAACAAATGACTAATTAGGAAAGACTTCCATTTCAACCTGGATAGGAGACACTAGAGGTTTAATCCAAGAACATGTTGCTAAATCCAGCTGATTTCAGGAGGAGTTGGGTAACTAAATAACTTCTAGTATCCGTGCCCAACAACAGTAGTCAAAAAAGTTAAAATTCAGGAAAACAGGAAATAAAAAAAATTAAGATACCAACTTCTACACATGAATCCACATAGAGGCTACTCGTATTTGGGAAACATTTCTCAAGTCACTTAGATCTTTCCTAAAGGTCCTGTAGATTACAACATACTGAACAACCCCATACTGGACACCAGAAAACAGCATGGCTCTTTGCTGTCTAACAGGTATTTGCATTTCCAGCTTGCTTTCTCAGTCAAAAGTACTTTGCTGCCTCCAACCTTCATGCTCTCTAGAAGAAAGAGACACTACAGTGAGGACTGTCACAAGCATAAATCCAAAGCAGGCATGTAAAAAACTGTCTGCTCATGCATCAATCTCAGCATGCAACTGCCTACACAGACGTTCTGAAGATGACCCACTGCAGTAACCTGTGTATGTCTGCAGCTTGTTACATAAATCTGGGGACTCATTTCATTAATGGTTAACAAAGTGACCCCTGTGTGACAGCAATAAATTCAGAATGGAAACATGCATGCTTTAATATTGTTTGCATTTCATTCATAACATATCTGAATGATACTAAAAAATGGAACTCTCTCTCCCATTATAGTTTTAACTATAATCTTTGAAATCCTTAAGGATTAGGGCCGGGTAATTTCAGTTACTTCCTTTCTCCAGAACCCACGTGGTAACTATAGCTAAAAATGTTCATGATTAAATTCGCAATCTGGGAAGAAGCATTTTAGTTGTCTCCTCCAAAACAACCCTTCAATTTTTATCTAACTGTCTTTTTCTCAGCCATTTTCATTAAAAAATATGAAGCATGACCAGCCATTAACATGACTAGCACAGTAACAATGGAGTGATCAGGTGGCCTGAATACAGAAAGAACAATACTTCTTCAAAAAATTAATCAAATTTCACCAGAGCCAACCAGTCTGAAGATCTCTTCTTAAAGTACAGAGAATACTGGCCAGAATGAGAGGTTCACAGGGGCCTAGCAAAGTATCAGAAGACCAAAAAAGGACAAATGTCATTTCTGTCTCCAAAAATACAGGAAAAGAGGAGCAGTCTGGGAGGTTGTCTGCTTCACATCAATTCTCAGTGAAAAAAAAAAAATCTTTTGCAGTTCCCTAGAAGATAACTAGAGGGGGGAAAAAAGGCAATCAGGGATTTGCTAAGAGCAAAGCATGCCAGATTAGTCTAACTTTGGCCTTGAGACCCATTAGGCTGTCACAGTAGAGGACGATGCAGTAAAAGCATCTTGATTTTAGCACCACCTTTGGTCACAAACTGTAAAGCAAGCTAGAGAAACTACCTACAGGGATCCATCTATCTTGCAGTATTTTTTCAGATATTAACTCAGGTAAAGAAACAGGAACATTCTTAAATGAGTTGCTGACATACCAAAATGTTGGCTAAGATTCCTTGGATTTGAGGTCTCGTACTTGCAGTGGTCCTGACTAAACATTCACCAGAGATATTTCCTGTGCAGTACTCACTGAGAGGTCAAAGCAGCATCCTTGGGACTAGGGGACTCAGATCAATCTTCTCTTTGTGTGACCCGAACCATGCCTACTAGAGTCACTGTCCTGAGTCTCATTACAACAAATCCAACTCTGAATGCCAGAAAAAATATTACCAAATTCCAGCACCAAAGAGGAAAGTATTTTGTGTTAAAAAATACCAACTCTTGCATCTGGAAGATATGGTTCTGTGTCACATAAAGCTAAAAGAGAATTCACTTGCCAGTGTACCACTCCTGTGAGAGTTGACAAGAGATGAAGATTATAGGACATCAAAATATACAGCTTAGCAACAATACAGCCATTGTAATAGACCATGTGTGAAGGCCAGGGAAGGCTTACCTATCAAAGAGGGAAGACCAGGGTACAAAAAAAAGGCAGCAAAATGAAAGGTTCATGTTTTCTTTAAAAGATGATCTCAGGAAGAAAAGTACAGTAACTTACAGTAACTGTAATAGTGATAATTACTTTGCTACTAGAAAAGAAAAATGGTGCCAAAGACTCCTGACATTTTCTTAAAGGTAAATAACATCTAAAAGTAGGCCTCCAGCTGGGAGACTACATCTAGTGACACACGAGACTCTATAATCAAAAGCAAGACCCCATAATTTTTGTACTTCACCAGGGTAACAGTGAAGGTAGCAAACTACCTTCTAGTATGTCTCAGACGTGCTACATAGTAGGAGCTATGTGGATGAGAGAGTCTGAAGGGAATATGTGCAACACTGACTAAGCTCTTCTCTGAACAAATTAGAAGTTCATTATGGGGTACAAAGGAGAAAAAGAGATACCCTGTCAAAGAGCTTGAGTTCACACCAGTACAGAAATGCTCCACAGTTAGTCACTGGCATTTGTAGTACTGCTGACAGATAAGATTTTCTTCCCTAATCACAAACAGTCCCCATCTTTACTTCATTCATTTACTTAAACTTTTTTTATCAGCAGCTGTTACAGTTAGGAATGAAGGTCGGAATTGGAGAAAAGAAAGCCTACACAGGCTGGAATTTGACCACTGGCCACTTCTGATCTTAAATAATTTGGCTTTGCAACAGTGAGACTAGAGAGGTTATCAGTTGAAGATACTGATGTAACAGCCACAAAATTCACTGCCTGACACAATGTGAGGCCTGATTTAGTACCATTTAAGATACAACTGAACACTTACATTGATAGCAACAACTTCTAGAGGTTTGCTGACAGGACTAAACCCAATTCATATTTTATCAGGTCATACACCAACAGCTGACTGACTCACCTTAGATTAAATTTTCCTACTAACAGGTGATGCCATAGTTGGATATATGAGAATTGTATCAGTACCCCCCTGGAGTACCAGTTAGTTGCCATTTTTAAGAGTGTCTTATCAAAGAAACAGACTTGATGAAATGACTTTCTATAACCTTGGCTTAGAGATCACTGAAGAACATTAAATCAAGGAATCTGAAAATTAGCTTTTAGAAGTCAAGATACCCAAAATATAAATAAAGTCTCCAATAAAATGTTACTTTCTTCTTAACTACATATATTATGTCCACATATTCTAGTTGTGTACTAGAAATATGTACAACAAAAAGTATAGTGGAATTTTTCCACAGCATGATAAACCCAGCATAACAATGAACCATGAACTACAGTGAAACAAAGCTGAAACCACAGAAACTACATCTTCTAATAACTATGACTGCATTATCAAATGCTTAAACATCAAAACACTAAGGGTGCCAGCAGATATATACTGCTCAAGGTTGAAGACAAACACATTTCCAGCTTGAAATCTGAATAATCCTCATTAGCACACAGCAAATACATGATCTGTTCCAAGCTGTCTGCCATAATTGTTGAACTACTCTGAAGTCCAGTCTGGCAACAGGAACAGCATAAATTAGGAAGCCAGCCTTTTTCTTCAATTCTTTTGAAGCAGCACTGAAGTACCACTTCAATTCCAGTGCAATTCTTTCCAGATAGACATAAGAGGGCACTTAAAGTGAGAGAGGAAAGTGACAAAAGCCAACAGCATATTGGACTTGCAAATTTAAAATCAGAGAAATAAATTACTACTCTTATTTGGGGGTGGGTGGTATGAAGTTACATAACCAACATTAACTTTGGGCTTCTTGGTTTTTTAAATTAAAACATTTAAAGAATAATAGAGAGGAAGTACATTCCCACACCTATCACATCTAAAGGACATGAGGTAACAGCAACCAGGTGACTCAGAGGTGGCAAAAGAGTTCATGTCAGAATAAATATTAAGATATAACAGAACCAAGTTCACTCATAGCAGATTTCTCTATCATGCAGGACAAACCAGAATCCTTTGCTAGAGGAATGAAGGCAGGGGAGGGTACCTGCTAAGTGTCCCAGAGAGCCACCCTGAGTAGCTGGAAATATAAGCATATTCAAACCTTTTCAATATTTTTCAAGGAATTTTGCAGTTCTTGTTGTAAAAATAAAGAAAGAGTGGTTTGAGGCATCTTTGCAAGATCTGCATGTTGTTTGCTTTGGCAAAGGCAAATGTATTACAGAGACAGTGTAACTTCAAATTTTACATGTTAAAAACCTAGGAAGATTTATGCGCACATAAGTGAAATGAAATCAAAGTACCTAAAGGAGTGGAAACACCCAAAAAGCTTATTGAGTATGCCATATCAAGACTCTTTATGTCTTCTGTATGGTTAAAACTCAAAGTGGTCTTATACACAAACGAATTCTGAAACAAAAAGTGGAAAACTTACATCTGTTTCATAGTATCACCTCATAGGCAACATAGTTACTAAGTAAAATACAGGTTATGAAACTTTCATGCGGGATAACTAATTGTCCCTCTTTCCCTCTCACTCTACCTCCTCAGTAGAAAGGGCAGAATCGAGGTAATCTGAGTGCTATTAGCTGTCTTGATAAGTAACTGAAATATGCCTATTCTTAAGTATAACCTTAAAAATCCTAGTTCTGAAATAACTCAAACATTCCCGCAACTTGTAATTTACTCAGACTCACCACTACATACACCGACTTTTTGTGTATTAGTGTATGTTTTAGCTTGAAATTTTCAGAATAACAACTCCATGGTTGGGGGTAACAGAATTCAGTTGCTGCAACATCACAGATAGAACAGCTAACACCAAGAAACTGAAAGCCATCTTTGATCTTCTACTTACCCTATTTCTCCTCACAAACATGAGACACATCTACCCTTACACCCATTCTGGATAACTTGTTCCACCATAGAAACAGAGCATACCATTCAGGATTTGGATAATACAAACGCTAGCATGGCTTTCATGAAAAAGCCAATTGTCCAGCTAAGGGAAACAAATGTTCACTAAAATGATGCAACGTTAGTATTATTGTAATCAGATTGTTCCACTCATTTTAAAGGTAAGACTGTAAACTGCATAAAAATTAAGATTGGCAAGGCAAATCAATTATAGGCAGAAAACCTTATGAAGGTTGCCTACAAACATATGCTCACTGAATGTATTCCTACCTGACTTGTCTGATTGCCAAACATGATCAATGCAATCAATTGCTCTCGTTTCAATTTTTTAGAAAAACAGGGGTGGGGGGGAGGTGCGGGGAAGGCAAGTTCCTGTTCCTTATGATTTTCCAATGAAAACCCCAAACGCATTAAGCAAATTCAACCACTACTACATCCCACCGAAGTTGTGTAAGTACGAAGGCTGAGGGCTGACTCTAACATTCAGACACCCACACGGTTTTTTTCCTGCTGGAGAAGAGAGGAGTTTGTCTCCCGTAGGTACATTTCAAGTCGGAAGACAATGCTCTAGGTAAAGACGAACGCTGAATAACGTCCAGCGGTACCTCAGCGCTGGAATGACCACCAAGACACCGACCAGAAGCAGCCGCTGCGCCCCCACACCTCACTTGCTGGCTTAGGCCTTTCTCCACCCCGTGCCCCTAAACCCCGTGCCCCCCGCGGTGTAAAAGCCCCTGCGACTGAGAAGCACCGGAGCCAACTAGCTGAGAAGGGGGACAGGAGAGGCCCGAGGCCAGAGCGCTGTGAGGGGCGGCAGGCGCGCGCGGCGCGCGGCCCCGCCCTGCGCCTGCGCCCGCGCCCCCGCCCCGCGCCCCCGGCCGCCCCATCGCGCATGCGCGGAGCCGGGCCGCCGCACGGCCAGCGGGATGGCGGTGGGGCCGGCCCGACCGGAGGAACCGGGAGGGGATCCCCC
The DNA here is from genome assembly GCF_018691265.1 of Tyto alba. Classification (NCBI taxonomy): domain Eukaryota; kingdom Metazoa; phylum Chordata; class Aves; order Strigiformes; family Tytonidae; genus Tyto; species Tyto alba. The sequence goes on along the minus strand of NW_024881276.1, from coordinate 59,637,190 downwards.
CGCGTCCTCGCGGGATGGAAGAAGTGTCCCAGGCCGGTTACCTGGGTGAGGGTTCTGCGGTGCAGGGCCCGGATCAGGCCACTCGGTGTCGCCATGGCAAAGGCGAGGAGGGGTGGCGGTGGGGGGGCGGTGGGAGGGAAACAAGGCAGAAGCCCGAGCGGGTCAGCGCATGCGCTGAGCAGCGCTGTTTCCGGCGCGCATGCGAGGTCGCGGCGTCGTAGCTGGAGGGAGTGGGCGCCGGGAGGGGGGCGGTCACGTGGAAGCTGAGCGCCGCGGGGGGTGGTGGGAGCGCGAGGGGACGGTGTGAGGGGAACCTGGGGCGGGGGCAGCTGCACTCTGCTTCGCCCGTGTTTTTTTTTTTTTGTTTTTTTTTTTTTCTCCTTCTCCCCCATGGGTCCTGCCTCCTGCGCAGGTTGCTGTTGAAACTGTCCTTCCCAGCAGTGTGTCCCGCCAGGCCCTGTACAGCCTCTGAGGTCTCCCCGACCCCGGCTCCCCTCAGGCCGCCCGGCCGTGCCCGCGGCAGCGTTTCCACCGCGAGATCCGCAGCCTGGCCCCTACTTGAAGATGCCCGATTCCGCCCACCTCAATCCTCTTTACTCGTCATGCTTATCTAAAGTCAGTGCTCCTCTGAAGGTGTTGAACGTCAGCCCTTCGTGACGTCTCTTTTGGGAAGCGTGGCAGCCTTCTCCCCACTTCATTACACAGTTCAGTTCCCAGGCTGGGAACCCACAAAATGCTTGTTGCCAACGTTCAGGTGCTGTGAACTGCAGGGCTGGAAATACCTGGGACAGTGACTGTGGGGATCTGCTACAGCAGGATTTGGGGAAACAAACCAGCAATCGGGAAAAATGGTGCACTTCTAGGCCTCTTATCAGCGGCACTACACGTTGTATGGGTGATTATTTCCAGTGGCCAACTGAGCACTGAGCCTGACTGGTCCAAACACTGAAGATACTACCATAAAATGTTCCTAACTGCAATCATTTTCATAGCTAAAACCACTAAGTTTATATAACTGTTTTGCACTTTGATGCATTAATAACAATTTTTAAATTTTAAAACTGTGTATGTACAGTGCTTAGTACATTGAATCCTCATCTTCATTTAGTTCCCCAGGTTCTACTATAATACAACTCATAAAAAATGTGCTTTGTAAAGTCAATAAGAACTTTAACTTGAACTCAGAATTTTTTTCATCATTTGCATCAACGCTATACATATTATTCATAATTTGAGCTGCAAATTTCTATGTGCAATGTTCATCTCTGACATCTTTATTCAGTGTTACATTTCAGCAAAACTGTGTCAGCCATTTTTAGGAATATAATTAGGCAAAAATCACAAGCTTGTTGAATAGTAGGAGACATCAGGGAAGAAGAAGTTGAAAAATTGAAAAGTCCAGGTGATATTTTTTAAGGTTTTCTGGCTCTAAGGCCAAAAATGGCTCACTAGTGTGAGACTGAAGATGTGCTTTGAGTGGAGCATCAGATGACAACCCTGATGGTGGGAGGGATGCCCAGATGCCTTAGCTTCTCTCTCCCAACTAGAACTGTTCTCCACTGGAGAATAACTGGAGCAGATAAAGCTGTCTTAAACTAACATGCTGAAGAGTGGGATGCTGAATTAGGCAAATGGAACATTAGCTTCGAAAAGTTGCAAAGAAAATTGAGATAATGTGATAAGGAAATGTTAAGACAGTATTTCAGTTGTAAAGAATTTAAAACCAAGTTCTTTTCTAGTATGTAATTACCAAGGATTCTGATAATAGGAATGTATTAAAACAAAGCATGTTTTAAAATAAAATTGAAACCAAAGTGAAAGCTTGAATTAAAGTTAGGTTTTTTTCTTTCACCAGAACTGAGCCTGAGTTATTACTTCGAAGTCTTCATTGAACCCAAACTCAAGCTAAACAAAAAGGAAAAATTCAATATTTACAGTAGCTCTTTAACATGAGAAGTGTGCACTACTATGACAAATATATCATAGGCAGAAGAATAAGCATAGGATATTCTTGGTGCAGACAGAGAGGGAGAGTGGTGTGAATGTGCAAGGTGGGTGAGAAGAGGAAGAGGTTGGCTTGAGAATTCCAGAAAGGATGAGATGGCTTGCATCCTGAGAGATGGCCAAGTTAGGGGAGGAAAAAGATTCACTGCTCATATTTATTGTCATTTGAAATCTACTGCTGCTGCTGCTGAAACTCTTCTGACCTTTCTCGTGTATGATTCCTAGACACTTTTCCCCTACCCATATTACCCCAATAAACATTGTAAGTCCATTCAAGACTGTTTAGATGTGTCAAATCTGCTGCTGAGCCCAAATTAGGAAAATACCAGTAATGGGTGAACGTGAACCAGAACTCAGTCGAAATATGACTAGTGCAAATCTCTGTTTTTAATACTGCCAAACACTGTTGACTTAGAAATCAGAGTTCCAGACCATATCTTTCAGACGAGTGTATTTCCTGGGGCACGGTGATTCTGCAAAAGGTCTGAAGTTTGTGTTTGACCAGCAACTCTTCCTTGCTACTGCAGTCCTGATGCTGAAATGGTCAATTAAGTGATTTTTTAGTACTGGGGTGACAGTCAATAAATAGTAAGTCCACTTTGGGTTTCCATGCTTGAAAGGAGATACTGAAAAATCAAGGAAAAAACTATAGACAATAGCTGTAAAATTATTTAAGAGAAGACTTGGGCATATGCTCAAATAAGCAATTAGTGAAACTGCAGGACAGTGTTAGGAGCAGAACAGAAAGTCTGTGATTCTTTTTTTTCCAGGTAGAAAGACCTCCGTAGCTGGACTGCAGGCCACAGAACTTTTCATGAAGCCTTGAAGAGGCAGTGCGTTACACAGGACCCAGCCTTAGTTGGTCTGCAATGTGAATGGTGTCCTGGGAATTAGGGATGTGTAGAGAGTTTTTACACAGCCTCCTCCTCCTTGTCTTATTTAACATAGAGATTAGAAGTTGTTTGATTGTTGGCAGAAGACTGTAAAGAGGAAGAATAGTTAAAGAAGCTGAATAAATTTTGAAAACCTGGCTTTACTTCTTGCCACTATCAAAAATCACGTGTACTAAAATATTTTGTGTTCCTCACTTGAAAAATTAGAAGAAATTCTGTGCTCTCCTAGCTAAAAGCTAACTTTTTGCTGCTGTGTTTGTTTCTAATATACCATATGCTAAAAACATGAAACAGCCTAAAATATTAGAACCTATGCCTATTAATTTAACATGTAAGATTTATGCTTTATGCTCACTCTATTTGTGCTTTAGGTCCCATCTTTAAAATAGAGTAACAGCTATTCAAGTCAGAACTGTCAAAATAATTTCACTAATGCTATTGAATCACTCACATTCTCTGATAAAAATAGCAGAGACTAATGAATAAGAAGGAAATAGTAGTTTTCTACTCTATTGAGGGATTATGACAGAAAATCCTATGGTAAGAAAGTTTTAGGACACCATTTGGAATAAAAAGGTATTTATAAAAATAAACAATAGCCAGTGAAGCAAGACCCTTGCAGAAAAAATAGTATGCTACAATACAGCTAGAGACAGCATCATGATATTTAGACAGAAGAAGAGGGAAATGAATTAAAATCACATCACAGAGTTGATGCTGTCATTTCTTGGTTTCTGAGTGTTTGATCATGTTTTTTAATGTAGCTTGGGGGAGGGATAATTATAATTACACTTGTTTTTATTGTTTGCCACAGTATTGCTCATGTACTGTCTAAAATAGGATCCCTTTGTGCTATGCATTGCTCATGCACACACCAGGTGACAGCCGCTGCTCCAAATAGCTCAGAGTCTAAACATACAAAACAGATCAGAGTGTATGACACACGGTGCGATAAATGAATTTGCAGAAATTGCCATGTAAATATTTTGACTCCCATTGTTTTTTAAGAGAAGGATGTCATTAGCGAGGTGCTACCTTGAATGAAAGGGCAAGGAAAGGGGATTTACGCAAACTAGAGAAGGGAGACCAGGTAGAGCGGGATCTGAAGAACAGAGTAAGAGGAGAAGTTGGAACAGGCAACCAAAAAGCCCAGGAAGGAGTCACTGTCATACATAAAGAACTTCACTTCAGATATGTAGGTTGGCATAGTTTAAAAGCACATCTTTGAAATTCTTGAGAGCCTAGAGTTTAGCAACAAGACTGGCTGAAGAGGGTGACTCAATTGCTTTTACCTGTTTCATTTTACATTTTACACATGCTATAGAAGAGTCTTTGACCATTTTTATACATCTGTCCAGTGGAGCTTTGGCAGGGTAGTCATTTGAAAGCGCTGAAGACCTGGCAGAGAGCATGAAGTGTTGTATTATCTTTTGTATGCTGAAACTGTTGATACTATCACAGCATTACAGAGAACTATATTCTGTGAGGTTCATGGAAAAACACTGTACTGGTAGCCACTGAGAAATAAAAACACCTAGGTTCTTCTGAAATCTGTAAACCTTTTCTCCCTTATAATATGTTGGGAAAAATAAATCTTTCCTACATGTTATTTTGTATTATCATCAGTTATGGTGACTGTGTTCTTTACATTCATTTTGAATCTGTGTTTCCTGTCATGAGCAGATTAAAAACAGAAGAGAGTGGAGTGAAAGTTTTCTATTGCAAACATCTGTGTCTGAAAAAGGATTGTATTTCCATGTCCTGGAACATCAAGGGGAAAAGCTTGCCCTCCCCAGACACACACCTTTGGTTTGCAGCAATAAGGAGTTTATAGACAAGGTTGCCTTACTACAGTAAATAGAAAACCCAATTCTGCTATTATTTCCGGTGGTGAATCCAGTCTGGGTGTCTAAGGAGACCTTCGATCATTGTTCCCAGCAGAGAGCTATCTTATTTTGTATCTGTGAAATGCTTAATATATTTTTGGGTGTAACATAAGCAAGGCTTTTAATAACTCCTGTCTTTTTTGTCTGAAATTCAGTTTTATATGCAAATACTGCTGTCCAGAGAAGTGTTCTCAGGGACTGTCAGTAGAAATGGTGAATGGACATACCCTCAGTAAGTTAAACGAAATCCACAGACAGAAAAAAATGGCTGTGTCAACCGACTTCACAAAGCAAAAAATTAGTGTTGACATATCATCCATATCTGTCTGATTTTAAAGGACTGGAAACGGAGAGAAAAGATGTTCTAAGAAGCACTGGGGGCCAGGTACAAAGTACTTTCTCATACTTACTGGTATTATTACAGGAATTTAGCTCTGGAAAGAAGGAAATTTTTTGGTTTGGATGCTGCCCTGAGACCTTCCTATCTCCTACATAAATGCCCTGCTTTTAAAACTTCAATTTACTAATATGTATCTATGCAAATATCACCCAAATATATTTCATTGGATTCATGTACCGCATCGTTCCATTGTACCCAAAGATCTGTTAAGTTGTATGCAAAATTGGAACAAACCTGGGAAACAGTTTGAAAAATCATCATCTGGACTGGTTCTTCATTGATAATTGTCTTGGGCACTGAGGAGGCTTTTGCTGGTGTGCAAGAGCAATTCTTCCTTTCTGAAGTGGGAGCATGCATCCAAGTAACAATCCATGGAATATAGTTCTGCTTTGGGCAATGTTATTAGTGAGAGTGGTCTTCTCTTCCCTAATCATTTCCCCCATCTGCCAGGCTTCCTTCAGGTATATGCAACTGATGGTGGTATTTCCATACCTGTGAACATATTGAAGATTCTTAAGACTGCAAATAATTCTACTGGAGTTAATAGAAAAGTGAAGAAAACTTAAGAGTTTTGAACAAGCGTGGCAAAATGAAGAAATTGTCTGTTAGGGAAAATCTCATAAGCAAAAAGAGTTGGAAAATTTAGGAATAGGTAGGAATTCACAGAGTCTGAACCTCTGCTTTGTAACTCTGGTTGTTCAGTTTAGTAAGAGAACCTCACAGCTGCTTTTTTAAAATGGCAATTAGTATGACATCTCTCACTTTCTCAAGAGGATATATTACAGTGTGAACATTTGCCCATGACTTACATGTCTGTCCAGGGATCTCAGAAGAGAACAATGAAGTGAATCCCTCAGCCTGCCTGTTGGCATGAGGATCTTAAAGATATGAGAGTAGGGGACAGAGAGATCTGCTTGCCTAATTCTCATTTAAATCAGGGGTCATTAGGCACCAGACACTTTTTAAAAGTCATTGATGTAAAACCTAGAATTTATTTTTATAAATTGTTCCTGTTCCTAAAAAATATTCCCTATTTCCAACCTAAATTAGTCCAATTTCACTTCGTAATTTTAGATTGTATAACCTAATTTTCTTTTAAGCTAAAACGTGTTTTACTTTCAGAAATCTCCCCTTATAATCAAGGAATATTTTTGTTTTGTTTTGTTTTTTCCTTAAATGTCATGGATTGGTTTTTTTCGAAACTATGATAAAGTAGGCTTTACACATTGTAAATTACAGTTGTGGCTCCTTAATCTTTTCAGTTTTGCACGCTCTTCCATTCAGGGTAAGCACCAAAACGTGCCACAATACTATTGCTATTCTCATGATCATTTGTCTGCTTCTACTCAACCATCTGCTAAAAAAAAAAAAAAAACAAAGGTAGTGTTGTTAAGAAAGCTTGCAGATGATGCACAGATTGATAGAGCAATAAATAACATTTATATATCTGAGAATAGTGCTAGCTGCTGCACCGCACTGAGAGCTCACATTCTTCCTATCTCATCTCTGTCTACCAACTTCAGTGTCAGTGGTTTCCACAGTCCCCCCACTTGTAAGAGTGACGTGGGGTTTTTGTTTCCAGGTGTGTGACCTTCTCCATTTATGTGTGTTCAGACACATTGCTTGAATGAGTTCCCCTTCCTACCAAACACCCCAGCTGTGTATAACTGGCTCTTTCTCAATACTGTTTATCATTCCACCAAGCTCTGCATCAACTGCAAACCTTACTAGCAGTGCTTTCATATTTTCTTCTATGTGGTTAATAAAAATACCAATTGCTAAAACAAGATCAGGGGCTTAACACCTGTTGAACTGGCAGTGATTTAACATACATTTAATGTACAGTCCAATATACACTTCACTGATTATTTTATGTTATTTTAAAAAATAAGACTGTCACAAAGTACCAAAATAAACACTATACAAAAATGTAGATATTGCACAGCCAAGTGTATTTCTGGATACCAGAAAGATTGAAGTCCATAAAATGCAGAGTTGTTATAATTATCTCTAAAAAAAAAATCACTCAAGTGTGTTAATATAATATTAAATAGCACTCCCAGATAAAGATCTGCAATGTTAGTTTTTTTGTTTTACCACTTATGGCTATGCTTTGACTATTGTGATCCCATCCAGGGAATGCAGAACACCTATGGTTTATGGGATACTTTGACTGGGTTTGCAGCTGCTTTGTTTCATAAGAGCAATGAAAAGTTGCTGAAATGGACTGTAGCACCCTTTGCTTTCTGCACTCCAAATTCCTGCTGATTTGTCACCTCCCATCATTAATTATTATTCATACACGACCCCCTTGTTTGCCCAGCTTTATCCTGTGAATGTATGAAATCCTCCAGGCTCGCACAATCCTGCCAAACTGGCACTTAATTCAAGCAGAGTGACCAGCTGATTAGAGCATCACGTTGGCTGGGGTTGACAGCAAAACCTCCTGGCTGTGCCACCTGCTTTTCCTGCGCCACAGACCCAGGGATCCAGGCTGACCACCACTGCGGAGGGAGCGAGGGGGCTGCATGGGCACCAGCTCTGGCTGGGCAGGAGGGTGGCACCGCCAAGCAGCATTGGTCCGTGTCTCCAGTTCTTCTGGCCTCTTGATGATGGCAGCAGCGGCTGATCAGCTCTTCGCAGCTTTGCCCTGCGCCCTCTGCCTCAGATTCTCACCTACCTCGTGGCAGAAGTGACCCTGTCGCTTCTCCTTTGGGCAGCAAAATATGGTTTTTCCCACATTGCTGACAAGCCTGGAGCCAGCTGTCTACACACATCCACTTTCCTCTCCATCACTCCTCCAGGGAGGGTGCTCCTGGCTTCTCCTTCAGTGCAGAAAATGAACACGCTGCCTCCCACCTTGTCTGTAAGGAGCATCGGGCACAATAGGTGCTTTCCTCCCAGATGCTTCATATGCATGGCCATCCTTGCTGTTATTTTTTGTAACTAGAAGTTGTTTTGTGGTTGTTGATGTTGTTGTCGTTGTTGGGTTTCCCCCCATGCAGAATTGTTCCCTTTTGGACTGACCACCATCATCCATTGTTCTCCATGAAACAGAAACTGCCGTTGCCCTCGAGGAGTGGTGGCTGCCTATACTGTGAGGCATCATAAAACACAGACCCCATTGGGAACAATGGGGAAAAGCCTCCTCAACGTGGCCACCAGCTGAGGCCTGCCACCACTCCTAGCCTGTCCAGAGCACTGCGGAGCAGCAACCTTGTTGAGGGGAGGCGATGGTCCACCAAGAAGCCTCGGGACCCTGCCTGAGGGAAAACAAGATTACATGCAGGAGGGAAAATACCCAAACAAAACCAGCTTAATAACAGGAAGCAAGTGAAATAAAGTCTTCGTGCAAGGTTACAATGAGTTCCAATTATGTGGGAGCTAGCAGAGCTTTTACCCAGTTTTGTAGGGGAGATTGAAGTGCTTTTTGCTGCTCTCCCACTGATGCCTTGACTCCCTCTTAAATACTAAGAGAACAAAATTCTTTTTTGACAGTTTTAATAAGAAACAATTTTTTGTCACAGAATAATAAGTGTTTCATCTATGAAGATGTGATATTTTTCCATCCTCCCTTTTCACTGGGCATCCTCCTGCCTCATATACTCTTGGGTCACTAAAGTCTGTATTCTTTTTATGAAGATAGGAGACAAAGATGGGTGGTCCATTGTTTTAAATGCCCAAATTTTAATCTGTAAGCAAATTAATGTATTCCAATACATCTTTGAAATTACCAGAGAATTTGTTTTGTAATCAAAGTGTACATATTGTGCTGTTAAGGAGAATACACTGTGTTTTTCATTGAGAGTAAAGAATAATCAATAAAGCATGCCTGAGTTTGAAAATTCTGCCCTGACTCTACAGTCTTTAATTGCCTCTAAAACACACATTCAGCAATAGAAAATATTTTAAAAGATTATGAAATTTGAGGGCATACATCATCAATAATGTTGCACAAGCTATACTGTAGGAATGTTGCGATTGTTTTTGAAAACAAGCATTGTGATTCAAGGAAATAAATGGGCGAGATCTTACTTAATAGGAATTCCAACCATTCAGGTAATTAAAATCACAATTAGCATACTTACCCAAGTCAAACTGTAATCTGTTAAAATCCCACATACATAAGCCTCCAGATCTACATACTTTTACATTTACAATTCTATTGTATGAGCAGTCATTTGCTGCCATTATTCTTCATAGCAGAAAATTTCCTCTTGAGCAGAAGTCTTAACTGCGCCACAGAGTGACACCAAAAATCTTTATAATTACACATACAGCCATTTCAGTGGCTTTGTATTGAAATTGATAAAGTTTGTCTTTAAAGATCCAGTATATGCTCTCTCCTCTTCAGAGTAGGGACTGTAATTTGGAAATAGTGTTTCATCTAGAATGATGAAGCTGCATTCTCAACAGAAACACTGAGTTACGGGTATTACGCACCTAATAATGTGAGTTTGGGAGCTGAGAGGCAGATTTTTGGTTCTGAATCATCCATACATCCCACTCAGGGTGCTAGGTGCACTCGCTGCCTTCCACACTGCCTAAAAGAGAGAATACCCCGTGTTTAGTAATAACTTAAACAATGGAGCCTTCTGCCCAAAGTAAACATTGAATGCAGGATCAGAGGATTGATTAGAGTGAATGAAACAGTGTAGAGCGGGAGGAAACGGGCAGGGAGCAAACCCAAAAATCATGGTACAAGAAATGAAGTGAATACACAATGGCTTTGAAAGAGAGCCAAGGGAAGAAGCCTTTTGAGCAGAGCCCTGACTGCAAGCAGATCTGCAATCATGAGCAAAGCAATGCATTTTTGTTCAATCTTACTGTATTTCAAGAAGCGGGACTTTGTTTGTAGTAAAACAGGATTACTTCAAAGAAATACCTGGCTCTTGTAATCAATTTCTCATTCTAATGGAAACAGCCTGCGATGTCATGCATATGGGCTAAGTGCTCAGGCCACGATGGAGTTAGACAGTGCAACCAGAGAGAGCAAACAATGAGGAAAACCAGGGAAATCTGAGGACGGGGTGATTTTAGAAAAAGACATGGCAAAATGGAAGCAAAATGAAAACTTGCGGGAAATTAATCTAAGGCACAGAGAGATAAAAGCATGTAGTCAGGATGTATTCTTCAGCGTGATAGTCAGTCAGCTGGGAAATGCTAATGACTCTGGGGAAGAATAATCCCTGAAGCGTACTCGTGTTTGAATTTCTGCTAAAAAAAGCAGACCCTGTCCCTACCATCCCATTGCCACTTCAGAAAAGCAGCCCTCATACAGGCAACCAGGCACCACGGTGGAGGGTTAAAACACACGAAGCTGCTGCCCATTTGGAACACACTCTGTCTCCTTTCACATCTGCAGAGCATTTAGCTGCTTGCATCTGGTTGTGTTTGCGCAAATATAATTCCATATTCACTAATAATTCCCGAGGCTAAAGGCCCCTCTCCTGTAACCTTGTTAATATTCTCACAAGGCTTGGTGTGAACGCCTCACAGCATTTGGATTAGAATTCAGTCTGGTGGGTTTTTTCCCCCCCCCCCCGTCTCTTACTCTTTCTCTCTCTCGTACTTTTCTGGCCTCCAGTTTCCTGGCCACCCACATGACGAGACACTCTCCCTCCCGCTCTCTCCCCATTCTCAGTTTCAAGGAATTTCCTTTTGTCAAAGGCAAAGTGTGATTGACATATTTTCCCCTCTTAAGTGCAGTCTTCTTAATACTTGATTTAACTATGTCCTTATGGGGCTCATATAATCATTACCTAGGTGAGAAAGAGACCCCCTGCTCCCCTCTCTACCATCCAATCTTGGGCTTCAAGCACTAGACTGCTGGCTACTTAGCGCTTTTTACATGGTTTTTATTCACATTTTAAAGATGTTTTTATTAATTTGGTGGTGATGAGGGGCTTCCAGATTGACAGCATTGGAAGCTGAAGTAATTTGTTTTTCCACAAAACAGGTACCACAAAAGCAGCAGAACTGCTGGCTCCTCTATCAATGTGCCTTTCAAATCACCTCACCCTGGCCAGAAAAAGCACCTTCTCTTCCAGCTTTTCTGGGGAGAAGGCAATTTGACTTTTTAATTAGTCCTCAACTCTGATGCTAAGGCTCATAAAATCTGGGCTAGAGCTTGCCCTGACCATAGTGTCACAGGAATCAGGAACAGAAGTTTTCTGCTCGTTCACTTCTGGTCACTCCTTTCTTTAGCACGAGAAATTATGGTTTCCTGTTGTTCTCCAGCCTATTTTCCATATGACCTGCATAGCAACTGCCCACCTGAGGTAGAGACCAAGGTGTGCCATGGTGGTGGGGGCAAGGGCTTGAAGGAGAGCGGCTGTGGGGCTTGGCAAGGTCAATGGGCTCCTGGCAGGAGAAGGAGAGGAAGGCGAGTTCCTAGGCTGATAGCTTGAAGACTTTAATGATCCCCTGGTTAATTTGTATTGGGCACCCTGCTGTACTGCTCTGGTTTTATCTGTGTCATGTATATTGGGACAGGAAGGTAAAACTCAGCATTATGATGGCTGTGGATTGTCTGTGGGAATGCAGTTGAAGAGGTTGCTCAGACAGAGCCAAACATTTTCAGCACAACTTAGGAAGGATTATTAATAAGTTTTTGACTAAATATTTGCGAGATCTTAGCACACCTTTTAATCAATATCAGAGTAAAACAGAGTTCTGGTTTCCATTTAACAGAAATAGTCCTGGAAACTGATTGTTATAGCCAACATATAAGGAAATGTTTATGATGAAGTATGTTGAAAATTTATGCCATATCACTATAATGCCTTGTTTTCAGTTGTGAATGAACTTTGCTACATTTGGAATAACTAGGGTGAAATTTCCCATGTCAGGGACTAATCTCAGTAGCTTGCATCCTTCTTTTCCCCTTTCTGTGAAAAAGGAAGGAAAAATAATTAATTGAGTTTTCAGAAAAAAATTAGGGAGACTATTCTCATGTATATGCTAAAAGAATAAAAAAAACCTGAAAGGGATACCAGTAATAATAATCCCTACCTAATTTGGATGAAAGACTTGTCTTTTGATCAGCAGTTGGGGCGGAGGATCCCTCTGATGTCAGGAATGTATACTTGCCTATTTCCGTGAAAATTTTCCCACATTTAATCAAGTTATGAGCCTCAGAAAGTCCCGCTCAACACAAAGACATTAGAAATACATGTTCTTTGAAGGATTTCTGCCTGTTCTCAAACCCGGGGGTGGACAGCAACCTCCTTTCCCACCGGAACAGCGGGGTATGTGGTGTGGCTGCGCTGTCTCAGGGCGCAGGAGATGAACAGTGTTGCTGCCTCCGCTGTGGTTTCAGTGTTTGTCTGACAGAGCATGGGAGAGGAGAAGGAACCTTTCTGACAAGACTGCAGAAGGTAGGGAGCTGGGACTGAAGTACTGGGACCAAAGACATTGGGACAAAGAGCTGCTGGGCTCAATATCCTGATGTTCTGAGAAAGGGTGGGGGGCTTACAGCTAGGACTGGAGACATGATGGGGGAGAGGCACGGACCTCAGATGATTGTCTCCAGAAACAGAACAGGAATTTCCACACATTGGAAATGCGAAAATGAAATATAATAGAAAAAAACCCCAAACCCTAGGAAATTAACGATTCAGGCTTCAGAGCAGAGTTTGGATGATATGCAGTAAATAAGATGTGAACCACCTATTGAACAATGAGTATAAAAGAAGACCTCAAATATACAGGATCTTCAGCAGAGATCCAGTGGAAAATCGCTATGTGGTTATATAACTAAAGATGGTAAGGTAAGTCATAGATAGGGCTGAAATAAGGTCAGGCTTATTGCTGATGATCCTTAACATCCAAATGTTTGACTTTGCAATGTTAATATTTTCATAACATAGTATTATTTATGCAGTGCATAGACCTGGAATAGCATATAGGCCAGGACCTACACTGCTGTAAAGTGAGTTAGATTCTGTATCTCATTAATGACTTAAATTAAATGAATTAGCAACAATTTACCTTAGCTTTGGCTCCAAGCCACAAGAATTCCAAAGAACGCATCCTTTGTAAAGCCAGCTTCTGTGTATTCTGTAATGAGATGGGACCAAATGGTAATAATATAAAAAAATCCTTTCATTCTTGTCTCCCTTTCTTCACACAAACATGTGCAGCTGTGGCCCATATCTGCTGAAAATAGCCATCACCACAATATGGCAATGAATATTTTCAACCATTCTTTTAAGAAAGCTTTTATCTTTTCTTGGCCTAACAATGTCTCCAGCCAATCTATCTCTGTTGTCAGGGCCTTTTTTAGTGAAGTATTGTTTCAAGAAGCATAGTCCAGGACTTTTTTTTCTGGTATGTGCCTGGGAAGGAGTTCACTTGTAGATGGCTTCAGCAGCTTACCAGATCGGTCCTCAGCCTTGCTGCTGCCACGTGCTAGGTCTGCCTCCCTTGCCACGAAGAGCCTATTCCCTGGCTTTGCATGCATGCAGGCTGGCCAGAAACTGATGTCAGGTACCTGACTACAGTTCTTGGTAAAATTTATGCATTATAGGAAGGTGCCAGATTCCACTGGTGCAGAATAAATGAGTTAATGAGGCTGTGGCTGAAATGCTTTGAGCAGGTGATGTGAGAACTGTTGTTTCCAGCTTTGAGGCAGCTCTCCATTGCTGCAGTGGTTTACCCCAGGTTCAGGTTCTCACATTTTTTTTCCATAACTGCAATTGTCAGAAGCTTTTTAAAACATAAGCTGCAGTTTTTAGAGCGTGATTTACAGTAAGTGATTTCTGCTTGGGCTGCAGAGCTGTGGGAAGCAGGGGCTCTGACTGTGCAGCAGAACAGGCTGTGCCCCCTAGACCAGCTCACACCACTTGTGATTGCTGTTCTGCCCTTTCCTCTGAGGAGTTTCTGTTGAACACCTTATAGCACACACCTCTGTGGATGTCACATGTGAGATCAATTCTCCACTCTTGTGCCCTGTCGGGCCACTCTTCTGGCTGATGTTTGGTGAAGCATGTCTCGCCTTCATACTAGCTCATCCTCAGGATGGTGGTGTTATGTTTGGATGGTTTTTCAGGCTTGCAAGACTGCCTCATAAACAACAGTGCTAGGTGAAAAAACAGAAAGCAAATTATGCATATTGTGAAGCAGCCTTGGCTTTCAGAATAACCGCAAATATCTCAGGAGACAAGTGACCTGAAATCTGCTAGAACATTTGTATACTCTTTTTTTTTTTTTTTTCTGAAAAAGATCCTCTCTGTTCTCTGTTGTCAAAAATTGGCAGTAATAACCTCTCTTTTTTAAATTCAGAGAAGCAAACAGTCCTGCACCTTCCCTGCCAGACTGAAATATCTTTAAATCTTTTGCTCTTTTAACTGAGCGTTTGGAGGGGGTGGAGGGAAGGAGAAAAAGCAGCTTGAATAAGTTGCCGATGGAGCTTCTCGGTGTATCAGGTGTTTCCCAGGCATTGTGTAAAACAGTCCCTGCCTTAGTGTGTTTACAGTGTCAAAAAATGGTACAGAAAATCTGGAACTGGAAATTGGGAATGGGATGAGGCTAGTAGCAAGCAGCATCATGGTTCTGGAGAACAGGCATCTATCACCACCAAGGTCCAATTTGGAGAAAGTGGAACACAATCCAGAAAGTATTTGAATCACTCCATTGTCATCAAGTACCTGTGAAGCCCACGGGTGAGGGATGCCTCACCCCCCCGTGACAGCCAGACCAAATGTGAAATGGCAGTCTGCTACTGTTGCAATCAAATTGAAAAACAAAGACATTTCTGTCCCTTCATCCCCAAGCAAATAGCAAGCACAAGGGATGTTGGGCCTTTTGTTATTAAATCAGTAGTTCAACAACTATACTGTGAACATTGACTGATAGCAAGGACAAATGGCTCTACTAAGATGCGGAATAAGATAGTGAGAGAATACCAAACCAAAACACTTTCCCCTAGGAACAGGGAAAACTAGGATATGGCAACTGGTGTGTCTGTTCAGACACAAGTGATCAGGAGCTCCCTTCTGCACCCAATTTTGAGCTTCCTGCAGACATGTAAGGTGCTGCTGCAGGCTGAGGTATGAGACAGAGACCCTCCTTTAGGCTTTCCAGAGGCGGCTCCTGTTCCCATGGATGCTTTGGACAGTGAGTGGCATTGTTCTGGGGGCTGCAGCTTGCACTGAAAGGATTTATACACAGTGTCAAATCCCTCCTGTCCTGACCCCTCCTGACTCCTGGACATCTGTGAGGGAACACCCCTGAGAAGGTATCTGTAAAGAACCGTTTATTTTGCAGTGAAGGGGTAATCTCATAATAACCAGGGAGTTCCTCCAAGTTCCTGGGAGTACCTAGTGAACGTTGCCCAGTGTTGCTGGCTGAAACGCTGCAAACACAAATACAAAGGAGGCTCTGAAGAAGGCAGAGCAGCTCAGCACCCACAGCCCATGTTTATTTTCTCCAGAGATGAAGGGGAGACTGCAGGTCAGCAGGAGTTGTGCATTCTGACTGGTATTTATTGACTCAGAAGTCCTTGCTGACAGACAGACAGACAGACAGGCAGGGAAGGGTTCCATTACAGTGACGTCGTTTCTTTCCCTTTTTGCCCCTGAGGCTTTCACTGCTGACACTCTTTACACATAGCTGTGGCTTCTCCAGCTGATCCTGGGGCGAATGGCAGCTGCCTTTCACCTCACTGGTGCTGGAAGCCTGGGTGCCCCTAGGGAACACAACTGTCAGGCTTTCAGCGACATACCGCAGCACATCTGTCCGAGATGGAGCAGCAACACAGAGCTTCATGTTCAGCCTTCCCTCTGAGACTGGGGTTAAGACTGGAGGTCTGGGTCAGATGCTGAAGGTGAACTCGGGGTGGCTACTGGGGGTCAGTGTACAGGGTCTGTGTGAAAAAGTATCCCCATGCCGTGCTCAGCCCAATTTCCACCTTCCATTCCCTGATGCAGTCACTGCTAATTAGGTCTTTGATTGTCCTACACTAATATTGTGCTTTAGGAGAGATTCAAGTACTTTCTGTAAGTGATGGTGAGGCAGATCTACTGTCAGCTATTTGCAGGGATGCTACGACACTGAGCAGCCTCTGCCCAAGCCAGGGGTCATGGCTTCAGTACTTTTGATTCCTAGTATGGTTCCTCCAGAGGGTCCCTTTGGATTTAAGACCATGCTGGAGGCTTATATCTGTTGCAATCTGTACAGTCACCAACATTTTTAGTGATGCAGGGCAGCCTTTTTCAATGAGCCCTCACTGGTAATGCAAGATACTGGATCCTTCATCCTTTTGCAGAATGGAGAAACAAAATGTCCGTGTTTAAATAGCATGTATTGTTTGTCTTGTCCCCACACTCTCCATCGTTTTTTTTTTAAGATGGATTATCTCTCTTTGAGTCCAGTAAACCAAAGGTTGCAGTTTGTAAAGAATGCAGCAGGCTGGGGTACAGGATATCTGGAATGTCTGCACCAAAGCAGTGTTGGATAGATCAGATCGTAGGCTCTTTACTCACTTTAAAAGCATCACACTTGCAGCATGGACAAGTGAATCACACTGGTATCTTGCTAAGTGAAATTTACATTAGGGATTCTAAGAAGCTGCAATATGTGGGTGCCCTTTCAGTTCAGTCTTTATGAATATGCTGTTTCTGCAAATATAAATGCATATGAACGAGAACCTAAGCATCACAGAAGTTAGTCCACTTCTTGATTGCCAATGCAAGATTATGTGCAACAGTGCATGTTTTGTTTTAACAATCTTAAATGATGAGGTATCTTGCACATTTGGATTCTGGCTGTTTTTCTAGTAATTCAATTCATGCAGTGAGGCATGGTTGCAACACTTTCTGTTCTGTGACAGAATGCTTCTTACATCACCTAACATATATGGAATTCTTTTCAGGCTCTACCTCATTAAAAAACGATGCTTAGATCTCCTGCCTCTCTAATGTACAGGGGCAGATCTAGGCATATTTTCACTTTGAAAAGATTTCCTTTCCTTTTCATTAATGACAGCTGTACAGCTGTCTCCAGACTGTGGAGATTTCCCTCTACACTGCTGGATGTTTACTGTCTTGGTAATCTGTTTGTGGACAGCCACATGCTTTTGTTCCCCCAGTAAAGCTCCTTTAAGCATAACCTATTTTCCCTAATGTGGCCTTCCCAGTAAATAGGAGTAAAGAGGGTGAGGAGTTCAATAGGTGTACAGTGGATGCCAATGATAGGATGGTACAGCAAGGAAAATGCTTTCCTGGCTATGTCTGTTAGCTGCTGAGAATGTCTCATGTCAAAGGGCTGGAAGAGTGGAGGTCTCTTCATGACAGTGCATGTAGAGCACCTCCAGGGTGTTTATAGGTGCACACCAACTTACAGTTCTAAGTATAAGAAGGCCAGTCCAGCCACTAAGCATTTTATCATCTAGCTTTGATGAGCTTTAGGTGAAACAGGGCAAAATATGTTACAAGCATGCAAACACTGGGTACAGTTATCATCATCCTAATGGGCTTCCATGCGGGAATAGGAAGCAACTGGACCATCGAGTCTTACCTGAGGGCTGACTTACACAACTGGGATGCCCCAAGCTAATTCCTGTTTAAATAAGAGCACATATATAGAAACAAAGCCAACCTTGATTTAAAAGCAAACTTGATGATTACCACTCTGCTACATGACTGGCCCACTGTAACTTTCTTTTCTCTATCTTTAATCCCCTGCTTTTCTCATCTTTCCCCATGAGGTGCAGTGTCCATATGTCAGTGGCTTTCAACTTGTGGTCCCCAGATTTCTGGAAATCAGGGGACTGCTTCTAAAGGGTCTGTGAAAGAAAAGCAATTTATATGTGCTGTGCTGTAATCTACATATGTGAAATTTCTAAAGAAGATAGCACGTCTGCATGCCCATCGGGGTGGGCAGGAAAGTAAGATGAAAGATTTTTCTCATGGGAAGAAGCAGGGGATTTAAATCCCAATTTTGTGGCAGTTCTGTAATCTTTAGGTTCCTTTAGTTCATCTCTGTTTCAAGAGAGGCACGCTGAGGTACTGACAGAAAAGAGAGGTACTTCATGGATTGATGGAATCTCTCAGGAGTGTCCTGTACAGGCAGAAAGAAAGTATGCACAGTACAAGGGGTGTTCACATTAGATGGGAATAGGTTCTCTGCTCGTCAAGTATACTTTACCTGGCCCAGATTCCTGTATGAGGACATCTTGGACATGACATCCATGCACAGGGAAGATGCTGACATCAAAGAGTGAAAGTTACCTCCTTAACAAGAGCATACACAGTTGCAAACATGTCCTGGATTTGGAGGTGAACATTTTTTGATCCTGTGCAAATTACTGTAAATCAGTTATGTTTGATCGCTAATTCAGATCTCCTTTATTCCCTCTGAAGCACACTCCATTGCGTTTACTTTCTTCTACCCTGTCTCTTGGTCAAAGTGCTACCATGGCCTGTTCAGCTACTATGTTAACCTTTGATCCTAGTTTTGCCCAGCACCTCTAAGCCCCTTTTCTTCAGAGCCTGTGAATGCATCTGTTCATGGCTGCTGTATTATGGAAACAGCTTCTTTTGCTGTTTATGCATTCACTCCAAATTAAGTGACAGCCAGGCATAATGGATGTAACAAAAGCTTACGTGCATTGTTACCTTTAGCTAGATCTTAACTTTTCCTTGCAAACACCAGTAAACTCCACTTAGCTTAGTTACCTCCATCGCTTCAGAAGGAGAAACAGACTGTTGTTTTGTCTTCTACCAGTGAACCCTCATCAGTGAAGGATGCTGACCACATAGACAATCTACCCATGGAGTGCAGGTGTACGGTCTTGCAGTTATTGATCAGTGGCTTAGGTCTAGGAAAAATTAATTTTGGTAATGAGATTAGAGGCAAATGAAAGATTTTTTTTTAAAAAAATAGCAGACATCTGGGTTCTTTGACAGATCTCCTTTTGGTTTTGTTTTCTTCTCAGAATGTCTTGTGATTTTCTGCAGTCAAACAGAATAATATCAGATCTTATGACATGTACATATTGTGAAGTACCTAACTGATTCTCCACATAAATATATACTCACAATTTTGTAGGTTTATAAGTTTAGATATGTTAACTAATGCTGGATATTCACAGATACTGGATGCTGTGTATGTAGAGAATGAAACTAAGATAGAGTTATACACTGGAAGCTAATTAAAAATGTCCCTGATGGGATCAGGTTTGTCTTTCAATGATGCTAGAGCACACTAGTTTATATTAACGTACATTAGTTAAGCACATTAGTTGAGTTTAGATCAACAAATTAAAATGGAACCAGACAATAGCTGGTATCTTTCTGGCTTGCACATACATGTTGTACATTTAAGTCCTACTCAGGACAAGCAGATCTCAGTGCAATAAAATATTTCTTTCTGCTAGCTTTGCACTTCATCTGATGGATTCTGGAGGACCATTAGCTTCCCCTCATTAACACATTTAAAGAATGGCCAAACTATGGCTTGCAAGATAAGTATTTCCTGACACATGGTTAGTCCAGCATGCAGCCCACTTCTTGCCATCCTCTTCTGGAGGCACTCACGGCATGTGTACGGAGAGTCGGTTCGGTCTTGGTGGGTTGTTCTCATGGTTAGTGCCACCAGCTAATCCCTGTAGGCCTCATTCCCAAAGATACATGTAAATGACACGATGCCATGAGGTAGGACACATCAGGTGATGGAAATCCAGCTATTGATCACATAACAAGTACATATCAGTAATGTAACAGAAAGGCTCAAGCTGAAGTGAACAACCCAAAATTGTCGCCACAGGAGGTGTTAGGTCCCACCTCAGCAGAAGGGTGGGGAGTCATTGCTTTCCCGGCATGTAATGCACTCCAGCCATACCTTGGGTCTTCTCCAGCACATTGTCCATGCCCTTGTGTAGAATTCTTCAAGCAAGCCGGACGGCCCAGGTGATCAGTGCCATGGAAATGTCTCCATGTCCAGGGGATTTCTAACTCATTAGTTCTGCCACTTTTCCAGTCAGCCTTTGTTTTTGTACATCGATCCCCCCACTTTAAGCTATGCTGGTTCAGCACAGTCAGAAAGAAATCAGTAGGAGTTAAAATATACTTTTCTAAGTAAAGGAAAAAAACTAATCCTCAGGAGATGAACGTGGGCTGAATATTGAAATATGAATACCAAGTTCAGGTTTTGTGACACAGTTCAGCTGGATTGTGAATTGGGAATTATGAAACCTAAAGTGGCAAATGGTTGTTGCTGATGCTTTTCTTTGAAGTCTTGACTGCTTCCCCATTTGTCTAGTTGTCCTGGGTTTGAGTGAGTGGTGGGGTTTTTGGTAGCAGGGGAAGGGGCCCCCTGTGAGAAGCTTCTCAAAGCTCCCACAGCTCCAGGTCGGAACCACCTCTACACCAAGGCCAAACTAATTAGCTATGCTTCTGTGATAATGTATTTAAGCATGGGACCTGGGAAGAGGAGTTGGAGTTGTGAGGAGGAGTTGTAACATTTATGTGAACACTGAGGTCAGTGGAGGAATGGAGGAGGGAAAGTGGGGGAGGTGTCTTGGAGCAGAGACTGCCCTGTATCCTGTGGTGAGATGGCAGGGTGGTCCCCCTCGACATCCACGGAGGTCTACAGTGGAGCAGACACCAGCATGCTGTCTCAGGTGACAGCACCTGAAGGAGGCCGGGATTCTGTGGGAAGAAGCAGCCCCCCCTGTTGTAGTTCAGCGCTGGGAGGATTGCAACAGGCGGGGGTGTCCCATGCCAGAGCAGCTCAGGAAGGGCTGCAGCCCATGAGAGGGACTCAAGTTGGAGAAAGTTTGTGGAGGACTGTCTCCTGTGAGAGGGGGACCACACTGGAGCAGGAGGAAGAATTTTCCAAAGCTCCTCCCCCACAAGATGGGAGAAGTGGCAGCACTGACTGCATCCCCCATTCCCCACCCCCTGTGCCACTGGGGGGGGGAGGTAGAAATATCGGGAGCAGAGCTGAGCCTGGGAAGAAGGGAAGGATGAGGGGGAAATGTTCTCAACATGTGGTAATGCTTCTCACTGTCCTACTCCACTAAGTGTTGCTGGTTTTAGTGTCTGTATTAAATTTATGGGTTTTTTTCCTTCCCCTAACAAGTCTGTCTTTTGCCTGTGACCACAATGGGTGAGTCACCCCTCCCTGTCCTATCTTGAATCCTGAGCCTTTGCTTATTTTCTCCTTCACAGCACTGGGGGGGAAGGGGGAAGTGAGTGGCTGTGTGGTGTTCAGTTGCTCTCTGAACTGAAACCACGACACTAGTTTTCCTTCTGTGTGTATCCTGTGTATCCCTACTTTATTTCCATGTCTCTCACCTGCACCTAACATGCCTGTTATTAACATGTACTGTTAATACTGTAGACCTAATTTTCAGAGGGGCAGCACAAAACCAAAAGCAGCTGCCTTTGGTTTCAACTGGAATTCAGCACCTCCGAAAATCAGGCACTAATGTTTTTCAGTTGGAAGAACAGATTCTCTTCTATAAAATAATGCTTTGCATTTGCAATTTAAAGAACTTCCAGTCTATGTAGGTTTTAAAACACTGTGTACATGCTACGTTCGCACAGGAATCTGGCAGCCATTTCTAGGGAGCATTAAGCAACAAGATCTTGTAGTGAACAGTGGAATTATTTTTTATTTAGAGATTACATAACTCGGACAAAATGGAAACCAGCCCCTGTGCTTCACTGTAGACCAGAACTTTCTCTTCCCAGATGGAGGATGACCTTTAATTGTGTCAGTTCCACCCCACATCCTCAGAAAACAAGGGCAGCTGCTTCACACATGAAGGGAAGCAGAGACTGAAGCAGCCATGTTGATCAAGGATAGATCATGACTGAGGTAACCTTACAATAGCTACACGAATTAGACCCCATCTGTCAGTCAGGCCTGTGTGAGTCTCCAGGCAAAAATAATTGATCTTAAATGTCACAGATTGAATCAGCCCCTGCCTAGCTCTGTCCCTTTAGTGGCCACTGTGGTAGCAATACTGACATGTTCAGAAAAGCTGCCTGTCACAGTTAACCCATGGGGGATCAAGCACGGTTTGATGCTAGCAGTGCAAAGAGTGACACTGCCATGGAGCTGCTCTCTAAGCAGCAGCCGTACTGGAGGAATGGCCAGCCAGGGAGCTGACGGTGCGTGCCCTCAGGCTCAGTCAGCTGGAGGAGGAGTTGCCATGCGGACTTCATGTAACTGGGACTCATAGCAAAGACAGAGAAACTAGAAAAACACCAAGTATTCTGCCCTGAGTCAATTTATCAGTACTCCCATACATGCCTTATCAATAATTTCCCCCCAAACTCTGTTACCACTTATGCTTCCCTATCTTTCACTTCTTTTGTTCCAGCCACTCTCCTAAACGTTCAGGTTTTTTTGATTCTCTTTCCCTGTTCCTTTAATGTCTTCATGGTGCTGAGGGGGTGGATAGGCAGGAGGTGCTGGGACCCCTTCTGTGGAGCAGCTGTGACTGCTTCCCTAGGATGTGCGAGAGTTGGGAAAGATAGTGAGGCATGATTTTTTGCTGTACGCTGAAAGGCTTTCTCCATCAACCTGAAGAAGGACCTGAGAAGTGGTGAAAAGGTATAGAGTTGTCAGCCCTGAAACAAAAGCATTCGCACAGTTGGGAAGTAACTGGATAGTGTCTGTGTTCTCTGATGAGCTGAGACAATTCCATTACCCACAACTTGCCATAAATCAGTGAGTTCTCTGCTCTGAAATAGGCATTTGGTGGTTTGCTCTGCTACTCCTTAAAGTTCGGGGCTCTTGGTCAGAGAAATGACTTCAGTGCAGTGGTTGGCATGGAGTCACTGCAGTAAAAACTATCATTTCTTTTGACAAACTTGTCACTGAACACAGTCACACACTAAAATACAACTTTAAAATATGAATTCACTTTGACTATGTTTATGTTAACTTTCTGCGAACAGTCAAGCAATTTACTTTTATTGACAAGAAAATCTGTAAAAAGTCAACGTCAAAGATACA
The DNA here is from genome assembly GCF_018691265.1 of Tyto alba. Classification (NCBI taxonomy): domain Eukaryota; kingdom Metazoa; phylum Chordata; class Aves; order Strigiformes; family Tytonidae; genus Tyto; species Tyto alba. The sequence goes on along the minus strand of NW_024881276.1, from coordinate 59,614,034 downwards.
TATGTGTGCATTTAAGTAAACTAGTTTTAAGTTCTCATGCATAAGCATTCAGTTTTGAAGTGCTTACACATTCCCTCAGCCAAAGGAATGGAAACAATACAATGTGATTTATCTGACCAATCAAACCTAACCCAGACAGCTGCAGCACAGGCTCTCCTGCTGGCTGTTATTTCCATGCCGGCAGAATAAGAGGGTAGATGCCTCAGATGATTGTATTTTTGTTGTGAGCTGGTCACTCGGCTCTTCTTGCTGATGACTCAGAAGCTAGAAAAAGCACAACCTGCCTCGAAGGGTCAAATATGAAAAGTGGAAGAGCCCGCTAAACCTGGCGCTTACCGAACAACTGCCTATTGGTGGTATTTATTTCTGTATTTAAATACGAGTATGTTGATAGGGAGCAACTTGCATTCTGTACTGGATATGAAATCTCACCCCCGTGCCCCCAGGTGATTCAAAATCATGAAAAGAACTGTTGACAAGTTCCATGCAACAAGTAGCATATTGGGACAAAATGGTGAAAAATATGCTGACATTTGGTGTCACAGTCATGTTACACTGGGGTTGCATGATGTCATCACTGAAATAACAGCTTTAAGCTATACCAGTGTAACACTCTTGTGGGAATATTCCTATGAACAATTCAGAAATGAAATACAAAGGCCTCATCGAAAAGCAAAAAAAATCACCACCAAGAACCAACATTTTGATCAGTCAAGGACACGCCAAAATACCAGCAAAGCTGCTGCCAAACCTGAAGATGGCTAAATTCCTTACAGGGCCGTGCCTTTTCCAGCGAAGCTCCTTGTGATCCCGAACGTCTGCCACCAAGCAACTGAATCTTGACTGCATTAGGATAGCACAACGTGAAGAAAAACAGCATGGTGTGAACAGGATTCTCCTGTGCACCTCTTGGGTTTCTGTTTCATCACAGAAATTTCTGTGTTTCAGTGTTCCATCCACACCTGGGATTTGCGGTTCTGTAGGTGCTTGTCCCGTTGCCTCCTCTGCCAGGGATCCCACCCAGCAGCGCGGGTTAGTTCACAGCTCCCTGCCCACACTAGTTCTTGCCATCTCTCTGGTCTTCTATCTCCATCTCTCGTAGGGTGTCTCTGCAAAGAACGTGGGATGAAAGGTAATCTGAGGACAGATCTGTATTTTCAAGGGGTGCATTTTGAGTGAGGTGTGGATTTGGAACAAAACGGCACTCAGAGTACAATGCTCCTCAAGTCATATACTTAATCAGCTCTGGTAGCATGACCTGCTTGCCGACTACAGTGTGTGTTCAAACCAAGATCTACCTTTAAAAAAAAATACCATTTTGAAAATCAGAAAAAGTGTGGGTTGGTTTTGTTTTGTTTGGTTTTTTTTTTGTTGTTTGTTTTTTTTTTTTTTTTTTTTTTTTTTCTCCCCCTTTTAAACCAGAAATCAAACCCAGATGGACTGATACATCTGCGAACACCGTGATTTTCGGCTTGTCACTGAACCAACCCACCCCCCACACCCCACCGCTTTCAGGCGAGGTGCCGGCTGAGGGGAAGGGACCCTTTCCCGCGGCGGGGGAGCGGAGGACAAGCTGCCGCCGGGGCCCAGGCCCGGCCCCGCCGCGGCCCTGCGGGGCCCCGAGGCTGCCCGGCCCGGCCCGGCCCCGCGGCGGGGCGGGTGCCGTGAGCCCCCCGCCGCCCCCTGGTGGCGCGAAGCCGCCGGCCCGGCCCGGCCCGGCCCCGGCGGGGGCCCGGCCCGGCCCGGCCCGGCCCGGCCCCGGCTGCCGCGGCGGGGGCCCGGCGGTGGTGGCGGGCGGGGGGCCGGGGCGGCGCGGGGAGCTTCTGGTGGCCCCTGCGAGGGCGGCAGCGGCGGACATCTGCTGCGCACGTTTTATTGATTTCTTGTTCGGAACGGCCGTGTGAGTGGCGCGGTAAATCTCACACGTTTTCTTAATCTGTACCCCGATCAGGTAGGATTGACAGCTGGGGAAAACCATATATTCCGAGTGCTAAATAGGTTATCCGCCATCCGTAAGAAAGAAAAGCGGTGAGCTTTACAACCGTGCCTCCCAGCCGTGCCCTTGTTTTTGACTTTGCCACTGGCAAGGCTGAGTGCCTGACCCCTGCTAACGTGCGGTGCCTTTAATAAGGAGAGGGAGGGAAGTAATTTTATACTCAGCGTGTGAGTGATTCATGTTCTCAAAGGGGATAAAAATGTTATTAGAAAATTCTCCTGCCAAATGTGTGGCAAACGAAACCAATTTATTAATGCTGTGAAGCCAATGTGTGAAATTGGGATAAAAGGTGAGGTGCGGTCTCACCCCTGTGCTTACTGTGGCAGAATGTGCTGCAAGACAAAGGGCTCTTGTCCTCAGAAAGGGGATGCTGCTGTTGTGACCACAAGCACTAGCAGCAAACAAACAAAACGTTTTCTCCAGCTCAGATACACTTCAAAGTGTTTGTTTGAGAGATGCCATCTGAGAGAGCAGACCTTGATCATGAGCCATTGAACTGCTGCTTGAAACCTGTAAAACGTTGTCAGGACACCTTTGAAAATGCTTTTATTCTTTCCATAGTTCAAGGCTTCCTCTTCGTTTAGGGTTATTATTTATTTTATTATGTGTTAAGCAGTCTCAATGTGATCTGTGTTGAACAAGACACAAAACAAAACCAGTCCCAGACCCTAGAATACTCCCAATCTGAAACAAGGTCTACACAAGTAAGGCATGAAGAGGCCCAGACATGGCCCATGCTTTCATACTAATATATTTTACGTGGGATAATGGTGAGGGTGACCATATGTTCATGAAGTACCTATAAAGCAGGTGCTGTACCACTGACAAAAGCAAGGTTAAAGAAGTTTATATTGAAGTGACTCCAGAAAAGTCAAGAGTCCTCTGCCTGGTGCCCTTAAACTGAAGAAGTCTGTGACTCTTCCTGCATCCCCTAGTTTTTGTGCTCTCTGCCAAGTGCCATGTTTGATGCGACTGAACAAGACTGAAAGAGCATAGATGGAGCTATAAGCAGGATAAGCAAGTCTCAGCTCTACATCCTTTTACCTCATATGCAAATAGCATCATCTCCCTGTTTTCAACACTTGGAAAACAGTCAGGCAGACCCTGTCAGGACAGAGGAAACCTGCAGGGGAACTTCTGCCTTGAAAAACTTGACTTCTCCAGATCAGAATGTATGCCTTCATCTAATAGTAGTTGACTTGAAATTATCATGTAAGTAGGCATGCTCAGTTCTTCTGGTTTCCTTTCGCTTCCTGAACAGCCCCCAAAACGTAGATAGTAATACACTAATAACTCAATTTCTTAGCTGCAGGTATCTAGAAATCTGGGCCTTGTTCAATCAGATTTTGGTAACAGTGTGGCAATCAGCATCTCCCAGGTGGTTTGTTGCATATACTCAGAAACAAGTCTGAGGATTGCTTTCCGGAAAACTGTAACCCAGTGGTTAGCTCACTTAGCCCCTCCAAGCCCAATCTTTCTGCTCACTGTTCATTCAAGAAAGCACTTACAATATTATCCCCAGACTCTGGCATTAGGGTAGAAGAGGTGATGTGAAGTCAAGCTTAGAACAAAGGAACAAAATGTATTCAGCATGTTCCTGAACGAGAAGTGTGAAAACTATATTGTTCTTTTATGCTAAATAGGAACACTCAGGAATTCGATGAAAGACTATAAGGAGTAAAATTTAGCTGCTCTAGTTGAGCACACATACAGTATAAGTGGCTGCATGTATTTTTTTCATTTACTTCATGGACTTGGCCTCTAAATAAAGTTGTGCAGATTTAACGATTTTCAAAACTATGAAGTTTTTATTTTTTTTTTTTTTTTCAGTCTAGCTTCTATTAATGAATCTTGTACTGGTAAATTTATACAGATACAGGATTTCTTCAAGCTTCCCTCAGCTGCTATTGTACCATTTTTCTGCCTGCCATTGAACCAGCAAACTAACTCCACAAGATCTTAGCATTGTTTTCATTTTATCTACAGCAGAGATAAATGAATTAGTTTGTGACATAATAATAACATTTTATTAGCGTAAATCACAGATTAGTTGTTGGGGTTGGTGTAAAGTCATCTGTCAGGCAAGTGTCTCCATCTAGCTCAGTTTATGGCTGGAGTCCAAAGGTGAAGTCTGCAGAATCAGTAGCCCAGACTGTACTCCATATTGTCAGATCACAGCATTCAGCTTTCTTGCCATTACACACAAGTCCTTTGAGGAGTGAGGTAACCACAGCTGATTGTCAGGACATAGTAGACTGAGGTAGAGTCCAAGGTCTCTAACACGTAAAAAAACCCAAATAAATAAAACCTACCACTGATTGGCAGCAAAAAAGATTCAAACTCCATATATGCCTGAGAGTTCCCAGCTTCATGAGGGGGTCCTGTGTCATACTCCCAATCCAAGCCCCACAGTGTTTTTACCTTCACAAACTGGTCATTGCTGTTGCAAATTCCTGGTCCCTGTGTCTCTTAACTTTGTGGGTGAGCTTCTACATACCCTATATTTTAAGAACAGCTTTGAGACTCAAAGCTTAATAGAAGCATGTGTCCACCCTCTTTGTGGAAGTGACCTCAGAAATACCTGACTCTGGGCTCAGTTGTTACAGCCAAGGAAAAATCTGAGGTGTTTATTGCACTTTGAAACACATTCAAGTATATGCTTGCCTGAAGTATGGATTTACTTACTATTCTCTGTCTGATCGCCTGCTTCCAAGGAGGATATGGGCCCTTCAGCAACATCAAGAACCTGGTACATTTGTTGTGATTTGAGCCCAGAGGGCAACTGAGCACCACAAAGCCATTCACTCACCCTTTCCCCCCGGTCAGGAATGGGAAGGAGAATGTGAAGCAGAAACGACTCAAAGACAACACTTAACAGACAAGGTGGGGACAGTGAGAAGCCCACCACATCCCCAAAAAACATCTCCCCTCTCCCCTTCCTTCCTCCCGGGCTCAACTCTGCTCCCACCTCCTCCCCCAGAAACACAGGGGGCAGGGGATGGGGGTTACAGTCAGCTCACTGCTCCTTCCTTCTCGGGACCGGGGGTGAAAGCTGCACATTCCTCCCCCGCTCCACACGGGTCCCCTCTCACTGCAGACAGTTCTCCACGAACCTTCTCCGGCGTGAGTCCTCCCCACGGGCCGTGCTGCTCCGGCGTGGGTCACCCCTGCGTGCTGCAGTCCTCCCAGCGCCAAACCACAGCAGCGGGAGCCGCTTCTCCCCTCAGAGTCCTGGCCTATTTTAAGTGCAGATGTGTCTCCTGGAGTGGCTTTCTGCTCAGGCTTCCAGTTGGCCTCTACTCCACCGTGAACCTTCATGGGTGGCAGGGTGGGCGGCCCTGCCGTCACACATGGGATACAGGGGCTCTGCTCCGGTGCACCTCCCTCACGTTCTTCTCCTTCCTCCCACTGACCTCGGTGTTTGTCCTTCTCACAACTCCTCACAAGTCCCAACCCCCTGTCAGGTTCCCCTTCTTCAATATGTTATTGCAGAGGTGCAACCACCATTGCTAATTGTCTCGGTTCCGGCCAGAGGCGGGTCTGACTTGGAGCCGGGGCAGCTTTCGAGAAGCTACTCATGGGGGGGCACCACTGTAGCCCCCTCCCCTGCTACCCAAAAAACACGCCACAGGAACCCAGCACAACACTGAACACATGAGTTTTCATAGAAGGACCTTCAGAGCCAGTAGAATATGTAGACAACCTAGGCAAAGGATACCTGTGCCTAGATTAAGGCAAGATAGACACCTGGGACTGCATCTCAGAAGTTGAAGTCTGAGACGAATGGGCTGTTCAAACCCTTATCCAACAATCTGTTAGCCATATTCCCACCATTTTTTTTCTTCTCTCTCACTAACATGAAACTATCACTACAGTCCACTAAGCTGTCAAGAAAGCCAGGAAAGAGAAGTCTTCTCCATGGGGTCCCTGGAGAGCATTGTGCTGCATTTCATGAGATCTTAGAGTTTACAGTCTAGTGCTAATTCTGGAAATTAATTCCCTGAATAGAGGATGTTATTTTCTCAGTTCCAGTTTGCAGACCTATTATCTGAATTGTCTAATCCCCTGCTAAAGCCTGTCATGGGTCAGTGATTACAGAATAATAGAGTCTGAATAGCAGTAAACACAATAGAAGACAAATAACTCCATGAATTCTGGAATTAAGAGAACATTGGCGTCTTGTGGTAGTTTAACTTTGATGTCTCATAATGACACCGAACAGCTGAGGTTCTTCCTCTAATTGGCTTCAAGAGTGGCTTCCTGAATGGATTCTCTGGGTCAGTGAAGATCTAAGCTTACCTTGCCATCTCCCCATCAGCAGGGAAGCAATGGTAAGGGCTCTTCCTCAATAGCTAGGGATTGTCATGTTGACTCTCAGGAGTTAATATTTCTGAAATACTGTCACTTGTGTTAGATGTAGTTGAAATTGTCTAACCTGTTCAAGCACCATTGTGAGAAGAAAGAGAATAGCAAGGAAATTATATGCAAACTAACATCACAATCTTCCATATTCCCCTTTGGCAGCCTACATGTCTTTAAAAGCCTTGCTTCCTCAGGAAGCATTTTAGTTTACCCTCTGAGCAGCAAAACCACCCAACAGTCTTTTATGCCACAGTTTGATAATTTTGTATATTTGTCCTGGGTTGAGTGAGTGGTGGAGTTTTTTGGTGGCAGGGGAGGGGGCTATCAGGGTGGCCCCCTGTGAGAAGCTTCTCGAAGCTCCCTCAGCTCCAAGTCAGCTCCACTTCTGTTTGGAAACTGAGCCCATCAGCTGCGCCTCTGCGATAACGTATTTAAGAAGGGACGTGGTGACGGGCAGTGGGACTGATGAGGAGGAGTTGCTGCAGCTGCATGAACACCAAGGTCAGTGGAGGAACGGAGGAAGAAAGGAGGGGGGAGGTGTGCCGGAGCAGAGACCCCCCTGTATCCTGTGGTGAGACGGCAGGGCGGCCCCCCCTGCCACCCATGGAGGTCTAAGGTGGAGCAGACACTGATTTATGGCCTGTGCTTTTTGCCTGGATGATCAAGGTGCTGTGCCCAAAGAAGGCCGGGGTCTCGTGGGAAAAGGCAGCCCCGCTGCTGTAATTCAGCGCTGGGAGGATTGCAGCATGCGGGGGTGTCCCACGCCGGAGCAGCTCGGGAAGGGCTGCAGCCGTGGGAGGGAATCCAGTCAGAGGAAGTTAGTGACCCATGACGGAGCAGTGTGGGGAACGCTGCGGCCCATGGGAGGAGCTCATGTTGGAGAAAGTTTGTGGAGGACTGTCTCCTGTGAGAGGGGAACCACGCTGGAGCAGGGGGAAGAAGTTCAAAAAGCTCCCCCCACTGAAGATGGCAGAAGCGGCAGCACTGACTGCACCCCCCATTCCCTGCCCCTGCGCCTCTGGGGGAGGAGGTAGAGATATCAGGAGCAGAGCTGAGCCCGGGAAGAAGGGAGGGGTGGGGGGAAGGCGTTCTCAAGATGTGGCAATGCTTCTCACTGTCCTACTCTGTTATGTGTTGTTAGTGTCTGTAATAAATGTATGTTCTTTTTTTTTCTTCCCCTAACGAGTCTGCCTTTTGCTCGTGCCCATAAAGGGGGAATTTTCCCCATCCCAGTTCTATCTCGAACCCCAAGCCTGGCTCTCTGTCCCTTCTTATTGCTGGAAGAGAAGGGAGAGAGAGTGGCTGCGTGGTGGTTGGCTGCCGACCAGGCTTAAAGCACGACAATATTGCATGGAGACTTAACAAGCAGGTGAAGGAAAGGACAATTAACCAATTTCTGGTGACACCTGCACTGCTGTGTCAATTCTCTGGAGCTCTGCTGAAGTCACTGGAATTTCTCTGCATTTCCACTGGTATAAGCAGATCAAAACATAGCCTCAGGTGTGCTGTAACTTACTTTTTTTAGGGAAGCATAAGTATTTCCATTTTGTATTATAATACTTAACTGGGAGTTGTTTATTATTATACTGTTATTAACATATGGCCTAAGTGTTAGGGGGCAGAGTCATCTATCAGTGTAATTTTGTATTTCCTGTAATCTCAGATCCTTGGATATCTCAGATATAGTGCTTCAGCCAGTAGCAGTGCAAATGTGGCTGAGCTCTAACAACCTCCTGGTATTGCTTTACCATATGAACGTGATTTATAGCTGTGTAGTTTATAATTTGCATTTGTTGTTGTTTGCAGCTATATGACTTCCTCACAGTGGGCCAGAACTGTATTTGGTCTTGGATGTTAACATTTTCACAGCAGGACTGTGTGATTTTGGCTGGGGCTAGTTTGCATTCATATGTGTATCCATATGTATATGCATTCATATACATACCCTTTTGTGCCTGCTTCACTGTTCTGTGAATCCATTTGATGCCGATCTTAGGATCATAGAATAGTTTGGGTTGGAAGGGACCTCCAAAGATCATCTAGTCCAAGCCCCCTGTAATGAGCAGGGGCATCTTTGACCAGATCAGGTTGCTCAGAGCCCCATCCAACCTGACGTTGAATGTTTCCAGGGCTAAAGCATCTACTACCTCTTTGGGCAACCTGTTCCAGTGTTTCACCACCCTCATTGTAAAAAATTTCTTCCTCATATCTAGACTAAATTTAGCCTCTTTTGGTTTAAAACCATTACCCCTTGTTCTATTGTAAGAGATCCTGCTAAGAAGTTTGTTCCCGTCTTTGTTATAAGCCCCCTTTAATTACTGAAAGGAAGCAATAATGTCTCCCCAGAGATTCTCATCTCCAGGCTGAACAACCCTAACTCTCTCAGCCTTTCCTCATAGAGGAGGTGTTTCGTCCCACTGATCATTTTCGTGGCCTCCTCTGAACCCACTCCAATAGGTCTGTGTCATTCCTGTGCTGAGGACTCCAGAACTGGACAGAGGACTCCAGGTGGGGTCTCACCAGAGCAGAGGGGGATAATCACCTCTCTTGACCTTCTGGCCATGCTGCTTTTTTTGCAGCCCAGGATACAGTCAGGTTTCTGGGCTGTGAGCACACACATTGCTGGCTTTTCATCCACCAAGTCCTTCTCTGCAGGGCTGCTCTCAATCCCTTCATCCCCTGGACAGTATTGAGTCCAGGGGTTGCTCCAACCCAGGTGCGGGTTCACACGGGCCCACTTCTTGAGCTTGTAAAAGAAACCAGAGCTCAGGTGCTGTGGTACCACAGGGGCAATGCCATGAGTTGGATCTTGTACAAGTAGCACAGTTACTCTGCTCAGGGAGTTCCTCAGAAGGAGGTTGTGGGCCATAGGCTGGCACTTTCTGTTGAGGTAAGCCTGCCGTCTACACGACGTTCAGTGCTTTCTGCATCTAGCAGGAGTGTTCATTAAATGAGCTGCTTTCTGCATGGAACAATGACTCTATACTCCTTTGCACGTAATTTTCTGTAAAGTCGAAGAAAGGCATTTTTCTTTCATCATGGTTTACTCTGATCATAATGCTTCTCTGTAGGAAACCTAGTATTTGTATCTCACCAACTAGATGTTTCAAAGTATTGAGGTTTTTTTTGTATACTGTCTCAGCCAGAGTGGTTTGCCCGGCAAGGAAAAATGTAGCTGGAGCTGAGCGTGACAGCAATGCAGGTAGAGGCTGGGACTTCACCAACAAAACAGCTCAGTCCCACAGCACCTGAACAGGGTGAGCAGGACAGGTCTAGTGAAGGTAACAGGGCTCAGCCAAGAATCTAGTGATTGCCACACAAGTCCCTTGTGACAGGGTAGGTGCAAGGTCAAGCCAGGAGGTCAAGTCACTGAGTCAGGCTCAGGATTAATGTGGTACAAGGCCAGGCATGGGCAGGGACCAAAGGTGAAGCCCTAAGCCTCAATGCAGTTCCTGAGCAAAGGTGGGAGGCCTTCAACAAGGCATCTTACAACTCTTTCCACGGCATCTGAGCCAAGTTACACAGCTGTGCCTTTCCAGAGCTGGTTTTGGTCCAGGTGGTCAAGCCCCTCAGATGGGGAAGGAGGAGGTTGCAGAGCATGTTGATGCCCCCAGGGTGGGCTCTGATACATACCAGGACATATTAATTAATGCATTTTTTCAGCAATCGTGGATACTTCATGGATTCTTCTTGTTATCTAGTGTCCCTGTATCTGAGACACAACAGACAGTTACCTTCTCCTTCTCTTTCATTTACTTTAGGAAAGCTTTTCTTCATTATCATGTTTCAGAAAGCTTGAAAATAACCAACGTTCTTTTTGCTGCCTCATGGTCTCCTTGTGCACCTCTACCTGTCTACTGTCCCCACTTAAGGGGGAAAAGTTATCTTTAACACAGTCACTATTATAAGAAATAATAAAATTCTGAAGCTACTGTCATGAGTTACTATCTGAAATAGTTTTTCTGTACCAAATAGCTGTTCGGGTTGTTCATATTCACATAATCTGTTTTTTACATTCAGCATTTTAGTCCATTCTTCTCTGAGGTCAGGGGATTGCAGGAACCATTACATTTATGGTGCATTCAGTATCTGAAGATATATTGCTTTGATCAACACAATGTCTAATGCACAATGAAGATACAGATTTTTAGGTGTGTCCAGTATCATATGGGCGTGGTGAGTTTTAGCACATCTACTCCATGTAGACCAGACCCTTCTGCCTTTGAAAGACTTTCCGGAATTACAGAATATTTTTCTTTATGGACTCAAAATGTTACAACTTTGTTTGAATCTATTCTGGGATGCTCATATGTATGGAGGACTTTCTGGTAGTTCTAGGCTGCTGGTTCCCAAAACAAGGCCATCTCAGGCATCAAGGACTAGGCAGTATTGGAAGTAGTTGTCTGGAACAGAGGTAAAACAGGAAAACGGGGCAGATTTGATAAATATTCCCTAGTCTTACCTTTCATTTAAATTGTAAGTAATGCACTTACCCAAACACAAGGCAACTTTGAATGGAAGACAGTCAATATTTTCTGTGCATGTGAAATTTGGAAAGGGGATGTTTAACTTTGCACACAAGACAAAAAATAAGGTGTTTTCCTATATTCAGATTACAAACTAGGTCAGGATTGACCAGTCTTCCAGCACAGGAAGCCTGCTACTTTGAACTGCTCCGTGTGAGGTGCTGGCAATCATGCCTCCTGGGGAAGCTGGCTATAAGCAGGGGTTGTGCCTGCCCTCCTCTGTCAGGGAGGGGAGTCTATAAGCATTCAATATAGAACGAGACACTAATGTGGAGTGGGAGTTTAGAGTGTATTTTATGAAATTCTTCCTTCTCCCATCCCAGAAATTGTCTTATATTTAGAGGAGTCTGAAAGGTTTTTTATTTTTTATTATTAAAGTTTTGAAGAAGGCCTTCAAAAATACAAAGTGAATTTAATATATATCTTCCTGATTTCGTATACCATCTGTAATAATAAGAAGTCATACAATATGGATGCTCTGTTTGTAGTGGTGGAAGCTAGACTCCAGTAATAATATTTAAATATTTAAAGTCTAATAATATTTAAGTATTTAAGTCTACCTCCAGACTCCAGTAATAATATTTAAGTATTATGGTGTTTATCACCACAAAGAAAGAATGTCCTGACAAAGAGCTACGCTGGCATTTCCCATAGCTTAGTCTTTGAGTTCCTGATGAAGGTCAAGGTGGGAGATGTAGTAAATATGTGCCATTGTGATGAAGAGTCTTTCAACAGTATGAGTAGGGGCAATTGGATCTATTTACCTAAAATTTGAGAAGCACATCTTTAAGGAGTTCTCTTCTTAGTAGCTGAATATTTCCAGGGAGCAGTGAGGGCCAGCTGCTCCCTAAAGGATGGGGACCTGGGAGCCAAGGACAACAACATGCCTGTCAGGGCAACAGCTTTACCAGGCAAGGTCTAGTTCCACCATACCCAAATGAGGTGAGGAGAGCAAACAAGGGCTAGTTTCAACCAACAGTCCAGATCATCAGGCAAGCTTGTAATGATGAAACAAGAACAAGGTCAATCCAGGAAGTCAATCCACAAGTCAAGGTTGGTCTGGTGCGGGAAATCAGGGTCTGACAGAGTCCAGTGATCATGGGGAAGATCTGTAGTGAGAAGACAGGTCCATGGTTAATGTCCAAAACAAGGGGGTTTAAGGTCAGGCACAGGCAAGGCTGTGGCTGCTTTGGAGACCAGGAGTCCTACAACAAAGTTCAAGCAAGGGCTGAAGTTAGCCTAGGGCTGAACTTGCAGGGAGCTCATGGACAGGGTGTGTGGGAGAGGTCCAGTGGTAGGTCTGGACAGGGCAACTAAGGCCTATTAGTGCAGTCAGGGCCCTGACAGCTATTAAACTGATAATATAGTAGGAATAGTTAGAAATTTGGCTCATTGTTCAGAAGAAATTTTTCTCTGTACAAAACGCTCTGCAAGTATCTTTCCTATGTGCTTGAATTCTGCTTGAACTAGCTCATGTGAGAAAAAAAAAATCTACCAGGTAATAGATTTTTCTATCTAAATTTATCACTTTCTAGAGCAAATGTGAGCTCTGGAGCTTGCAGGAGCTTACAGATGAGCTTTACCTGCAAGATTCAACCCATTTCCAGGGAACATGGGCAGTGTACATTCATCGAGGTTTTTCTTAGGCTGTCTGAAATGGAGTCAAGCATATGATCTCCCCTCCCCTCCCTTTTGTTAGATTAATATAATTACAACTTGTCATGGTTTAACTCCAACCAGCAACTAAGTACCACACAGCCACTCGCTTACTCTCCTCCCCACCACTGGGATGGAAGAAAGAATCAGAAGAAAAAGTAAAATTTCTGTGTTGAAATAAAGACAGTTTAATAAGTAAACCAAAAGCTTCCCTCCCTTCCTTCTTTCCCCAGCTTTATGTGCAGAACATGACATCATATGGTATGGGATATCCCTTGGGTCACTTGGGGTCATCTGTCCCACCTGTGTCCCCTCTCAACTTCTTGTGCACCCCCAGTCTCCTCGCTAGTAGGGTGGGGTGAGAAGCAGAAAAGGCCTTGACTCTGTGTAAGCACTGCTCAGCAATAACTAAAACATCCCTGTATTATCAAACTGTTTCCAGTACAAATCCAAAACATAGCCCCATACCAGCTACTACAGAAAAAATTAACTCTATCCTAGCCAAAACCAACACCACAACTCTTAGTGACTGCCATCTCTCCTAGCACTGGACTATAAAGTATTGGAGTCAATAATCCACAACTGAGTGGAAGGAAAGAATGCAAGATAATAGGAATAACACATGTTGCTGTCTCGATAGGATGCTGAACATTGTAAATCAGTGTGGACTTCAGCCAGAAGCAGCCTTCAGCCCCTGCTGAGAGTGTCAGCAGCATAGAGTTCCCCAAGTTTATGTCCCTTTGCACAAAACTTGTGCAAATTTGAGCCCTTCCTCTCTGATCCAATAAATTCTGAAGTAGAGAGATCTTGAGTCTCCATTCCTGGAACTGCTGATTTCAATCTCTAGAGATTTGGCTTTTTTTTCTGTATATTTTCCCCTTAAAATGTCTCTAGTTGAATGAAATAAAATTGTTTTCCTACAATGTATTGGCAGAAATAACAGAACATAAATCATAGAATCCCAATATATTTTCAACCTGTGCCTACAAGCCTGTTCAAGTATGCTGAGAATGGACAGTTAAACCCGATGCTGGCTTTAACATCAGCTAGTAACACAATGTCTTCAGAAGAATTACATCACCTTACACTAAGGTTAAATAGGGTATTTGAAGGGCAGTTTCTTTATGCTTCTTTATGCTTTTGCCTCTGTTTTGACAGAGCATGTCCTTTGTGGTGAGCTCTTTGAATGAAATATCACAGTCCTCAGATGGAGTTGTCAATAGAAGTGGAAATCATTAGGTGGTGAAAAGTGTTGTATCTGTAGTTTGCCAAAAGTCAGGTGAATAAGCATAATTTCCATGACAAACAGAACCTTAGTCAATGAATAGCATGACTGAGTGGAATGTGATCAATTTATTTTTCTCTGCATGTAGCTGAGCACTCAAGTAGGATTCTGTATCTAGGAAAAACTCATATTGGGATCTCTCCTGGAGTCCTCCTTACCTGTTAGGTTTCTTCCTTTTAGGTTCATATCCAATCTCCCTCCCTCTCAGGATTTAAATGGTGCAGCCTACAGAATTCTTGTTGAGCTGTCACACAAAAGATATTCCTTAGATAGCAGGAAACACAAATACATGGTCTGAAAAGGAACTGGCTAGATCTATTAAATTCCACAGTTTGTGCCATGTGGTAGGGTTGAGTTGTCAAAGTGCTCTTACTAAGTTCTGCAGGAGACTGGCAAAGGTGGAATAAAGTATTTTTTTTCACCTGTTTGGTATTAGTGGAATGCCATATACTAGTAGGACAAAGAAAATAGGTAGACCCAGTGTGATGAAGTCTATCGGTTGGGAAGCAGTAACTCAGAAAGGAAAGTCCAGCTTGTGGTGAATGACTGAATATGACCTTTTGGTGTGGTGCTATGGCTGAGTGAGCCTAGTGAGTGATGGCTGGATAATCACTGGGTATATAAACAGTCAACACTGAATAAGGAGATCATATTTCCTCTGTAAACAGTGCTGGTGATACGTATCTGGCACTAGATGTGTGCCCAGTTCTGCTGTCTACACTTCAAAAAGGTGATGAAAAAAATGACGAGGGTTTAGAAACAATTACAAATATGACTGCAAAGGGAGTCTTCATAATGAGAGAGCAACTGAAGTGGAAGTTAAATGAAAGCTCAATGGTGGTCTGTAGGTAACTACACAGATTTTGATCAAGCAGCTCAGACAAAGGCAGAAATGACCAAGAGACTGCAAATTTATACATTGCAAGATAGACAAATTCACACTGAAAATCAAGATCAGACACTTATGATGAGGCCAAGAGTTACTGGGAAAAAATCATCAGCAAATGCAGCGTATTCTTCTTTTTTTGAAGTAACTGAGTAAATTTACATTATGGCTGGCTGTTTGCCTCTGAGATGTCCTCCAGCTCAGTAAGAAGTTTTTGGGGTTTAGACAGGATTTCTGTGCCTTGTGTTGCACTGGAAGTCAAGATAATCTCCCAATTTTCTCCTTTAGCCATAAAATCTATGTGCCTACCTGCTCATCTGCTTCTTTGGCATATGGGATTTCTTATTGTCCTTTGTGGTGGGCTTTGAGCACGATCCTGAAAGCTGAGATAGTTTTCTACTCAGAATCTACAGGAAGTGTGAATTAAAGTCACTAGGATCATTTTTCAAATTCTCATCATAAACAAAGAAGCTTGCCTATGCTTATTTCAGTTTTGTTCTTGTATAAAAATGTCACGTTTGGCAAATAACTGAGATCTTGCTGCCGCTGCTGCTTGTGTCTTCACCTCATTCAATTTTTTCAGGCCAACTGCAGCTGTTGTGTTGGTGCTGAGTGGCTAGGAAAATAATGATCTGGAACTCAGCAGCATATTGTGTGTGAGCAATGAATTTATTGCCAAGTGTATGTATAAAATAAATTACTGCCACAATCTGTTTAGAATTCCTTGCTTTCCTTAGCTATGGCATCTCCTTAGGCAGTTTGGCCATTGCTGGCAGGCTGGAGCTCTGGCAGGGACTGGGTATACCTGAGCAGGAGACTGTGGCTTGGCACGTGATGGCAGAAGGATGAGAGAGGGAATCAGAAAGGGCTAGCTGAAAGGCTGAGGTTAGATTTTGCTCTGTTGTGGTGTGGGGCTAAGGTAATTTTTCTAAGGCAGGCAGCTGTGAACAGCTGGACAAGGAGAGCAAGACCAAGGTGAGAAAGAAGCAGAACAGTGACACATAATAGGATGGGTTAAAAGGGACAAATTGAAAGGAAAATTTTCCTTCCAAATCATTCCTTTGCAAGCTTTGGGTCAAAAACTAAGACTCACTAATTCTGTTTTGATTCAATTACCTGTGAATAATACTGTGAAAGGGCTTAATCTCTATATGTAGGATTAAAGAAGTTGACAATCCAATATTGCTGTCAGGTATTTGATAACACAACAGAGAGCTGTCTTGGTTGAAAAAATCTCTTATCCTGTTGGTGAGCCATACACATGACACTAGTGTGCTATTTATGTGGTTCTAATTTTTCAATGTGAAGGTGAAACTTTTGAAGAAAAAGTGTCATATAATGTAACTAAATGTAGAACCATAGTGTGCATCCATAGGAGAGCGTAATTAATGTGGGCAGCATAAAAAACAGGCACACTACTTTATTTCTGACTTCAGATGTTCTGTCATTGCAATGGGTGCTAGTGTTTTTATAGCTTAATTTTTCTGTTTGTTGAATAGTATGGTTCAGCCCAGCAGTTAACATTAGTCTCCAATCTAGGAGGTAGGGGCTGCTTTTTGCAAGACTTGTGCCTGAGCACACTGGTGTTACAACTCTGCCTTTGCTGAAATCCTCAGTCTGCCTTCATTTTCTCGTACTCTTATCATTCCCTTCCTATGGCTTCCCTGAATCCCAGCTGTCCAAACCAGCACATGCCGAATTCTGCTGCCCATCTGTTCATCTACACAGAGAAGCATGACCACATCCCCACAGCCTCAACCAATTTCATTCACTTCCTGATGTCTTTGGATTCCAGATAAAGCTTTTTTTAAAGAAACCTTCCCCTAATCTGTCCACTTACCGATGTTAATGTGTGTGCTTTCATTTAGAAGAAGTCTTTATCATGATTACACTGTATTGACTATAGTGCCTTCCTGAAAATGATTCTGCAAGTAAGATTGTGACTTGAGACCATGGGAAGGACATGCATTTCTTTGTGTCTGTTCCCATTATGCATTCAAACCCGTGCGTCTCCATGTTTCAGCTGCCATCTGAATTCACCAGGAAGTTCTTGTATCAAGAATTTGCATTTATCCATTGCTATGTTAGCAGTAGCGTCAAAAGCCCCAGTCACCAATATGGTCCTGTTATACTTGATGTTACATGAACACATGAAAATACAGCCTCTTCCCCAAATTGCTTACAATGTACTAGCACTGTGCAACTCATATCCCTGCAGCGAGCAGTTCTCTTCTCATTTTATTCCCTGGTATGGATGCCTGAAAAATGAACATCATCTGGATGCAATGGATCATTTTACCTAGGCCACCAAACATGTGTTTGTTGCTAATAACTTTGGTTCACTATTCAAGCATGGCCAGGCAAAATGAATGGTCTGGATTCAGGAGCCTTTGTATCCCAGCTCCACTCTTCCCCACACATTATTCTATAACGTAAGTCCCTGATCTATGGCCGTTTGTTTTATAGCCCTATGTAAAGTACCATGTGTTTTACAGAACAGAACAATAGTCACAGCCACATTTTTAGTCAATGTGGTTTGGGATTTGGATGTCTTTCCTCTCTCTCTCTCTTTCTCTCCTTTTTAGGTCACTGTATTGTTTTCAGAACTGGCATATCTCAGCAATCATCAAGTTATGTATGATTCGTCTCTGCTTTACCTGGGAGCTCCTTGAGTCCCGTGCCAAGAGTTTGTCACAAATTTAAGACATGCAGTTTTTAGAAAATACAATCCCAGCAAAGTGGTAAAGTTTAGCTTCTTTTTGCAGTCATGATATCCAAGCAATGAGTAAGCCCATCAGAATACCTGTCTGGCAGTGTACACGGCTGTTGTGCCGGTCTGTAAGCCAAAGCACTTCAAGTGATGACCAGTGAAAGCAGGACACCATTGCCTGGGAAACCAAATAAATAGAAGCACACAGCCATCCATCACTGCCATCTGGAAAAGATTGGGCTGAACGTCTTCCTGTCAGGATCTGCTACAGTATTTATTTGTATAGCTGAGCATTGACTTTGGGGATTTCAGCAAAATATTCCTGTCAGCAATGATTCGAAGAGAAGATTTGGGTCTGACTGTCAGGCTAGTGTTAATTTTCTCTGTTCAATTTTGGAAAATTACAATTGTATCTAATAGTTGCATTTCTTTTTTCACATGTAGGGACTTCACGTGTGTGGAAACAACATGTAAGAGATGATCTCATTTTGGCATTATGTACATGTGTTACCAAAGCACCGTGAATGATCATGAGTTGGTGACATGTACAGGTGTAAATGATTCATGATGGATGAGTTTGCTCCTCCAGTGTATGTCTAAACCTGATAAGAAGCACAAGTTTTTGCTTAGCACAAAAACTCTGGTGGGTTCTCCTAACAGAAGATAAACAAAAGCTGAAAAATTGAGTCATTTTAAACATTGAAAATAGGAACATCTGAATGTATTAATGTACAGGGAGCTTGTGAATCAGATAAGTAGTTCTGAGGATAATGCAGTGCTAATGGATGTATATTACAGTGCAGTAAACAAACCCTGAAATATAATGAAGTGATACTTAAAACTGGAAGGACAGCATGAGGTGTACAAGCTACACAGAACAGAAGAGGTAAAGATACAGTTTTAGCTGGCTGCAACTCGGCAATCAAAAGTGTACTGATCCATTTTTTTAAGTGAGGACACAAGAAAAGGGAGCAAACAAATGTAAATGTTCATTTGCTACTAAACACCAAGGCAGAAGAGTGTAAGAACAAAATTTTCTCAAACCAGCAAATGCCACGAAATGCCAAGTTTAGGAAGGTGTGTAAGCTTTATGTATGCTGATAACTGTCAGAAATTCCCTTTAGTGAAAGAAGGACAGAATAGCTTCCTAAACTGAATGGGAAAAATAACTTTATTCTTCAGAGGGAAGGGAGTCTAGTCAGTGAAGACACTGTCCAGTATCCACTTTGCCATCTGAAAGGGCTGGAGAGGATGAGAGAGGCAAAGAGTAGTTTGGCACCAGGACACAGGAGGTTCTGCTGACAGAGGACATGGAGCGACTTACTGAGTTCACTAGTATAATGAAGAAGTAAAAGAAAGAAAACAAAAAAGTTAAGAAAAAAATAGAGAGAATAAAAGAATATTAGGAAATGTAGGACCAAACCCTCAATCCCATGTTCATTGTTTACTTATTTTTTACTCAGGTTGGCTCCATTTGACTTCCACTGGAATTTATTGGAATAAAACCACAGTAAAGTAGAATTGGGGCACTGCAATTTTAATTCTAGTGGGTGAGAGAACAAGCACTAAAAAATTGGGATCCTCGGTGGAAGAGGAAGGGCATCCATGTGCGTTCATATTGTCCCTTTCTGAATGGACATAGTGAGGCTGACAAAAAACTAGTTCTTCCCATCAGTGTCTTCACTTTTACACTGTCATTCCAGTGCTAAATGTGTGGGGGCAGGGAAATCCAGAGCTTTTCCACAGATGGCCTTGCCTCCAGTATATCCCTAAGGGTTCATGTGCTCTAGGAGAGGAACCATTTTTCCTTCCTGGGAGAGCTGTGTCCTTCCCATAGCCCTCCTAAGAAGTCACCATGAAGACATCCTCACAGAGTGTGCCTTTCCCCAGAGTCTTCTCTTGCAGACCCATTGTAATTACAGCACAAAGAGCTAGCATTCCTTTATGAAAAAAACATTTACAGAGAACAAGAAGCAGGCAGCATATGTAACGAGTGGCTGTTCTGAGACGGGAGGTTTGAAATGCAACTAAATGAAAATGTTGGGATAGAGAACGTCAAAGCAAGAGTTACCTGAGATTCAAAGTGAGTGAAGAAGAAAGGCATCAAAAGAAGAAGAATGAGTTAATGCTTAACCTAGATTCTTTAAAATCTGTTTTTCAAAGGGAAAGGAAAGAAAAAGGGCAAACCGTTCAGGGAGCATGAATTATTGAACTAGATCTCAGATAGTCTAGCCCTTGGAAGGATGACTGTCCAGGAATATAGATGATTTCAAATAATGGGTAACTTTTCATGTTATTTTTTATTTCTTGCATTATTGGTCTCATTTTCTAGACAGTAAAATGAAAACACAGTGTACTTGTTCTGTGGGAGAAAGGCAGAGGTTTAATTAACACATTCAGGGAAAGAACCACTAATAGTCAAGATCAGACTTCAGGAGTCAAACCCTCCTTAGTCTGCAAAGCTGAAGTGAACATATCTGAGTAAGAGCCACTACTAAGGAAAAAAATCATGCTGCAGAGGACCTTGATCTGGCCAAACCCAAGTGCTACTGATTTGCAGGAGATTTATTTATAATAGGTTTGTTCCGCAGAAAACCAAACCTCAGAGTATGTGCAGACAAGGACCTTCCTTACCTTTCAGATCTTTGCTAAAACTGTCAATCTTTCCAGTTGAGTGGCAGTATATGCTGCCAAACAGTTTTCAAGAGCAATAATACATAGATGAAGAAATAAATTAATTGATAATCAAAGGTGAAATGATATGATTTCAGGGATCAAATCATATGTGTATAGTTTCTATATTATTTTACAGGAAGTATTATGAATCTGTCAGACTTGAAAGCAATGTCATGAGAGCAGGAGATGAAATTTTCCCAGCCACTGGCTTGCTTTCCAGTGGAGATGGGACCTCAGCATTCTGTGAATAAAATGTAGAAACTCTTGTCTTCACTGGAGCTTAAAACAGCAACAATTCGAGGAGGAGGAGAATGGAAAATGAGGAGAATAAATAAAATTAAAATTTCCTTCAGGTGCTGGCCTGTGGCTTTATGTTGTCAGGATAATAACTCTGGGACTTTTATGCATCGTGGTGATGTATGCACTACCAATGCTTAGATATTTAGCTGGACGGATGTTGCAGAGATGCTAAAACAATCACACCTGCTTTCTACATCCAGTGTCTTGCTTACTGGGAGGACTCACTCTAGAGATGTCAAACAGCATTGCTTCTGCATTCCTTGGATATACTCCATCAGAGGAGTCAGTGGTTTTATTTTCTGCTTAGCTCTCTAGAGAAATCATGATACACAGTTATAACTTGGTGGTTGTATTGTTAGCATATCCCTAATGACTTCAGCTCGCCTCTCTTCCTGGGCAATGATGCCTTCTTTGGCTGAATTACTGGCATGTAGTAGCTAGCTCACAGCATCCTGCCAACATGGAATGCATTATCAAGTCTTCTGAGTGCAGATGTCTTTTTATTTTTGTTACCTTATATTCTGTCTCAGAACTTGGAAAAGAGGAGCATGGTGTTTTTCTAAAACCAGTCTGAACTTCCACTGTGCCTTTTCACCTCACTTATTGCTGCTAATTAATACTATTTACCTGTGGGTCTTGCAATAGATAATATTTTGGTTTTACAGAAGGGATTATGTATCTCATCCTTTGTCTATAAAAAGGGTATATTTGTATCTTAAGAGGGACAAATGTGAAGGCTGAGAATATGGAAAGACATTAAAAACATTACAATTTACTATTTTTAAGTATACTTCATGCCTTTTAAGTGAGTGTATCAATTTTATTACATTTGAGTCATGGTTTGTGAACTCTATAATTGGCAGTGCTTTTGTAAAGAAGCTAAAGGGGAATTTTTGCTGTTGGTTTCCATAGGTGCAAGGCTACACCACTATGTAGGGCTCAGATCAGTCAATCTAATACCTGCTAATAAACTCCATTTTATTTTGTTTATATAAGCTGCCTCCAAATATGCTGTATGCACTGGTTGGATGAGGGAGGGATTTATGTCATTTTAGAAAAAAAGATACACAGGAAGTCTCTGGTGAAAAGAAAGAAAGGAAAAAAAAAAAAAAAAGAAAATTGCCTGCTTGAACAGAGGTTAGATATTTCTTTGATGAAGCCGCAAAGAATTTGAGCACATATGAAGAACGTCTTATGAAAGTTTTTAGAACCCAAGTAAGACATCCTTCACCCCTTAAAGAATTAACGTAGAGCAAGCCCTCATGTCCCGTTTGGTGCATTAGCTACAGTGCATCAAACACCTTCAGTTTATGACTCTGACATCTCTCAAGTACCTTCTGTTCAATTTCCTCCTTCAACTTAGGCAGTTGTCCTTATTCTAGGACATCTTTAAGTGTAGGAAGATGAGGAAGACAGAAAAAGGACAAAAACACTACAGCTTACATCACGCTGCTGACAATTATTTTAAAATGATATAAAATAAAGGAGGAAGCAGGAGACTGAATGAAAGCAAATGTAGAGTTCATCATCAAAAAAAGGAGCAAGATTGATGCTAGTGAATGCTGTGGCTGTCTCACATGGCATGCAGGCTACCAGCTGGACTGTTAGCTGTGATATAAATACTTTTTTTTTTTTTTTTTTTTTTAAATATTCATGGTAACTTCTTGGAAACATTTTTCTCATTTCTTGAGTCACAGTCTATGAACTGTAAAGTCACAGTAATGTGCTTCTAGGCCAGGAATTGTTTAGAGTCAGGAGTAGAGCTGGTAGATATTTTTCACTTGAAAACAATTTTTTGATGAAAAATGGCCTCTTTTGTGAAACCCTCTGTATTTAATGAAAAACAGAAAGCAAGTATGTTCTTTGACTTTAAGTTAAGAGTAAATATCATCCCAAGGCAGTGTGAGCTCCACATGAAGGGGGAAATCAAAGAGTGGGAAAGCACACACACTCCCTAGAGCTTCTTTCACTCAGAACCTGTCATTTCCTCCATAGGGGTGCTTATTTTAAACTGGTGCAGGATACGAATCTTGAATACAGAGGAAAATAACAGTTACAGGAGGAAGACTACAGCTGTTGAATGCCTTATCAGAGAATATTAGCTAGAGGCTGAGCATAGTTGTCTTCAAACGTGGAGTACATGGCCTACCTGTTTGAAGGACTTACCCATGCAACGATATCTTCTAGGTATTTTTCATTTTAGTGTTATTCATAGACGTCCAGTGATTCTGGAATATTTATGGTCTGATGTGTGTTCCCAAACACAGAGAACTGTGGCTGAGTCATTTTTCAGTCTAAACATAATTACCTTCAGGTTGTCATCATTTTCTGATGTGCTTAGTTTTTATTTAGAGCTAGTAACAAGCTGGATTCCTCTCTATCATTTAGGCATTTGTGTAGTAAACAGTTTTGGAGTCATATGTCATTGAACATCTCTGTGCTTAAATGTATGTGAACTTTCAAGGACTGAATTTAATCCCCAACATCATGCTTTTAGGGGGTGTCAGCCTTGCTTTGTACGAGGGAGTTTGTTTATTAACTAGCTTGGTGCTTCATTTCTTAAGCATATAGTATAAGAGAGACTAATACTGTGACTGATTGCATTTCACTGATGTACTCTTATAAGCTGATGTCTTAAATACATTACTTGTCAAGATGAAGGGTTACAGACAGTCCCCAGAGGCACAGATACACTGAACAGGACCTCTGGTGATTTGGAGTTTTCTTATGGGTAGCTTATCCCAGATAAAGGCCCCTCTTTAGAGCAGCAATGAACAGAGGCCATGGATCACCTAGGAATTTAGCTGGCAGCTCTGACAGCTGTGAAATTGTCCTATCAGCAGTGTCATTGAAGGGACCACCACACAGCACCTGAAATGGAGCTAAATGACTAGCTATCCCCTATTGGACTTATTTTCCTCATACTTGTTCCTGAACAGAGTACCTTTTTCTCTAATGATGCATCGTGTTGGAATAAACTTTATACTTGTCCCTTAAATCTGATCTGGTCAGACAGCATTGGGAACCCTCTGTGTGAAGAAGTGAACATGTGCTCCCTTAAGAGGCTGTCCTGCACCTACCACAGGTGTAGGAGTCCTTGCTGTTCTGCAGGACTGTCCTCCACTAGATTGCAAGGAACCAGACATGCTGTGTTTGGGAAGGGAAGTCTCCCTTGGTAAGCAGCATCCACAACTCTTTCACAAGCAATAAAAATCCTAGAAAAGGGCTAGTAACTTCCCATTGACTTCATTTTTCCTTGACTCCTAGTATAATAGCACTTCCGATGTCCGAAGTTGTTTCATCTGCACCAAGGTGAAAGTTAGATAGCCAGTGGAGGCATAGGGCCTTATAATGAATGTGCTAACACACAGCTCTGCTCATGCTCCGTGATGAGTTTAGTTCAACATGGCTTGAGAGGGTCATGTTATTTATTTTTCATTTCCTTTTATTTATGCTTACATTTTGAGAAAAACCACATTTTGTTGATCTATAATTTTTTGGAGGAGGGGTTCTTATATCCCTTTTGGCCTAGAATGTCACTCCTTCTAACTGAAAATTAAAATAAACATTTACATACAACTGTTGGTTTTGCTGTTATTGACCACCATTCTTTAATGGTTCTTCTTCTAACTTTTTCTCCTTTTTTTTTTTTTTTTTTCAGATGTTGATATCTTACCCCCAGAACTGAGAGGGAAGAGATACTGGGTTTTAGGGCTCTACCAGGAGGAGCCAAGGATGCTGCTGAACCTCAGCCTGTCTGAAGTGTAGATATGCTCCTGACCTTGTATGGAAGAAGGAACAGTTGCAACTAAATGACAAAGCTTATTGGTATCAGTTGAGTGGGGATGATTGATAAGGCTGGAGCTGAAGATTTTTTTTTTTTTTTTTCACTTCAAAACCTCTCCTTGATTCGCTTGTCACCATCTGAAACGTTCACCAATGGGACTCACATTTTCAAGTCTGACCACTGGTCAGATTTTTTAAAAAGTGTGAGCAAAAATTATTTAGTAATTCCTGAGTGTGAGGAAAAGTGCAAAACCGGTGCTTTCTGGCTCTGTAAAGAGGGACAGAAGTGCCGTGGTGATAAAACAGCTGCAGACAGAAACTTCAAATTAGGCAGAAAAAACTTATTCACCAAAGACAAAAGTTTGCAAGTGTCCTGATGAAAATTGATTTGCCTTTGTCTGAATAACAAGCACTCAGAAATTGCACTCAGTCTAGGCTTAGTTATTTTTAAAGAGCTCTTGTGGTACTCTTAATAACAAACGCCCACTGGAGCCTTTACTGTGTTCATTGTGTTTCCTGTATATAAATTATTTTCATGAACTGTTTGTCTGGCATACACAGTAGTGGAGGGCACTGTACCATGTGTATTTGAAGTAGGGGAAATGGTACGGCAGAAGTCAGCATAGTGTTATGATCACTGTTTTAATAATTGCCTTGGCATTCTTGAGGATCAAAATACTACGGAAATACAAGTTATAATGTAGTTATATAAAATTAGAGCGGCAATAAAAATGGGAGTGGGCTAGTGGCAGGAGAGGATATATGAGAAAACAATTCCTAAACTGAAATGTGGATTAAAGGTTCATTTAAGCAGGTTGCTATGTAACTCTGGACTGACCACAAGCATGTTAAGGCAGCATTCAACTCCTCTGTAAAACATTTGCTGGTCCACAGGAAGAGTTTGTTGCATTAAGTAATTTATGGGGTGCTAAGAAGTTCCTTAAGCTATTATTAAAAACATACAAAATCTTCCCTGGTTAGGACTCTAGTAACTCAGACTTCTAACTAAGCAGAACTGATAGGGCAGGCCTTTTGATGTTTAATGAGTTCTGAAGCAGATGTGAGATGTGATAGACAGGGGAGCCGGGGTGATTTAGTGCTCATGGAACAAAATGATGAGATCCCCTCCTGAAAAAGAAAATGTAGCTAAAAAGGACAGTTTTTTTTTTTTTTTCCTTTTTTTTTTTTTTTTCCTTTTTTTTTTTTTTTTCCCTCTTCTTCCTTCTCAGTGCATGTGTTTTTGATTTCCTCACCCCGTGCCTCTCAGTGCTGGCTCGTTTCCATTCAAACACACACAGAACACTGAAAACTAATTAGCCCTGGATGCAGCCACAGGAAGTTAGCCTGCCAAGTCCCCTTTCCCCCACAATTCCTCAACTTTCTCAGCTTGCCTCAGGCCAAGGGCCTTGCACTGGGCCTCTCTGTGTAGGTTGCCAGGTCTAATTTTACAATTTCCCTTCACCTTATCAAGTGTGCCCCAGGCCCAACAAGGGGGAAAGGATCAGAGCCAATGTTGTGTTGTGGGCCTTTCTCCCCCACACCCAGTCCCCACCCACCTCTTTTCTTTTCTGCATCAATTTTGGGAGTCTTGGTTGTATCTAATTTCAGTGTTGACTTGTTAATCTGACCTTTGCTAATGCTTTTTAAAGGAACCAAAGTGAACTTCACCATCTTGTAAAACTTGAAAGTCCCTCCTCTCCAAGACTTTTCTTGAAGGTTAACAAATTTTCCCGAGAGCCAGAAGACTACAGGTGTCAACCATTTTCAGGCATCTCATTTCAAAGCAGAGCCCACCACAATCCCAATGTGAGAAGCCAGATTCTGATTAGAAGAGAGCAGCAGGCTGGATGCCAGCCTACAGCGGGCAGAGTCATGACACATGCAACTCAACTAGAAAATACCAGCATGGCTGCAAAGTTATGGAGATCTAGAAGCACATTGGGATTTTATTCTTGATTCTTATGCTCAGCTGATGTGTGACACTTAGCAAAAGGCACTTTGACATCCCTTTCTAGGCTGGTGGTAACAGGACATAACCTCCACAGAGAGTACTTTGAGCTTTGTGGATGAAAGGCAATAAAGTACATGACAGCTGTTATCAAAGGATAATGTTGAGTGGAAAGGGGTGAAGATTGGGCAACTGAACTCCCCTCTTCCTTCTTCTGCAGTATAGATAAGTGAGAACGGATGGCTTTGTTGAAATGTTGTCCATCCAATCCAGTGTCCAGACCTCACATGATCTAGAACAAAGACTTCAGAGGAAGACTTGAGGATCCTGTGGTACAATGGGTGAGAAGAGGCTAATTTGACCTTGTTGTCCAGTGCCATTCAGATCTCCAGTAGTTAGGAAGTGACATAAGCCCTCAAGTAAAAAATGCTTGCTATTGTTGCCTGTTACATCTGTGGATGTTCTTGAGAGCCACATAAATATCCAGTCCTTTCTTCTTGCTTTTAGGTTTTGGGCTGTGCCAATTTCCTGGAGCAATGAGTTCTACTGCGCAATTGCATGTTGTGTGAACAATGTCCTTTTTCCATGGATGTGCTTTGTGAATATCTGGAGAAACTCTCATGCTACATCTTCTGGTGCTGCACCTGCCCTGTAGACAGAGAACTCCAGCCTGCACAGCTGGGAGTTGGGGGGTCATCTAGGAACCAGCTCTAAATGAACTGAGTGTTTGAAAATAACCTGAAGGACAATATTAAGTACAGGAAAGCCTGCTGTAGAAAAGGAATGAGATTCTGTTATTGTTTCATTCTCCCCTGATGTAAGACTTGAGAAGAGTTTTGTATGAGTTTTGTAGTGAAGTTACATTTTAAACACATGTACCGTCTTGCTTTTGATTTCCATTAATGTTCTTCCTGTAGAGCAGGAAGTGGCACTTGAGGTACTGTGTGTGGAACCATGAATCCCGCCCGTCTCTTTTCACAGCCTGAAAAATTCCTGTTATGATGTTTTATTTAACTTTTCATATGTGTTAGTCAGAGACAGCCCTGTTACAGAGAAGCGTCTTCACTGCACAGGCACACTATTCTGGAGCAGAGATCAAATGAGAGCACAGAAATGTGATGTTCTAGGCTTCAATTTGGAGTATACTTAAATGTGTGGTGTGTAGCATGTGGGCAGTCCATTAGGATGAAATGGACTACTCTGGTGACTGCCATAATGCTACGTTCAAATAGCTTGCTGAACTCAGGCAACCTAGCTCATGTAGGGGAAAAAATCCCCAACCTTCTTCTGTGGATACAGACAATTCTGTTAATCTGATGTCAAGGATATCAGTGGCATTTGTAGCCTAAGCCCTGCCAGGCAGAGTCTGTTTTTCTCCTCTGCATCTGGACCTGGCACAAGGGTCTCCCAGTCTGTTTGGCCTGTCCCTGTTATAAGTCTAACAAATGTAAATTTGGCAGGATGGTAGAACTGCAGCTCACTGGTTGACCTATATGCTCTCCCTCTGGCTCCAAGTTTTAACACTTCTCAGAGTACTTGGTAGAAAATAGCCTCTTAGTTTTTTGATCTTTTCCTGAGTGTCAGGACTTTAGTCTAAAATTATCACATCGCTACTGATTGCACTGAAGAAAACTGTTAATCCCAGTGAGAACTATACAGCAGGACACATGCATCTTAAAAGAACAAAATGAAGACCAAAGCATTTTTTTATGCAACTATCCATATTTCTTTTAGCAGGAGCAGAGCAATGCAGAAAATGGAGTGTTCAATAAAAGTTATTTCTCACTCGTGATGTTTTCTGAGAGGCATTACCAGATAAAATGGCCTACCAATCTGAAACTACAGCACGCATGTGTTGTGTCTATTTTGCAAGAGTGCATGCCTCTAGTTCAGCTCATTTTTCAGAGCTCTTCACTTGTCCTGAAGAGCAAAAGGAGGAAAACAGCAGTCTAACATAAGAAGTGGGCTTCCTTTGATACCTGTAAAGTCAAAGAAGAGCTTATCTTTTACTAGAGTCCTAGCAAAACAAGCCCATGTGGGCTGTCTTAGAGCTATGACAAGTATCTGATTGCAAGTAGAGCTAGTTAAAAAATTGCCATCCAAACTTTACTTTGCAAATTAAAAAAAAAGACAGTTTTTACTGAAAATGGAAGATTCCTCAAAATAATCTTGTATTTAAATTATTCACATATTCTTCTTAAAACCTAAACCCAAAATTATAGAATGCCATTTCTGAGGACTTTGGGGCCAGGATTTGTCAGCTCTTGTCAGATGTTCAAAAATGTGTATTTGTTTTTCTTTTATTTTCTCAGTTCTAGGCTTTTAAAAAGGAAATATTAAAAATACTATGCACACACTTTTCTTTCCCAAAACAGACTTAATGAGGCAGGGCTAAGACATCAGTAAACCTGACTTCATACTCCAAGTCACCGGATGTGTCTGCTGCTCCATGGCTACTCAAACCCTCTGCAACATGGTGGGGTAAGTTCAGATCTGTAAATTCTGACTTGTCTTTCTGTACCTATGGTTTCTTGGCACTGGTTTGTATCCAGACTCCTGGAAGAGCACAGAATGTTATTCCGTCACCCCTCTGCCCAGTAAGGGGGTATAATTGGATATCTACATGGCTCAGTCCTCACTTTGATAATCCTGGGGTCCCTGAAGCCTGCTTCAGTCAGAACACCACCTTTGTTTTCTACATTTGCTCCTTAAATAACTAATTATACCCTTAAGAATCTAGACTGGTCCCAGTTCAAAGTGTGGCATAGTCTTTGCTGGAGTGGGAAATAAATAGGTCAGAATTCAGGAGATCCTGTTCAAAATCAAGTTATAATGACAAATAACTACAGCAAGAACATTTTCATCACAATTAACCTAATGCATTTAATTGCCCATTTTGATGCACTTATATAATTTTGAAGAGGATCTTATGTGAGGCTTGTCTGACATGGTAAAATGCTTAATTTAGCTTTCTCCTGTCGAGTTTCTCTTTTGGAAATTTTCACATTTCTAAAGCTGCTATTCCAAAAGTCTCAGTCTGTCCACTTTTTCTAATTCTGTGAGGGAGAAATACAAGTGTAGCCATTGGTGATGCCTGAGCATGGTGAACAGCTTTGACTGAGCACCCATGGTTGGGTTTGAGGAGAGAGGACTGCCAGATCTGAGTGTCTTGACAGAAGGATCAAATTTTAAAATGTATGAGGAGCTGATCTCTCAACACTGAATTTGTGATCAACAGTAATCTCCCTCCTGTTAAATAGGCCTGAATATACAAGATCTTAATTATCTTTCTATGAGCTCCTCCTTATCTAATATAGAAGAGGATGATCCATGAAGCCCTTCCTCTGGAAAGTGCATTTGTGCATTATATACACTGAGACATACCAGTATAAAATTTATGTTATATTTTGCCATGTAAAACCAATGTGTGGGAATGATCTAGGCCAGGACTCCAAGCCTGATGCAACACCCTCACCTGCTGCTATTGTGTCCTGGAAGATAAAAGGAGCAGGAGGAAAGACAGCCAAGTTTGACTGTGATCCCCAAATCATCTTTGATGATGTCTTCAGGCTGTGACCCTCAGAGTGTAGTTGCTGGATATTATTTTGGAATTAATAACTAGCAGCCTTCTCAACTTTTCTTCCACCTTCCTTACCCTGTTCCTTTCCTCTGCTCCATTTCTGTGCCATCTCTCCTTCATGTGTCTTCAGGCTTTGATCTGCATTTCCCTTCATATACACCCTGCTCTTCTAATATAGGGAAAGGCAAAACTCATATTCCCCAAACAGATGAAGCCCCCAAAATAAAATCAAGCAAATGAGATAATAATGAGCATAAAACACTTCCACATTACTGTAGTTGGATGTATTTTATTTTTTTCTTTTTTCACCCTCTCGTTTTGTTTATATGCTAGAGCTCATTAAAAAGTGTTGAATTTTATTTGATTTGGACATTTTCCCAGGGAATTTGGATTCTTTCAGTAAAAAAATGAACATGTCCCCAGAAATTAAGATTTGCAGTGTAAAGGTAGCTATTTACATGGTTTACTTGATGTGTCTTTTCTCCCTAGTTGCCAGATTCCTGTCTCGCACAACATCTGTCTCACCATCAGTCCTTTCCTGGTGCAGCACTGTGGCAGAGCATTAAGAAGTTATCTAGGACACCATCCTAGAGAGGCGCAGCAGCATGAGGTGCCCAAACAGTAACTCTTCATAGAAGCAAGCTAACATTTCTCAATAGAAATGTCATTAATGCTGCTGGTATTGCTGTGCAGTACTGGTTATGTGGCTGCATGGTGTCAGCTCTTCTGATCAATTTTCCCTCTGGAGCACTAGAAGGCACAGATACCCTATGGGCAGCTTAGTGGTGAGGAACTTTTGGGACATGGCACTGGAGTTATATTTGATATATTTTGCAAAGGACTAATGATTCTGATACCTGATATCCTATGGGCATTTTACACAGCTGAATACTTGGCACATTTCTGGTACTTATTAGTCACAAACAATGTCATGGAGCAGAATGTGGCAGATGGGATTTAGTGAGAGAGAAATATTTAAGTTGCTATATGAAAAACAAATAAATAAAAATAATATCTCTTGTGAAAATGAAATAAGGAAATTAATTACCCGTACTTTGTCAATGGAAAACAAGAGACCTCTCTAGTGCAGCTGGCATCCTGAAAAAGTCTCTGATGCCACTGTCACCTTGGGTTCCTATTTCTGAGAAGCTATCTGTCCCTCTCTAAAATATATCCATGCATATAAACATGGCTTTTTATTTTTGAAACACGTGAAATAATTTAGTACAAACTAGAAAATAACTTCCAAATGCCCTCTTTTGCCTGCACTCTTCTGAGAACATATGGGGAAGATAGCACATATTTTTCTTACAAAGAAAATGAAAATGTCATTGTTTTCCCCGAATGAATTTGAAAAATTGATTTTGAAAAAATGCATCTTTGAGATTAACCCCTCCCGTATCAATACATCATACGAGAAACCAGTCACCTCTGCAGAAACATTTATTGGTTTCCGTCATGTTGCATCGTTTAAAAGATGAGACAGCACGCTCTGCAGAGTGCAGAACTTCCTCTCCTCTCTACTTTAATTGCATTTCTGTTCTCAGCATTACATAACTTTAAAGGCATGTTATAAATATTGTTCTGCGTCATATATCATGTCTGTAATTTATACAGCATTTTCACTTTGACATAGCCTCCTAAAGAAAAATTAAAACATGGGAAATTAAAATAAAGAAAGCCAACCTGCCCATTTGAAAGACATTTTGCTTTTATTTTGCAGAGACTGATTTGATGTATTTTGCATAGCATGATTATTCTGCAAAGTCAGTTTGGAAAGGTTTGATTAAAAACCCTGAAATTTTTTAAAGTCGGAAAATACATTAATGGAATTTTTCTTCCCTGTCTATGGTTTCATGTAATTGTTTTAATTGTATTATTTTAAATTCAAGGAGAAGTCATTGCTGATTCCCACCCAGAGTGAGGTAACCAGATTAACAATAGTGGGGAGTGCCACACTGAGAACACAGGCAGATGTGAGAACAACCAGCTTAATTTCATGAGTTTGGCATACTAGAGTAGGGAAAAGGGGTGCTACAGGTACAGACATTTGGTCTTTTCTCAGTTTGCTCCAGCAAGTTAAAAGTTCAGCTACTGTGACAGAGAATAGGGTCATAATCCCAACACATATTATTCCTTATTACAAAATCCATATTATTGATAGGGAGTGTTTTGCTCGATTAGTGACCTTGCAACCTAGCCTACATTTTCCCATTGTTTTTGCTTATGAAATGATAGCTATGCTGTCACCTGTATTATTCAGTGAAGAAAAATATTAACATTGGCTGGATGATCACACTGGAAAAGTTGCTGTCAATGGCTCAATGTCCAAGTGGAGAGCAGTGAAGAGTGGCGTTCCTCAGGGGTCAGTAACAGGACTAGTGATGTCAAACGTCTTTGCTGGAGACATGGACAGGGGGATTGGGTGCAGCCTCGGCATTTTCACCCACAACACCGAGCTGTGTGGTGCAGTCGACACGCTAGAGGGAAGCGGTGCTGTCCAGAGGGGCCTTGCCAGGCTGGAGAGGTGGGCCTGGGCAAACCTCATGAAGAAGGACAAGTGCAAGGTTCTGCACATGACTCAGAGCCATCCCAAGCACAAATACAGGCTGGGCAATGAGAGGATTGAGAGCAGCCCTGAGGAGGAGGACTTGGGGGTATTAATAGGCAGAAAACTGACTATGAGCCAGCAATGAGAGCTCGCAGCCCAGAAAGCCAACCAAGTCCTGGGCTGCATCAAAAGAAGCGTGACCAGCAGGTTGAGGGAGGGGATTCTCCCCCTCTACTCTGCTCTTGTGAGACCCCACCTGCAGTGCTGGGTCCAGCTCTGGGGCCCCCACTAAAAGAAGGGCGTGGACTTTCTCAAGCAGGTCCAGAGACTACAGAGATGATCAGAGGGTCTGGAGCACCTCTCCTAGGAGGATAGACTGAGACAGTCAGGTCTGTTCAGCCTGGAGAAGAGAAGGCTCCAGGGAGACCTTATAGTGGCCTTCCAGTACTTAAAGTGGGCCTACAGGAAAGGTGGGGAGGGACTATTTATCAGGGAGTGTAGTGGTAGTGAGAGGGGTAACATTTTTAAACTGAAAGAGGGTAGATTTAGATTGGATACAAGGAAGACATTCTTTACTTTGAGGGTGATGAGACACTGGCACAGGGTGCCCAGAGCAGCTGTGGGTGCCTCCTCCCTGGAAGGGTTCAAGGCCAGGTTGGACGGGGCTGGGAGCACCCTGGGCTGGGGGAAGGGGGCCCTGCCCGGGGCGGGGGGAGTGGGACTCGATGACCTTTAAGGTCCCTTCCAACCCAAACCATTCTGTGATTCTATGATTTCTCCTACAATTGAATCTCTAAATCTCATATGGCCGTTCCAAAAGTGACCTTAATTTTGAATTTTAGTAATGAATGGAAATAAATATTTAGGTAATATGTTTTTATAAAAATAAAAACTTATAACATTAGCATATAAAATGCTTTGAGCATTCACCTTCCTTCAGAGTGTAAGTTCTGAAAGGCTTTACATAGAAAGGTAAACTTTTTGGACATCTTCATCTAAAGCACAACGTTTCAACATCCCTGAATTATGTTTTCTTCTGATTTTTTTAAATTGCATTTAATTATTGAAATAAGCTTGTGTATCGTGTTACAGGCTCTGTAGTTCAAGTTCCTGTTCTCTCTTGGGGGCTGGGTTCTCTGGCTAGACAACATCTTTCCATGATGCACCCAAAATCTAGTGATTCCCAGGACAAACTTTTCAGGAAAGGAGCGTTATGGATGATGCATATGGAGGTGGGATGAATCTCATCCAATGTTTTCAGTAATATACAAATCACAAGAAAGCAACGACACCTTTTGCTGATGGCACAGAGCTGAGGACATCATCAGTACAGGAAAGGTTGTGATTCACACAGGAAAAAAGCAGATGCCTGTGGATATTGGTGCATAGAAAGGGGAGAGCAAGACTGTTCAGAACAATGTAAGAACTGAGTTTTACTTGATTACAAGTTGGCTGTGAGTTGCCAGTGTGATATGACTGGAGAAAACAAATGTCATCCTACAGTATATCGAGGCACTTCTAGCAGAGGTTGACTTTTAATATCATGATATAAGAATTCATTGAGAACATAGTTCATGCCTGGCAAAGGCTAAACTGGAAGTAAAATTGCGATGCCTCTGGAGCAGTTGAATATAGAAAGTCTGTCTTATGTATGGAGACCAAGACAATTTGTCTTTTTGAACTCAGCTGTGAGAAGACCAAGAAGAAGATACTAATGTTCTCTATGCATAATCCAGAGCCAGGCAGCTGGGGTACAGAAGAGCAATATAAATGGAGTGACCATCCTGGCATGAGAACAAATGGCTCTGAGCAAACGTGTGCTGTGAATTTGGAGAGTGAGGAAAAGCATGAGTAGGAATAATGGAAACTGGAAGCTGAACAAACTTCAAGACAGAGCTGGTAAATATTTTTAAAGGATTACATGATGTGATTGCCTGCTTTGGTGACTTGGGAGGTTCATTATGGTCCTGCGTTCTGCTTCCTTTCAGCCAACATCGTCCTTCCCTGGACACCAGCCCTTGGAGGAAACAAGGGCTAAAAGAGAGCTCCTGGGATAAAACATCTGCCCACAGATCAATCACAGGGGTTGTGCCAGTGGTCCCTTTGCACATTTTAAAGGATAGGGATTGTGCCTGTTGTGTCTCAATGGACTGCTCCAAGCAGTCATACGGCATCTGTCACAGGTTTGCCAGGACCTGGGTAGAAAACTTTCAATTCATGTTCTCCATATGGCTGCTGTCTAGCAGATGACATCACCTAAGTGCCCGTAGTCCTGGCTCTCCCCTCAAAAGGCAGAGCGATTAGGGAAAAAATAAACAAAATCTCCTCCCTGCTCCCCCTTGCCCCTAAAAAAAGTGCAAAAATCTAGTCTTAATGAATTGTGTCCATGATCCATCTTCAGGCTTCATAATTTGTTACGGATTCTTAGTTGCAGCGCTGTTTTTTGGTTTTGTTTGGGTGGGAAGCCTGTGATTCCTGTTAATGCTTTGTAACGTACTTTGTGACATGTGGTAATGCTAGGGAGAATAAAGACCAGGAAACATATGCGGCTGACAGGCAGGGCCAGTCATTTTCCTCCTGCCAAGTAGGCTGCCTTCATATGTGTTTCTGGCAGCGAGCTGCATGACACCTCAGGTTCCCTCCTGTGTCTTTCCAAGAGTAACAGAGAATTTCTTCTTTGCAAAGGAAAAATGGAATCATGACAAAAAGTAATAAAAGCCATCATCCCAAGGCATTCAAAGGAGTTTAAGACAGGAGTTGTGGTGGGGGGGTTTAGCTCAGAATTATTTTGTTGCAGATTATTACTGGGTGCTGTAGTTTATCATTATATATTTTATTTTGACGTGTTTAATTTCTTTAAGATGGTGACCTTCAGTGTGCTGAAAGCATAACTGGATGATCTTACCCCATTTTGTATAGACCGGGTATCCTTATGCATGTTTCAAACAGTGTAAGCCGCTTCAAAGGTATTTTGAAAACATAGTTTACTTATTAAATTTTTGTGTTGACTTTTGTGTTGACCCTTTACAGTGCCTGCATGGGTGCACTCTGGGGGAGCAATGGTAGTTTCCCTGCAGTGCAGAAGGAGCTGGCAGCAAGGGGGGGGTGGTGGTGTACTGGAGCTCTCCTGCAGTACCAATGCTGGGAAGATGGGTGTCCCAAGCCCACTCAGGTGATATATATATTATACCAACAGTGTCATAAACTGGCTTTCCCTTCTCTCTGATCTGAGATGACTCTAGTTATTCCATTGTCTCTGAGAAAATTACTTTTTTTCTTTCTCTTTCCTCAGGAGGGTCTTCACCTCTCCAGTCTCTCAACATCTCTTTGTTCTTTCTCTTCTGTACTTTACAGTCCCCTATGGTCCTTAAAATATTACTACACCACACAGTCCCCTGAGCTCCTTGCCAGTTCTTCCTTAAACACAGCATCTTCACAATTTTGTGTAACTTCTTCCTCTTTATCCTCTGTGGTCTCCCCACACATCCCTGTTTTCCTTATGTATCATCCTCCTCCTACATGCTTTATGATCTCTTTGCCAGTGCAAAGTAGTTCCCAGTAACATATTTACTGCCTTTTTAATGATTTCTAATGATTAAAGTGTCACAAGTGTACTTGCCTAAAAAGGTGATAATTCAAAGATGAGACCCTAATTCTCTTTTTAAAAATACAATCCAATTTGTCTTCCTTCCCAGCTTTGCCAAAACTACAAACCAGTCTGTCTTACATTTCATGTATATATATGATCTCATGTCAGAGCAGAAGTTTTCTGGAAAATTTGAGACAAATTGGATGAGGCATTTTTGGATTCATATAGAAAATGATGCATTCTTTTAAACAGATTTTTTTTTTTTTTTTTTTGGCTTGTCATGGCTCAAAAGCAACCTAGGCTGGAAAATTCCAGATTTGTTAAGACCATGGGTTTTCTCCACAGACTCTAGGTTTTCAGGTTCTTCTAGGGGCCCAGAGAGTAAAATCAGTAGAAGAGGAAGTCCTTTTCGGTTGGTTGTCTTTCTCCCTTCCCTGCCTGAGGGAGTTGCAATGTGTACTGAAGGACAACCTCCTGTGTAATTACCCGTTACTTCTCAATTGCAGAAACAGAGGGTTAGGGGCCAGGGAGAGAGCTGACCAAATTAAGCCAAGTCCATGCGTGTTTAATGTCAACCTTTTTTATGGTTGCTGAATGCTTGTTGTTGAATGCGTCATATTAGCGCTTTATCACTAAGTGTTTTTTCATCTTGAATTCTGAGTAGATAATACTGAAAGAAATATTTTCTTTTTTTTTTAGCTAATACAGAGTGTTTTTTTTTCTCCCGGAAAAATAACTGATTATTTCAAGATGACTTTTTTTCTTCAATACAAAGTAGAGAACTAATTTCAATTTTGTGAATTATTTTTTATTCTTAAGAATACTACCTGTAGGTAGTATTTCAAAACGAAATATTTTGTGGAAAAATCAAAATGCTTATCAAGAAAATGTCAATTTTTTTTTTCCTGTCTTCCCCCAAAAAATCTCTGTAGATTTGGGAAATTCAGTATGAATTTATGAATAGTTTTGATTAACCCCAAATGATATTTTTCTGGGCCAATATGTTAACTATTTACGGCAATATCTTTTGCAGCTCTATTTTACAATTTTTTTGTATCTGATGATCTCATCAATGATTGGTGTCTATGACTAATTTGGTAAAAGTTGATTATGTAGGCTGAAAAAACCCTGTGGATGCCATAAGAACTTTGCTTGCTGATTTTTATGATCCTGACGAAGCCCACCCCTGCCAGCTGTGACATATTTAAATTTTTTTATAGCTTTTCTTCTCGGACACAGCATATGTTGAATTCTCAGTGGATGTGGTGGAATTTACCCAAGTGGTGATAAACACTGAGGAGGTAACGGGAGCTGTGTATATCCAATTTTTCTCCATGGTAATGCTATCAATTCAAAGATACGAGAGACTTCGTCAGCTATAGTTGAGCTTCTCAAGTCACGGGTGCTCTCTTCCTGCCCAAGCAGTAAGCTATGAGTGTGTCTTATTCTTTGCATGATCAGTTCCTATCAGAAGTAGAGGAAATGGTGCTTTGAGAGGGTACACAGTATGCTAGAAAACAAAGCATAAAATAGTAATAAAATGTGAATTGTTTTATCTTGTGAATGAGTAGAGTGGAGAGGAAACTCCCTATATTCTTGCTCCGTTTTTCCTTCTTCTCTCTCATACGAAAACTGTGGAAACTCATGAATAGCATGGAAATAGTCTGCTATATATGGCTAGAGCTTTGTGAGTGTTTAAGATAGAAGCAAGGCTT
Source organism: Tyto alba (assembly GCF_018691265.1). Taxonomy (NCBI): domain Eukaryota; kingdom Metazoa; phylum Chordata; class Aves; order Strigiformes; family Tytonidae; genus Tyto; species Tyto alba. The sequence continues at coordinate 59,576,468 of NW_024881276.1, read as the reverse complement.
GCATGAATTTTTTGTGATGGACAAGTTGGCAATGATGGGCAATGTGGTGCAGTGCTAGGAGAACAGTGTGACTGTAAGGGCAGCATATGACTACAGCAGCCAACACAGATTTCATGTCCCATCCTGGTATTTAAATTAGGTCTTGTGCTGGCCTTTTGCACCAGGTTAATTTTACTATAGAAAGAGCTGACATTTCTTCCACAGAAAAACCAGCACTCCAACAATCTACATTAAATTAAAATTTAAAAAATTGTTATTCATATCTGAAGAATGAAAAGTGATGATGAAAGACTAGAGTTTAAAATAAGTACATTTAATGGGAAATTTAGCGAGGAAACTTAAAAATCTAAAATCCCGGAAAGTTCAAGTTCTGAACAACCTTTAGTCTGCTTTCATCTTGTTGCACATCTACCATTTATAATAATGAAAAAGCCCACATAATTTTGCAGTCCCTCTGTTCACTGACAAGATGAGCCATCAACGTGCATCATGTGTGATTTAAAGAGGTCTTAAGCACCCACCCAGGAAGTATGGACACCTATGCAACCAGAAACTATCTTCCAGCTCTTGTATCTATGGCAAAATCTTGACCTTTATGTTTCACATAAGGAACAAAGATTCCAAGGTTCCCATTTAAATTCCCCTTTCTATGTACTGAAAATATTAAAACAATTTAATCTCCTTACAATCCCCAGTGGTGCCCTTTAAATCAGCTTTTCATTGGGAATTGACTACATATTTTCTGTAACATAAACTGAAATCTGGGAGTTGTAAGCTGCCAGCAAAATATGAAGGTATGCTACATTTGCCCAGATATATAAGATATGACAAGATTTAATATGTATTAAATTTAACAGGTGCTGTGATCTCCTGTGTAGATACACAATATTCAAAGGCATACTCTAGAGAACTCTACATTCCCTGCTAGTTCTGCATGTCTGTCCTTTCCAGCACACTTTTATCTGTAATCTCACCTCCCATTTCTTACAATTCAGATTCATTTTATTTAAGTAACATTATCTATATTTTTATCAAGTTCCCAAACTACAGGCAACATATGCAACCTTAGCTCTGGCTTCCTAGAGGTGTTAGTTGGGGTAATTGCAAACTGTTTAGATAAGCTGTAGACTTTGACAGAAACAGAACAAAACTTGCATATCACATTTCTCACCCAGTTAGAAAAGCTGTTTCTCTGACATACTTACTATTTGAATCGTTAGGTGGAGGAATTACTAGGATGAAGTGGATGGGGAGAAAGAAGAATGGTTTTATTTTTGTGAAAGCTTCTTAGACTACAGAGAACCAATGGAGTCCCATTGCTACTTTGCAGCTGGGGTGTGAAGCCAAACATGTCAAATGCTGACAAATATGACTGATCACATTTTACACGTGTTTCACATGGTCTTGAACACTGGCAATAGATGTAAGACAGCACAACACAGGGAATAAGATGCTGAACTGTTGGGATGTAGGGCCTCTCCTGAGCTTGCCAGCAAAGCTCAAGAGTCCACATTAGTCTAAAAATTATAGGTCTTGCTAGGAAGTAATTCTTGATTGTCATTTACAGTGCCCACACTTTGATCTCACTGGTACTGCAGGTACTCTCTCCCTAATAGTGACTCGTAGTTTTTTTAATGTCTAACCCATTCAGACATTAATAAAGACACCACCCTCACCTCCATATTCACAATTATGTTGTATATTTTCTGAACACACAACACACACCCCCAGTCACTCAGCACTCCCACATCCACCAGTCGTTCTGTAGCTCAAGGAAGCCACAGTGAGCTTTCCAACCCAGTTTTCAGTGGGGATCTGTCGACTGGTGAGAGACAGGTTCTCTAAAAGTTTGTTTTCCCTCTTCTGTCAAAGGAGGATGTTGAAACATCACTTACCGAGAAAGCAATGTGAGAGAAAAATGTCATCATCTCAGGGGGCTAAATAGAACCATATTTTGCTCTTTGTCTGGATCAGTACTTTTAAAAAAGAGCAGCGTTTTCCATTGCTGATGCCCTCTATGCAGAAGGAAGGAAGCTGCTCAACACAAAAAAACAGAGACTTTTAGACTTAAAGAAACTGAATGTGGCTAAAAATGGACAGTTAGGCTATTAAAAAGAGAATAATTAAACCCAAGACTAAATCCCTGTAAACACAAGGCATTGATGATGTTTCCAGAGATCTTAAAGCCCAGAGCAACCACAATGATACCTGTAGTATAGACTTTTCCATAAGATAGGCCAACCAATTGCACTTGGTGGTTCCAGCAATAGAATGGTATCATCTGCTTTATCTCTAAATTAGCTTTTAGAAATAAATTTTTAGAAATACATTCAGTTATTTATTTGAAAGTCTCAGCTGATGAACAGTTGCTTGGGTAAGTGCCTTCACTAGCTATTTTCATGGACAAGAATGTATATCTTATTTATACTCTGAAATTATCCTTCTTCAGTTTCCAGTCTCTGGATTTCCTTTTGCTTTTATCTGTCTTTTGATGGAAAACTTTTCCCCATGAGCATACTTTTAAGGTTTAATCTAACCAGGATGATGTTTTCTCACTCTAAACAAGACCATGTCACCGAATTTCATGTGATGTGTGATAGGAATCCTTGAGTTTCCTTTCTAAACCTAACTTTCTACAGTTCCATGGTGGACAGTACATCGATTGAAGTCTTTCTATCAAGATGCAATGTCATTCTAAAAGGTTGGAGTGTCTTTGTAAATGGTATCCTAAACACCAGACAGAACTTGTTTTCATAATCCATAAACAAACAGCAATTAAGCACTTTAGAAATGTAGTTAGATCATGTTCCACAATCAGAACAAAGTCTCAAAAAGAGTTGCTCCTAGCCCAGGCAGTTGTCCAGCGGAGGACCTGGGTACAGATATGGCTAGTTTCCTTAAGAGGAGAAAAATGTTGATCTGGGAATGCACATTAGATGTGGAGGGTGGAGGTGTATAAATTCTGTCTGCTGGCTGCATAAGTCTCATCCTTTGCATGGGAACCTGATGCTCTTCTGAACTTCATTGGTTTATGGCTAATGTGAACTGATAAGTCTACTGCTGCAAAAGGCTGATCACACTCCCCTGAAATCACACTGAAGAAGATGTCACATATATTAGGTACCAAAAAAATAGAAAAAAAAAAAAGGAATTTCAAGACTTGTTAGTGCTGGGTCCACATATGTTAGCCAAGACAATTTCAGAATCAGCAAAAATATTGACTGCTAGTACTCTTTGGATCAGACACCTCTGACAGCCAGAGGTGGGCTAGCCCAATCACATTTCAAATATATGAAATTTTCCTCTAGAAAAATGAGTCTTCTATAAAACATTGTGTTAGCCTTGGTCTCTTTTACTAAGGCATCAACCTCCAGATATATAGTTGAGGTGCTAAATCTTCCAACAGATTAGTTTAAAAGTTGAGCCACAACAATACCATTTAGATTTTAAAAATGAATAGGGCAGGTACCTTCAGGTATACATTGTATGATAGGTTACAGCTCTGGCACAAGAGGCCCAGTGTCTGAAAGCTAAATCTGGTTGAATTGAGACTGGATATGAAGCATGTGCACAGCTGTGGTGTTAGTTAACTACCAAAGCAACTTACTTAGAGACATGGTGTGTTTTCTGGTACTTGAAGACTTTTAATCAAGCCTTCAAGCATATGGAAAGGGTGAGTATTAAGACTAGTGTGGAGAGAAATGTTTTGGATAATTTGTTTGTCTTTACATTCTAGTAAAACCTACAAGTGAAAAGGACGACAGGAAACCAAGTTAACCTCATTTGTTGGGACCACACAGTACATGCAGAATGAATAAACGTGCTGTGGTTTTGAACACTGGAGTGAAAGAAGGAGTGAGAGTGGGGGTAAAATACAGAGAAAAATCTTGCTAGGGTTTTTTTTTTTTTTTTTTGGTGAGGTATGCCTAGGCAGCATAGGGTACCTACTGTATAAAACAAATAAAATTAAAGCAAACATGGTATAAACAACTGTGTCCAGTGTGGTGGACATCCCTGCAATGTGGAGAATTTAAATTTATATTCTGTGACATAACCTCCTTCTGTCAGGTGTTTGCACCAGTTTAGGAGCTGAAGGAGATGTGTGGGCTCAGCAGGGTGCAGCACCCACAGCCCTGATGCCTGACAGTTATCCATAGGTTCTCACAGACTTTCCATCTGGGCCTCATTTTGCAGCAGAATTTCCACCCATTGTAAATACACAGCTGAATGGGCATCTCCCAGACCATCACTCATGCACTACAGATATGTCCTGGTCTCATTATGGACAACCAGAAGCTAAAACAGGAACAGAAGTTGACTGTGTGAAACCACCCTCAATACCATCTTCTGTTGCAAACCACTGATTATCAACAGTGTGATGGGTTTGCATGGTGGGGCTTCTGGTAGCAGGGAGGGGCTAGAGCAGTGGTCCCCTGTGAGAAGATTCTTGAAAGCTCCCCTGGCTCCAAGTCAGACCCACCTCTGGTCAAGGATGAGCCAATTAGCGATGATGGCTGTGCCTCTGTGGTGAACCTGAGAGGGGTTTGGGACTTGTGAGGAGAAGTTGGGAGGAGGAAGCCTGTGCAAACACCAAGGTCAGTGGAAGTCAGGAGGAGGAAATGGGGGAGTTGTGCTGGAGCAAAAATCCCCATGTCCCATGGTGAGAGGGCAGGCTGTCCTGCTGCTGCCCATGGAGGTCTGAGGTGGAGTAGATGACAACCAGAAGCCTGTGGAGGAGTCCACACCAGTACAGATGGCTGCGCTTAAAGAAGGACAGGACTCTGAGGGAAGAAGGATCCTCTGCTGTTGTATTTTGGCACTGGGAGAACTGCAACACATGGGGGTGACCCACACCAGAGCAGCTCGGGAATGCCTGCAGCCCGTGCGGAAGACTCATGCGGGAGAAAGTTCATGGAGGACTGTCTCCCATGAGAGGGGAGTCATGTAGAGCAGGGGAAGAATGTGCATCATTCCCTCCTCTCCTGAGGAGTAAGGAGTGGTGGACTAACTGTAACCCCCATCCCCTGCCCCCTGGGCCACTGAAGGGGAAGAAGTAGAAAGATTGGGAGCAGAGCTGAACCCAGGGAAGAAGGGAGGGTGGGGGAGGTGTTTTTTGGGATGTGGTGGTGCTTCTCGCTGTTCCACCTTGTCTGCTAAATGTTGTTTTTGTTATTGTTTGGATTAAAGTGGTGTTCTTTTTCTTCCCTTAACAAGTCTGCCTTTTGCCTGTGACTGCAATGAGTGAGACAGCCCTCCCTGTCCTTATCTTGATTCACGAGCCTTTTGCTTCATTTTCTCCTTCCCAGCATTGGGAGGGAAGGGGTGAGTGAACAGCTGCATGGTGCTCAGTTGCCCTCTGGTCTCAAACCACAACAAACAGTGATGGCACAGCACAGACTAAATCAGAAGGAATCCCCAGTTTGCGTGGTCAGCCCTGAAAGCTGATGCTCACCGTACTGACATATTCGCATTCTGATGCTACCCTGTCACATACCTCATACCTAAATTCTTCACACATTTTTACAAATTGAATTTTTTATGCTGCAAATCATGCATCTTCCCATCCCAGCACCTGTTAGTTGATTTAAAAACATTTAGAGTAATAGGGAGCTATATAGAAAATAGAAGCAATGTTGAGTGAGGAGCTGGGATTACTGAAAAAATGCATCTATAGACTGAGGGCTTGATAGAGTTCCACAGTGGATATATTACTTGTCATCTTGAAAAACACTTGGGACTTCAAGACCTACAAGTAATTACCTGATTGAAGAATGGGAATGCTGCATGCTGCAGATATCTCAAGAGCATGTCCAATGATTTGGAGGTAAGGTGGGTCACTGTTGTACAGTTTGGCTGAGTCTGGGTCATGCAGACCACATAGCCTGATTGCACTCTGCAAGCCAGAGTGCTACTGCTGTCACCAGCCTCACGCAGAGATGGCTTGGGGCGTGAAGCAGCCCTGAGAGACACTCAGGTGCTGGCTGTCTTCAAACACTGCCGTAGTTGCCCTCTCTGCTCTTTTTGAAGGTTATTAACATCCAGATCCACAGAGGAATTAACTGTTCACCTGTTCCCCTCTTGATAAACAAAAAAAGGAATTGGGAAGATATACTTTAATGTTGCAAATACTTGGACATTATATTAAAGTGAGTACTTCAGGAAGGCCTTCCTAAGGCAGAGGAAAATATTAAAGGAGAGGTTTATTAACTAAGTAACTGCATTCCTCCAGAAGAAGAAATGTAATGAAAGTGAGTGCATCACTTCTTAATTGCAAGTAAACAAACAAAATATCTCTACAAGAAACCCATATGAGGAGAGTTTTGTTCTTGGTATTCCGTTATAACTATCAGGTCATGCAGAACACGTAATTCAGCAAGTCACAACGTAAATCTAAAAATTAATCCCCTGTCTGAGGAGTTAAGGTAAGCAGTTAAGAAACTTTACTGCATTGCCATTCATTATGAAAGACTTGATGGCTGTCTGCTGGACTCTCTTCCAACAGGAACATGCCAAAGAAGTGTTTGTTAGCCAGTATTTTCAGTGTTCAGGCTGACTATCTGACAAGAGATTTTAAAGTAGGAATAAAACCTACAGAATCATCTTCAGTTGATCTTGAATATGTTGATAACATGGCCTAGTACAGAGACTTCCAACAAGCTAAGAGGTTATTAGAAGAGTTGCAAAAAAAACTGTAGGTCTCTAGAGAAATTAAGATCAAAGTCATAAAACAAAAGAGTCTAGAATTTTTTTCAGTGACTTTAGTAGCCTGTGGTTGAGTTATAACATATCCTTTGCAAATCTTTTCAGTTTTGATGTAAAGCATTTTTGTAATGGAAAATTCTTCTTGTCTCTCAGTTGAAGATTTCAGTGTTTAATTAAAAATGTTTTCTAATACAAATTTGGAACTCTCATAATGTTTTGTTGATAAACTAAAGAGATCTTTCTTATCAGATATCTCTTCCCCACATAGGTGTTTGTAGGTAAGGTTCAAATCCCTTCTCAAGTGTCTAGTGGATAAGCTAGTTTTGTCTGTCTGCCTTCCTCATTATACAGCAGATTTTCCCAGCCTCATATTAGTCATTAAATTATTTTCTGAACCACTTCCAATTTCTACCATCATCTCATGAGTGTGGACACCAGAAACTGGAACCATCACTCCAATCACAATAATACTTTAACTGTGGGCATTAACTGTTTTGTTGCCTATTTCTGTGCAGAAATTAGAAAGATGTAAGGCACATGGTTGTATAGGCATATCCAGGAAGCAATGTGGAAGAGCCTAAGCTCCAGTCCTTCAAGGTTCCTCTGGGAAATGCCATTCTCTTGTCACAGACAGTAAAGGGAACCTAGAGAAACCAGCTTCCTTAAGCCAAGGTTAGCCTTAGTAAGAAGCCTCAGAGAGAAAACTGCTTTGCCCATATTGTTGCTACATGCCTATCTAGCAGTGTAGACAGATTTTCTCAGACAGTTGATTCAGAGAGAACCAGATTTACTCTTTGGCCATGAACCAGATTCCTGGTTCAAGAACTTTCCTGACAGTTTTCCATATGGGATATTATTCTGATTCATGTTTGGGCTGCAGCAATAATTCAGTCCTTCCATACAGTAATTTTATGCTTTTCTAGTTTGTTTCCTTGGAAGATCTCAAAAATGCCATAAATATTCATTGATTTACATTCACAGCAATTTAAGGAAGAAAGTAAATATGACAGCCTTAAAAAAATTATTCTGAGTCTTGTTTTAATGCTACATGTGAAGTCAGTTGCAGAGAGTGAAACAGCCAGTTTCCCAGGCAAACTACTGAGTCCATCATATCTTTCTACTTTATAGTAGAATTATTGCAGTCTGCACTGAAAGTTATCTCCTCCTTTATCTGTGTAAGTAGCCAACCCTGTTGCTTCGTGACTCATTTGCTGTATTCCACAAATACCTAGCCATGTGCTGGAAAGGAACCTCCAAGTACATGACATAGCCTGTTGGGATATACTTGAAGACAAGGTGTTGACTGTGGCTCCTTTTTTCAGCAGCAGGGTATTTTCCTTGCAACATTCAAAATAAGAAGGAGATGTGAGAATAACTGCCCCAAAAGCATAATGGAATATTTCTGGTTTGTGCATTCCTCCTTTTGGACTGTGTCCCCTTGGCTTGCACAGAAAAGCTCCAAAAGGAGACGGTAGGGAGTTGTTTTTCAGTGTGTTTGTCTAAGCTGTGGTCCTTCGTGCTATGAGAAACCTCTCAAGCAGCTCCAGCAAGAATCTTCTTTCTGCTCCCTTCCACATCCTCCTTTATTCCTAGGTCCCCCTCCCCCTCCTCACTTTCTTTCATGTGGATCAAGGCCTGGAAAATGACAAGCCTCTTGATTAATAGATACAGAAAGTCTTCTTATGTAATTTATTTGCTTTCTGCACCTGACTAGAATCACTAGGTTTATCTGGAAAGGAAAATATATCGTCCTTCCTGACTCCGAGTGGCAGCAGAGAGAGCTGAGCATGTGATATCAAGCTGCGCATGGAAAGCAAACAAAACGCCATTTCTGTATTTTGTAAGCATCTCAGGTCATAAAAGTGTCAGCACGCTATATTTCTTGCTGGGATCGTCTCTGTTTTATTCTCTGAGCCCTTTCCATTGTGTTGAATGTGCAAGGAGAGTCTCCAAAGCAGGCAACATCTGTTTCCCTGTCATGTTTTTGATTATCAGCTCCATATTCCTTGCAAGTCTCCTGCTCACATATTCCAATCAAACTCAACGGGGGCTTCAACAGCGAGGACACTTCCTTATCTCCCTTCCCCCAGAGTCTCCATCCATCATTCTTGCATGCTGGCCCACTAAATGCTGATGCAAAAGGCCTGTTCTTTACACTTGGGTAGCACACTCATGACCTCTCCAATTTGTTTTGTTTGCTTAAGTCTAATTGCAGTGAGCATACCTGCCTCAGTCCTTAACACAGGAGATGGACAGGAAGGAGGCAGGTGGTACATCTGACCGATTTTTGTTTTGGTACCTGTGGAGAACAGTTTTCTAATGTAGTTTTAGATTCATTTCCCAGTTTTCTTCCCTCAAGAGGAAGTTTCTTCCCCTCTTTCTTAGCTCCCAATTGCTAAATCAATCTCTCTGTCTTTTGCCAAGAAATCTGTTTTACCATTTATGCAGGAATTTCAATCTGCAGATGGGGATTCTGCCAGTAAGAATCAATTAAAACAATTGGGTTTTTGCCTATGGTATTGCAGTTGCAGGATATCTAGCACACTGAGATCTGGGAATGCAGAGATGTAAGTTACTCTGAACTACACATTGTTTATCCTGTGATGTTTTACATTTCTTTTCACAGGATATTTTTGTGTCCTTGCTTAAAACAGCAGTGAACAGTTGTAGGGTGATGCAACTAGTTTTGCAGTTGAGATACGGAAGTGGCAGTCTATACAGGTGAATTTTATTTATTCATTTAAAGGGTAGATTCCTGCCACCATAGGTATCTCACCCATCCATCTTCAATAAAGCCATATTGTGAATCCACATGGTGGAATTTTACAGATTCAGCCAAAATGTTGCTAACTTCCATACTCAGGCTCAAAGCCTGCATAGAAGAAATGCATGTATTCCCTAGATCCTATATCCCTAGCTGTCCTGAGGTTACTGATGGATCTCTTAGGTTCCAGGCATGGAATGACTTGCTTACACACTCCAAGTTAAACCACTCTCCAGATTTAGGGTCATAAAGGAATTTTTCTCCATGTCAGATTGGTCAGCACAATTGCTACATCTGCCCCGTTGTGCCATGCATCCCCTAGGTGCCCCCACATCTAGGGCTTCCTAAATGTTGAAATAGTCACTAAAACTACTTGCTTGATAGGCATCTGTTTGAGGAGTTCTGGCATGGTTTCTGGTGTGGTGAAGGGAAGGAGCCCACGAGGTGCTGGTGTTTGAAGCCTTGCATCCCATGACTACCTGCTGAGCTTTTGGCATTTGCTGTAGCTTCCTGTCTACCTTCTGGTGCTGCTGTTAGGCAAATGGAACATACCTGGGGCAGAGGCTCTGAAGTTCATCCTGCAAGGATTCAGACACCGTGGCTGTAAAGTTAAGTGGCAATCTGTACACAGCCTAAGCTCAGGCTGAGTGCTAGCTGTCCTCAAAGCCTGACAAAGAAACCAAGGTGTAAGGACATGCTTGAATTTAGATCTCTGCCAGGTCTAGTGTGCCAATAACTTTTTTTTTTTTTTTAAAAAAGAAAAAACTTGAAGCCAGATCTGCACAAAATATTTCCATCAAAGTTTCCTTGCTGTCATGTTTTCTATATCACCAGTTATTTCCTTGGGATACATGTAGTTTTGCGCTACAGGTCTCATGTCAGGAATTAGGTTTTAGGAGTGCTATGTGGCTTGTGCTGAGGTTTATGTATGAAATGAGGCCATTTGGCCCTTCTTGTCTACCCTTTCTTACGGTCTTGCCCTGGACCTAGAGGAAACTGGACTTCATATTTATATTGAATCTTGACAGTTTCTCATGCAGCCTGGTTGTCTCATGTAGATAGTCTCATACAGGTGTGTGAAAGAGAAAAAGGGCTTGGCAGATCATTAACAGCACCAAACTGATTACATGAAGAAAGGTAACAAGTACTGAATAGAGAAGAAGAGCAAAAGAAAGTGTACTTGCAGAGTACCTGTCACTAAAGATGACTGCAGGAAACAAAAGATAAGGGTGAGGAAAAGAGGGGAGAAGAGATGGATGGGCATAGCTCAAGTTGCAGCCAGATATGAAAGACAGTGGCCTTTTTCGGTGGGCTCACAGAGCTAACTGTGAGTGCAAAGGCAGACTGCAGTGCTCAGGCAGCTTCACAATACAAGTGTCCTAGAGAGGGAGTAGGAATTACTGGCAGAATAGAGGAGGGGAGAGAAGAAAGTGGGCCGTAGTAAGGTGGGTTACTGGGAAGGGTCAGAAGAGGATGCAGGGCATGAATAGCCTGAATGGGAATCATGGGCTGGGACAGAGAAATGGAAATCAGTGATCAGGAAGAGAAGTAGGCAACAGAAAATTAGGAGGTGATGGGTGGGGAGTGGTTTAACAGAGTGCTGTATAGGAAAAAGAGATAGAACAGGTGAGGAGAGAAGACTGAGAACTGCCCATAAAAGGCAGAAGAGGAGGGGAAGCAGAGAACCTTGCCGTCAAGGATCCAGGCACAGAACATAAAATAGCACAGCTGAGATTATTCATCTACAGCCTTCTGTTTGTGTTTCATACACCCTTTAATTATAGGAGAAGACCTTTTTTTCTTTTTTGCATGTGAATGCTACCTTTCCTACCTACCGCAATGGTCAGAAATGTATTTACATAATCTACTATTCCCTGGTTTTCTACACTTTGTATAGAATTTTTTAGCATAATTTTTGTATTTACTGCATACTTATGTGATTTGAGCTAGCTAAAATTATTTCCTAGGCTGATTTTATTATGTTTCCACTACATAAAAGTGTGACCTCAGTAGTTTCATTGATATAACTTGCCATAATGTTTTTATTAGTTCACATGGAAATTTCTATCATTAGACTGTTCTAATACAATATTTTAATTAAAATACAATAATAAACTTTATCCTTTAATAAAATGCACAGCAGTGAGTTTGCATTAATGAAATGAAATATTTCATCTTGAAAGGACCAAAAGAAAACATTTCAGTTATATCGAATTAAAATTTGGGGGAGTTTTCCTGCCCTGCCCTGTCCCTGGGGCAAAATGTGGGGGCTGAGCGCCACTTTGGTGAGCCACCGACCAATAGGACATGGCCATCCGGGACACACTTTCCGATTGGCTAGCTGAAAGCTATTTGTGTTCTGAATTGGCCAGTCAGAGGCCATGTGTATTCTGATTGGCTGGCCAGAAGTTGTGAGTGTACTGATTGACCAGTCAGAAGTCATGTGTGATTTGATTGGCCAGCAGGCTGTCTTGGCTGCCCTGGCAGGGCTGCAAAGCTGTCCTGGAGCCATCCCCTCGCTCTCCTGCAGGCATGGGGCACGGTGGGACGCAGGCAGCTGCCAACCCAGCCCACGTTGCCCACAGCACTGGCAGGTCACAGCTCAGCTCATGGTGAATTACGGTCCTGCCAAGGAGAACAGCCATGTGCCTCTGGGTACAATAAAAGCAGAAACAACCACAAGCATCTGGTAAGATGACACAAAAGGAAAAAATGGCATGAAAAATTATTCGATTGGATATTTGGGCACCCAAAAGCCTTTGGGAGGATCCTGCACTTCTAGGGGTGGGAGATGGGAAGAGGAGATAGCTGCTTGCGATATTTTAAAAAGACCGTTCAACTAAACATTCAACAAAGAGATTCTTGATCATGAATTAGAGTTAAAATTGTGAAAGCAGTCACTCTCACTTTAGAAGAAACCACATATCAAGACAGTAGCATAAACTGAACGAGACTATAGGGAAATATGGATCCTGTTACTGTGAATTAGTGACTTCTGGATATTTCAGATGTGCTCACCGGGAAGTACAGTCCAGTAAAGGGCAATGTACTATGCATTAGTACAAGGGGATTTGATTGCAAGACAGATTGACCCAGGGCCTAGCTCTATGATGGGTATGAAAGCAAGAGCCAAGGAGCATTGAACTTTCAAGCACATTTTGGCCACAACTTGCTATCTGGTCCCTTATGCAATATAAAGGTGCCACAGAGTTCTGCCCTGTCTCAATCTCGTCTGCTGGACCTTCCCAGTTTGCTCCTCCATGCTTTGCCAACTTTTATGCCCCTTCTGCTGTACGTAGGAACCTCCATCTTGCCCCTCTCTTCCATGTTATTCCCTTGCAATGCTTCCCCCCTATGTGGGAAGATTACAACCTTCCTGTACACTGTGCAGCCCCTTCTTTGGAAAGAAGGTCCCTTTATCTTATCTTGCACTACAGTTTTCTACACCAAGGTTGCATCAAGGGTCAGTTGCAGTGATTTAACAGGGAGATGACAGAGCATCAGTTCTACTACCTGGGCCTGGCTGATGTTTAATATTCAGAGTATATACTAGGGTAGATGTAGGCTATGATTTTTTGGCAGGCAAGTTCCCATTCCATTTGCAAATGTAGCTTTTATGCTGTATGCATGACTGATAACAGCAGAGACAATAGTGGAAAACCTGACGAAAGCAATTATAATGTTATTAAAAACAAAGAGTTTCATATGTCTAATTTGTATTCTGTTTAAAAGTATCTACTCATGAGTCCTGTATGACAATCATCTGTGGTGCAGTACCACAACTTCTGCAGTTTTGTGATCCAGACACACCACTAATATGGGTTCAGACTGGAAGAGAAGCTGTGGCCATGCTTTGCAGTTTGGGGTGCCCCCCCTTATGACCTGTGCCACCCTATGAAGAGCTCCTGGCAAACTTTATGTGCTTCAGCTCTTGCCTTCTGCTGCAGTTACTTCCCCATGATCCCACAGTGTGTGTATCATTTGACTGCCTAAATCCAGTGCTGTCTTTGAGCCCTGATCCTGTGCATCAGATCTCACCTACCAAGGGATAAGTAAGCAGCAGGATCTATGTCATGGAAGCATGAAGATGAAATAGACTTTGTCAGACAGAAGTTTTTAAAATAGATTTTAATTGTGTGTGAGACAAATGAGGAGACCAGTAGGTGGAGCAGGTCCAACGTGAGATCTTTGACACAGAGCCAGCTCCAAATGGTCCTTACATGGCTCCCTGAGCACCCCCCTTCCTGTCCTGCACTGCAGCAAGTCAGCCACACTGCCTCCTATTTTATCCCTTGTCCAGGTCTTTGATGCAGGCATGTCACCTTTGCTTTCCTCCTGTCCCCACTGTGCCTGGCTTCCATACCTGAGGTCACTGAGATGAATCAGGCCAGCCTTCGAGCAGCTTTAGCTTTTAGGAGGCACTGGCCTGGCAGTCAGGTTGGGAAGTGTTGAGAATGCTTTGCTGCTAAGGTACCACAGTGCTAAGCTGCTTTGCCCTGTCTTATTTTTAGGGCTGTGTCAATCATGTAACTCTAGACTTGGGCCTTTGGTTTTAATAGCACAGTTGAAAATCATTTGTCAATAACAGGCAAGCTGAAAACTGCCTGCAAACCAGCTTACAGTCAATAGTTCTCCAGAAGTTTGCTGAACACGTTACACGCTGAGTAATAATGTTTATGCTTTCTAGCTTTTTCATAAATGGAAAAAAAGGTAAGCCTCAACTTCCTTGTGTCTGCAGGCAGAGGGGTGCTGCCTCAGTATAATGTGAATAGAACAAAACTGGAGAAGCCAAAGAATCAGAAAGTAGTTCACTGGGTGACAAAATGAAATCCTGGTTGGGAAAAAATATAAACTAATACATATGGGGAAAATTATCTAAGGCACATTATTCACCAAGGGGGCTGTGGAAATAGGTAGGCTGAAAGAGGCCTAAATTTGAGAGCGGACAGTAAATTAGACATGAGTTTGCAATGTGTCAGTAATGCAGTTTGGGATGCACACACAAAGGCACCACATCAGAGAACATGATGATAAACCCCCTCTCTACATGCCTGGTGTGACCACACCTGAAAGTTTCAGGGACTTTGAAGTCAGTGGAGCTGTGCCAATTAACACCAGCTGAGCGTCTGCCCATTGTGTTTGGTTACAGCTGCATCAGTTATTGACAAATTGGAAGAATTCAGTGGAAAGGAACAAAACTTATGACTGAGCTGGTAAGGCTGACACATCTAAGTATATATATGTGTATATAAATGATTAAGTAAACTCTATGTGAGAAATGTTAAAATGTTGGGGAAATACCATTTATTCAAATTCCAAACAGCTGGCTGGTTCGACTGCAGCTATGATGCCCTTTAGTATGGAGTCCCTAAGGACATTTGCAGAATTGTTCCTCTTTGATTGCATGCATTTGCACAAGAACAAAGGTGTGTTTGCGAACAAACATGGGTATCCATTGTTAAATATGGGGTCTCTTCCTGGATGCATCCCTCTGATTAATCTGCTGTTTAGGTATGTCAGCAAGAGACCAGTTTTTTACATCTGATAATCACCCACAGTTGTCATGAACTTCAATAGCAAGTGCCAAGAGCTCGTCTTCTCTGCATGTATGACCTCAGTTATATAGATGTTAAATATAGATGCATACATTTCAGTGTAGGTGTCTAGATTTGAATTGCTTAGTGGACAACAGCTGAAGTTGCCATGAAGATCCAAACATTTTCCATTTCATTATCTAAAGATACCCTGACCCTGACAGCTAGTAGAGGCCATTTAATGCAATGTCCCTTGAAGGGAATTCTTAAAGATGAAAGTTCCCTGTCATTCTTTATAAGACTATCCACAACCTGATCCAGAGCTCTGGAAGTCAGTGAAAATCTTTCCATTGACTTCAAAGTGGTTTGGACCATTCCTAGATAATAGCACAAATTTCACTTCATTCTTTCTTTCCAATTGGGTTGTCTGAAATTGCACGGTGTGTGATTAAATCCCTATGTCCCTTGCATAGCTTGCATGCCAGCTCCCTTTAACACCTTCTGTGAAGCTTGCAGTGTTAAATGGCATATTCAGTTACTGTAGGCATCTTCTTTCCAATCTGGGCCCCAGCTGCTTGAGGTCTAGCAGATCGTTCTTAAAGGACAACCTGAAAGCAACAATTAATATATCTAAAGAAGTCAGTTTAGCTAAGCACCTCTAAACATGTGACTATGAAAGTTATGGAGTTAATCTAGTTTTGGACACATAAGCCTCAGTAGCAGACAAGTAATTACAAACTTACCTATTCATTAACCTTGATAAAAGTGGAGATTTTTCAAGCTGATAGTGATCATAATGCAGAAGAGTCTCAATGCTGAAATGCCTAAACAGATAATCTGATCACTTAACCATCAGAGACCCAGACAACCCACATCACATACACAGATGAATGAGAATATATGACCAATTCTGCAGGGAGGCTTTTACTCCCAGAAAATGACAAAACTTATAAAGTATGCATTCAAAAAAAATGTGTTAAAGACAGATAAGCTTCATATGGTGAAAACTCTTGAGTTTCTGTCATGTTCTGTTGCCACCGGATGATGCCAGATGTTAAAATGGGGTTATTCATCTTTGTATGCCACACATAGAATAAAAATACTGGAGATACCACTCTGCTCTCCCTAAAATTGTTCAGTTCCTCCACCATCTGACTGATGCCAACATCCTCCAGCCAGGATTTAGCCACTATTTACATCTTATTGTTACTTCTGGAACCATGAAGTCTGCTAGTTTCATAAACATCTGGCATTATTAAAACAAAAACTTAAGTTGGAGGAGCCAGAATTATCCATTCCAAATTCAGGGGATTCAGACATATCCCTGGAACTTGTCTACTCTGTGGATTATTCTCTCAAAGGGTATATTCACAGACACTGTTTCTCTCCACCACTGAATGATTTACCTGTGCTGTCAGCCTCCTCACTTGGAGTTTTCTATTGTATGTGACACCAGAAAAAGACATCACTAACTAATATTGATGTCTAATGAATGCAAAGAGTGGACACTTTCTCTGAAGTGAAATAAATACATAGAAGTAGAGGCAAATTCATTTATCCTTGTCATGCCAGCTGACTGGGGAGTGGAAAAAGAACAAAGTTGAGCAAGACAGAGGAGAGGTCAGTGTATTTCCCATCATAAGGGCAAAGTAACAGTATGCCTTACTAATAAAACCTGCACAGAACCAAATAAGAAAGCCCTCCTATGCAGAAACACACTCCAAATACCACAATCACTGATGGAGAGGAAATGAGATGATGGGTGAGTGGAGTGGGGGTGAGCACATCTGGCGAATCAAACAGTAACTTTCTATATCAAAAGGACATGGATATCAAACTCCACCCTGCATTTTGGAGGCTCTCTGAAGCTGCTCTGACCATGTCAGACAGGCCTGCCTTTGTACTTCTGTATCAGTCCCAGACACCTATAGGGAGGTGGAGTATTAACTGTCATAGCTTCACACTATCTTTTTTGAATTAATCCATATCGCCTAGAGCAGTGCTTGATCCCTGTTTTGAGTCATATTTTCCAACATCGTTGTGAGACTGAGTGCCCAGTCTTCTAATGTGAAGTTCTCTCTCAAAGGTTATAGAAATCATTAAATAATTATGGATTAATCTGACATGACCTGTGGTGAGCCAGGAACACCTTCCATGACTGAGAGCTTGGAGGTGGCCATCAGACAAAATCATGTCTAACATTTTTCAGAGCAGAGGAGAAAGGGATAGACAGCAGTGGAATGCACTTAAGAGAAATAGATACACACATGAAAGAAAATGGTCTTGATATTTAAAATATTTATGGCCTTAAAAGGCATGAAAACTGATACAAGCCATTAACTAATAGACGTTCTGCCTTTGTGATGCAGCTTACATCACTAACTAAAACCACATCTCTGCTCTGACTTTGTCTGAAGCCAGGTGCACAGATGATTAAATTTTGGGCCAGCTATGAGGAAAGTGTCTCCATCCTGTCCTTTCCTCTAAGCGCACACCATCTGTATGATACTTATTCATCTTCTTTTGCTGGGCTGACATACTGAGTCCATATTCTCCCAGAATCAGTTGTCCTCATACTGTCAAGCTGTGTAAATGGAAGGGATCTAAGCCTAAGGGAGTAACAGACTCTGGGAGTAGGCTTGTGCTGTATTAAGATGGTATTAACTGCTCTGCTGTAACCATGGTATTGTTCATGTGTGTTTTCACAAAAGAGATTTGGGGCTCTACCTGTCCACTGTTGCCAGCATGTCTTTTATTCCTGTGTTCACTGTATTTGAATGTTATGCTGTTGTGCACCTCCTCTGTGTGAATGAGAAAATGGAAGAGGCTGTCTTTGTATCTCGGGGCATATGGATTGCTTGCAATGAGTGGAGGGTAGATTGCTTAAAGAATTTTTATTTTATTTTCTGAACAAAATTTTTAAGACCTTGTTCCTATGTCATAGGCCTGCTTGTAGCAGGAAATGATAAACCCAGACCCTGCCTCTTTGAGGAGAGGATAGGTGGAGAAAGGGAATTCAAATACATGTATGTTCTTCATAAAAAGATGAGACAACTACTTCAAGTGTGCTGAACAACCCAGAGAATAGACACAAGCTCCATTTTTTTTTTTTTTTTTGCTTCTTCCTCTGGTCTAAGCCTGACAGAATCAAATATATGCAATACATTTGACTCAAACACATGCAAATGTTTATCAGACCTGGATCCAAAGCTGTCACCCAGGTTTTCCACTTTACCAGATGCATTCAAACTTCCATTTCAAGACGTTCCTCCAAAACAGAGCACTACTGACTGGTCTTACCCTTCATTTTTTCTCCATTTCCTCCAGATGCAAAAAGTCATTTTCATCCTAGTTTTTCACAAGGCTTTAGGAGCTGTTTTCAGTTGAGGATGATACCTTGTTCATGTGACTCTGCCCTGTAGTTCTCATGATTATTTCTGGAATGGTGGACTCAGGCTGCAGAGGTCACAGCCCTAAGGACTGGACCTTGAAGGTGGACACTTTAAGAAGAGCAGGTAGAGAGCAGAGAAAACATCTGATGGACTCCACAGGCAAAGAGGTTAATTGTGGAGATGCAGCTTCCCACCCCTGCTTGTTGAATGCATCTTGCCAGGAAACAGCAACATCCTTTGCCCCACTTCACCCACAGCTGGTATCTGATGAGAGACCCCAGGTCACCCTCAGCTGGTGTCTTGTGAGAGACCTGAACAGTGAACAAGAGCTCAGAAGGACAAGGACAGATCTGTGCTCCCTCTGCTTTAACAGCAGACCGTCCACCAGTACTACATCAGTTTCCATCTTGTAGGCTGGCTAGAATTTAGGGTATGCTGGGTCTAGGACAGGCCAGCCAGGAGGATATATGTAAAAATTTCTAGAGATAAGGAGAGAAAATTAAAATTTTGACATAGCAGGCAACTACTTGCCAATATATGTCAATTGCATATGTCAAGTGTCCTACACCGTTCTTTGGATGACATTAATAGTACATCCTGCAGGACATTGTCCCTTGATAAAAATAAAAGTCCCAAGTGAAAGAACATCCTGAGAAAGGTCAGCTAGCCTTCTGGTGCCTGAGGAGAGTATGGAAATACAAACCTATGCTTCACAGGCTTTCCTAGTCTTAATGTCCTTGCTTTCCTCAGCCATTTAAGAAAGCTTATAAAGGAGAACCATAGCTCAAGTAGAACTACAAACATGAAATATAATAAATAAATACATATTTATATGCATGGTTTATTTTATTAGCTGTTTAACAGGCAGATACAGGTGTAATGGAAAAGTGGAACTACATATCATACAAGGGCTGCTTACAGAAATACCAAATTCCATATCAAGACAGTTTTTAGTGAGCATTTATAGTAAATAGGGATTAAATACTTTACATGATCAATTCACATATAAATTTAACAAACATATTCAGTCTTTTTTTTGTTGTTTGGTAATGGTCAAGGAGTTGTTAAACTCGGTATAAACATCTTGAATGTCCACTCTGACAAATGTAAAATATAGCCCAAACATGGGACATCAGGGACAAAACCGGATCTTGGTTTTAACTAAAATTTACCCTGGGGTCTTTCTTGGAGTGAAACCTTAATTCTGCTCTGAGAAAGGCTGTATATCCTCTTCTTTTCAGCATGGAGCTTGGGGAAAAACATGGAAGCACTGCAAATTAATTAAGAATAATGAGATATAATAATTTTATGGTGACATTATTAGTGAGATGATTTACTATACTTGAGATTATAATGCTTTCACTGGGGAAAGAATTGGCCTTGATGGAGGGAAAGTAAGCAGGAGAGCAATGCAGTAGCCAACAAGTAAGCAATGTTTCCAACCAACCTCCAAACTAACAGGGCAACAGCCAGATTTCAGGTTTCAAAAGCGACACAGATGGAAAAGACATTGGAAGCCCTCAGAGCAGAGGAAAGGAGAGAAGGTAAATGTACAGGACTATCAACGGGTTCTATCTGCAGGCAGATATGTTGGTCTGCTAGGTTAAAACATGTTTACTCTGTAAGCCTTCTGCTCTAAAGAAATAATCCCTTCCATCAGAACAGCTGCTTGATTGCAGGATAGTACTGCCCTTGCTTCTGGAGGGGACAGGGCTGGAGGTGCTGGAGGGAATCCAGGCACAGCAAAGGAGTCCTGGTGTCCTTCAGACCAACCTGAGCATCCCTTTCACAGCCACTGACACCTGCCCCAAACAGCCCCCTCACACAAACCTTGCCGAGGCTCCAGACCTGCATGGAAATGCTTTGAGAGAGGCTGGTTTGAAAGCTACTGTGGTAGATCCTTCTGGCTGATAGGAGCCAGCAGAAATGACATGTATGAAATCTGTGTAAACGTAAGAAGAATGCTATATTTGAAAAATAAGAATTTCTGTCAGACAACTTCACCAGAAGTTTGGCTGTGTAAAGGAGAATTATTTTCTCCCATAGACTGAGAAGACTGATAAGAAATTGATTCTTAGAATAACTACATTCATTATTTTCTGCATATACTTCTTTCTCCTACAGAAATTCTATACCAGACAAAGCAAGCAGAATATAAAGCTTTTTCCCTACACTATACCTCAGCTAGCATAATACTGCATCTTCCCCTGCTAAAGTAAAATAAAAGATAAGAGCAGCACTAAAAAGCTTTTAAAAAGCTGGAAATTTAATTCACAGACAAATTAGCTGCATTGCATTTAATATTCCCAGTGAGGAAATGAAAAGAAATTTATTATGTTCCTCCTCTCCACAAATTCACCAGAGGGAATGATATCCCTCAATTAAGGAAGACTGATTGCTTATTTTTTTTTTCCCAAGCTTTCATTTTCCCTAAAATAAAATGATGGGAAATAAATGGTGCATATAAAAAAAAATCAAAACCACACTGGAAATCCTGCAGTCGTTCAAATTTCTCACTGTAGTAGATACTACATTATAAAGAGTTCTTAAATAATCTAGTAGGAGAGTTGTCCAAATGGAGCAATTCATGCCATGCTTCAATGGAGCAAATCAGTTCAACTGAACAAACTAAACCCAAGGCATTACTTCCGTTCCTTCAGGATAATTTAAGAATGTGGGATAGTATGAAAGTATGCATATTTGACAGCCATTTTTTTGGCATAAACACTATGCATAAATATGAAGAAAAGAGAAAGATTTGGATCAAGAAGGAGGTGGATGCTAAAGTAGAATGGAGCTTAGGATTGGAACTGTACTGGTGACACCTTGGCATGATTGGATGAAAATGAATGAGAAATGCAGGCTGAACAGCAGAACTGTTCCTAATGCAGGCTAAATAAAGAAGTGTGGTTGAGCATAGACAGCTATAAAACATTACAACATTTGTCATTATTTAAGGAACTAGATGTGAACCAGTAACTGTTTTTGCATCTCATGCTTATAAAGAATGTTCATCTTTCCATTTATTTAAAAATGCAGAATAGAGGAGTTTGAAAGTCTATTTAGAGAGAAGAGAGCTCCGTACCTTCTACTGTGTAGTTAGACTATGAATGCACATTGAAGAGGCTGAATGCAAAGGGACCTTTGATAGCGCATAGATAAGGTAGATGACCCTTATATTGTTTGTCGTTCCTGGCCTGAAGGTAGCTATGGGGCACATCCTAGACTGACCACTCAAAGGGCTATTGACAGCCTTTGAAAATGTTTCCCACAGCATTCTCCTGGAGAAACTGGCTTCTCAGGCTTGGACAGGTGTACTCTTCACTGGGTGAAAAAAATGGCTGGATGGCTAGGCCCAGGAGAGTTGTAAATGGAGTTAAATCCAGTTGGCAGCTGGTCACAGGTGGTGTTCCCCAGGGCTTCAGTACTGGGGCCAGTTCTGTTTAATGTCTTCATCAATGACCTGGATGAGGGGATCGAGTGCACCCTCAGTAAATTTGCAGATGACACTAAGTTGGGCGGGAGCGTTGACCTGCTGGAGGGTAGGAAGGCTCTACAGAGGGAACTGGACAGGCTGGATCAGTGGGCTGAGACCAACTGTATGAGGTTTAACGAGGCCAAGTGCTGGGTCCTGCACTTGGGTCACAACAACCCCATACAATGCTACAGGCTTGGGGAAGAGTGACTGGAAAGCTGCCAGGAAGAGTGACTGAAAAGGACCTGGGGGTGTTGGTTAACAGCCAGCTGAGTATGAGCCAGCAGTGTGCCCAAGTGGCCAAGAAGGCCAGTAGCACCCTGGCTGGTATCAGCAATAGTGTGGCCAGCAGGACTAGGGAAGTGATCATCCCCCTGTACGCGGCACTGGTGAGGCTGCACCTCAAACACTGTGTTCAGTTTTGGGCCCCTCACTGCAAGAAAGACATGGAGGTGCTGGAGCGTGTCCAGAGAAGGGCAACGAAGCTGGTGAAGGGTCTGGAGAACAAATCTTATGAGGAGCAGCTGAGGGAACTGGAGAAAAGGAGGCTGAGGGGAAGACCTTACCACTCCCTTACAACTACCTGAAAGGAGGTTGTAGCGAGGTGGGTGTCAGTCTCTTCTCCCAAATAACAAGCGATAGGACAAGAGGAAATAGCCTTGAGTTTTCCCAGAGGAGGTTTAGGAAAAGTTTTGACACTGATAGGGTTGTCAATCATTGGAATAAGCTGTCCAGGGAAGTGATTGAGTCACTATCCCTGGATATATTTGAAAGATGTGTAGGTGTGGTGCTTAGGGACATGGTTTAGTGGTGAACTTGGCAGTGCTAGGTTAATGGTTGGACACAATGATATCAAAGGTCTTTTCCAACTTAAATGATTCTATGATTCTATGTAAGACAGAGGTAAGTACATGAAAACTGGTCTCCTGGTTTTGAGCAAGGATCGTTTGTGGCCTGGTAGCTTCTCTCCAGTATTGACCATAGCAGATGCCTTTAGAAGGGTAAGAACAGGTGAGGCATTAACAACACTCTCCTAACTGCCAAACAAATTTAGCTCCAGAAGTTTCCTGATCCTGATGATTTTTCTCTAGTATCCTTTCATGCAGTGCACTTCCAAACATTTTTCTAGTTTCTCCTTGAATCCATGTTTTTCATATCCATATCATCCTAAGTCAAAGTACTCTGCAGTTTTATTACTTGTGCGAAAACTCGCTTTCTTTTCCTGGTTTTTAACCTGGTTTCTGATAGCTTCATTTTCTTGTCCCTAGTTCTTGAGTTGGAAGAGACAGTCTATTGTAATGCATCATCACCTTTTCATTCAGGTTTGTGCAGAACTATCTCATACTCCATTTCTTTTTTAGGCAGAACAGTTCCACTCTGCTGAGTCATTCCTCCTACAGAAGTCATCCCATGCTTTTGATCATCCTTGTAGCTGTTCTTTGAATGTTTTCTAGTTCCAGTATATCTTTTTTGAGATGGGAACAACAGAATTGCACAACCAATTCAGGTTTGGGGCTAGCCATGGGCTTATACATGGGCGTGATGTTATTCACTGTTTTGTTTTCTGTTGTTTTCCTAGTAACTTTTAACTTCTGATTTGCTTTTTACTTGCTCCTGAACACTAAGCTAATATCCTCATGGAATTATACCCTCAAGTTTCATCCCTTAGTGGCAATAGTCAGTAAGATATCATCAGTTCATGTAAGAAATGCCAACTTTCCTTCGTATGCATTGCTTTGTACTTACCTGCATTGAATTTCACCTGTGAATTTATTTGTTCATTACTCAGTCATCCAAAATCCCTCCACTGTCCTTCACAGTCTGACTTCATCCTCATTAACTTGAATATCTGTGTACAACCAGCTAATGTTGTCACCTGACAGCACACACGCTGCTTCAGGTCATTTATGAGTAAGTTGAACATAGGCCCCAGCACAGACCGCTGTGCAACTTCTCTGGTGACATCTGTCGGTTCTGAAAATGTTTATCCCTGCTCTCTATTTCCTTTATTTCAATTAATTCTTTTTCAGAATTTTCCTTCTTATACTTTAGCTGCTTAGTGTATTTAGCAGCCTTTGGCGAGGGACTTTTCAAGGCAGATTCTGTCTACAGGGCCACCTTCACCTGTCTGCTGCTGATCCTTTCAGAGACATCCAAGGAAGCCTGTCAGACAGGACTTCTCTTTACACAGGCAATTTTGACTCTTTTGAAGTGTATCCTATTTCTTCATGTATCGATGGAATCTCTACTGAATGCAAATGATTTGCCAAAAGCAGAATTTTCCTTATCACACATGCGCACTCTGGTGTTCTGGAGCTGTGCTGCTCACCTTTCTAGGCTTAAAAACCAGTATGAAGCATAAGACCTGTGTTTCCCTGGATGCCCCCCCCAGACCTGTTTTAAAGATTGGCTTCATATATGCCACCTTCCAGTCTTCAGGTCCCAAGGATGTTTCAAGTGGGAGGTTGCACACTGTGATTCGTAATTTAGTGTTTCCATCCTTGATTTTTGCTAGGTACCATCTGGCACCAGCAATTTGTTAGTTTTCACTTTGTCCATTTGAAACATAATCTCATCCACAATTACTTTGATTTCAGACACTACCTCTGCATTTTCCCCTGTATGAAAACTTCCCCTGTATGAAAACTTCCCCTGTTTCTTCCCAGTGAACAGCAATGCAGAATGGCTTAATTATCTCTCAGTTTTGCCTTATCATTATCTGGCCATGCAGAGTCCCTAGCAGGTTTTTTGCTCCTGAATTTTTTGATGAAGTACTAGTTTTGATTTCTTTAGCTAGTTCTTCTCAAACTCTTTTTAGCCTTCTTAATTTGGATTTTGCTTTTAATCTGCCTGACTACACTATTCATTTCATTTTATTGCTTTGGATACAATAGGCATCTTTTTGAAAAATGTCTTCTTACTGCTAATAAACTTGCTTACTTGGCTGTTTATGTGTGCTGGCCTCCTTTAATCCATTCTCCAGCCTTTCTCAATAGGTCATACGCAGCAGTGTTATGCTTCCAGTCTGGTGTTCTTCAGAAGTTTCCATGCTGCTTGTTAGGATTTCTCTTTTCTGACCTTTCTAGTTTCTTTTTAACAAGCTTCCTTGTTTCTGCATAGCTTTTCTTGAAGCTGAGGACAATGGCAGTGGCATATTTGGCCTGCAGTGCCCCTGTAGAGCTGGGGAAGCCGAGTCCTCTGTGGTCACTGCCGCAGAGTGGAGCTTCCACTGGAAGGGCTAAAGCCACAAAGCCGAGGACTGCCTTTGCTCCTATGGGCTCTCTAACCAGCTGCTCCATGGAATAATTGCTGACAGAGCCCAAAAACGTCATCTCTGTTTCATGTCCTGGCATGACATTTGTCAATCTACAGGAGGGCAATTGACATCTCTCATTACTGCTGTTTTTCCTGCCTCTCTGATCTCTTTTAGCTTATCAAATTCAAGGCATTTTGCTCTCCTGGGTGAGTAACTTTATCTGTCATAACTGTATTTTTCCTATTTAGGCCTGGAATTTCAACCTGTACAGACTTGTTACTTGTTGAGTTGGTGAGCTTATAAATCTGATTTGACACTGAGCTTTCAATAAGGTGGAGCACTGCTCTGCCTCTGGCACAGTTTATCTTTACTGTGTACTTTATATCCTGGGTTTAGTGTCCCCACTGACTGTCTTTCTTTCACCAGATTTCCAATACATCTGCTATATCAGTGTCTGCATTTTGGATCAGACATTCCGGTTCCTCATCTCATTTTTTAGATTTCAAACATTGTGTAGAAGTGAGTGTACCACTACTTTGGTTCTTTTATTGGCACCTTGTATAAAGCCCAATATGTTTGTTTCCCTTTCCCTGCTGTATTTCTTGCATATTCTGAATTGTGCTTTCCTTCGGGATTCAGAACTTTCCCATTTTTTTCCTCATAAGGGTACTCATGTCAAGTCTAGGCTTTTCCACACCTGTCGGCTTTCCCCAGCTAACTGGGTTTTCCAGCCTGTTAGGGAATATTTTCATTTCGAAATGACTGTCTAGGGTCTTCATTTTGCTAAGAATGTCTGAGAATGTTTTCAATTTGCTGCAAGACCAAGCAATATAATGGAAGAGAGTTAGATATGTTGGATCTTTTCAGATCAGCTGGACTTGATGAAATTCCAACTAGGATAGTGGGAGGACTGTCTGAAACAATGCCAGAACTATTAGCTGTTATCTTTGAGGAATCATGGAGTACAGAGATAAATTTGTTGCCTCTTACTATTTTTTTTTTCAATACTGAGAAGGCAGGGGAAGCAATCACTGAGCCTCCAGAAGTTAACTGCAATGTGAGTGGCAACCAGTATGAATTTATCAAGAACAAATCATAGCAAACCAATCTAATATGCTTCTGTGACAGGACTTGTGGATAGGGAAGAACAGCAAAAAGATGTATTTTAACTTTACTACGTCTTTGAACATTGTCTCATACAAGCTTCTCAGAAGCAAGCTAAGGAAATACTGTATATGTGCAAGTATTAACAGGTGAGTGCAATATTGTTTGAAAAGTATGTTCAGAGAGTAGTCATTGACAGTTCACTGTTAGCCGGGAAGTATATGTTAATTGAGCTCTCTATTGCTAATTTTTAAATTAATCAAATGGATAACAGAATAGAGAATATATTTATTATATTTCTGTATTACATTGAACTGGGAGTGCTTGAAATTATGTTAGATGACCTTGACAAACTGGAAAAAAATAGTCTGGGAAACCCAGGATACAGTTTTATTAGGAAAAGAACATCTTCTGCATTTAGCTATCAATCATCAGCTGTGCATGAGCTATAGAGCAGCATTGCAGAGAGGAATCTGGAGGCTGCCATGTGTTCCAAGCTGAAAACTGCATGCAGTGCTGCTGCAAGACAGAGAAACCTCTCAGTAGAAAGCTGCCACAGATCAATGTGCAAAGAGGGTCATGCTGCCTCAACTCAGCTGCTTCCCTGTTCTTGGATTTAGTGTCAGCCAGTGACTGCCTCTGAAGTGGGTCAACCTTGGTGTTGTTGGGACTGGGGCAGCCCCCTGATACCATGCTGGGGCCTCATGAGAGCAGATCCTCTGCTTTCATGATAGGACTGAAGCTGTACTTGGAGTCTAGACATTAACAATAATAGACAAGCCAACTTCCAAGGCACTAGTATAATTTTACTTTCATGAAGGCATCAGTTCTGGGACTCCAGAGTCTTAGGCTCAGCTTAAACACTAATTCAGTCTCAAAGCTAAAAGGAGCCCTTCGGCTGTGGTTTTCAGTCCACATTCTTATTCAGACTGAGAGTCCTTAAAATCTCCTTTATTTTCTGCCCTTCCATCACCACGAAATCTCGAGGCTGAGGTGGATCTTTCACAATAGAAAATATTCCTAACACTGTTGTTCAAAGTCCTTCTTTATATCAAATATCATATCAGGTTTTCTCTGTCTCTGCTTCTCTGAGAAGACATCCGGGATATATTAGGGTGTATCTGTTGTGTATGTGGGATGGAGTCTTTTTATGACATCTATTTCCTCTCAACATTTTTAGCAAAAAAAAAAAGAGAGTTCTTTGGTAGGTGATTGATCTCTGGGGTTTGAGACTTCTATTATCCTTAGCCTGACTCTTGTCCTAGTTGGAAAAGAGGTTAGACTACTTTGTCTGGAAGAGATGAACAAAAGAGTTTGGCTCCTTTCTTTATCTGAGGATGAAATGGCACATCTGAAGAAATGAGTAAAGAACATACTGCTGAGTAATGAACACAAAAGTACTCTTCTAACATCACAGCTGAATAAACAGGAGTATTGGCATATTCTTTCTGCTTTGTTCCAGATAAGGGCAGGAGAGAACTCAGCTGGAGGATCATGTTCAGTTTCTGGTGCTTTAATTAAGGGAGGATGTGGAACAGCTGGAGAGTCAGAGGAGAGAATTGGGAGTGACCAGAAGTCATGGCTCATGGGGAAAGGCTGAAGGAATTTGCATAGCTTGGTTTATGAGAGAGACAATAGAGAGGGTGATCCAGAAATGATCTTTAAATATTTTAAATACAGACATAAAGCAAATGGGAGTGAATATTTTTCTGTGTCCACTATGGGTGGATAATAGGTTAAATTATGGGAAGGGAGATCCAGGTGAAACACCTGTAAATTTTCCTGGTGTTGAGTGCAGTAAATCAATGAAACTGGTCTTTGGAAGATGTGGAATCTCCATGAGTAGAGAAGGGCACAGGTATAGCTAATTCTGATGTCAGAAAGAGGAGTGGAGTAGATGGCCTCTCTGATCTCCTCTCAGCTCTACTTTTGTATTTGTCTATGGCAGTTATGCAACGTCAGATAAAGACTTAGTCCTCACTGAGTCTCAAATGGTGGTCAGAGAGCAGCATCAGTCCCACTACAGATGAAAGTTGCCAGGACTTCGCCCAATTTATAAAATGGAAGTGGGACATTCAGACCAGAGTGCTCATTGTCTCAGGCGGGTGCTGCTCCTGGGTACCTCTTGTTTCTGTTTTTGTTGCGTTCTGTGGATTTGAGTGAGCTACTTCATCCACCGCCAGTGCCATGGGACTTTAAAAAACAAGAAGGAAGAGAAAAGCTGGACATCCACACAAGCTTAGCTAGCCTATTGGGCCAGATAAGGTTATGGACAAAATAATCTGTAGCCAACTCTACATAAGGGTGTATTCTGATTAATGTCATATCCAGCTGCCTCTGACTCCCTGGCTTTAAGAGGGACAGCTGCCCGCGGAAATCAAATGCAAGACTCAAAGCTGAGTCATGCCTGAGCTCCTCTGCTGCTCCACCTCGTGTGAGCTCAGCGTCACTGAAGGCAGCTTTGGGAGCAGCTAGTGAGGACCAAAGGCTGTTCTGGGAAACACAGCATCTGCAGCCCTTCTTCCCTAACTCTTTTCTTGGTCAGTTCACACCATTACCCCTATTTTGCATACATACGGCAGGTTGTACTTATTTGTGCAGTTATTAGCTTGACAGTAGTCTTAGATATGTGTCTGAGAGGGGCAGTGTTGTATCTTTTCATACTGAGAATAGACAGACATTGTTTTCCCTC
Organism: Tyto alba; assembly: GCF_018691265.1. NCBI lineage: Eukaryota > Metazoa > Chordata > Aves > Strigiformes > Tytonidae > Tyto > Tyto alba. Next base: position 59,547,549 of record NW_024881276.1, on the reverse strand, counting down.
CTTCAGCATTTCCCAGTAATAATTAAATGACTCTGGAACTGCTCTCCAAAATCTCTTTTTTTATGGTTGTGTGCTCAATCTGTGACGCTGCTCGTGCACTGCCTCCCTGCTACCTGCAGCCCATGACTCCTCACACAATGGTAAGTGAGACTCTTACATCAAAACCTGATGTGATCTTTCCTCCCACACAAATGCCCTTTTGGTTTAATTCCAGCATTGCTGGCGAAGGGACATTTCAGAGTCTGTGGCTCCAGTATCTTTATGAAGAGGGTGAAAAGACTGCATCACTTCTCTTCGGTGTCAGAAAGCACTGTAGACCTTCCTCACTTGAAGAGATGCAAGGGAACAGACTTACACAGTAGGACCCAGAGGCATGCTCCCAGTTTCTCCTGCTTTTTTTTTTTTTTTTTTTTTTTTTTTTCCCTAGGGAGAAAGGGTATGGAATGAAGAAAAAGGATAAGAATGAGTTGAAAGAAAGGATACCACAAAAATTCAGGTTCCTGAGAGAATTGAAAGATGTAGGAAGATTCAGACTGGTGGAGAGCAGGATACATGGTGCTCCACCTACAAGATGTCACGACCAGGGAGGCTAAGACAGATGTGGAGAGACAGGTAGACTCCCCTATGTCAAAGAAGCTGTCAGCTGAAAAGTCCTGTCAGGGCTTGGTTTGGAATCAAGTTGGAAATCCAGCCTGCGATTTGGAAAGTCCACTGTGCTTGATTCTGTTCCCCTTGTGAGAGGACAGAGGTGGTCCTTGCAATTTGCAAGGGAAAGGATCATTGTTTTTCTAACCTGAACTCTCCAGGGGAAAAAGAAGAGATTCCACACACAGGGCCATAGTGGCAGTGTGTGGCAACTGGGATAGGCCCCCATGAGGCATGGTTTTCCCAACATGTCCATGAATTTGGATTGCCTTATTTCAGGCAATCTAAGTCCACTAGCTCTCGTGGAGCCCAGCCAAAAAAAGAACAGTCCTGAGCTAGTGCTGCACATAGTAATAAAGTCATCTCTGTTTTACAGTCGAGGGTGCAGAGCACGGAGGTTAAGACCAATGTGGTGGTAATCTCAAGAACAGCTCTGAGTGCTCAGAGGCTGGAAACAGAGACGCTGTGCTGACACCGCGTCACTAAACAATTAACTGGCTGTGGATTACCAGCCTCAGTGTTTCTTTCCAGACACAATCTGCTTTCACATCCTGTGATTTCCCTGTGCCCTGTTGCCACCGGTTTAGTAGATCTTTGCTTGGTCCTCTCTGATGCATGACAGTTAAACCTGATCTGCTTCAGACCCTTTCTCTGATGCTGAAGCAGTTGTTGAAGTGAGATGCAGCTACCTTATGGGAAGACTTGTAGCTGGGTGACATACTGTCACATCAGCTAAGCCAGGAGAAAGGCTCAGAAATGACATGTGACAGCACATGGGAGATGTGAGACTTTATATGGTTGGACTTCCAGACACGCAGTACAGAGCTCTGCTGCATGAGCTAGTGGGAAACACTTTTCCTTTTTGAGAATGTAACACTGAGGATAGATGAGACATGTTTTCCCAAAGGGCTCTGTAGCTATTTGCCATTCCACAGAGTAATGCTGAGAATGAATCAAGCTCTCTTCTGGGTTTTGGAGACAGAGGTAGTTACAGAAAGAACAGACAGATATTTGGTAGTCACTTACAACTCTTTTTGCCACAGGCTGTCCCCTTCTGCCTCTTCCCCAAATTTTGTCCCTTTCTCTTGATTATTCTATCCTCCCTGAAGTCCTGACATCCTGGCACGGCCCTGTCCTGTTTTACTCCCATCTGCTCTGTCTCTGACCTTGTTACTTCTGAACATCCTACCCTGCCTGTCCCTAGATGCTGTCCCGCATCTCCTCTTTTGAACCATTACTTTTCTCTTCCTTCTCCCCTCCAGTGCTGTTTAAGGCTGAATCCAAGCACAGGTGGCATGGGGGGTGGTAGAGTGGGGGGCGGCCAGCTCTCAGCCCTCTGCTTTTATTTTGGGGCTTTCTGAGTTCCTTTGGCCATGGGCAGAGGCATGCTCTGCACTAGGCAAGTCTTCAGTAAAGATAACATCTGGATTTCAGACAAGATCTGCTGAGCATGTGCAAGCAGAGAACAGTGATTTACAGCTAGGTCAGAATTGGCTGGATTTTCATATGGCTAGCAAGTACAGGCTGATGCCCCCAGGGATCAGCCCCCGCTAATTTCAAGCCCCTGCATGAAGCACTGAACTGCAATAAAACCACTGTAAGACATTTTCAGCATGGGCCAACCACCATATTTTTCACTAACCTCATTCTTGGAAGTTGCTGACTGGCTTTCAGTGAAATGTTCCCAAAAAAATTCAGCCCAACACAGAGACCAAGGATGGAAAATTTCAGCCTAGAATGATTAAAATATGACAAAATTAAAAGCAACTGAAAACTGTATCTTATAATCAAAAGTGTTAAGCAATGTTAAATATAGGATTCGTTGCCATCTCCACCTATAATAGAGGGATGGCTATTTAAATATTTAATTTTGGGAAAACTTTCCTGCATGACTGACATGCAAGGAAAAAATCTTTTCCTTCCAAACACGGGGCATATGTCTAAGAAAGACATCTGATAAGGAAAAACAGTGGTGACTGTATGCTAACTGTTATGTGATCTGAGTTACTTACATTGTTTAGAGTCCACCAAATTCTTCACCAAAGTGTTGTAAAGTCCTAGACTGAACCCACAACTGCATCAGTGAGGTAGATGTCAGCTTGACCCATGGTGATTTGCCATCTGTGAAAAGCAAACAAATATAACCAACTGGAGTAACGAGCATTGTGATTGTAATAGGAACTGGAGCACAGATTTACACGGGATCTTTGTGTTTGGACTCACAAGCCTTTCACTATGTTAGTATTGAAAAGTAAGCAACTGCAAAACCCCAGCTGTGCAGGTTTGTGCAAAAATCAAACTTTAGCTGTTGGCTGCTTGACACTCTACCTGCAAGGCTGGACCAAATCTGTGAGTATTTCCTATATTATTTTTTTTTTTCACTCCTCACAAGAAGGCAGAAAGACTTCTGGCAAAGCTTTTAGAGAGTCTTTTTAAGTCTTTTATTGTATTCCAATGAAAGGGCTCCAGAACTTTAAAACTTGTCCGCTTTTTTCAAGTATGTAGCAGGGGCTTTAATAAAAGGTATTATCTCTGTGGCAAATTTTGATTCCCTTAGAACTTTAGAGCTTTGCAGCTAAATCAGAAGTATTACCAGTATCAGAGAAAACGCTACTTATGGGACAAGAAGTCATTGATACTTTGAACTGAGTCCATTGCTGAAGGAAAAGAATCTCTCTAGATGTAAAGTACAGTCTCTTGAAAGCCACAGCACAAAAGTAGAGATTTTTCCCTTTTCCTGATCCAAAATACAGTCTGTGACTATTTTTAAATTCATGTAAAATTATGACAACCATGGAACCATAATCTTTACGGTTTGGCGAGTTGGCTACAATGTACATCCCTAAAGTAGGCAAGTACTGAGATCAGCATAATGAGAAATATGACAGAGGACTCTGCAGATAACTTGTAGGTTGTAACGAAGATCAGGCCAGACCAGATGTAGCTACACTTATTGCTATGCTGTGCACCAGAAAATGTTAAGAATAGAACACAGGGAATGAAGATTTCCAAACATATTCGCAGGCACTCTTGTGATGTGATCGTATCAGTTTTAAGGCCATAGTGCATGGCAGGCCATCAAGTACTGATTTTTTTCCCCGTTATTACCAACATAGATTGATATATATGACCCAAAGCTGACATCTAGTGGACAGAGAATGAGTGTATGGTTTTCCTTCCCTTCCCAGGGACGCACTCCGTTGTGTGTAGATGGTAAAGATGGCACTTTGCTCATCTCTTTAGAAGTGACCTGAAGGCTGTCTGATGGATGATGGCTCGACCTGGGCAGGAAAGCAAACCAAGGAGCTCACTGGCACCCTGGATAAGTGTGGACACCTTGTCTCATTTGTGACACCTGTATCATCCACAGCTGGATGCCAGAAGCTAGCTTCACAGAGCTGTCGGTGGATTATGAGCTCTGAAGGCTGCGTTTAAAAAGCTTCAAAAGACAATAGTATAGATGATCGTGCCTGGTAGAGTTTGGGCAGGGTGTCATGAATACATTTAACAGAAGAGTAGATGTTCACTACAGCTGCAAAGATGGTGTCAGTGACCTAGGATTTCTACTGTCTGGAATGTGAGATCTGCAGTCCTGGATCAAACCAACATCTTCAATACAGGTCCCGAGGCTGCAGCTCTGTTCAGGTTCCAGCTCTTTCCCAGGCCTTTGGCTCAGTCGCTGCCCCAGCTGGGATGTGAGAGCACAATACTGGCAAAGCTTTGGGAATGTTTTCACAAGCTTCTGCCTCACCCTCTGCACCTGGTATCTTATGTTTATGAGAAAAATATCTCAACTTTCAGTTAGTAAAAATCAAAGTTTCAAGCTCTCATGTTTGCATGGAAAAACTGAAATATAAGCCCTAATGGCTAAAAAACCCAAAAGGCAAATAAAACTGTGTTTACTTTTCATATCTTGCAAATTTACGTTAATGTCATAAATCTGTTGGCACTTCAGTCCTGGTTTGTAATGCTTAGAAGTGGAGATGGAGGGAAGCACAGAGAAGTCCCACCAGCTCCAAGCACAGGATCCAAAGGAGGGAATCTGCAAGCCCAGTGTGAGAGCAGCTGGATCACGAGAGTGCTCATAACCTTCTGAAAATGGCAGAAGACAAAGGGTACTTTATTTGTTCATATACTTTCGGAAGCAAAAAAAGTCTCTTCCACACATCGAGGTGAAGATTCAAGGCACTGTAGCTGTGGGCTGTAACAGCTCACACTGTCTGTGGATCATCGTTTTGGTTGGATTTATAGCACATTCAACAACAAGTCAGCAACAGTTTAGGGATTCAGTCAAAACTCCTGAAATACTGTTGCTTCGCTAAATGAATGCACAGTCTTCAGCCACTGCCGAAGAGCACAGCCCCAGTGCTGTGTCCCAAGCAATCGTGTTGCTGACAAGGTGATGTATGTTTTTGGAAAGACCTTTTTATCCTCTGATAGCAGAAAAAAGTTACTGTTATACAAACAGTACAAAGTTTGCTGCAGGATTGAGCTTTAATCTCTGGTGGTTGTTTATTGACTCCAGAAAAAACAGTGGCTACTCAGTAAAAAGACCTCCTCTACATCATCTTTGCAGGTAAACTCGAAGGAGAGGATCTCGCCTCCTGCGTCTCCCCCGAAACCCAAAGTAAGTCTGAACTGAGGTCTGAATCAGGAGACAGTGGGCCTGGGTTGTTTGAAATTCCCATTTGTTCTGCCATGAGAGAACTTAGTTTATCTTTTTGTGCTTGCTGGCTTTGACCTTTCTAACAGTTGGAAAAGCAGAAGTCATGACATGTGCTTTACAGTATATCACAATGTATGATATACGAAGACTTGTGCTACCAGCAGTGCTTGATGCCTTGAGGGCATACAGACAAGTCTTGGGATATTTTTCCCACCTGCTACCTAATGCCTTTTGTCAGAGGAGACAAAACAATACTGAAGAAATCAGTCACATTTCTTCTTCATTTTCCAATGAGTCCCTCATCTTGGTCTCTATCTTAGCAGAGAATTATGAAACCTAATTTTCAAGTGTATACACGGGGCCCGCAGTCAGTGAGACATATCCATGTCTGCAGTATGACAGGTTGGATCTGTGTACCTAACCTATGTGTTTTTCTGCGCTGAAATTGTACAACATTGGACACACAGGACTGGTTTTGGTGAATCTTTCAACCCCTGATAATATGCTGTGGGAGGCTAATCCTGAAAACTAGGATATTTATGTCTTCCTGTACAATTTTAGAAAAATTAGAACCAAACCACAGCTGTTTTAAAACTTCATGTTTTCATATACCTTGCAAAATGCCTATTTTAATCAGAGCTGTGGAAGTAATTACAACAAACAATTTAGCAAATTGATTTTGTCTGTGTTTTGTACATGTTTCCTCTCACATGGGCATGGTTTGCTGAAACATTAATTTGCAAAGCGTTTAGTCCTGGCTGGCTCAACAGCATATACGTTCAGGCATTTGCTAGGCAGCATTTATGTTGGTTTGATTAGACATCTGGGTCACACAACGTCACTTCTGTTCCCTGAAAGATTGAAAGTAGTTCTTGGAATCATGTTTCATACTGTGGAATTTGCTTTTTGTCAGTGTTTTCTCATAATTTGTTCAAATTTTGTATGCTCCCTTTTAATATGTATCAGTGCTCCAGTATGTAATGCAAACACCCAGAAGATACTTCTTACAAAAGAGAAATGAAGATCTGTAGAAAATACTTTGGTTTTCTGCAGTGCTGGCCTTGACAGTGACTTGCACTCAGTCTGGACATAGTTTTACAATGTGTTCATACTGGAGCAGGTTAGATGTAGACTCCGTCTTTACTTGTTTCCAGATTCCATGAGCTTGAATTTAGTCACTGCATTCCAGCAAATGTTATTTTGGGACAACCTTTGAGGGAAGTTAGTGGAACAAATAACCCAGCTAGTTTTAGGATAGATTTTATGACAGAATTACACAATTGCTGTGTCTTAAAATAACAGAGGACCTAAAATGTCCTCTTCAGGCTTCTGTTTAAGACAGAATAGAGGCACAGAGATGTAAGCTTCTTCCTACTCTTATGGCTGCATCTGAAAGTTTTCCTCATACTAGGGGAGAAGCTGAATGGCAAGATAGACTGAGACAACCTCTCAGCAACTTTTCTACAATACAAATAGATCCAAGGTTTGCGTTAAGTGACAGCAGAGCCCCTGGAATAGAGAATGACAGTTCAGGGATCTAATTTCCACTCCATGTTATTCTTTTCTTCAGGGTTCCCAGAGCCTCTCAGCAATGGCTATGGTGTGTCTTTCAGACTTTGAAGCTTATGCCAAAAAGTATTTACCCAAGATTGCTTGGGATTTTTTTGCAGCTGGAGCAGATGACTGTAGCACCCGAGATGAAAATATCCTGGCATATAAAAGGTAATGTGAGGAGGAAATGAGGGGTGTTGTACTGGAAGATTTTAAACTGTGTTTTTGTGCAAGAGTTTGGACTTCACAAGTAAAGATGCCTAACACCCTGCCCTTTCAAGGTGGTCCCCGAGCGAAATGCATTTACCTGAGTGGCATATGCTGTACACTCTGATGCTAGCCTGAATATGACACAGACTGTATGAGGCATAAGGGATACTGAGAGTACAGGCAAATGGTAGGGTAGGGTAGAGTATGATATGGTATGGTATGACGGGAAAGGGGATGTGTGGCTGTAATAGAATGAGAGGCAATGGGGAGAATTTGGTGAACAGCAGGAAGCCTATGTATAAGTAGAATGGGATTTGGGGAACACGCTGCAGAAATTGAGGGCAGGCACAACGTTCAGTGTGGACAGACATACAAATGGTGGAGTGGAAGGCAGCGGCCTAGGACTGAGCTGCAAGTAGAAGGCATCTGTGGGATGCACAGTGGGAGAACATGAGCTGGTGAGTTGAGGTGAGAAATGCTGAAATGATGTACTATGGACAGTAAGCAGGAGTATGGAATTAATGAAAAGTGGAACTGGCTGAACTGCTGGCTATATTGACCTCTAAAAGCAACCAGAAAGAACAAAGAGTCTTTGTTATATGCGACTTTCTTTATTGGCTCAGATTCCTGAATTGCAATAGGTAAATTGAGATCTGGTTTCCATGAAACCTCAGAAAAGCCACTGAAGAGCTACCATCCTGAAGGGATTTTTTTTGCCTTACAGAATTCGTTTCCGGCCACGTATGCTGTGTGATGTATCCATGATGGACATTAGAACTAAGCTTCTGGGGACTGAAATCAGCTTTCCTGTAGGAATCGCCCCTACTGGCTTCCACCAGCTAGCATGGCCTGATGGAGAGAAAAGTACAGCCAGAGGTACTCTTCTGCTTTGTTGCTGTGTAGCAAAAAGGGGCTTGTAGGAAATCCTCAAGAAGCTGTTAGGATTACTTGAAGTGTGACTGAGAAAAATATTCAGGCTTGAAGTTGCAAACTCCTTCCCCACTTTCTGACATCCCTTTTTGTGGATGACCCACTGGGGTCTGATGACACAGAGTGTGTGGGAAGCCGTATAGACATTGCTCTACTTCTCCAGCTACCACTATTATGAGATCAGCTCTGTGGAGGCTGCTACAAACTTAAGACAGAAGCTGTGGACATGTTTCTGGTGTACACCAAGGACCACACAGGTCCTCAGTGCTGTGGGCTCTAGATAGGACATAAATGGGTGGTTGGGACTCAGCCTGTAAATTCATTGTTACTGGTAAGAACAGTGTCTCCCTTGGAGAAAAAACATAACCCCTCTTTGAAAATCTTGAGGTGGGCTTGGAGAGCTGACCCTTGGAAATATCTTTTTTCCTGTGTGTGTTTCTCTGTACACTGAGTGCATTTGACAGTGCATTCCAGTAAAGACACAGTCATAAAGTTCATGTTTTTTAAACTAATAGTTGCAGAATGAAAGCACTACTTGGTAAATTACTTCTCCCTTTCCTGTTTTCTTAACAGTGATCCTACAAGAGTCCATGGTAAATATAGCCATTTTTAACCCAAACACATATTTGCAATTGTTAGAGCACTGTGTTTGGTACGATATAAGTAAAACAGGAGTTCAGGTGATCTCTGCAAACAGTACATAATTTTGTACCTGATGTCTGGCAAGACTGTTCAAATGACTCATTCTGATTCTTTTCCAACACCTCCCAAAGCGGCCAAGGTGATGAACATCTGTTACATTACAAGCACATACTCCACCTGCACGCTGGAGGAGATCTCTGCTGCTGCCCCCGGCAGCCTCCGCTGGTTCCAGCTCTACATCCACCGCAACCGGGCGGTTTCCCAGCAGCTAGTCCAACGGGCGGAGGCCTTGGGTTTCCAGGGCCTCGTCCTCACCGCGGATCTGCCCTACACAGGCAAAAGACGCGACGATGTCCGCAATGGTTTCCGCCTTCCTCCCCACATGAAACTGAAGAATTTGGAAGAAGCCTTTGAGGTTTGTAAAATGAGCCTGTCCTTTCATCCGCTGCGCTGGCATGTACCACAGGAGACAAAAGCACTGGGTAACTGCTGCTTTGGCATCTGCTGCACACAGGGCGTATCTTCTCCCCTTCTGATTCTGCAGCATCCTGGCTTGACCTCCTGCTAGCCTGGGTTCTGGCTTCAAAATCCCAGTCCGGCTGCCTTAGACACACTGATCTCCATCCCCACTGTAATTATTCTCTTCCAGAGACACGTGCTTTCTGAAGCTGATGAACATGTCTGTTAACAAGTTTAATTTGTTCTAGGTCAGGGAAAGATGTCAAGGGGCCTCTGTATTGTTCAGATGAGATCAGATGAGGTTTCCTTCTGCCCTCTGGCTATAGGGAGATGACCGTTCTGAGTACGGACTGCCACCCAACAGCTTGGATCCTTCGGTCACCTGGAACGATATCTACTGGCTACGGAGCCTGACCCACCTGCCCATCATCATCAAAGGCATCTTGACAAAAGAAGATGCAGAGCTGGCAGTGAGACATGGAGTTCAGGGAATTATTGTGTCCAATCATGGTGGAAGGCAACTGGATGGAGGACCGGCCACTGTAAGTGAGAAAATGGATGTCCCATGAGTGTTTATTGTATGCACATTTGAGCTAAACTGGGTATCTCTATGCTCATCTTTGTATATATGCTTCTGGTGGACTTGTGTGTTCATTGTGTGGCCGTGGATGTGTGCAGATGTGCTTCAGCTTTGAACTGGTAAGATGCATGCCTTGGCATGGAATACCCCTTGAAGTATTTGCTCAGCTTCTTGGGAGGGTTCTGTAGGCAGTACTGAAGACACACAGCTGCATATAAACTACTGGCCTAAGTTAGTAAAAGTTTCTGCCTATGTCTTCATTAGCTGGTGCAGTGCACATGCACTCTTTGTGCACTGCAGCAACAATAAAATGAAGCTCTGGAACCAAAAACGTACAAATGAGAGCATAATGTCTTCTTGTTGCTCAGATCTGCCAAAACATGCACAAACAATGTCTCTAGATTTAGCGAGAGGTCTGCTTGCGTATTTACAGACTCAACTCTAAATGGGAATTTATTGACTTTCATGAGCAAGAAAAAGTATAACTTTTCCAGGGAAAAATTCCCCCACTTTTTACTCTGTACAAAGAAATGGTGGGTTGTTTGGATGCACGTGTATTTCACCGGTTTGATTTGGTTTCTGACAGTTTTTCCAATTGTTCTTATTTTATAGTTTGGCATTGCATAATATCTTACGGACTTTCTTTTTCTCTGTTTTCCTCTGTACAATAAAAATAAGTATCAAGGAATTCTATTCTATGTCAAGGCTGACAACAAAGAATATAAAAAAAAAATTAATCTAAACGCTCAGGTCATAACAGTGGAAATGGCATCCACATTACACTGCTTTTCTATCGTAAGAGTTTCTTTACATACACAGACAAACCAGTATATACCCAGTCCAGCTCTGCTGCTCCTCTGGTACCAAGCCTGGCAGCAGAAGCTATTGTCCCTGCTCTTGTTGAGCTAGTCCTGGAAAATTTCAGCCTGAAAGTTTTCAGTCTGAAATTCTGAAAAAAAATCATGACCAATTGGAAAAATCCACTTAGTAATCTTAGTTATAGCTGCTCTACTTAAAAAAAAAGATGAAAAGGCAAAAACTAAGGACACTGTAGAAAGAGACCTTTGGGTTTGCTGTGAAGGAGAGTTAATTAGGTGTAGTGCAATGTCCCACCAATGGTTATACTGCCTCTGGGACCAGTGCCAGCACCTCCGCCCGGTAGCGCCCTGCACTACCAGCCTGGCAGCATGATGTGCTCTACAGAAAAGACCTTACGGAATCAGGAGATAGCCTGGAGGAAATGATACCTTGACTGTACTACATAGCAGATGAAATCCTTTGTAGATGCTTTAGGGGTTTTGAGGATGCTTTGGACAGGTGGTCACCAGGGTTAGGCTGAAATATAAGTTCAGGCAATTTGGACAGCAGCAGGGAGAAGTTTGACATCAGCCTTTTTTACAAACATTTGTATCATTCATCACTGTCTCAAATGAAAGTAAGATATTAACGGCAATTATTTCCACTGAAATGTGCTTCAAAGATCTTTTAGAAAGCAAGTGAAAATGTAACTTTTTCACTTATCGGAAGTGCTAGCAAAGAGTAACAGTATTGGCAAAGCACTGGAAAATGGAGTTAACTATCTGGCAGACAGAACAGGGAGCTGCACTTTATTCTGCAGCTTTTGGCGCCGGGCTATTCGTGATGCATTGTCTCATTTATTTTGAGAAGGTATGCGACTGAAGTATTGCATCCCTGCATGTCTTTTTGGAATATCTTCTCTTTCTCTTGGAATCAAAAGCTGACCTCAAGGTGAGAGTGGCTGCTTCTTTGCAGATTGATGCTCTGGTTGAGGTTGTGGAGGCAGTACAAGGCAGAGTCGAAGTTTATTTAGATGGTGGAATACGAAAAGGAAGTGACATATTAAAAGCACTGGCACTGGGAGCAAAGTGTGTCTTTATTGGAAGACCGGCTCTATGGGGTCTGGCTTACAAGGTGAGTAAGGAGCTTTGAGTTTGTGTGTCTACTTCTCATACTCTCCAACCCTCTGTTGTTGTTATTTAAAAGTCATAGAGACAGTTTTCACCAGTGAAGAACCTTACCTTTTTTTTTTGCTGCTTTGCTGAATTTTAAGTGGAAACATCCTAAATTGAATCAAACACAGGCATTTTCTGTGAGTTAAAAATACCACTGTTTTATGATTTTGAAGCTGAGGATAACATTGTTTTGTGGGACCCGATTTCTTAGTGTTGCAGTTTGGTGCTAAAATACTGTAGGTATTTTGGTGCTTTTGAAAATCTGAGGTGGGCTTATTTGCCACAAGGATGAGTCTGACAATTTTTTTTTTGCTGTCAGCTTGCTTGGAAGCTATATATGGTCTTGATACAGCAGTTTCATAGCAGTGTTATTAATTCTTCAGAAATACATATAGAGCTTGATCCCACTGATGTCTGAAACATTTCGAACAAGGCTGAGCACAACCATGTCCTGTAGGTACCTGACCGTGCCACTACTAGCTCAGCTCCAGCATTTCTGCTTCTTAACTACTAGCATATTTCTATGATCTGGAGTCATGAATTAGGCCTCTGATGCAGAAGGTGAACATAATATAATTAAAATTAAAATGCAATTACACCAGTTGTTTGCTTTGCTAAATTTTTGACTTTTAGCCTCCGGATTGGAGTTTTCAAGCTTTCTCTAGAAGAAAAAATAGTTACTTTTATGGTCTAGAAGTATTTCCTATCTTTTAAATGTGACTCCTGTCCAGTGGTGTGATTGCTGTGGATTCCAGCAGCTAGGCTTCAAGCAAGAAATCACTTGAATCTTGGGAGAAACCTGGAAATCACTTGTATCTTGGGAGAAACTCTGTTTCTGTTGACAGTAAACAGAGAAAAAGGACCTCACATGAAAAGGCTGTTGATCTGAGTTGCCTGCATTTTTTTTTTTTTTCACAATGCAAACATGCAAACAGAAAGGAGATGGGATTTTTTTATTTCAACTGTGCTTTCATATTATATTCCATAGAGAATTCCTAGAGAGATATCTCAGTGGTGTTGACCTAGAATACAAGAGAGGAAGGGCACAAACAAGCAATGACATTGTCTGCACCCAAAGCATTCTTCATTGCAAGAAATAAAAACAAAAATTAAGAGAAAAAAAGAAAAAATCGTCCAATATTTTACAGTAAGATCAGAATCATATGTACATTTTATTGGATTTTGAACTTTTTGGTGTCCCTCGCTCGGAGAAAAATGCACAGTGTACTATTTTTAAAGATTCAGTCTTGTATCTGAGTAAACTAAAGCTCTAAAGCTGCTCCATATATAAAACTCTCATTACTTCATAAAATACTGTCAGCTTTGTAAGGCTTGATATTTTACAAGCAGCCCATTGATGGACATTAACTGAAAGCTAAGAAGAAAAAACAGCTAGAAAATGTCAGAAGTGAAAAACAGCTCTGTTTTCTTTCCCTGTTCAGATGTAACACAAAAGGAAAAGCATCTAAATTAATCTGTGACGAACTGAGCACATCCATCATATAATTTTAATCATCCATCTGTATGAGAGACTGGAATTGGCAGGGACTTAAGGGATTGTCCCAGCTCTCACAGTGCAAGCATCCTGCAGCATTGCTCTGTGCCAGTGCTCCTTTTACCCTGACAGCTTTCTTTATTGGAGCAGGGTGAAGAAGGTCTTCAAGAAGTTTTGAGGATTTTGCAGGATGAGTTTCGCTTGTCGATGGCCTTAGCTGGTAAGCATTTTGCAGGTTGTTTGTAGTTGGTGATACAGAGGTTTTGTAAGCCATCTAAAATCAGGGGCCTGATGGATGGGTCACAAAAAGGGAATCCAAGTGAGCTGTGCTGGTTCTAGTTACTATATTTAAGGTGATTCTTTGCTTCCTGTGAAGCCACTTGGCATTTCAGGTGTCATAGCAACGTAGCTTGCAAGGAGGAAGTTGCTTCCACCCCAATGAAAGAGATGCAAAACTACGAAGTAGAGCTGAGCAAAACTTGGAATTTCTGTTCTGGGGACTGCATATATTTTTCAGTATTTAATTTAATGTTTACCAGGGTAAAATGCAACCAATTTTTTTTTTGCTGCATGAAAAGTTCAGAAAGAATGGCTGCAGAATTTTTCTCTGGGTACTAGATAATACACTCTTTTGGTCCAGATTCCAATCTCTGCATCCCACATACGTTAAAGGCATCTATGTCTTCTCCAAGCTTTTACTGTTGCTCCTCATTCTGCGTTTCTCACTTCTGCTCCTACCTGTAGCTGTCATGTTTGATCCCCTCACTGAACAGCAAATTTGCAGAGCCCAGTGCAAACTCCAGTTTCTCACATGAACAGGTATGACATGCAAGTTCAGTGAAAAAGTATTCAGTCATGAGCAGAGAGGGTTTTCTCCCACTTCAAGTCACGTTTTAAAGATTTTCATACGCTAGTGACCATGAACTCAAGTGGATAGCAATGCTGACTGGGAGACTGAACTCCCATTGGGCATTTCTTAGTAGGCTGGGGCTTTGGGGTTTTCAACTAGTAAAGATTCCTACAAGGTTTTATCCCAGGAGGCTCTGACACTTCTTTACATGCAAAAGGGAACAGAACTTGGCAAGAGCAGCAGGTTGGGACCTTTTTTCCAGGGCTGTGGAATTCCACGCGGATTTGACCAAATGAAAAGGCACTACAAAATCTCCACCTCTGGTCACCTGACACATGGCAATCACTGTGTCTTTTCTACCTACCTTTCATTTCTGGCTGGATCTGAAATCCCCCCTGCTCAGCTTGTTATAAGGATCCCTTTTTTTTCTCATCTTCTAACTTTTTGTGCGGGAAGCCCAGTGCCTAACCTCCAGGCTGAAGATGCACGTGAGAAGTAGGGCTCCTGCGAGTGAGCTGTTGGAGTACCAACCTATCCCCACATGGCTCATACAAGACTAGACCATGATTCAGAGAAGGGGCCTTCCAAGTTTCATCCACAGACCTTCCTCTCTCACCAATATATTTAATTTCTCTATTTATTTCAGGCTGTGCCAGCGTCTCAGAGATTGGCCGACATTTAGTTCAGTGTTCAAAGCTATGAACAGCCTCCTGCAACGCCCACTGAAGAGAGGCATCTCATGCTGAGCTCCCAACCAGAATGAAGAGAGAAAAAGGAGGTGCAAATGTTAAATGTGCAATAATTATCTGATAAGGCTTTCAGAAAACTTCTGAGTAGATTAGGAAGGGCTCCATGTCAGCAAAGACTGTTCTCTGCTTTTATTGAGACCAATGAGTTCTTTAACACTTTGGGTAATTGTTACTTGCTTAAATACATTTACTTTAAACTGGCTATTCTGTGGCATTGCCTGTGTTGGGCCTTACTCCCAAGCTCTGTTACATCGGGCAGCCAGACATGGAAAACTATGTCCCTTGCTTCTTCCACTTGGTTGTCCTGCCAAGCTGTGGCTGATATCTTCCATAGCTTGGCCTTTCCTGGAGGTATTTACAGCAGGTACAGAAATGAGATGCATCAGCTAACAGCCATCCCAGCTACCCTCCCTTCCTCCCTCCCTTCCTCCCTCCCTTCCTCCCTTTCCCTCCCCTCCCCTTCCCTCCCCTCCCCTCCCCTCCCCTCCCCTCCCCTCCCCTCCCCTCCCCTCCCCTCCCCTCCCCTTCCCTCCCCTCCCCTCCCCTCCCCTCCCCTCCCCTCCCCTCCCCTCCCCTCCCCCCCTTTCCCTTTCCCTTTCCCTTTCCCTTTCCCTTTCCCTTTCCCTTTCCCTTTCCCTTTCCCTTTCCCTTTCCCTTTCCCTTTCCCTTTCCCTTTCCCTTTCCCTTTCCCTTTCCCTTTCCCTTTTCCCTTCCCTTTCCCCTTCCCTTTCCCTTTCACTTTCCCTTTCACTTTCCCTTTCCCTTCACCTTCCCTCTGGATGTTTCCTTTTCTGTAACACTCCTCAGAGCAAAATCTTCAGCTACACCACCTGGTCTTCCTCTTTCTTCCCCATTCCACCTCTTTGACTCATCTTTCTGTCCCCCACCAGCTCTGCTTCTTCATTATTTTTTCTTCAGAAAAATTTCAGTCCCCATCTAGGCTGTTATTTCGGTATTTCCCTGACTAATACGAGCCTCCTCGTGTCATGGACCTCTGGTGGGAATGCCAGAGGTGCCTCCTTGCTGCCCAGAGAGTGGAGCAAGGGAGCTTGCTGCTGCCCGGACCTGAGGGAGCTGCTGGGGAGCGGAGCTGAGGCAGAGCGGGGGCAGATCGGACACCACAGCCAGTGCAGAAATTGGTTGGTGGTGTATTATTTGGAGCTCATGTCCCTTGGGGTTTGCCTGTGTCAATAGCCTGCAGTACGAGTATTTACTCTGAACTATTCTCCCTAGGAGGAGTTTAACAATACTTTAATTTAATCTTTATATAAAGCTGTCCAAGTAAAGGCGTAAACAGAATTCATCTATTTAAACTGGTTAAAACCCATGTGTGCACATTTGCCTTTGTTATAAATGTGTTGTGTAAACAAGTGGGGAATTGGGCCAGTGTAACTGGAAATAATCGGAATCTCTGTCATTTAATTTATTTAATTACTTGGGCTTAATCAGGTCATTTAAATGAGGCTAGGACTGTACATACATGAAAACAGCTAATGTGCCTCATCTTCAAAAACACAATGTGATCTTAAAAATATCTGGGAAGACACCTGACCTTGTTTTCTTATAAATATTTTTCAAGGCTAGACCCACCGGTGCAGAGCACTTTACAGCACCACAAGATAGCTGACAGCTGCCGGGCAGCAGTGGGATGCCACATGTCGCTTTGTGCCAAAGAAGTACCAACTTGCTGGGCATCTCCTCTGCTCAGTGCGCCTCCCAGTCTTGCCATGCACACAAGGCTCCCCTTTGTTGACAGAAGGCAACCTCGGGCGCTGGTGCCCTGCAAGCTGTACCGCCCTGGGCACCAGGCGCCAGCAAGCGGGACCTCTCTCTGCTCCCCTTGGAGCTCTGGCACGGTTCAGCAAAACCACTGAGAACAAGGGGCCGCAGGAAGGGAAGAGTGATGCATGGCAGGCGAGGGATTGAGGTTGTCCTGTGTGTGAGTGAGGGTGAAGGTGGGGGTGCAAGGTCATTCCTTCACCCAGTAATTCCTTGGAGGAAAATGCCACAGGAGTCGCTGGTGCACGGGGCTGCACGGTTACCTAACCCTGTTTTGGAGTGTTGTGTGGCCAAGTTTCAGTAAGGAAGTGTCAGCTCTCCTGCCATGAAACTGCCTATGAGCTTCTTCAGTCAAGGCTCTCTCTTGGCAGAGAAGAGATGCTGCTTTTTCTGCAGAGGAGAAGGCACGTGTGCTCCCCCAATTCCTGCTGAGCACCCTGCCCACTGGCTCCTGGTGTACAAGGGAAAGGGGAGGCAGCAGCACTGCCCCCTTTTGCACATAACTTAGAACAACCAAATGAGGCTCATTAGGTCCTAAAATTGCTAGAAGAGTGGCTTCTGGCTTATGCAAATGGCAGTGGCTGAAGGGGCCTGCTGGCAGTCCTGAGACATCTGGCTAAGCTCTGAAAAGCAGTAGGATTTCCAGCATGCTTCATCTGATGCATCTTGGTGACTTCCCTCTGAGCATTTGGATTTTTTTTTTTTTTTTTTAGATCTGTTTCTGGATGATCTAGAAGACCTAGACATGGGTATGTAAAGTGTGAGAGTGAGCAGCTGCTGTCTTCTGGAGTCAATGCTGTGAAATGGGAAAGTAGATGATGACAGGCTGGGAGAACTGCATTTAAGCTCTGTTTCCATGAAAATGAGCTCCTCTGTCTCCCTGGTAGATGACCATCAAGGCCTTTGCTCCTTGTTCTACACTCCCATTCACTGAAAGAAGTCCCTTTTGTTTGGAGAAATCCAGGTACTCAAAAATCATCAATTTCTCACCCGAATTTCACTTAGATACCTTTTACTTGCAGTCAGACTCTGTCAAGGCTCCATGCATGGCATGGCTGGTCTGCTCATGCCACTCCTCACAGCAGCCCGTGCTCGTTGGAGCAGAAGTAGTGCTCAAGGCTGCTCTGCTGAGGCAGAAAACCCTCTCATTTCAGGCTCCAGAGTGTCAGCTTTCATTAAAAGCCAACAAAGCAAGGTGGTGGAAAGCATGTCATTGTTACAATCATGAAGTATATCTTTCAAGGAGAGAAGCCATCTCAAGAAACTCAGAAATGTCTGCTGGAGCTGGAACAGTTGTAACAGAAATTGTCTGCTCTGCTGAGCTGACTTGTGGTGGCTTCATTTACACCATCGTTGAGTACCATGAGATCAAAATCTGTTTTGAAAGAAAGGCAATGCCACGTTATGAAAATAAGCACAATGATTTAGTCTGTGATCACCTTCTCTATTTTTCCCATGGCACTGAATTGGGAGATGGAGGACAGGAGGGCAGGTGGAACTGAAGGACATGTGAACATTAATAAAGGTAGCCAGACAAATAGCAGCCTTTGATCAAGCTGTTCTATAGGTATCTATAAGATAGCATAAATATCTTAAACCAGAAATGTTTGAAGAGGCCACTGATTTGCAGCTCTTGTGATCTGGATGTCTAATGGAGCACATCTGGAGCCGGATTTGAAGAGGCATGGGAGACTTGCAAGTGAAATGAAGGTCAGTAGGGGTCCAGGCCTGCAGGCATTTGGAATGAGCAGCGTTACAGAGCTGGAATATCTTGTTTTTCAGTCCTGTCTCTTGCTGTTGGCCCTTTACAGCCATACATTTTTTCTATGTGATTTTTCAAACTATACTATGATATAGAATATCCTCCTAGCCCCTTTTTCCCTTTCGGATAAGCATGCGTTCCAAAACTGAGGCAATGCCTGTACACTTGGATAGTTCTGCATGCCCCCGGGAGTAAGGGGAAGGGAAGATTCTGCCTGTCAGGTTTGTGTGAGTATCACGCCCCAAGGATCAGTACCAAAGGGGAACCACTGCAGAACAGGGCACGTGCATCCTGGGGGCAAATGATTAAGCCACTCTTCAGCTGAGGTTTCAAGGGAAAAGTCCCACATCTGGGGCAAAGAGCCAGCTCACAGCGGTGCAGATCCCCTGTCACAGCCTGCTTTGCAACAGGCAGGTGCCCTGGCGCCCACTTCCCTGGCATGCCCAGGAGGAGCCACACTATCAAGAAGTGACCTTCTGCCCTTAAGGAGGCAGAAGAGAGAAGCTAGCCCCATGAGCTCACACTGTTTAGACTTGAATTTCTCGCAGAGATAACAGTGTCTGCAGAGAGGCCTTCGCATGGAGGCCTTCCTCTCTGTTCCAGTAATAATAAACCTTGCCAGCAGACTGACAGCCCTGCAGATAAGACTCAGGAATTATACCACATTGCACACTTTGATGGACATCAAGGATGTACAAGAAGAGACTGAGACAACTGGGTGGGCTCAGCCCTGAGAAGGCTGAAGGTAGAGGGAGGGGGGATCACATCACTCTTTTACTCCTCAGTTGGAGGGAACAGAGAAGATGCATCCCAGCTTCTTGGACTTGTGCAGCTAAAGGGTGAAAAGCAGTGGGCACAAGTTGCAATGAAAAAAATTCCACTTAGAAATGAGTGGAAAATATTCACCATCAGGGTGATCAGACACTTAAGAAGAGGGTTTGTAAAACCTCCATCCTTAGAGATACTCAGAGCTCGACTGGGCAAGGGCCTGAGCAACCTTGTCTGATCTGACACTGCTTTGAGAAGAGGTTGAGTCAGAGACCTACAGAGGCTTCTTTCAATCTAAGTTGTTGGGGGACATGACAGAATCATAAAATAAGAGCCACACATCAGATCTGTACCCTGGAATGCGGTTGTGTTGCCATGATCAACTATCACAGAGTGCAGAGGCAGCACCTGTATCTCTGTGTAGAGGCTGCAGAAAGCATTTTCTGAGAGAAAAAGAAAGATATTTGGCGAGTGAGCTTAAAAGATCTCACAGGGTTCAGCCAGGCTATTGGGAGTCTACTGAACAAGCCCACCCTACAACTTTTCTAAGACTTTGGAAGTTTCCTAGGATCTTGATTAAACCTGTGTCAATGCATACCGAAGTCTCATGCCCATATGTTTACACTGTGTCCTGCTTTTTGTATTTGATTGTTGTGAACATCTCTGATGCAAATTCAAGCAAGGTCAAATCTTCCAAAAAAAAATTATGCTCAAAGAGATTATAAATATCTTGGTTAAGGACGAATCAAACCCTGCTGCCTTCCAGTATCCCTGGAGGATGTAGCAGGGACAAGGAATCAGTCTATTTACAAGGGTAGTTTATCTACAAAATGGATCCAAATATAAACATTTTCCTTTGGCATATGGTGCAAATTTCTATGGCCTTTAAATATATAATTCACTCATCAATTTCAGCTGAGGAAACACAGTTCCATCCAAAGCTAAAGGGAAAACAAGACTAAATGTTTGTTACTTGTTAATTGCCCAACTCATGTATTGTCTATTATAGCAAAGACTACTACAGGTAAATCTTTCTGATCCTGAAGATCATGTAAGAAAAGTTTACAATCACTTTCTCCCTTCCACCAGAAGAACTTTGGTATTACTGAAATAGGAGATATTTTCTTTGTCAGGTTTGAATACACAGAAATATTGAGGCCTCTTAAGGTGGTTATCTTCATACTCCAGTTAAACTGTCTTAAAACCGTTCCCCACTATGAGAAGTTGTGTTTATTTCGAGTTTGATCCAGCACAGCTGTCCAAAAGTTAATTATTTAAGTCTTGTTGCCTTTTGTCAATGTGTAACCAGAAGAGAGAGAAAATTATTTCCGGGAGGGAACAGTGTCTCCCACCCTGAAGGGCAGAAGCTTGGCTTGAACCTACATCTCAACGTACACTCTGTTTCCAAGAGCTGCCAGCATCTAGGCGTTTTGAGCTTACAGGCGTATGATGGTAATAAACGTATTATTTTTTTTACTTGAGAAGCATATGGACTTTTGTGGCTTTTTGGTCACAACTATGTTTAGAGAACAGAAGGTCCAGTTGAATGATGAGCATGCCTTTGCTTTTCTCTGCTTCAGTTCTCATTAGTCTGAAACGCCTTTTCTAAATCAGACTTATTTTCTGGACAAAAGGATCTGTTCTTTTCTTCCTACTCCTAGATAGCTTCTTTTCCCTGATTGCACAGTTAAACAGCATCTCCTTTTTTAAAAGTAGATTTTATCCTACCTGAAATTTCCGTGCTCTGCAATGTTATTACATTCCAGTACCATGATACAGTTTGTTCTCAGTGCTGCTGGAAATCTTTCCTTCACTATGTCTCTCTTACTGTCTTCTTATCTCCACTCCCCAATCTCTTTTTCTCCTTGTGACAAGGCTAAGAAAATGCATTCTCCTAACACCAGCCAGCCATTGCCCCAAAGTATCTTTGCTACAGTAAGCACCAATAAAGCTGGAAGATCAACAATTTTCCTTCACCGGCAGATTAGGGACATGGCTGTGATGGGACATAGCGGATTGCATATATACCGAGCTATCCACTCGGCCCATGTATAGCAATTCTCCAACACAAGCCAAAATTTACGAGCTTTGATTTTCTAAAATGATACTTTTAGACTTGCAGCCCATTCTACAGCAAAATATCAGACTGAAGGCCTCGTTTTACGTCAAGGAGAAGAAAACAACATAATTAAAAAATGACTACACCTTGACACAGAATGCAGAGCTGTTAACATTTTTAGATGTCGCTGAATTATATTTTACACGGCAAATCCCAGACCCGTGCAATAGCTCTGAATTTCT
This sequence comes from Tyto alba, assembly GCF_018691265.1. Lineage (NCBI taxonomy): Eukaryota > Metazoa > Chordata > Aves > Strigiformes > Tytonidae > Tyto > Tyto alba. Next base: position 59,526,189 of record NW_024881276.1, on the reverse strand, counting down.
TCAAGTTGTTTCTGGTCATCAGGGGTCTGGTAGGGTCTAGCCTCATTGCTCACTGACACCGTTATGGGATGTACAGCCCATTCCAGCATTTGCCTCCGTGCCCTTCCAAGAATGCCAGAGCCCGTCTTGTTTGCAGCACAGAGGAGCTGTCATGCCACCCAGCAACCTTACACAGCAACTTCAAGAAGAAACAGAAGGTGAAAATGTTGCCTCTCGGTGAGGCCGCAGGAAGCAGCAGCAGGTCAGCGCTTGAACTGAGCAAACTGCTGCTGTCTGATCTCTGACACCCACAAGCAGGAGTTCAACTGAAGGCTGCTATGCAGCGATGTATAAAACTGCCTCAAAGTAAGCCAAGCATTTGGCTCAGTAGTACCTAAGTGGACAAAAGCATAGCAGTGATAAATCTCCCTACAGTCCCCTGTGCATCACACCTATTCTCATATAAAGCACTACCCCTGCTAAATAGGCAGGCTTGGTGTAGGAATGTTTTCTAACCTAAGAGGCTACGTTGTATTGTCTGTTTTTATAATGCCTCTTTAAGGCATTTAATTTCTTTACTAACAGTAAAAAGGAAGCATGGTTTCAGAGAACGCTGGTTGCAGCAGCAGGCTCTGGTCAGTTATTTTCCCTTGCAAAATGCACTCACAGCACAAAATTAATTTGCAGCAGCTTCTGATAAGAACATACAATGTCAAGGTCCTGCCTGAGAGAAGCCAAGGAAAGAAGCACTGATAACAATTTTTTTTAAGCTTTGTTGGGGTAAGGGAAGGATTTTCAAGGACGCTGTGATTGAAACAGTTGCCAAAACTTTGTCATCTGTGTCAGCTAGAAACTTTTCTCCTCCAACAGAAATGGCTTTGCTTTCCTCCTGTCACTTGCAGTCCCAGTTTTCCTCTAAAAAAGTAACAATGTGGGGGTGCTCCTTCTATAGCTTTTCTCCAGGGCTCTTTTTAATGGATGAACAATATTAATGACAGAATAAAAAAGGGAGTTTAGGAGTTAGCCGCACCAATGCAAGTAATACATTTTTTAGAGATCCACTCCAGCTGTGCCTGAAATCAGCAATCCCCTTTCCAGTGATTTCGGCCTAGTTAGGTGTGTTGCTGGGCTTCTGTGTAAGTTCCTTCTCGCTTACGGCAGTTACTTATTTATCATTTTGCTTCAGTAGGGATGTCTGCCTACCCCTGTGCGAGAGAGAGAGAAAATACACCGTGTCCTGACAGTACACAAAGACCCAGGAAGGCAGTTCAGGTATTAGGAGTTTCAGGCTAACGCCTAAGCCCTGCCCCAGTCTCACACTAGAAAAGAGTTTTGCTAGAACTGGAGTGAAACCCTGGGGAGAAACACCTGGACATTTTCCCTGTGCTTTGGAGATGTAAAAAGTAATGACACACTTCACTGCAAGGGCTCAAACAGCCAGCCACAGCCTTACTTTAACTAGGTACTCTCACACCAGGCATTTCAGAGATGAATCTTTTTCTCCTGCAGCTTTAGTTTAATTTTAATGGTACCTTAGACCATTTCATCACTTCGAATGCCTCGAGTATACTGAACAGAAAAAAAATCTCAGAGGTTAGTTTCTGATCTTGCACAAAGAGAGTGAGAAACCCATGTTATAATGGGGGAGCCCAGTAACCAAAATAACTACAGCAGTAGAGTCCACTGCTCAAACCATTATAAACAGCTACTTCTGCTATTGACAATTTTAATGCTCTCTACCTTCATAATAGTGTATTACAGAAGCAAATGCAGTTACAGAGAATTATCAGCATGAGGGTTTACCCTCCAGGGATTCAGGCACAGAGGAGCACATCTAGGCTTAGACCTTGCCACATCCAGAGCCTTTTGCTTTGAGAGGGGAGGGGTGGAACCACCACATTTGTTTGCAGCAAAGGAGACATGCGAGAGGGAGGGGAAGCAAAAAAGGCGGCGCTCTGCAGTATATAAATACAGGCAAATCTCCCCCAGAGTCTTCTGAGTGCTAGAGAGGTGGAACCAAGATTTGAGGCAGACTTTTATGGGGTTTGTTTGGCATTGAAGTTGATTTTGAGCATTTTCAGATTTGTTAATTTCTTTAGTTTGTAATAGTTTGTAGTTTTTTTCTTTGCATGGAAAAATTCATAGGCTACTTCTGAATAGGAATAGCTAGCAGAAGTAAGACATGCTTTAAAAATTGCTGTCTAATGTAGGAGTTAGAGTTTGTTTTCCAGTAGTCTCTCCTTCTAGTAACACTCTTTGATTTTTAAAGGCTCCAGAGGTTGATGTCATGTGTTCATTTCCTCAGGCAGGACGTGAACAGGCTGGTCTAATTTCAAGAGACAGCCAGTTCACCACCGAGGAGCAGCCCAGAGCAATGTCCCTGGCTGGGGTAAGCTGTCTGGTGACAGGAGCAGGAGGATTTCTTGGCCAGAGGATTGTCCACTTGCTGTTGGAAGAAGAGGAGGCACTGGCTGAGATCCGGCTGCTGGACAAAGCCTTTAGCAGTGAAGCACTCAGGAAATTTGGAAGTAAGTACCATTTTGTGAGGACTATACGTTGTGGGTATATGTGCTGATGTCTCATGTGGATAGCTGGGACGTCTTTGCCTCTCATCCAAACCAGCTTTACAGATAGAGGTTTTATTTCAAGGAAGTATTGCTTTATCATTTCCTCTCCCTCCAGCACAGAAATCAGACTTAAAATATAAAAGCAAGAGTTTTCTTTGCCTGACCCCAAGGCTTTTCTAGATTGGAAGAGAGACCTATATACTGTTCATCCAGTAAACAGGCTGCCTTCAACCTGACTTCTATTACATCAAAACACACAGAGCAAAACCAGTGCAAAAATCTCGCACTTCTTCCTGCGAGGGGGATGGTGGGGAAAGGAAAACACAAGTATTGTTATACGGGGGGTGGGGGTCAGTGTAACCCAGAGCATACTGTCCTGGGCTCTGATGTGCTACACTAGAAAGCAGCGGCAAAGTTGTGGATGCAAACGCGAATGGTTTTCTTCAGCCTGTGATTAGTTTGGTTAATCGTGGTCTTCTGGCTGGGAGTTGTGATGAGGTTTCTTAAAAATTTGTTGTTATTATTAATACTATCACAGTTGTCTGGAGACTAGAACCATTTTGTGCCATGCACAGAAGGGACAGGACCCATTTGCAGAGGGCAAGTCAGGACTCTGGCTTCTTGAATGGACTGGAGACAGCACAAATGACTGATATGCCCAGTGTCAGAAATGGTCTGTGGTGGGGAAAGCAGCTCAGAGTATCATATTTTAAATGTCCCATTTCCTGAGGTCATGAGCACATCTATAAAAAGGTACATATGAACCTAAATTCAATCAAGTTCTGAAGTCCCTACATCACATTTACTTGACGATGCTTTCCTTTTTCACTTTTTAACCTCAAGACTATTATTCCTCTATACAGGCAACTATACAGGAACCCTTATGGAATATCTCCATACAATTTTCTAAAGAGCCACAATCTTTCTATAAAGCATTTAAGTCTCATTAAATAATAGTAACAGTGCATCACAAACCCGGTGCAAACTGCACAGGCCTTTGGGAGGGTTTTATGCAACTCACAATTCCTCCTCATTAAATCTCATTCAGCGTTTCACCGAGGATTTGCTAGATGCCCTTGAGCTTTGCAGGGGCCCTTCCTGCTCTGATTTCCAGGCAGTTCCCACAGTGACAAAACCTGCGGCTGCAGTAGAGGCTGAAGCAGATGCAGCAGCAGGAGCATGTGTGGTTTAGCACTGACGAAGCAGGGCAGCAACAGAAGCATCTGCACTGTTCCAGGCCAGGAGAGCTTTGTGGGGATAATGGAGCTTCCCGAGGAGTGGGAACAACTGTGTGAGCACAGCCTTGGCTGGGCTGCAGCAAAGCTTTTGTTGTTCTTTGGTTTTTAGTTTTTTGTTTGTTTGTTTGTTTGTTTGTTTGTTTGTTTGTTTGTTTGTTGTTGTTGTTGTTGTTTGTTTGTTTGTTTGTTTGTTTGTTTGTTTGTTTGTTTTTTAATTATTGTTAATAGGAAAGCTCTATACCCTCTTTCCTTATCCTCCCTCCTTCCTCCACTGCCCACACACTCCCTCTCCTATTCTTGCAACTTTCCTGCTGCCTATCTGATGAGCACGGGAGGAAGTTATCAGAGTTTTTTTCCACCACAGACAGGTAGTAGGAACAACAGGCTGGCATTTCAGATGTGTTTGAATTGCCTTGAGGCCCTGCACGTTGACTGGCAGTCCCCTTGTCTGTATCAGCCTCTATAGCTACACCTCTTCAAGTGCCTATGCTCTGGACTACCTGAATTATTTTCCTGACATTGCATTTCAATCCCTTCTCTATCACAGTGACTCCTATTGCAAATGCAGGGCTGCTGCAAAAACTGTGGGGCTGGAATCTTCTGACCTGCATTATTTTTACTGCAGGGACTTTTACTTGCTAGCATATGTCGTTTGGATTGCTTGAATAGTCAGGAGCAGAGCTGAATGGTTTTCTTTCTCACCAAGCTCTTGGAGCACCTTTTACTTGCCATGTCTTTGCAGAGTAAGACACAGGAGTATGTGCAAGTTACCGCTCTTTGTGCCAGAAGACACTCAGAGACACTCTCGTTTTGTCCAAACAACTTTTGGGCTGAGACCTTGACCATCTCACACTCGGTCTGCATAAAACAGTGGCATTTGCAGCCTTGCACAGCCTGAGGGAGTCCAGGGTGATCCAGTCAATGCCAAGTGCTGTGAGCTAGAGGCTGCCCAGTTACACTGTGTGGTTGAGAATGAATGTCCAGTTGAACATGGTGATTTGGTGCCTTGGGTTTCCTACCTCCCCCTCTCCACTTCAAATTTATATTTCTGTCTTTCCTATGCCTCCACTTAGGCAATTCAATTTTTGTTCACTGTTGCACTGGCACTTCTGGAAAAGCTGGGAACTCCTAGGCTGTTCTCAAGAGGATTTCTCAGTGTTTCAAAGCACTGACTCCCACTCCTCTCATCCCTCTGTATGTCTCCTCTCTCTCCCCCTGAACCCTCATTTCATGTCATTTTACAGAGACATTTATGGATTGTGTGATGTTTGAGCATTGAGTGTTTTTGCACTGCTAACCCAGTACTGCTCCGAAGTAGAAAGAAAGTAGAGGGAGAAGGAATTTTTTTTTTTTTTTCTTTTTTCCCTCCAGGAGTTTTGGCAGGGAAAATTCCTGCTCTGGGAATCTTCCTCCTGGGTTTTTGCTCAGTGTTGCAGGCATCCATTTGCCTTTATCACTGCATTCAAAACAGAAAGGCAGAGTAGCAACCAAACATCCCAGTAGCTGAAATGGGAACAGAATAAACATTTCAGCTTCCCTGGGCCAAAGAAGCCAAAAAATTGCTTTACCCTTTACAAATGAAAACAAGATTCAATTTTAAATTTTTTCCTATGAATACACAAAGTAGACCATTTTAATGAACCATGCAGTTAACCAGGAAAGTGGAGATCTCTCACGAGGAGTGCCTTTCCCCACCACCCACCCCACAGCTGTAAGGACCTCTATAAAAGAGCACGAAGATATTCAAGCTAAGTCCCACCGATATTGCTGTGCGCTTGAACTTTAAACAACACATAGAAAAGAGAAAGACAGTTTAGGGCAAATAGTCTGACTGGATTGCTGAGTCAAGACACTTCTCACAACAGGACACTGAATTTTATTGAGTAATCATTGCATTTCTAAGCAAAAACTACCACTTAGCAAGAAGGGAGCATTGCAGAGGACACAGAAATCATTGATGAAGTAGAAGCTTTCCCAGTGGGAAGGTACTTTCTCATAATCACTGTATGCAAAAACGGAGAACTGAGTTGAATTTATTCTTTTCCTCTCCCTTCCACTGACACACATGCTTTTATGATGCCTGGGCAATGTTTTGTGCAGATGGAAATCAAGTTTCTCAGTTTCAAGTCCATCTCACACTGAAACCACTGTCTGTCAGACATTTCTTTTCTCTCTCTGCTTCCAAGCTCAGCTGTAGTTTTCCTTTTCCTCCAGAACAAAACAAGATCAATCTCTGATTCCTGACATCTATCTGATGCTGGTAAAGTGAACAAGGCCCATATTGTCCTTAGCACAGCAACTTCTGCTGACTAAAGTGGAACGGAGGTGCAGCTTTCCTGCCTCCTATCACAGACATAACAAATTGCAAGCCCAAACAAGGCACAAAGCACTAGACAGCAGCTTTCTGGGACTGATACCAACTATCCCTGTGATAAGCTTTAAAAGGGACAGGTTTCTTTTGTATTTTTCCTGAAAGCTTTGATTTGCATGTGTAAAAACATCCATTTTCCTAACTCTGGCCTAGGGATAGTGATCACTCCGACGGGGCCACATGTCAGAATTTACATTGTGAGAATAGTGTATTTCAATCCTTTGTATTATTGCAGCCCTGCAAAACCTTACTCATGGAGAAAATCAACCTAAGGGCTGTACAAAGACTGTTTATTGGAGCAAGTCAAACTGCCAGGTGCTTAACAAAAAGCCTAGCCCCATAGTCTAATACTTCTGCATCCGTACAAGTAGAGGTCAGTGTAAACCTTCTGGAAATGGAGCCCTAGGAAATGAATGCACCCTGTAAAATAAAAGAGCATAAGAGAGAGTATGGCAGTGACTGTGCTAGGACGGCAGTAACTCTAGATTTAGTAACAGTTTTGTAAATGTTTCACAAATTTCACATCTCAGACCAACTGACTGTGATAAAAAAAAAAAGACTTTTGAGCCTGTTGCATCAGAAGAATTATTAAATGAATACAGGATTACATTCTAGCATGCTACAGAGATAATGCGATAGAATAATTTTAAAAGACACTCCCACTCAGTTCCAGACCCCCAGCATCTATCTCAGGCTTTCTCTGTTAAAGACATGGGATGAAATACTGCCTTTTTTGGGGCTGGTGACAAAGCACTAGGATACACGAGATTTCAGTCATGGCTGAGGCTAAAAGCTGTATAAATTAAGCAGGTTGTTGTCTTCTCCAAAATGGGAATTTGACGTGCTGGGAGGAAGCAGAGGCTCTGCCCATGCTGCAGACCCCTTCCCAGTAGCTGTGCCTGGGGGGGCCCGCTAGCACAGCCACCGCACAGGCTCATGAGAGGGCTTGCTGTCATGATACCACCTCCTTAAAAGCTGTGGGGCGTGCTGAGAAAGTCCTCTCCTGTCCCCTAGCACAACTGCAGCCAGGCCAGCAGACTTCACAAGAGAGCAGCATCGCCTCGGACTATAAACTCCTCCAGGAGATCATGCTGTGCTGGCTCTATTTTGTTAGTGCAGCTCTGGGCTGTATAAAGGATGCTTCTGCTCAGCAAAACTTAGAGGAAGGATGGCTCTGAGACCTAGAGCTCCACCAGTCACACACATTAGCTGCTGTGAAGGCAGAGGGCTTAAAAAGCCAGAGTTAAAGCAAGTCAGGGCTTAGGTAGCTCAGGAAAGCTGCTCTGAGAGTTCAGATTTGGACCAGAAAGATGTGCGTGCTAAAAATGACCTTACAGCATACGTGCTGAAATGGAGCCACAGCTGGAGTTAGAAGAGGCACAGTAAGTCCTGGCTGAGGTATATAAAAAAGATGTGTCTGGGCTGTAAGTAATTTGTTAGAAGAGATGCAATATGGGCAAGGTCAAGGGGCAGAAAATAGGTGTGAACACAGCTCTGTGCACACATGCCGTGGGTGGAAGGAGTTTATTCACCACCTTGAAGACAGGAGCGTGCAGTGCCTGGCTGGTTAGTGTACTTCAGTTAACACTTATATAAATAGCCAGTCACCAGAACATGCATAGTTAAAGCTACTCCCCCTTTGAACTTTAAAATAGTCACAGCTGAAGCAAACTTCACACCCCTGCTAGCAGTGGGAATGATTTCTCTTTAACAAAAAAAAAAAAAAAAAAAAAAAGAAAAGAAGAGAAAGGAAGAAAACTATGTTGAATATTGGCTCCAAAAATACGGTAGGTAATGCAACATAGACTTGTATAGAACTGTAATTAGCACTTGACAATATAGCCATTGGAAAATGCTTTCTGTTTTGCCAGCCTTAAAATATCGCTCCTGTGCCTGGGCAGTCAGCACCTTCCAGGAGCAGTGTCAGCATCCACACAGCTTTTCATCCCTATTCATTTCAGTGCCCTTCTTACGATGCCTGTAAGGTACTTTGCTTTGTTTTCTGCTGCCCTTGCAGAGTTCCAGGGTAAGACTGAGGTGAAAATCCTGGAAGGGGACATCCGAGATGTGTCCTTCCTGCACCGTGCCTGTCAGGGGGTCTCCCTCGTCCTCCACACAGCTTCCATCATTGACACCCTGGGCCTGGTGGAGAAGCAGCTGCTCTGGGAAGTCAATGTAACAGGTGAGCTGGTGAGGCACCTTTCTCAAGCCCACGTCTGCTATGTCCTGATCACCATCTGCTCAGGAAAGGGAGCACCTGACCTGTTTTTTTTTGAGCCAGATTACCTGGGCTGTTCTGCACCTTGCACAGCCACACACGTGAGTGCAAAGCATACCTACGTGCAGCCCTGTGCAGCTCTGGCCCTCCCACACCCAGTGTGCACTGGTCTTCCACTGCAGGGCACTGCAGGATTATTCGCTCTTGTCCGAACTCACACACGCCCATCCGGAGATCTGCACAGGCTCTGTCTTCGGTGGGGACAGCCATAATCCCATGCTCAGTGGAATTTTCTGGAAGCAATTCACCTCTGAAATCCCAGTGTGCTCCTGAGAAATTGGTTCTTGCTCTCCCTCCCCATAGAGCATCCCTGCCTGTGTACATTTTTAAATTTTTACAAGCACTGCAGGCTTTTGCAAACCTGCATTGCTAATGTCCCAGACCCTATGGTGCTCTGCTTCCTATTCTTTTTCTTCCTCCTCTGCTCCTTTTCCTCCCATTTTCCATTATGTCTGTGTGTGCATGAATGCACTTCAGAGGAGCAGGTGCTCTCCCACCTTGAGTTTATAATTAAAATATCTCCAAACAAACTCAAGGCTGTGGGAGGGAGGGGTTTCGGTGACTCCTCACTCAGTGATGTGATCTCCCTTTGTACTAAGGAGTCCTTGTTCTTCATGAAAAGACCAGATGAAGGGGGAAGTTTTCGGTTTAGGAATGGCCTGTGTGGCGCTAGCTGTCAGTAAATTTAAGTATGTTTCCCAAAAGAGCAACTTCACCCCCCTCCCTGTGATCCCCAAATCCTCTATGCCTTTCGGAGAACTGGTACTGCCTTATCTGCATGCACACTGACCTCCCTGGCTTTGTCGCTTCAGCTCCTTGGGGAAGATTTGGGGAAGATGTTCTTATTTATGTGAATAGTTTTCCTGGTTCTTCGCTCCTCTCAGCCACAGGTACAGGGCTCCACAATAAAAAAAGGAACACACTTCTACAGGCACCACTTTTACAAATGTTGGCTACTCACCAGCTCTCTGAGCAAGCGAGTGTTCTTTGGAGTCATGTTGTCTCTTGCACCTTAAAAACAGCGGGATGGCATTTCGGTTGTTTTAGCCTGGCTCATTGCCTGTACATGCAGCTTCCAGACCCTTTCATTTCTGCTCAAAGGCACAGATTGTCAGTGACCACAAATTAGAGCCTAGCAGGCAGCTTCTTAGGTCCCTGCCAAGAGGAAAGAGCAGAAAGGCAAGCTCCTGTAAATCTCTACATTGGGAAGTATGAAAAATAAATATACAGGGGTGGTCATTCAGAAAGAGGATTTGTAAAGCTCTCTTTATGACCACACTACTGCTACAATCTTGTTTTTCACAGCAGGATGTGTTGCTTAAATCCATGGGGAAAAAAAAACAAACAAACAAGAAACCAAAAAACCAAACAAATGTTAAAATGTCCCAAAAGCAGAAAGCTCTCTAGCTCTGAGCTGGAGTCAGAGCTAGAGAGTTTAAGTCTGTCCCATTGTTCCTTTTGGCAGGTTTAGACTTAGGCACAAAGTGTCTAGGTTTTCGTAAGTCTTTCAGATCCTCCCCAACAGTTGGCCTGTGGGTGAAAAAAGCCCACAGGGCCAGTGAGGGCTAGCTGACAACATTTGGTAGAAGGAAAGCACACACAAGTCCTCCTCCTAACGTCAGTCACTAAGTACTGCTGTCCTCTTCCCTATTTCCCTCCATTTCCATTCTGATGATCTTCTGGCTTTCTGACCAGCCAAGACACTGCTACGTGCTTCATAGACTTGCAGGATTAAAGTTTTGTTTTCTCCTAGAAAACAGAACTTTTATAATACAAATGTGTCGAGGAATCCGATGTAGATGTTCACAAATTAGAACAGAAGGAAACCAGTAAAACTTGCCATGATGCAGGGCTTTCCTCCGTCTCACATGCCATACAATGCCTCAGGGCAAAAATATCTTTTTAGGAAGTGAAGCAAATTTTTAGGAGGAAGAGAATTATGAAAATAATTAAATATAATCCAAATAAAAGTGCCCTCTGTGTATCAGATCCTCAGCTAGAAGGGCTTTGTGTGCAAGCGAAACTTGGAGACCCGCTCCATGGAAGATTTACTTTAGCACATGCTATGTGAAAGATGCTCAAATTCCCATTACTGTAAGAACCTTTTCATTTTTTACATACAACTCTGATTTGCAAATAAAACACATTTTATTTGGGTGAAATTGATCTTGAACAGATACCAACTGCCAAGATAATTTTATGTTTGCTTTTTTAAAAACTTATCTCATTTGATTTTATCTAGTCCTTCTGCACTTTATTTCTTTTCCTCACTTTCTATTGATGGCAGGAATTAAGCTATTAATTTTCAAAATAATGCTTTTTATTAATTAATTAATTTTCCAAATGACCCTGGCTTGTGTATCATGTAAACATAGTGACTTGCATGGACTCATTTTTCACATGAATTTATTCCTGGCTGTGTAAACTTTTTTTCCTTTGCACTTCTTTAGTGTTTCTTAAAGGCTCATCAGGATTTATTTTCCATTTGTTTCAACTTTTCTTTTTCTTGTTCAGGCTTAAAAAAAGGAATTTTTGTGCCCTAGCAATAGTCAGTTCAATAATTCTTCACATTTTGCACTCATTAATGGGTCGATATTTTGCTGCCAATATTTCTTGATCCTCTGAACCTCTTCTATTCATTATATTCTCTTTGGCAACACTAACCTGCTCTGCACTGTGCTGCCTTTAGTTGTTGTATCACACTGAGCAGACTTGTTAGATCATTTATGCGCCTCACTGCTAGTGGTTGATTTTTATTCCCTAGAGTTTAGGCCACCCTCTTCTGATATAATATCCACCATTTTCATTTAACATTACTTTGCCAAAGACGTTTTCAAATGTCTTTGAGCTGTATCTTCTGTTCCAAAGTCACTGGCCCTTTCACACACAATGTCTCTCATCACACCATGTACAACAAATCAAAACAAAGTCAATTTTTACCTTAAAGCTCAGAAGAAAAAGAGTCTAGTTACAATTAAAACAACACAACTTACTAAAGTAGCTATTTCCCCCTTGAATATGCTTTCCTAGCTTAACCCTCCTGGCTATCTGAAAGACCTTGAACTTGCCAGTTTAACTCTGTTCCCCTCGATGAAAGTACTGTGATAGGACTTTAAAAATAAGAAATCCTGTATTACTGCAAGTAAAATCCAAAATAAGCCAAATAAGGAGACGTACATACACAAGCATCACTTTGCTCACTGCACTTTCCTCTATAATCTTTGACTACATGTTACCGTGCATTGTTCTGACATAAGATCTTTCTTTTCAAGCCCTCCTCTGAAGCCAGTTGAACAGTGGATAGACTTCTACTAGGTGAAGCTGATTTTTGGAACAAACCTTCAGGGCCCACGTTAATTCTGTCCCTGCTTAGCAAACCACCCAGGAACATTCTCAAGCCTGGAAAATAGAGGCTTCAGCATACAGGACGGATGGTACCTAATGAGAGGGGAAGCTTCTGGAGGCTCTCTGCATTAAGCCAAGTCAATCCAAGCAACAGGCACAAGCCCCTCAATCTGTGGTCAGTATCCATGCTAACCTAAGCAAGAGCAAAATTTGACCACTGGCATAAAAACCCCCACAACATGCAATTAAAACCAAGTGTTCATCCTTGTTTAACTCCAGCAGGCACACCGATACCACTTGAATACAGATTCAGAGCAGGTTCATTGAACATCTTCCCAGTTCAGGACAGGATTCTTCCAGCTGCAGAGAGGGGAGATCTGGACAAGCTCAGCCCAGAGATGCTGTTTCTGATCTAAAAAGCCCACTTTTTCCTGCTTGGGGTGCTCTAGATTGACTTGCATGTTTCTCTTTTGAAGGTACTCAGCTCCTGCTGGAGGTATGTGTCCGCTGTAACGTCCAGCACTTCATATATACCAGCACCATAGAAGTGACAGGCCCAAACTGCAAAGGTGACCCAATTTTCAATGGTGATGAAGATACATCTTATGAGAGTATATCTAAATCTCCTTATGCCCAAAGTAAGAGACTGGCAGAAGATTCTGTGCTGAAAGCAGATGGCCAGGTGCTAAAGGATGGTGGCATGCTAATGACTTGTGCCCTGAGATCCATGTACATTTTTGGAGAAGGATGCCCATTTCTTCAAGGTCATCTGGATAAGTGTCTGTTGAACAAAAACATCTACCTGCGCTTCTCCAGGAAGGAGGCTTTGGTGAACCCTGTGTACGTGGGGAACATTGCCTGGGCACACGTGCAGGCAGCCAAAGCCCTGCGAGTCCCACAGAAAGCCAAGCACGTCAGGGGGCAGTTCTACTACATCTCTGATGACACTCCTCACATGAGCTATGCAGATCTAAATTACGAGCTGACCAGGGACCTGGGGTTTGGAATCGAGCCCCGGCTCCCCATGCCTCTGACAATGTTGTATTACTTCTCGCTGCTGCTGGAGATCGTGAGCTTCTTGCTCCGGCCCTTTATCAGATACATCCCCTCCACCAACCGCCAACTGGTCACTCTACTGAACACCCCATTCACCTTCTCTTATAGAAAAGCACAGAAGGATTTTGGCTACGCGCCCCGCTACACATGGGAAGAGGCCAAGCGGTGCACTGGCCAGTGGATTGCCTCCATGGTCCCACAGAGAAGGGAGTACTTAAAAAACAAGGGTGCCTAAGTCTTAAGAGGAGCTGAGACCTGGCTAAACAAGTAAGGCCTTGAGCCAGAGGAGAGCTGGGTGAAGAGCAGCAGCAGCAAACTACAAAGCATTTAAATGAAGACTTTGTGTAACACCCCCTTCATCCTCCTCCCCACCCCCCTCCCTCCTCACCCCCCATCCCCCCATGAATAAATAAAAGTGAAATGTTCATTCGTTTGTTGAGTACAGGCTGGTCAGGGTAACTTTATTGTATAGTCCACATCCACTTCTACATCTTGTGTGGCTCAAAGTCATTACTTTAGTAAGACTCTACACAATCCATGGTGTGAACACGTCAGCCCTTCTTTTCACTCCACATTACCTTTAAGGGTTTGGTAAAGCACAGTTTGTCCTAGAACTATGATTACACTTTACAAACACATACTACTCAGCTGTACCCTGCTCAGCTCTTGCCAGCCTTACCAAACATGCAGCAGGTAGAAGCTACCTGACGGCAAAATATGTTACAGATCTTGCTCGCTTTTTCAAGAGTGTTGTCCAGTTTCAGGTGCCATTCACCTGACAAACTTAAGAGCAAATCTGGGCACTGTAAGCATCGTGAGGCTAAAAGTACAACATAAGTGCAACATAATTTTAGTTAGGACAGTATGTGGGAGAGAAAGGGGAGATTTGGTCAGGTAAAGGCTTCCTCATCCGTAATTGCATCTCCAGACCTCTCCGTACATGCTCTCTTCATCTCCAGCCTGAGCTTCAGCTCCTGTTGAGCTCTGGTCCCCTCCCATCCTGCTTCTCTGCACTCTGACCCCCCGTCAGTTCGCTCTGTGCGTGCTCCACTGCATTTCTAGCACTCATGTTTGCACACTTGCCCCATATGTCCCGCTCTGTCCTCACTGTGTCCCCCTTTAGAACCTCTCCATCAGTGCTCTTTTCCACACCCCTTCCCTCTGGCTATGCTCTGTTCCCTGCCAGTCCTCTCGGTTCATGCACCTTTCACCATCTCACAAGTAGAGAAGGATGGGCCTTGCCCCTTGCGGCAATACCATCCCAGGCAACCCAATGTCCAAAAACCTGCTCGGGGATGGAGGGAAACCAGAAACATAGAAGAGTGAGTATTGCTGTAACCGCAAGGCCCAGATGCATATCCTGGGCACGCAGGTGTCCAAGCCCCCCGTTTTCTCTCTGAGCCCCTTTTCCCCCTCTGCTCTCACACCACCAGAACTCAAACCTCCAGGCTCTTGTACCCCTGCTCTACCCCTATACCCTACTTCCCTCCTGGGGCTTCAGGAACGCAGGTGTCCAGGATTTCCCCTCTTTGATCAGTGGACAGGAGGGAGGCAGCAGACAGGGAGAGGGGTGTCTCAGTGTGATCTCCACCCCCAAAAGCTTTGTTACCCCAGTTACCTTATGGCCTGGGGCACAGGCTGGCCAACAGAGAGAGAAAAAGCCAGATGTCTAGAGGGCAGGCAGAGCAGGGAATGGTTGAGACCTCAAAAGCTCAGGAATGCCATTTTGTCGTGGTTTAGGCCTGAATGACAGCCAACCACCATGCAGCACCTCTCTCTCCCTTCCCCTCCGGCAATGAGAAGGGACAGAGAGCCAGGCTTGGGGTTCAAGATAGGACTGGGATGGGGGAAAATCCCCCTTTTATGATCACGAGCAAAAGGCAGACTCGTTAGGGGAAGAAAAAAAAGAACATACATTTATTACAGACACTAACAACACATAACAGAGTAGGACAGTGAGAAGCATTGCCACATCTTGAGAACACCTTCCCCCCCCTCCCCTGCCACCAAAAAACTCCACCACTCACTCAACCCAGGACACATTTGCCTGGCTGTGGAGAACTGAGGGTTTGCAGTTAGTGAACCTGCGTGGAAGGTTAGGTATGAGGATCTGCAAAACAGGCCAGGACACTTGAGACCTCTTGTCTTCTGCTTAGAGACATGATGCACAGGAAAGGTTGTGGGCCTGGGCCTGCCTCCAAGGCAGAAGAAGCTACAAAATGTGGAACATTTTGTGGAGCTACAGATGAGGAACAAAACAGCTTGGGGACCCAATGCCTTTAATCTTGGCCTGCTGACAGCTTTTGTATGTCTCAGAGACAATGACTCACTATCCAGGATCAAGCAATAGTAGGGAAAGAGAGGAGCATGGGACAGCTTAGGGAACCAGACCCTTACAGGACCTAATCTCAGGACCAATCTGAAACCAAGACAAATGACAACACAGGATTGATTGTGAAGGGCTCTGTGAAGACAGGTTCCGCAGAGGTTTATAGTATTGCAGGCATTAGAAATTTGTAGGGAGAGAGGAACGGGCTTACTGGCATCCTCATGGTTTGGGAACTTCTTTGGATTTGTAGGCAGAGGGGCCCAGCTTCTTGGGGAAGAGGGAACTTTGTGAAAGGAGAGTCTCTAAAAAAAGCTTTGAGCTCTTGAGGGAGCTGAAGTACTTCTGCAACTCCTCTCTAGCCTGCAATACCATTTGACATTGCTGTCAAGCCACAGCCTGATGTGGTGCTACCCCAGTACATGGGATATGGGCTTGGGTTCCCGTCTGCTTGTGAGGAGACTCCTTGATCCCCCCTCACCCTTGTTCAGATGTGTGATGATTCACCTTTTCTGCCCCGGTGACATTACCAAACATCTTGAAGGAACAGTCCCTCTCTCTGTCAGAGTGCCTTTCGGGAGAGGCTTTGGGAAAGAGGGAAGGGGACAGCCACCTTGGGTGCTGCTGCTTTAGGCCCTTTCAGGCCTCACCACTTCCTGAAGCTGGGACATTATAATTAATTTCTCCATGTTTTCTTCCCCTCAATTCCCTTCTATGGACACTGTTCCTCTTTCCTTCCCTGCACGCACACTCTTATTTCCATTTATACCCCTCTACGCACACCCTGTTCCTCTCCACTCCTCTCATGCATTTCCTCCCTCCAATCTCATGCTGTTTTCCCCTCCCATCACTAAAAGATGATTTGTCTTCTGTTTCCATCCACTCCACACTATTCCCATTCTAATCCCTGTCAAATGCCTCTGATGGGAGCTCTTTTCCTCTCCTACTCCCTCCGCTTGTGCTTTTCCCCTCCCTTCATGTTCTCATTCTGTCTAGACTTCTCTGGTAAATATCTGTTTAGCTGCAGCCCCTCTGTTCATGCCTTCCCCCCGTGAGCCTCACCATTCACGTCCTTTTCCTGTCCAGTCTCCTGCATTGTTGGCTTTTTTCTCACCAGACGATTCCTTTCCATTCCCTTCTGTACATAATCTGTTCCCCTCCAGCTCCCTCCATTTCTGTTTCCATTTCCATTCCCTTCTGGGCCCCTCCGTTTGCAGTTTGTGGCCCTCTAGTCATCACCATTCATACCCCAGTCCCTTTCATTTGCCCACTTTCACTCTGCTCCTAGGAAGAAGGCTTTGAGCTGGCCATAAGCCCCCAAAAGACTCCCAAGTATGTAAAATTCACATCCCTCTGAGTGCTGCTAGTAAAGCTCCAGATCAGCTCCACATACTTACATATACAGTGGTTCTCTCGGTTGCCTCCAGGGTTGAATAAGGCCCTCAGGATGCATAAGACAAAATACTGCTGAAGGCAGTTATCAAACCCTGCTTAGGAAAAAAAAAAAAAAAAAAAAGAAAAAAAAACACAAAAAGAATGTGTTTAACACAGTAACACCCATTATTTTTCTAGGTTAGGGATATTTCATCCTAACGTGCAGTGAGACTAAAATGACGGGTGCAGACATGGCTGCCCTGTCACTGGAGTAGGAGTAGAAAGGGCAATCCAGGCACACAGAAATAGAGAGGGAAAGGAAGGGGGAGAACAACAGAAGCAGAGTTGCTATTTAATGCATCAAAGAGCTGGCATATTACAACACGTACCAGAAAACTGGGACATCTTTGCACAGGTTTAACAGAGCTCCTAAAATACCTACAGATACTGCCAGAGAGAATAAAGGACAATTTTTCTTCCATAGTTCAGTAGATGACTCATTTCCCGAATGTGGGCTCCCATTGCCAGAGCCTACTTTGTCATTTTTGCCTCCTCAGTAAGACAGTGGCATCTTCTCATCTTGCCAAGGGTGTGTTCCCAGCAATCATATTTCTAAGCATCAAACTCCTCTTTTGCTGAACTTTCTCCTTATTTCTTGCTACCACATCCCTCCCTTCAATCCCCATGACAAGCTCTTCGTGCTCATGGGAAGCTTATTCCCATTCTGTCCCTAGCCTGCCACCCCCTCCCACCTCATCAGCAACCTACTTGTACTATGACAGAGACCCTCTCCTCCCCTTAGTGGTTTCTTCCTTCTTTCAATCACACCACAGAATTTATAATTGACTTTTTTTTTTTTTTTTTTAAAGGCAAGGCACTAATGCTCATAGACCCAAAGGAAATGCTGTTCTGCTGTCTATTTCAGGTGAAGTTTACAGTGCTGCTTGAGGTGTGTCTTGTTTTGGATGCACTTCCCACACTCAGCACACATAAAGGGTTTTTCTCCTGTTGCTGGTGTCTGTTGGCGCGAGCGCTCTGCTTGAAGCACTTCCCACAGTGGGAACACACATAGGGCTTCTCACCCGTGTGGGTTCGCTGGTGCTGGGCAAGCGTTGAGAAACCTCTGAAGCCTTTTCCACACTGCAAGCATTCAAAGGGCTTCTCACTAGTGTGGGCTCTCTGGTGATTTCTAAGGTGAGAGTTTTGGCTGAAGCTCTTCCTACATTCGAGAAAAGGGTAGGACCTTTCTCCCATGTGTATTCTTTTGTGGGAGATAAGCTGGGAGCTCACCCTGAAGTTTTCCCCACACTCACTGCATGTGAAGGGCTTCTCACCTGTGTGGGTTCTGTGGTGTTTAAATAAATCAGAGCACCACCTGAAACCCTTGTTACATTTGGGATATTTGTGGGTTTTCTCTGTCTGGGAAGCCTCATGCTGCTGAAAATCTGATGTCTAACTGACAATTTCCTCACACTCACTGTACCCAGAGTGATTGTATCCTATAGCATCTTCTGGGTGGAGAAGGATGATATAGAGGCCCTCAAGGACCTTTTCTAGATGAGTGCCATCATCCTTTCTCTCCCCAGGGAGGTCCCTCTGGTGCACTTCTGACATGTGCTGGCTCTCATAGGCCTCTGCCTTGCTACATCTCTGGAAAGCATTATCTTCAAATGTCCCTGGTAATGTCTCATATTGTTTCATGTTCTCAGGATCATCTGCCAGGGGACTGTCACCTTCATTCCCACTATTGGCCTCATCATCTTAATGAAAGAGAAGCCAACATGAATGCTCAGCAAGAAAGCAAGATAATGAAAAGGACCTAGAGGCTATGAGCCTTTACTAAACCCTAGTTTAAGGTTGGACTCAGAGGACAACACCTCTTCTTCACCCAGGTTGAAGGATTGTTTCTATCCTTAATCCCTGACGACTGATGATGATCTGGACTTGGCTGTAAACTCAGCGCTGAAGTGACTTTACTGTCTTTACATTAGAGGTACTGAATTAATTTGGTGTATTCTTCACCTTCAGAGGCGTTGGTGGGGAGACCTCCTCCTGCTATCTCCTTGAAAATGGCCACGCACGGCTCCTTCTCTTCTTCCATCTGGACGCCACCCGAGAACTCACCCTGAACGAGACTGCAGAACAGCAGTAATCACGACCCGGACCGTCACTCCGTCAGGAGGATGCTCTTCACCCTACAGGCTATCCCAGGTCATCGACTTTTAGCACAATCCCTACCCCATCCCTCATCCCACCGCCCGGTAAATTTGAGCTGCCCCTCCACGGCAGCCACAGTCCGCGTGTTTGCCAGGGGCCGAGGCCCCGGGGGATGGAGGGCAGAGAGGGGGACCCTTTGTCCCAGCACCCGAGCGGGGAAAGACCCGCCCCACGGCGGAGGGGTGGGAGAACGACCCAAGGGGCCCCGGCCTCCTCGGCTCCCCCCTCACCCAGCGCCCACACGGCGGGGAAGGCGTTTGGGAGCAAGTCCCGCGCTCACGGGCAGGGCGGGAGGGGGCTCCGCCCGGCCCGCCTCTCCCCTCAGGAGCTGCCCGCCCTTCTGCCCCTCAGCGCTTCCCGCCGCCGCCGCCCGGCCCCGTCCTGCGCGGGGCGCGGCCTCCGCGGAGGCCTGCGGGCCCGTGGGCGGCTCCCGCGGCGGGCCCGTGGGCGGCTCCCGCGGCGGGCCCGTGGGCGGCTCCCGCGGCGGGCCCGTGGGCGGCTCCCGCGGCGGGCCCGTGGGCGGCTCCCGCGGCGGGCCCGTGGGCGGCTCCCGCGGCGGGCCCGTGGGCGGCTCCCGCGGCGGGCCCGTGGGCGGCTCCCGCGGCGGGCCCGTGGGCGGCTCCCGCGGCGGGCCCGTGGGCGGCTCCCGCGGCGGGCCCGTGGGCGGCTCCCGCGGCGGGCCCGTGGGCGGCTCCCGCGGCGGGCCCGTGGGCGGCTCCCGCGGCGGGCCCGTGGGCGCCCTCGCCCCGGCGGCGGGGCAGCTAGCCCGAGGGGAGGGCTGCCAGGTCGAGGGTCTGAGGGAGCCCGAGCCGCCAGCAGCCGCCCGCTTCGCCCTGTCGCGCAGCGCCTCTTTGTCCGTCGTGAATACAGACCTCGGGGTGAGGGTGAAACCCAAACCGCGGCGAACACCCTTAAATTTGCAGAAGGGGCCCCCTGCAGCGAGCTTCTCGCAGCCCCCTCCCCTGTGGAGCTGTACCCCACTCCCCGGTGTGCCTGCAGGTGTGAAACCTGCCTGACAGCAGAAAAGGAGGGAAAAAACTAAGGCCTATGTTTTGTTTGTTTGTTTTGGTGGTTGTTTTGGTTTTGTTTTGTTTTTTTTTTTTTCAGTGGGGATTTTTTACGCTTCTAATTATTTTGTCGGGTTTCTTGGTGCCATGGTGCAGGGATGGCCAGCAGAAGCCGAGGAGGAGAGACGGAGCGAGGCAGCCATCCTCACGGAGCACCCTCGAGCCTTGCATCTGTGTTGCCTCTTGCTTCAGGTATCTGCCCAAAACAGTGGAATGTCTGCAATAAAAAGTACTGAAAGCC
Source organism: Tyto alba (assembly GCF_018691265.1). Lineage (NCBI taxonomy): Eukaryota > Metazoa > Chordata > Aves > Strigiformes > Tytonidae > Tyto > Tyto alba. The sequence goes on along the minus strand of NW_024881276.1, from coordinate 59,506,130 downwards.
CAACGGGATGGACACCTGAACATTACTCTGCTGCTCAGCAGTCACTGAGTGAGCCTGTGCGTGTTCTTACCTGATAGCACAACACAAACCAATTAAGATATTTCAAGGGATACCAAGAGGGAGAACAGACACGCTTACAGCCTACTGCAAAGCAGTTGATTTGCTGCAAGTTTATACTTTAGTCTACTTCACGGTATCTTGTTTATATGTTCCTATGCTTTGCAGGTTAGCAAAGTGGCTAGAAAACGTTGTCAATCAGTAAGAGTTTTATTATTTTTTAAGTTAGCTGGGCAGTGCCATTCACCTAGTTTAATTAGTTTGATAGCAATCAGAAAAGCAAACTATTGGTTATCAGTGAAACTCTGCTGTCAAAAGGATCACAGTAAGATGAATTTTACTTATGTATGCACACCAGAAAAGGAGAAAAAAAGTTAAGGCTGCTTTGCTGGAAAGGTGTTTATTTACCCTTCAAGCATGCAGAAAAGGGGGAAGTAGCAAAGATATGTCAGTGATGCAAGCAAATTAATTACTTCTGCTTCCTGCAGATACAAAAGCTAAGTTTAAAGACCAGCTTTTGCTGTTAAATATTTTGTCATCAAAGAGGAACAGATTTTTGCTTGCTAAATGGAACTTGTACATTTTTAATAAATTTAGGAACACTGAAGAAGCTCCAGAGGAACAGAAGCAAAAGTGGCTACTGTCTCAATATTGGAAATACATGCCTGGCATTGGTATTGTTGATACAGGATAGTCAGTGGAGGACAGGTGGATAGTAAATGCCAGTGAGCGTACTTTTATGAAGAATCCATATTGTCAGACAAGCATGCCATTGTTATTTTGAGTGCATTGCAGATTGCAAATAATGATAAAAGTTTTGATATATTACTGGGCGAAGTTTGATTTACAAGTTGTCATTTTACACTATGACATTAAATGAATTAATACAGACTAAATTGTAAAAATTACAAGATAAATGTTAACTTTCTCAATTACAATCAAAACTGCATTAAAAAAAAAAAAAAAGCTTTGGCTCAATTCATAGGCTTGGTGCAGAATCACAAAGCGAAACATTATGTATAGCCTCTGCTGTGTAGGAAACTAGGGTAACAATGGTCTCTTAACCTGAAAAATCTGTCACACATCTAGATATAATAGATTATAGCCATTGTAAAGCTAATTTGGAAAGTGGGAGTACAGTAGGATGCATTCCAAAAGACATCCTCATTTCACGAGTTCTCGTCATGACCCCTGTAGTCCCATGTAATGCTCTTCTTCCTCTTTAAAGCTCTCCATCTAAGTTCAAAATACACTGGGTAACTGTAATTCATGTGTGGCCAAGCCATGGATTTGTTTCTCATACCGATGTTTGTCATTTCGAGAAATTCCTTGTTCACATAACTAAACTTCTCACATTTCTTAAATAGAATGTGCCTCTCCAGTGCTAGCAGCAAGCACTGAATATTTAGTTGAGGACCAGTCTAAGAAAGGGAAAAGAACAGTAACCAAAAATAAAGAAGATATATTAAATCTCCGTCTTGGTGTTATAATAGGTGCCACTCAATTTTGTCAGTGTTGATTAGGCAGGTAGGGGTTTGTTGTCAAATAGCCAGAAGTTCCTGACAGTGATGTGCTCAGTTAACAGACTGCTTTGAACTAGGGAGCTTGTAGGGTTAGGCTTGTCTTCTTGACAGGTTCATCTCCCATATAAAAAAATGCAGAGAACTCTTTTGGCACCAAAAGTATGTCTACAAACTTGGTTTCTCCAAGGACACCTGGCACTGTGGATGCATCTCTCCTCTCACAAGTGCTATGTTGTAGGAATGGGTGGGAAAGAGGTCTGTAGAGAATGAGGGCTGAAAGTTAAGTACTGTGCTGCGATAGCACCTACACTATATTGTATCTTCTATCAAAATACTTAATATGCATTGCAGAAGACAACTGAGGCAAAGAGATATTGACTTTGTTGCTGCTTTAAGATGTGGAAAAACAGCCTAGAAAGCTAAAAGAAAGCAAAATGCATTAGGGCAAAGCAATTTTTACATTTTATATTAGTAATATAATTTTATTCCTGAAGATTTTGCAGATATTATAAACACTTCAGATCACTTTCTTCTGCATTTTGAGGGATTTGTTTGATATCATTTTTACTGCCAAAACCTTTTTACCACTTATGAGGGCAGGCTGAGAGAGTTGGGATTGTTCAGCCCAGAGAAGAGAAGGCTCTGGGGAGACTTTATAGTGTCCTGCCAGTACTTAAAGGGGGCTACAGGAAAGCTGGGGAGGGACTCTTTATCAGGAAGTGTAAGGATCGGATGAGGGGTAAGAGTTTTAAACTGCAAGAGGGTAGATTTATATTAGCTATAAGGAAGAAATTCTTCCCTGTGTGGGGGGTGAGGCGCTGGCCCAGGGTGCCCAGAGCAGCTGTGGCTGCCCCCTCCCTGGAAGGGTTCAAGGCCAGGTTGGACGGGGCTGGGAGCCCCCTGGGCTGGGGGAAGGGGGCCCTGCCCGGGGCGGGGGGATGGCACTGGATGATCTTTAATGTCCTTTCCAACCCAAACCATTCTATGATTCTGTGAATGCCAGGACAGTTCAAAGGTGCACAGATTAGCAAAGCTTCCAAAATATTTGTTCAGCAGCCCGTTCAGTCATTAATTTGTACATCTGCTGGTGCTGACTAGAAGAGCCAACCTCTTTTCCAGGTGGACCATTATGTTTCCATTGCTTCCTGTTGGTGCTGCTTGGTGCAGACTAGTAGTCATTGCTACTGGTATCAGAACGTGGTATGCTGGTAAGAAAGCAGTGCTCGATGGCCTTCAAAGTCCAGAATATCTGTACACAGTCTCACTCTATAACTGCATCAGCTTCAAGCACATCATGGTGCAGGTACACATAGAGCTTCCAAATCTAGGTGTAGAGAGGCATTTCTTCATCAAGTTCTCTCTAACCAAGAGTCTTTACCATCTAATACAGAATAGCTGTAATACATCTGCCTTTGTGAGTCTTCATAGGCATGTCTCAGTTTTTGTAAAAGACAACACAATTAAGGAGTTTTAAGGTGTCAGTACACAGGACAGTTTGCATAGCTTCTTAACCAGCTATTACAGTCAAAACCCAGTGTCTCACTCGTATCCCTTCTCAAGGACTTTTTCCTTTGGTAAGGTTCAGCCTGGTTTGAAGACCTTTCTTTCAAAGTGATGCTGTAGCACTTTTTCCTCAGATTAATTACCAAGTGATACTCTTCAGAAACTCATCCAAGCGTTTTAAAAATTATTGCAATAGTTGTCAGGGCTAAAAGGGACAACTGCACAATCTATTCTTACTGCCTGAGTAATGCAGTGTGTGGACTTTCACCCCCTTATGTCCACCGAACCTAATAACTTGGGCCTGACTGAAACGTGTAACACAGAAAAGCATCCAGACCTCATCCACAGGTGTCGAGAGAAGAAGAATGTATCACTTTGCTTGGTAGTTAAGCCTTTTCACTGTTAAAAATTTCTACCTTATTTTTCAGTCTGGATTTGTCAAGGTTCAGTTTCTGGCTTTTGATTTGTTGTTATGCTTTCTCTATAAGAATAAAAAGCTTTTGAGAACTCTGAAGTTCCTCCTGGTAAAGGTTCTGCTATAGTCTGTAATCACCTTATCCCTTCATATTTTTTGTAAAAAATTACACGAATGGAGCATCTTCAGTTTCTCATTACTTGCTATTTTCTTTTTCAAATGTTCTTGAATCTCAAATTTTTCAGTGCGGTGGAGCTAGATACACATTCTCATGATAACCCCATATGCAACTTTAGGTATGTAAACTTTTAAAATTAATCTAGACAAAAAGCACACTGTTTTTTTACGTGCATTTGGACCTTCTACACACTTGAAATGCTGATTACATAAGGAACAGTGCATACACACTGCTATGTTCAAGACAGTTCACTATCATGGCAGGCTTCTTTTGGACCATCTTGCAATTGATGTCTGTTGTTTATGAGGCTCTTGAAATAAACTCTGGAGCACAGGTATTGCTAGAGCAATGTGGCCTTTCTGGCCAGTCACAAGAAATAATCAAGGCATGAAAACTGTTTGACGCTGAACATGGCACGGTAGGTTTTGCCTGTAAGCAGTGGTTGCAGTGGCTCTTTTGCAGCGTTCAAGTTTTCTTGCTTCTAGGGACTTTTCTTCAGCCCTCTTAAATTTACTAATTATATATTTAGAGAGAGAAAGTAGTTACTTTTATGATGGCCTCATTTACTTGAACTCCCTGTTCATGGCGTTGCTGTGCATGAGGGAAGTAAGAAAATTTCACATCAGGAGCTTGATCACCTCTTGTAACAAGCACTGTGATAGACTGCAAATTGACCGGGTCCCCCTGCAGAACACGGACCCCGGGTGGGATCTCCTCCACCCACCTGTCCTATGCGTGTCTGTGCTGGGATTTCGGCTGTGGGAGCAGCAGGGAGCGGGCAGACGCCCTGGGCTCCGAAAGCCATGCCGGGTGCCAGGGCCCAGGCTGCCGGCAGCAGAGGTGCCAAGGGCAAAGCCTCCTGCTGTAGTGGAAAGGCAGGTGGAAAGTGGCCACTGGGCAGACCTGGGTGACATCCCACTGCAAGGACCACACCCACATTTTGATCTTGTCACCTTTTCACAGTGGAAGGTGTTTTGGACAAGGAACATCACGGACCGACAGGTGGGTGGGGTGAGTGCAGTGATTTTTTTTTTTTTTTTTTGTGCGTCCCCTCCCTGCAGCTCCTGGGCCAGGACACACTGGGCAGAATGAGATCTGAGCCTGGTACTTACTTCTTGGTGGCATCCTTTGCTTGGAAAGGAAGGAGTTTATGATCAGCGATTCAATAGGACTGACGCTTGCTTCACACAATTTAAATCTGCTGGCTCGGTTGGTCTGTGCCTCTTACTACCACAAGATGGTATCTTTAGCGATAGTTTCCCCTCACTTACTCTGAGAAGCCCAATTTAATATTCTGACTGCTGAGTTTCTGTGTTTACAAAGCCTGTCTTTCTATCACAAATAACACAGTGCAAGGTTGCTGGTGTAGGCTGCCTGCTTCTGGGTACAGTAGATTCAGACAAACGGAGCCAAACAATTAACTGATACATCATATCCAGCATTCATGCAAGCATTCACCTCACCTTCTCTCCTGCTAACATTCTCGGATGCTTTGTAATTCCTTTTACAATTCAGTTTCACAATGTAGCTGTAGGGGAATGGCTTGAGGCAGCTATTTCAAGAAGAGGTCTCTGATTCATCCTCTAAAGATTACTCAAGTGGGAGTGATGCCATGTTTAGCTGTGACAACAGAACCACCACAGCACAGCCCAGAGAGTGTCTGGAAGAATCTCCCAAACCCAGAGTGCCACTGTCTAGCTTTCTGTTCCTGTCCAAGGACAAATTGGTTAGTACACTGGAAGTCTGCATGAGCCTCTCTGTACAAGCAGCTATGTAGCACGGGATTAAAAAGCCTTCAAGTTTCCTCCTTCCCTTCTCCCTCTACCACTCCTGCAGCAAGTGGTGGAAGAACTACAAGTGATAAGAGTTAAGGCCGAGTGTATGAATCCTGTTCATTATTTACTTTGGAGTGGAAAAATAAACCTGCCTGTATAAAGATGAGTGCAAGAACCCCAAATTAAATGAGGGGCTCACATTTATATTACAGAACATTTTACCTGGACATCACATTATTCAGTGTTGTGTTTTGTACTTGGTTACTGCGAGCCATCTCACTAAAAACAGAATTTTGCCAATTGTGTTTGAACCAGAGCAGTCAACAGGAGAAATTGCCTGGTATCTCTGGAGAATGAAGATCCAGGTCTGTCTCAGATTTAAGTTTAAAGAAATTTGCTTTCAAAAAGCAAGTTGCCTTTACTTTAGCATTTGTAGCAGTGATCAGGGTGAGCTTAATGCAGCAGTGCCCACTCTTGATGCTGAAACCTCTGCCAGATTGGGAGATATGCCAAGTTTTCTTTTATTTTTAAGGGTGTTTTTCACCATTCTGAAAGAAATGGTAAGGGAAGAGCTTGGAAATATTAAACTGTGAGTGACCCAAAGGCTCAAGATTAAAAAACAAAACAAAACAAAACAAAACTGAAGACATGGAAAAAGATCCTCAAATTTATTATTTAGGAGCAGTCTCGTAATTCTTGCAGACTGACTTGGAGTTGTTGAAAAGTTGGGGTTGTAAAGCAGCTAGAAACTGAACTAGTCTTTTCTCAAGAGGAGCCAGTTGAAATCCCACGGCGTCCACAGAGGTTACCAGACCCTCCCGATCAGCCGTGTTTGCTCCCCTCCAGGAAGAAGGCTCCTGATGGTCACAACTCAGGTCCTGTGCCACAAACTCGCCACCATCCTTTGTGGTGATTTTCTGGTCTGCTCAGGGAAGCCTGCTGTGTCCTCGGTGCTTGGCTGCGTCTGCTGAGCCTCCCTGGCTCCCGCAGCGGAGAACTTTGCACATCCTGGCAAGTCAGCTGCATCAGGTGTTACACATGCAAGCAGGCAAAGGATGTTCAGCATTTGGGAGGCAGACTTCTTTGCTATGACACAAGCAGGAATAGAGTGTCTGAGTTTACAGGAGCTTGGCATAAGGTTTTAGCACGCTATAGTATTAGTTTTATGTAAATGGCTGCTCGAGTAACACTGGTTCTAAGATTGGAGCACAATGACAGCAATAATGCATGAATTCTTTGAAATTATTTGCCTGGCTAAAGTGTACAAAATGCATAACTATGTATAACTGCAGGTCTAAGAGTACACTGGCAAAAAATGCCAGAGAACTGTCAGAGAAACCCCTTGATGTAAACATTAATTAGTAGAGAAATAACCCACAGGCATAAAGCACCTCAAGTAATAATGGGATATGTACCCAAATAAAGGACAAGATGAGCATATACAAATATGGGCAAAACAGAATATAGGTGCATGCAAAAGGCAGTATCTTCAGAGATAACCTCTCCGAGGGTACTGATGACCTTCACTTACTTTGCTGTGTAAGAATCATTGCACAAAGGACTTTATTTGTGGACTGTAATGCTCTTCTATTTTAATATTGTATTTCTTGTTCCTTATTTCCTGTTCAATAACAAGTCTTTTGATAAAACAGACAGGTGTCCTATGTTGATAGCACTGTGTTCCAACACACTGCAATCTCTTTCTGATTCAGCCTCAGCAAATCCAGTGGTGAAAGCTAATCAGATAACCATGCTAGAAAAGTTAATAGCAAGGAATTTGGTGATTTTTCTGTTCATCATCACTCAACCAGCATAGCAAACGTGAACCAATTACTTTCAACCACGTAGGTAAGAAAGGCTTTTTTTTTTTTTTTTTTTTTTGATCCAATGGCATTTTACAATTGTCCTGCACTAGGAACAAATAATGGCACAAAGGAAAAGGCTTTTGTAAACTCAGGCCTAGGTATAGAGCTCTCATAGGAGCTCTGGAATGTAGGACAGCAAGGGACCTCCTATATTATTGATTCAGGTACCAGAAATTGCAGGCAAGCACAAAATATTATTTTCTTCAGCAGATCAACATGTTTTCTACTACTAGGACCTTGTTGTCAGAAATTATTTAGATATTGCAGGTATCAGTTTGTGTGGGGGTTTTGCCAGGTTTGTCCTCCAGGAAAAACAGCTTTTTTATCTCCCGGGATGATCAACCACTTAATTTGGTAGTTAACTCTTCTAACCTCTTCTATCACGAACTCCCCATTCCTTGTAAGCCTACACACTTTTGTCTTATATCTGTTCTGCTGAGACAAGCCCTTCTAAATACAGGTGACCTGAACCATACATGGGATCCCAGGTGTGTTCAGTTTGCTTTGTACAACACTGATGCTTTTTTTAGTTTCCTCAGAAATACTTTTTCAATGCACGCATGCTTTGCCAACACCATGAGGCTCTTTGGCAGAGCTTCTCCTGCACACTAACAGTTTCTATTGATTCACTAAGTGACTGGACTAATTCCTAAGAATGTTCTACCTCTCCCCCATATGTCAAGGGCTATTAAATACAAAGATACCACCTATGGTTTAGGAAGCTGCAGACCGTTTCAGGGAACATTAGTGAAGTATCGATAAATACTTTTTTTTTCTACTCTTCTGTGGGAATCTGCTCTTGGTCAGCATTGAGCCAAAATGCTAGGTTAGACAGACATTAGTTTTGACCCAGCACAGCCATTCTCTTATTTTCACTTGCTCATTTTCACCTTGCATTGGTGATCTGTGTCATTATGGCTGACTATATATTCAGGTCTTTCTCAGTGTTAATGATTTCAGACTGACAACATCCCAGTATATAGTGAAAGGTTTTGCTTTTAGGCCCTAGAGGAACAAGTTTGCCTTTGGACCTTTTCAATTTCTGTCTTCTGCTGTTGCAGGCCTCAGGATTATCTGATCCTTCATTCTCTTTATTGACAATTCTTCCTCACTTTCTTCTGCTGCAAATTCTCCTTGCCATTGCAGACCTGTCCTAGTACCAGGATTTAGTGACATTCACTAGAACACCTAGAAGCCTCCTTCTCCATTTTATACGTTGTTGCTTCTCTTCTGTCCAGTTCCTTATCCACTGTGCAGCTCTTATGTTCAACTTTATTTTTTCAAGACAAATTAATGAAGGTGCAGTATTACATACATTCCTGAAGTTCGGTTACATGAGATGTACCATACATCCTTCATCTGGAGAATGATCTATCGCACAAAAAGTAGCACCTGGTTACCCTGAAAACTTTTGTCTTTGGTATCCCAAGTAATGCCATATCTTCAGTGACTCTTTTCTTCAAAATTTGTTCTGTGGACTCACAGATGGTTCAAGGCAAGCCAGAAGCTCTGTAGGGATTCACAGGAATGGTGGGCACGGCCCACACACCAGTCAGGGATGGGTCTATCTGTCCACACAGGGAATCTTCCTTCACCCCACCTCCTGGAACTCACACACAGGCCTCTGTTGCAGGTGATGTAGCAGACTGCTGCCATCCACTCGTATTCTTTGGGGCTTCCTCCACTGATGTCTTTGCTGAAGCTCCAGCATGGCTTGGTAAGAGTTGGGTATGCAGGCATATGCAGCACCCACCAGTGTGTGGGAGAAAGGACTTAGGGACATTCTTCCTTTTAGTAGCTGTACCAGTAACACAGCTCACGTGGGACTTCTATGTGATCCCATGCCAACACATGATGCCATCTTCTCAGTCATGCAGCAGCTCATCCTTTCTGGTTTATATGGTAACAGACAGACATCGTACTTGTTGCCTGTAACTAGTTGTACATGTAAGAAAGAAAACAGTGAAACTGTTGGTACATGTGGATACACAATGCTTTTTTCTCCCTTCCCAAATCCTCCCGAGTTTTTACTTGCCAGTAGCTTGGCTACATGAGTGACTGCTCTTCTCAAACCCTTTCACACGGGAATTTGCTCAGCCTGAAATATGGTTGTGAAAAAGACTTGCTCTTCACATTAAGAAAACCAGCACACCACCACCAACCGTCACACATCCCACACGTGAACCTGCACAACTACAGTAATGTTTTCTTTCCAAAGCGCATAGAAAGCCTATGGCTTTGTGCTGAGGGAAGCCAGCTCCCAGAGCTACAAGATGAAGGCTAAAAATAACCCATTAAGGATTAATTTAAGGATTTTTAAATACAGCTAATGAATATGCATAGGAAAGGCGCATGGTCTCCAGGAAGGAGCACACACAATCAGAGAGTCTACAAGGGAAAGGGGGTGGGGTTTACACCCAGGCAGAGTGCCAAAGGAGAAATAAGAGGATATTTGCTATGAGGATAGAGGAGGTGCAAAGACAGTGTGTTTCCGAAGAGGCAGAAGCAGAGAGGTGAGATGCTTCGCTGTTAAAGAGGCAGAAACAACACAGTGCAACCACAAAGGACAGGATCCTGTTTGAAAAGCAGTGAGGACAGTAATGAAGCCTTCGGTGTTGGCCAAAATGTTATACACAAGGATAAGTGAGCTTGATAGTCCTAGAGCAGGAGGCAAGGTTTTGTGCCTCAGAGATCGGTGGCTGAGACAGTGTGACATGGATAGACATAGAAAACAGACTTCGATGCAAGAAGTGAATTTCAGGGGGGGTGGCTTAAGGGCTGAGCACACCACAGGAGGATCAACGGATGCAGAAGACACTGCTTTGGTGGTGGCACTGCAGTGGGAAGCTGGGTGCATCGTGAACCTGCAGTGCTTGTGTGGAAAACTAGAGAGCAATGGCTGGATGCACAACTGGATCTCAAGATGGTCGGCATACCAGGACAGCGGGCGTGTGCCTGGCGTCACGCGTTGCACTGAAATGTGGCACTTTGGAAGCTATTTTCTCTTACAAAGTGATACTGAAGGAAGTTGTTGCATCCTGAGGCAGAAGCCCCCTGGGAAGGTTGGGCATTGGATATAAAGCACTGAAAGAGGACACGCAGGATGGCAGTCCTGACATGCCCTGAAAACAAGATACCACGTATGAGCAATAGGGGTGATGTCAGACAGCAGGGATTATCTACAGTTAATGGGAATCAGAAAGCAAATCTAGTTATTCACTTGCTGTACTGCAAAACAGAAAGCTATAGCAGCAGTTCCAGTGAACTTAAAGGTGCAGGGGGAAAACAGGCTCACTCTAAGCAATTTCCTCATACCAATTTCTCTGTGAACAACATTTAAACAGTTAAAAACTTCTTGCTTTTCACAGAGGGTAGAGGAATGAATACACGGAATTAACTGTCCAATTCATTGGCTATTTAGTATCAAGAAAAACTGGGGTTTTAACATGTTGTCTTATGAAAATTAAGTTTATTTAGTAGCACTGCTCATTCGCCTTCCCCCTTTACTCCCATCACTAAGAATCTTTGAATGTTTTAGCCACTTTCACACAAATGTTTCAAAAGGGTAGAAAACTCACAATTTTGTGAGATTTGGTGGCTTTCACAATGGCACACAGAAACAGCCTCAAGCTGTTATACATTTAGCTACATATTGAGAACAATTTGAGCGCTACAGTGACCTGTTAAAAGCAAGCAAGGGGTTCAGGGGTTTCATTCTGCAATAGGGGGTCTTGATACATGTTTAAGTTGGCAAAGTCCCTAGTAGAGCTGCAGGGGAAAGAACAGCTGCAACACCACCAAGACAATGAAACAGGACCAGCTTCACAGGCCAATGCTATAGGAGGTTGCTACTGGAGGCAAAGGACACAAAATGCACCTTTTTCACTTAAAGACATTCTTTATTCAATCTTTTTAATATACAATATTATTTTTAATCTGTAAAAAGTACATATGCAGGATTCCAGGTCAGAGGCAGAAGGTTTCCACATCAGAAGATAGACTTTTGCCCTTTTATTATTTTGGAGGAAAAATAATCTGTCCGTTTTAGAGAAAGCAAGAATAAAGGCAGAATGCAAATCCAACTTCCACCAAGCGATTAGGATTAAAGGCAACAATTCACCATAACAAGTCAGGCTGTCTCCTTCCACTTCAGTGGTTCCTAACTTTTCTGGGCAATTACAGAGCACTTTGTTAGAAGGAGCTGCCAGCCAAAGCAGCTAGTGCTTATCATCTCTGCTACAGTTGTATGCACGTAACTTGCAAAAGAGCTTGCGTTTCCTCTTTGTATAGAAACTCAAACTCTTGAGTCAGAAGACTGTTTATCAAAATTCAAGGAGAGAAAGAGGGATGTCATATCAGGATGAAGATCTCTAAACTACAGTGTGGATCAAGAGCTTGCTTTCATTATTCTCTGGTAACAAGAAGGCTGTTTCTTATTTGTCCCCTTAAAAACACGGACTAGATTTATTAATGGACATAACAGGCTCAATTTGCTAAAAGCCTGTTACTACAGCCCTGAGATGCAAACTGCCTCACCATTCTCTGTGGATGCCAGGTTACACGGTTGATCCTTTCAATGTTAATGCTATTAACCATTTCTCCAAACTAGGGAGAGTCAGATACCTAAGCTCTGTAATATCATTTCCTCAGGGACAAAAGGGGATTATAAAAGACTGCGCAATAGGGCGTTGCTTAGCTGTAAATCAGCACAGGGTAGACCTTTAACCTTAAAGGATGGTGTTAGAGAGAGTGTGTAATTATTTTTACTTTTCAGAATCCAGATACTCAGCATTCAAATCTTCTAAAATACTGAGTGGGAATACATCAGTGATTGGGAGTTAGAAGACAGTGATCCACAAATTTGGAGTAGGGAGCTAAAGGAGCCTCAAAGGTGTGACTGGCACAGGGAACTCCCTGCTTTTCCCCTTTACTCCAGCATACTTACTATTTTCCATACTTTTCTTAAAAATTCAGTTAAAAGGATTAGATGGTGCAGCAAAATGAACATCCAGAATATCATTCAAGGGTTTTGTCTTTAGAGGACAAAGATAAGAAGTTGACTTCTTGACTGCAGGACACACACAGCTCCAGGGTGGTCAATGGAAGCTGCAGAAATCTGGCTGCTTTGAAAAATCAAGCTGTAAGCGTTAGAAAAAAATTTACTGCTAGCAGATCCTGACCAACAGGCAAGTTTGAATCTTGGATTAGGAAAATAACTGAACAGCCTTGTTTTGACTGCACGCAAACAGGAAATAGACAATTCTGGGATTTCCAGGCTCTTGCCCAAATCCAGTGTGCCAAAAATGTACATGACTTTCTGTTCTTTACAGGAGTGGGTATTGCAGAAGTTGCTAAAATGGCACATCTACCTAAAGAAAAGGAGGATTGTTTTGTTAGAGAATACAGTGCAAGACTCAGAAACAACTAGGACTAAAAAAGTCATTTTGTGCTTAAATTTACACTCTATCTTCATGAAAGTAAGACAGCAGCAACAGAATGAAAATGGCAATATTCTACTGTACCTTACGTACCCAGAGAGAGAACAGTCTGAACTTTGGGTTGCACATAACGCCATTCTGCAGATCAGAACCTACTTCTCTGTGAAGTACTCGGAACGAGGGCACATCACTTCAGTCAGAAGTTTCAGTATCTGCGGTGCTTGGTTATTATGCACGCACCTCGCTCAAAACCCATTACCTCCAAACTCAGCTTGCTCTAGGAAATCTCAGGATGGAGAGATTCATGAATGACACAGCAATTAGTTCTTAAAATACATGATTTTTGATAGACTATGCACATCGGTAGCTTCTGGAGGAAAAGGATAGTTTGTCTTTTAAAGAGTGATAGAGTAGAAACTGACAGCCGTTGGGGCAACTGGGAAACGAGAAACAAGTGTCCTTTATTTGGTACCTGCTGCTTGTCTACACAAAGAAAAAATAGCAGTACTGTACATCTGCTTTGAGAAAAATACCATCCCACAACATGAAATGGCTTAGGTCCTCAATTCAAGCATTCTTGTGGCAGTGAGTTAACCCATTGGGATTCGCGGAGGAATTAATTTGAAGGGTCGCTCTTTAATTCACAAGGGGGGGACGGAAGAGCAGCAGTGATAAGAGTTTGCTGTTTCTGGGACTCTAGAATTCTGTCCTTGTCCTTTCTCTGAACAGACTGGCAGCCATTCTACATCTGCATTTATCAGGTGATGTACAGGGATGGGTGTATGAAAGTGCTTTTCTTTTTTTCGCATTTTATTTTATTTTAGTTTAGTTTAGTTTAATAAAACAGAAGAGTCTGCTTTTCCTCTTTCTCCTCTGTACCCAGACCAATTTAGGAGAACAAGGCAACCGAGTGCAGTTTTAAACTAATAACAATTTTCATAGGATGGGAAAAACTTGATTTGAAAACACAACATATCTGAAGTTTGAAAAATGGAAAATTACTAGCTCTTCAATAACTCACCGAATACTAATTAGAAATCAATGTGGGACCAGTAAGAATAATCCATTTATTAAGCTACTTCTAATTTTAAATAAACAATTACTTGAATCAGTATTATTTACTATAATAATTACTTTATCAGTTCTCAAATTATTTTTAAGATACTGCTGCAAACTGCAGTAACTAAGTAACTGGTATTAAGGTAAAACACTGAGATTGGAGTTTCCTCCTCAAACTGAAGTAACTGTCTGGAAAAAAGCATCTGATAGCATTTTTTCTTAGATCATGTGATTTCTATGTCTAAGTGTCAAAGACAAGTGAAGGAAAATTTTAGGGGGGAAATTCTACTATAATGTACAGTCAGAGATAATATGATAAAGAGAAAAGCTTTTATATATAAAACTTCATATAAAAATTTTTTTGAGGTGAACAGATAGCGCTCACTCCCTTTAGATCTGATGCTGCACTGCTGTAGCTCACTGAAGAGTTCTTCCACTCACTTCGGTATGAAAACACAATCAAGATTTTTTACAGGCTCAACCCGTGCACTAATTAGGAGGGAAAGCAGCATCTCACAGCTCTTTTTTAGCATATGGGCCAGTCACCATGGCAAAAGGATTTGAGAGCTATGAGGGGGAATAAAAAGAATAATTTGAGCTGTAAGGATTCCGGAACAGCAGTAAAAAAAAAAAAGAGATTGAGATATACCCAAAAAGATGAAACTTCTTTTAGCAAGGAAGCGAAGACTGAAGCAGACTCAATTTAAGTGATTCTGTCCAGCCCAGCCTAGGAGTACTTGGAAAAAACTACGCAGGTAGCAGCATCACATTTCTCATAAACTAATGGAAGAGGAGACTCTTCAGTTTCTTGTTCTACTCATATGTGAGAGATGTTGTTTCCAGAGATCATGTTGGCTTTGTACTGGAGCATCCAGAAGAAAAGGCGCTTTGTAAACTAAATCAAAGGCAGTTTGGGGCTTCTGTCATACCCATACCTCCAAAGAAGGTTCTGTGAATAGTATTCAACGAATGAAATTTAACTTTCAGGAAAAATCCAGATTGTGTGGAAAAATATAAAGCAACAAACTCCTGCTGCTTATCTCAATGGCAGCATTTTTAAGTGCCATATACTGTATCCTCCTATATAAATCACGAGAGACTGTTTTTCTCATGTTGTCAGCTCTGTTTCTTTAGCTAAAAAGAACCAGGACTAATAAGACAGTGTTTTTTTCCATCTATTTTTCCAAGATTTGTGAGGAAGGGAAACTTAGGCTCCTACCTACCTCTGTGATACGCTCCAGACTGTGACCGCAGCTTGCCAGATGAACTAAGCCCACGCTGCTGACAGTGAACTACAAACCAAATGCTTGCTAATTGTTTGGGTTTTGGTTTTTGTGGGTTTTGTTTTGTTTTGTTTTGTTTTGTTTTTTTTTTTGATGTAAGCATACAACACACATCTTTCAGCATTATTCTGGAAAGGGAAAATGAGAAGGCAACAGTTTTTATAGTTTAGAGTTTAGCTTTGAGGCCCTGAGAATGGCTGCCAGTCTGGACAAACAGATGCTCCTTAGAAAATTCAGACAGGTACAGAAAAAAAATTCAAATCCTGATGCTGCTGGTGCAGTGATGTTGTTGCTTTGTTCATGCCATCATCAAACAAAAACAAACCCCCAAATAAAATCTAGGTATTTGGAACCCACCCGATTGGAAGAGGTGACTGGTGTGTTGTTCCTTGCAACAGCGAACAGCAGCAGCAGCAAGTTCCTCTCCCTAGATGGGGAAGCCTCTTCTTCCTTAAGCTGCTACATTTGTATTAAGCAGTAGATTCCATGTCTTGCTAGGGTTCAAAGCGCATGAAGTCTCCGTCCTGCAAACACCATACTAACATGTTTTGGTCATGTATAAAACCGAACTTTTAACTTATCTATATGTTGAAGAGCTTTATTTCTCACGCCGGTACTTGCTTGACTCAAGAGGTCTAGTTTTATCAAGTGTCTGTCTCCTCTCCTGCTTAAAGTCTCAAGTGGTCCATGTAAACAAAACAGAGCTGAAAACAGTCTCTCTTCCTCTTCACAGAGCTGTTTTTATTGATATGCAGGATTTCCTGACAGTGTGGTGTTGGCTAAATGTAAAACAGGCAGAGGATGAGCTTCTGTGTTAAAAACCCAGTTGTCTAATGGTAGAAGGTCATCATTGGAGAAAAGTAGATACAAATACCTAGATAGCAAGACAGAGAGGAAAAACAGCAGGTATTAAAGCAGAGCAGTAGACAGGCAGGGGCAACACAGCAGCTTCATGTCCCGCCAGTCAGCAGCTAAAGCTACAAACAAGGAACTTGCTTTCAATCTTTTATAGCACCCACACAACCTTCCCTGTTGTAATGATCTGAAGGGTCATTTTTATCATGATCAACCTCTTCAATGAAAAGCTGTTAATGAAAAGACAACATTCTAATCTTTCCAAGTAACTTCTATTTTTTAAGACTCCTTTGAAACACTTGCAATGTGAAACAAACATCAAGACAACAAGCACAGGGATTTGGGGGACAAGGGAGCAGAGAAGAAGTTGGCCAAAAAATCTTCTTAATGGACTAAACCCACTTGGGAATTACTAATCCTCTTTAATCAAAATCCAAGTTTTCGCGGAAGCACAAGGGAAGCCTCTAAGCCATGCCAGATATCTGACTTGTCATCACTGTGCTGGAAGCTGGTTCAGCTTCTGGTGGGAGGAAATGGGCCAAGATATTCCGCAGAGGGGATTCATAAATGCTGTACATTATGAAGCAATGCATAGCAAATGAAGCATGTAACAAAATTAAGGTTTCTGGACACACACGGAAGAAGAGTATTTCTTGGTTCCTTTTTCTTAACACACTTCTGAATGTGGCTGTGTTATGCTTTGTAGGAGATATTGGTGGTAGGGATCTTTGCCAAGGCTTCCAAACTCAACTGGTAAAATTCAGAAGGCATTTCCCTAGTTCCAGAAAACCTGACTGTGCAAGTGCAAGCGTAAGATCGTGGGCGCACAGGATCTCTCAGCTCCTGCTACAGCTCGTCCATCCAGAAAAGGACAGGTCTTGCCGCATGTGGCGAGGGAGGAGTGCCGTTCCCACTGGTGGGCTCTGACACATCCAGGACGTGCATACACCTTGTTCTGCCTTCACTCTGCTGAGCCTGCTGTTACTTTGCACGCTCTCAGTCAGACACTGGTAGTGTCTACTGTCTACAGTCCTGTGCCACTGGCTGATCGTTCTCCCACTGCCTTTATTTGCCAGCTGTATCCACAGCACAGTGGAGCTCTACTTTTTCTTCCCTTCCTCACCAATTAACTGTTTACAGATAAAAACTTATTGCTGAGATGATTCGCTTTTGCCCTGCATATCTAGTCTCTTTCTCAACATTTTTCATTCATCTTTAAAACGTCATGCCTTTCCTTTCCTCCTTACTCCTACCTTGCTTTCTCCCTCTGCAGCTCTCCAAACCCTTCTTCGCTGGAACAGCAATGCTTTATCTTACTCAAATCCACCTTCCTCATTTGATTCATGCTCTTCCTTTGAGTAACTTAAGCAACCTATTTCTACATCTCGCTACCTTCTTGCCACTCATACTGCTCCAACTCATAATTTGCCAAGCATCTTTGATGAGCCAAAGTATCCGAGCAGCAACAACGCATGTTTGGGAGAGGTATCCATTTTTGAATTGGAAGGGAATGAACATGCAGAAGCTATCATCAATAGCAGGAAAGATCATGGAAGCAGGCATTCCATAACACACATTTTATGCCCCTCTTCTTAGGGACATCTTAACTTTCCTCATAGCATCACACCCAATGCTTCTGTCTTTATTTTCACAACCATTTGAGCTATTCTAACCTTATGTTCTCTATTTTACCTCAAGGTGATACCAGTTTCTGGTTTGCCTATGCCAATCACATTGACATCAAACACCTAATAACCAGGTCTCCAATAAAACTACATTTTGTCCCACAAGCGATAAAATGATCCAAACCAAAACCCAATAAAAATCTCCGAGTTCCTTCCTAGAACCGCCTTCTTTCGCAATGCTTGCCCCATAGTACATCCAGTTACTGAGGGATGCATCAGTGAATTTTCAGATCTCCTTGTGATTATTTCGGATGCAGACAGGATTCTGGCAATACTTCAGAGGTCATTCTCGTCACCACAGAAGTCCCTTAGGAGCAGCTTTCATTCTCTGATTTGGCATTGATAGGCAGATCAATCATATAAGATCAGCTCCTGGGGAGGTATTGCTTCTCTGACTGCACCTGTTTGAAACTGCCGCCTCTCTCTTTGGGACTGTAGCTTTTAGTCTCCAGAAAATGAACTTGAAGGAGTAAGTGAAATAAAATTAATGATGGCAACAGAGGAGGCATCAGTGGCTGACTTTCTTTTTATAATGATAACATGGGGAAACAAAGAATTGTGATTATGGAGAGGAATTTGGTAAGAAGCCAGCAGGACAGAATAGCCAGACTCTCCCCTTAAGTGTGATGAATTTGGAGCCCCTTCTTGCCTGCAAAACATGTTGTGGTGTCTGAAGTAGGTACCAGTACTGTCACTTTCAGGACCTCCTTTCTCCCCACTACATTTTGAGCTCACGATACCCAAAATCAAAACATCAGCTACAGCTAAAACCTGAAAATTTTATATTGCCGATACCGTAAACTCTGCTTCTGCATAGAAACCCTGTTTATTCTGCAAAGCCTGCATGCCATGCTAGACTGTTAAATGGTTACAACTGTTTTTTTTAATTGTATCACTGGGTTGTAAAGACAGAAAGGGTACCTTAATGAGTCTTATTGCTGACAGATTTGTGCAACAACATCGGTACCATCCCTCCCGTCACACACTGGCAGAAAGCGGTACGGATATGCAAGCAGAGGCAACAACTACGTCTCCCAATAGCGACTCTGGCCTCATTCACACTGCCAACAGTGGCTTGTCTATGGATTTAACTACCTAAAAAATTCTCCAAACTGTTATGCAGGAGGAAAAAAAGAAAAACCAGGGTATGGAATATAGCCAACTTGGACTCTTTTCTTCCAGGATTTCAGTGAGGTGACCAATACAGGAATCTTGGTAGATTTCAATGCCGGAACTGTATTACCAAATTTGCTGATGTAACTTGAATATCAAGAAAATTGTCACACATTAGAAGACATTGCTTCACAGGCAAAACTCCACAGCAATCAGAACCGTAAGACACAAGTGCTCTTGATAACTAGTCTGTGTCAGTGATGGAGATGAGCAGCCATGACATACTAGCTCAGTTTTAAAACTGGACGTCTTAAAATCCCCGCAAGATATTCCTACTTTGATACTAGCTTTTCTTATTGTATGTATCATCTCTGTAAATTAGAGGTTAGGGCATATTCCTGTATAGCACTTTTATTAATTAAAAAGAAACATGGTGGAAGACCAAAGACTTTGAACATTTTATCTCGAACCAAATATGCATAGTGCATTAGCTTCTGTAGGGTGGATTACAGGTGTCTTACTGATTTGACTGAACTGAAAATATTTAAGCATGTAAGAGATTATAAAATATGCCTGATATTCTTGCTTACACCAAAAAGCATTCTAGAAAAGTATTTTGTGGGATAAATACAGAAAAATCATCCAAGGGCACAAAGGACTTTTGTTCCATGCATTTACTCCCTTCCAGTGACACACACAGGAGAAACAGGTTCTACAATATCAGACCATGGCACATTCTTGTATAAGACATGTCAAGTCAATGTATCTAAAAAAAAAAAAAAAATTTTTTTGTAAAGGGAATTTCTTAAAAGGAGGTAACCTCTCCTCTGCTGTGATGCCAGAAATCAAACGTAAGTCTTAAAAAATAAAGCTCTCTCAGAATAAGCTTATTGTATGGGAAATTCCGCTTGTATCTTCTGCTGGTAAAACGCATTGATCTGGGACCCTAAAGCTGGGAAAAAAACAAAGCCCAAACCATAAGCCACCTTGACAAGACAAGAGATTATTTGATGAGCTACTGCATTCTTCTAGAATTTAGGTGCTAGCTTTTACAGGAAGATGCAAGAGTGAGGAGAACTTACTTCAAAGTTTCAGCAAGAAAAAAGCTCTGCTGTACATCATCATATGTAGGAGATGAGGAATAGACATCCTTGACACCGGAAAAGCCACCACTGACTCGGCAATACTTGTCAATTGCCTGCAAAGAGGAAGGAGAAAAAAAAAGGAGAATTTAACTGTAGAGCAAAATTTTGAAACATTAAAGGAGCAGGCTTGATCAACAAGGGAGGTCACTCTTTCTGTGCTGTATCATTCTGTTGTGAGTCTCCTTGTCAGAGGATGCTGTGAATGTTAACAGTTTATGCTGACCAAAAAAATTAAAAAGGGACACATACAAAAATAAAATCCCTCCAGGACTACTAATGACACCACATCTGGCAAACTGCTAAATGCTAAGAGAGTATTCTGGGGAAGAACACTTTCTTTCTTGGGTAGTTACTGTGAATTGACATTGATGACAGGACATGGACTCAACTGACTTTTGCTGAGCTGGTATGGCTCCTCATAGGTAACACGGAGTAGAACATCCATCAGGCAATCAATGCAACATGTGCTATGAGGTGCGTATGAAGATGACAAACATCTCTGGATTCCGCAGCTGGAAGAGTCTGAAGTGTTACAGGAACTCTGTGACTAGTGGCTAGTCATAGGCACTTACTGAAAATGGGAATAAGTACTATACTCCTCTGTAGGGATTGCTGAGTTCATCTTGCAAACACTTCTAGCTGCTGCTTTCTCCCCACAGTTCCATCTCCTACATGTGCTCTTCTCTGTTTCCCCTTAATATAGTTGAAACTCAAGTCAGCTTGTGTGCTGGACTGCAGAAGAGCTCATTATCTTTAAAGCATGAAGTTTAAATCCATAAACATTCCACACAGAAAGGGGCCAATGGATCCATGATTCCCAAATCACCCAGCTAGTCAGCTCCAACACAGTACTGCAAAAAGCACAATGGAAGAGGAGGAGACTGGAAAGAACATATTAGTAGCTCAGAGCACCTCTCGCCTATGCTTTCATTATTCCACTCACATGCACGACCTCAGAGCACACAAGGATATCAGCCATTAAAACTGGCCCCAAAGAAATGACTTTGAAATGATTCATGGGTTATTTATGCTTCCCCGCTGCTCTGGCAGTGCTTCCTCAGCAGACACCAACTCTTTTAATAGATTCACACAGGGACAGAAAAGGCACAGTGATGAAGGAAAACGTTTGGCTCAGGATGTCTGTCATTACCAACTACTGAATGTAGCTACCTGTAGTTCAGTAATCTATGATTCAGACTGTTAGCCTGCATGAAGATTCTCTCTGCATGATGTTTTAGGCCCAGATTTTCGTTAATTCTGATTTCTGCCAGTTGTACTCAACAGAAGCGGAGGGGAGTCAAGGCAGCGCAGCAAATAAGTTTTGAATAATATCCCTTTTTAAGCAGAGAAAACAAAATCAATCAACGTTAACTCTTCAAGGTCCTTACTACAGCCTTTGCATACTAGAAATACTGGGAAACAAAGGAGAATTTTCCATTGGACACGTGCATGAAGAATGCTGGCAGATGCCATCACTGAACTCAGGAGTAAAAGTGAAAAGACAAATGAGCAAGGTACCTAGGACAGTAAGTCACAGCACATCAGGTACTACAGCTAACTTCCTCCTAGTATACGCTCTTAGCCTCTGAAAATGTGAAGTTCTTCAGGGACCAAAGAATCATCCACACTGTGCAAAGTTTTTTCAAATTTCTGAAGATCAAGATTTTTAAAGAAGCAAGAGGTGAGACTGGCAAAAGGATAATTACTGGAACAGCATGGCTCTGGAGCCTGAGCTTATGCCAAGAAAGGTACAGCCTTTCTTGGCAAAATCTAATTCTCATTGTAATTCCTTATCTCAGGTGGAGCTTTCTCCAAGTGTGGATCGAAATGCTCCCCTTTTTTGGGGGCTTAACCCTAAAAGGAGAGAGCATCTGGATGAATTATTTTCAGATGTGGTTACAGGTGCAGGCTACGGCTACACTGAGGCTAGTCACACGTTGGGATTTGGGTTGACCAAGTTTTCTCCATAATCCGGAAAGAAAGGTGTGTGTGACACATCTAGCCCAACAGCTTCAGGTGCACGACAATCTCTGCCTGCATGCTCTTGCACACCACAGGTGATACCAGTTATCACGACAGCCAAACCAAAAAAAAAAAAAAAAAAAAAAAGAAGAAAAAGAAAAAGATTAAGTGCTTGGTCAACTTCTGAAGAAATAATGCACACGCTGCTTAGGGAACCACGTGCACATTCCTCCCCGCAAGTCCTACAGCTGCTAGAGGGGCGTTATTTGAATAAACAAGAGCCAAAGCACTTTTGCTTTCTAGGCAGGAAATGAAGCGCCTCCTCTTGCCACTATCCCCTTTTCTGTAACACTGCAGAACAGGACCTTGTCTCTGCTCTGGAGTATGACAAGGTATGGGGGGAAAGCTCCAACGGTTACAACCTGGCCAGAACTTCTAGCATGCAGGGTCTGACCTTGCAGGTGTTCCTCTGGTCAACAATTCAGCAACCCTGATGCTGTGTGGCACAGCTAGGGCAGAAGAAACTTGCTAGTGATTGTAGTAAAATGAAAAGGAGGGAAAAAAGAGTACCACTGTTAGGACAGTGTCTCCTTCGATTCATTTATTCTGGAAACTGCAGACAATAAATAGCACTGAGATCCTGCTCTGTGCTGTAGAGGTATCATGCTTGGATAACTAAGTGAAACACTTGGTGAAACTAGGAGGCGTAGAAGCCTGAAGAAAGAAAATGTGTGATTTATATTGATTTTTTTTTTTTTTTTCCTTACAATTACCAAGTAGTCTTGTATCTTCAGAATTTTCTCACTGGGGAGACAGACTCTGGCTAGACTGGAGTTCAGGATAGGCAGAGGATTTATCCTACCTGTTCAGAGATCTAGATACTGCAGGTAGTAATGAACTGTAGAGGAAAAATTCCTCTAAAAGACTGCTATACAGCTATTCATCCAAATATGGGTAAACAAATTGTCCTTGACTGAGGGGTACAGAACTTCAAAACATTGGCTGAAAGGTTGGGTGCTGTAGACAAGCTGCTTAAAAGGCCCTTCAAATCTGCAATGTTCTGCCTTCATCCAGATCTCAGAGTACTTGGTGTGGAGCCACCTGGTTTGCCACCTGGCTACTCTTCCACTCAATAGCTGAAGACCAGTCTCCTTGGTAAAATGATGCTAAATTTATTGCACCCTAGAATACAGGGAAGTCCTAGATGACTGGAAGGATATCACGGTAATGCTACTATTATGAGGTACTGGAAGGCTCAGCAATTTTAGGATGGCATACCTGATGTTATTGCCAAAGAATTATGAAAATACAGGTGAAAAATACAGAAGAATAAGAGGCTAATTGACACCAATCAGCATGGTTTTATAGAAAACTGTCTTGCTCACAAGCTTGATTTCATTCTTTGAGGTCCACAAATTGACAAATAAAGGTAACTATAGAGCTGTAATAAACTTAAAAGTTTCTGAAGCACTTGGCATGGTACTATAAGATGTTATGATAAGACAAAGCAGCATTATACCATATCAGTGTAACTATCTTAATTTAAAACTAACTGACAGAGCTGTAAGAGCAAACTAGCAATGTAAAATCATCACCAAATAGAGCTGCTTCTCACAGAGATCCACAAGGAGCCGTCTGGAGTTTTATCAGTCACCACAACACCGCTGCTGGCAAAAATGACATAGGTAAATAATAGCAAACCATGTAATCTGGCGGTAACCAGGGCCCAAACAAAATGGATTTCATGTAACTAGGCACGTAATCCTAAATCTAGACATAAAGGCTGTGTAACTGCAGAACCAGGTTAGCCTAGAAAGTAAAGACACTTCAAAGAATTCAGTGGCCACGTGACAATTCAGTATGAGTTCCTGCTAGGATAGTGTGGCAGATGCACACACAAGGACAGTAAGCAGTAGCAGGGATATAATTTTACTTTTGCAGAGGGCCGTGGGTAAAGTCAAAACTGGAACAGGCAATTCTACAATTCATTTTTAAAAAAAGGATGATGAACTGAGGTGGGTGCAGACATTTGGAGAAAATGCTTTACAGCAAGAGACAATACAATTTGTTTAGCATCTTAAGTAGACTCAGTGGTGAGCTTATTACAATCTACAAAAGTCTTTGGGAATAAAAGACATTTTAATATGGTATAGAAAGTCATATGAAAATCCAGTGATTGACAGCTGAAATTAGGCAAATTCAAATGGGAAATAAAGCATGTATTTTTAACAGCACGAGTAATTAAGTAATGGAACAAACTACCAGAAGTGGATTTTCCAGTTCCCTTTATTCAAATCAGGAGTAGACCAGGAGAATATGCAACAGTGTACTCTTGCCAAATACATGTGTCTCGACTCAAAAATGATGCCTGTGACATATGAGGAGATCAGAGTTGATCGAAGTTCCTTGGAAATAAAATCAGAGATGCCTCTAGATCGGACCCCAGCTCCCTCAGTTCCACTGAGGGTGTTTTTGTGGTTGCATGTGTGACTCTTCTTGACTATGCCAACAACACGCTCACAGAAACTGTGCCAGTTTCTTCACCAGCTGTGATACTCACAGCTTCCAACCCAGGAACCCATGTTTCTTTCACCTCCAACCTATGTCTGTCTCTTTTCTGTCTACTTTGCTTCATCAAGGAGAGCGCTATAGGTCTTTCCACTGCATCTTATTGTCTCCTCAATTTGCCTGAAGTTAGCACAAACTTGAGGTCTTGCATATTGTTTTCACTGTAAGTAGAAACTCTGAACGAACTCTGCAGCCTCCGCGAGGCAATCCTACTTAGTCAGATATGCAAGTCTTCAACTAATAGTTGAACTCTTTATCCACAGAGCTTAGATTAGTAATTGGCTTTACATGCCTATTGTGAAGTGGTGGCTCTTATTGCTTTAAAATAATTAGCCTAAAAAGGATGTTAGTAATTTTCTGTATTCACCCTGAATATCTTGCATGCCTATTTCTGTAATACTTGAGCAAGCCCCCCAGCATACCATCATCCAATCTAGCTGGCTCAATACAATTGAGATGGATGTTATCTCTAGTGTTAAGTATAATATTAGGGAGAATTAGTAATTTTTTTTTTTTTTATTAGGAAAGAGATAGAGACCCTGTCATAGGGATCTGTGATCACTGAGGTAATGTAAGATTCAGCTTCCTGGGTTTTCCCCACAGACACTAGATTTGGAGAGGCTTGACAAAACAGGTCATGGTCAAAGCACATGTGCACTAAAATGCCCTAGTTTTATCAAAAAATCTAGATAATAAAGGCAAAAAAAGGATGCCAATGGCAAAACAGATAAAGAAACTACAGAACAAATATATGCATACACACATAATCCAGCCTTCTGTACCAATTCCCATTGATAAAAGGCAGAAGGAGATCTGGGCTGGGAGTGGTAAAGAAACCTAAGTAATACAGTATACTTAAAAGGCAGGTGATTCTCTAATGTATCCTGGATCATCTCTGAAGAGTTCTTAAAATGACAGAAGCAGACCTTTAACATATTGGTGATGTATTCATCCATTCAAAGCAGCAAACAAGGAAGCCCACCAAGAACTCAGTCATCAAACACCAGGTTACGCCGGATTCAGTGTAGAAAAAGAAGAACATTTATAACTCAGAAACAAAATTCAGTTTCCTCAGAAGTTGAAAAGAACTACTGGACTTCTGATGAAGAAACTATCAGTCACCATGAGAAGTCTGTAATACAGATTTCAAAATATGCTTCAGTGGTTGAAAGGCAAAAGAAAGTGAATACAGCCACTGTTGTATAACAGCAGCAAGCCAACTGCTCTGTGTGTCACACCAGATTCTTCTCTATTTATAAATGGAGGAATAAACACAACCAGAGCTGTGTGTAGTAGGGAAGAAGGAAAAACAGCGAGTAGGTGTGAGGAATAAACACAAGAACTTATTATCTATGTGCAGGGAACTGAAAACCCTGGGGAACAAAAAGCTTCTCAAGCTTCTGTGTTAGTATGATGGTGAGGCAAAAAAATCTGTAATTGTGGGAAGGAGGGGCATGCAAAACCATTTACAAAGAGTTCAAAAAAGATTTTATGGTTATGTTGGATAAAGAAACTTCTTATTGAAGAAGCAAGCAAAAAAAAAGGCACTCTGTAAGGTCAGAGGCAGTTAAGCACATTGGCTGCTTGATTTGCACAACTTTGATGCAGGTTGACAGAAGGATCCTACCCTGCACGCAGGGAAAATTGGAGGCAGTGGAAGAGTGAGGGTTTGGTTTGATTAATGGGGACCAAGATATGAAGGTGAACAGAGAAAACTGAACAAAATGAAACGCAAAGACATGCTTTGCAGTGTGCTTAAGAGACAGATCCTGGCCTGAAAAAACATACATCTATAAATTCTTTAACCTAGTACAAAGGACCTCATCTCAGCTTGGAACATCCAGCCATAGCTTCTGACAGGAGCTGGTGTTAGCTCAGCAGGCATCTGTAGTACACACACTGTCAAGGAGTAGGTTCCTAAATCTGTTCCTTTGTTCTATTAGAAACATGCTGTCGTGGTTTGAGCTCAGAGGGCAACGGAGCACCACGTAGCTGTTCACTTTCCCCTTCCCCCAGCACTAAGAAGGAGAAAATAAGCCAGGTTTGGGATTTGAGATAAAACAGGATAAATCACCCATTATGGTCATGAGCAAAAGGCAGACTTGTTCAGGGAAATAAAAAACAAACCACAAATTTAATACAGACACTAACAACAACACCACTTAACAGACAGAGTAGGACAGTGAGAAGCATTGCCACATCCTGAGAACACCTTCCCCCCACCCCTCCCTTCTTCCCGGGCTCAGCTCTGCTTCCGATATCTCTACCTCCTCCCCCAGTGGCGCAGGGGCAGGGAATGGGGGGTGCAGGCAGTGCTGCCGCTGCTTCCATCTTCAGTGGGGGGAGCTTCTGGAACTTCTTCCCCCTGCTCCATCGTGGTCCCCCTCTCACAGCAGACAGTCCTCCACAAACTTTCTCCGATGTGAGTCCCTCCCACGGGCTGCAGCGTTCCCCACACTGCTCCGTCATGGGTCACTAACTTCCTCCAACTGGATTCCCTCCCACGGCTGCAGCCCTTCCCGAGCTGCTCTGGTGTGGGACACCCCCGCATGCTGCAATCCTCCCAGCGCTGAATTACAGCAGCGGGGGCTGCTTCTTCCCACAGGATCCTGGCCTCCTTTAAGCATAGACACTTTAGTTGGTATGTGAGGCCCCTCACAGGCCATAAATCAGTGTCTGCTCCTCCATAAACCTTCATGGGTGGCAGGGGGGGCCGCCCTGCCGTCTCCCCACAGGATACAGGGGGGTCTCTGCTCCGGCACACCTCCCCCCTCCTTTCTTCCTCCGTTCCCCCACTGACCTTGGTGTTCATGCAGCTGCCCCAACTCCTCCTCACCAGTCCCACTGCCCGTCACCACGTCCCTTCTTAAATACATTATCGCAGAGGCGCAGCTGACTGGCTCGATGTTAGTGCAGAGGTGGAGCTGACTTGGAGCCGTGGGAGCTTTGAGAAGCTTCTCACAGGGGGCCACCACTGTAGCCCCTTGCCCTGCTACCCAAAACCCCACCACTCACTCAGACTCAGGACACATGCATATTTTGGGCAGGAGGAATGATATGACTCAATATTTGGTGTTTTGGAGAGAGCAGCAAATGCATTCTGGAATACAAATGTGACAGATGTGGAACCTCTCTCCAGAATAACATAATGTTGGTTATAACAAATCAGTCTACAAGGCAAAAAAACTAACCAAGACTAAAACACAGTCCTAAAATACTTGGACTCTTCTACGTGATTGTAACTGTACTGAAGGAAAGACGGATGAGCTCAGCTAAATATTCTGAACCTGCCATAGCTGTATTCCACCTGATGGATACAGGCTTCTCAACAGATCTCTTCCTTCGAGTACTTTTTCTGGGTCTCTTGCCTCTGGAGTGAAACTGGTTTCCACCTGCAGAATAAAGTTTCTCCAGACTTGGTTCATCGCTTCCTTTGCTCTTCCCTCATCTCCTTTGGCTGTAGCTAAAATATTTCATTTATGTCTTGTTATCTTTAATGTTTATTCTCATCTCTGAAACTGGCTTTGAGCTGTGTTTCCAAAGACTGCTGGAGCTGTAGCAGGGAAGTGAAGGAGCTGTAGTAATCCACAGATCTTGAAGACAACCAGAAAACTGCTTGGCCAGCAAATTAGTTTTGCATGAGCCCAGTACAGACCAGCAGGTGGAAGCAGTGCGAAACATGAGCCCGAAAAAGGCTCACAAATTCAGTCATAGGAAGCATTTAAAAGGCAAAGTACTCCGGGGATTACAAATATTTTTTACAACTAGAATATTATACTGTCATGTGAAAATTAATTCTAGTTATTCATACAGCCCATAATCTATGACTGTCAGTTAAAGGAGTTATCCATCTATGTACAAAGGATGAATGAAGGAAGGCCATGAGCACAGATCTATGTGAAGAGTCTTACAATGCAGCTGGGCTTCTGTGGACCAGTACAAGCATTTCCAATGAGAAAGACTCAGAAGGTTTTTCACACTCGGCAATCTGGTTAAAATGTTCAACAACTAAATTTAAACCCAGGAAAGCAGCTTTACAAACAAACCCAACAATCTCTAAAATAACGTAGCAACAATTTTTAAGTTCTACCTTATGTGCCATTACTTACTGACTTTCTTTTATGATCTACTTCTTGTGATGCTGCAATTTTGTTATAATTAAGTAAATCAAATCAACTGGCCATTTTTTTTTTCTTCCAATCAGACAACTAAGAAAAGAAAAAGCCATGATACCAACTCACATATATATATGTACATGCTATCTAATCTACAAACCATCTGAGAACAGTTGTCCTACCACTTGTGGTTTTAATAGCTGACCAAGAAGAAACTGTAAGAATACCTTTGTCTTTTCATCTAAACTGAGTGCAAACACATGCCTAACAAAGTTATTTATAATACACTTTCACTTCCAAAGATAAATTACCTCTCTCAGTGGCTGTGGACTACTGATAACAGTAGGAGTCATGACCAGGCGATTCTATTTCCATGCCTAAAACTCATCGGCTGTATAATGCTGAACACATCTCATCTGTGCATCTGATTCAGCAGTTCCAAAACAGAAATAACTGCGCGCACCCCCATATGTACCCTAGTTTACAGGAACTCATGAAAATCAATTACCATTTGAAGTGTTTCAGTACCACGAGATTAAAGTGGCTACAGAAGGAAAATACATAGAATTAAATTACTGACAGATAATTAATATTTACCTGCGCTGCCTCCCAGCCCCACTGCCTGTACTTGGGATCGTGGGTGAATCTCCACATATACCAGTAGGTCTCAATCACCTCTGGTCTTAGGATGTAATACTTCTCATTCTGCCGCACTGCTACCGCCTCTACGCCACCATCAAATTTGAATGCTTCTGGACCCAGCTTTAATGCTGCAAAGACAAAAAAAAGAGAGATAAAAAAATGCATTCCTTACCAGTGTTTGCAGAAAGGGTGGATAGGAGACTGTTATATCCCAAGCATGTGAGGAAAACAGAAACTAGCTTGTCTTTAAGCAGTCTCATAAATATTTCCTATCGCTGAGGTCTATAATTTTTCTTATGAATAATTTATCCAGTTCCTGTGAGATAACTACCTATCTTGACAGGAGTACAGTAATCCTCTTGAAAACTAACGAGCTGCTAAGAATGTAAACACAATAACATGTTCAATTATAGGATAAAACTGAAGTGACTAACATCAGTTCTTTACAAGCAAAAGAAACGAAAGATAAGGGTTAACAGAGGTTTTGATGTGCTTTGATCTCACCCAGCACACTGGGCAAAGATCTTAGAACAAAACCATCTCAATATAACCTGCATCTTCATCCAAACTCTCTTGGTTTAGGGAAGTGCTCTCAGGCCACTGTGACTGATGTGCTTCATAATGTGATCCTCAAAATAAAGGGTTTACAACTTAGCCACACCTGAAAATAAATCTCTGAACTAACAGATTCACTATTTGAGCCCTTAAAGGAAGCTGAAATGGCCCTGTGCCAGCATCCGGAAGACTATTCATATAGGAAGGAGGCATCTGTAGAAAAGCTGTCTATAATATGAAGATGCAACTACATATATATATATTTATTATACAGTCACGCATTATTCCTCAAATTTGACATAAATAATGCACTCTTATCTACAGCTGACACTAACCTTTACTTGGGCAGAGAATTTTTAAGGCGCTGAACTTTGAAGTTGCACTTGAGCTCTAAAAATTATCAAAGCAATTCAGCATGTAATTCCTATGGGCTAGAGGCTCAAATTAACCATGGTCTTATGAGTTTGAAAGGGGAACCTTAGAATATTACAACGAGAAGTATGAGCACCTCCCAGTGTGTACCTCATCAGAAAATCTCTAAAAAAAGTTCCTTAATCTTTTTATTTTAAAGGAGTACAGCTCTAGATGCCAACAGAAAAAAGCACCACATTCTGCTTCAGCCACACGTGTGGTAAGGAAAACTCCATCTAGAAATGCTTATGATACTTCTATCAAAATGGGTCAATTTTACCAGTTGCAGTAAAAAAATTTACAAATTTTACTGCAAAATCAATGAGATTAGATACAGAGTTCTACCTATCCAAAATTAAGAAGGTAAGAATGGCCATACTGGACCAGATGGAAGTTCTGTCTGGTCCAGTATCATGTCTGCAACAACGGCCAAAATCAGAGAGGAATGGGGAAGAGGAAGAACAGGCCAAGTATATGAGATACCTTTTGGCAGCTCCTCTACCAGTCTCCAATTATTTTGAGCTCAAGGCTTCTCACAAACTAGACATATATTTTAAGGGGTCAGAAACTCAATAGATTTATTTCCCAAGTACTTTACGTGGTGTTTCCTTAAACCTGTGTAAGCCTTAGGCATCCAAAACAACCTCTGCTAAGGAGTTCCACATCTCTAACACTTCTTTGGTGTAGAATCATTTTTTTTTGTTCTTTTCTGTTTTCAGCTTGGCTCCTACTAGACTCATTCAGTAGTCTCTACACCTTGTCTTGGAGAAGAGAGCGAACAACGGATTGCTATATACCCTCTCCAGTGCCCTGGTGATTTTACAAATCTGTTGTATCCTACCTACAATGTCCCTTTTCCACACTGAAGAGTATTATTCAAGTTGGCTGTTCATCTGCGACTCTTCCAATTCTACTATATCCTTTCTGAAATGAGAGGACCAGCCTGAACACAGCACTGAAAGTGTGGACAAGATTAATACAGTGACATAATGACATCTTCTCTTTTGCCCTTTCTCACTTAGTTTTTCCTGACTGCTACTGAGCTGATATTTTCATAACCTCAAGAGCAATTTCCTGAGTCATAACGATCAGTTAAGAGCTCATCACTTTGTATGTGAGGTTAGGAGTAAACTTTTCATAGGTGCACTTTATATTCAACTATGCTAAATTTAATTTAGTGATTTGTTATGAAATTACTCAACCTCATAAGATATAACTTTTCAGCTTGCTTTCATCCATGTTATCTCAAATAGCTTTTTTTTTTTGTTATTATCAGCATACTTACCTTACTGTTACTGCCCTTTTCCTGATCATTTAGGTATGTGTATAGATGTATGTATAGATACAAAAATAGGTATTTTATATTCTTATATATAGATATATATTTTATCTATCTATAGATAAAAATATATGCATATATTAAAATATAAACTGTAAATACACTATACATTTATACACATCTATACAGGTATGTGTATAAATAGATATCAAAGCACCACTGGTTAACTACCATTCGTCTGCAAGAGCTATTTCCCTCTACCCTATTTGCTATACTACAACCATTTCTTTTCTCTATGCAGGTACTTGCAGTTAACGCAGTAACTGTTTAGTAACCTTAAGGAGCTTTAGTAGAGAACTTTTGAAAAAGCGTTTTGGAAACCAGGTAAACCATATCAGTACTCCACCAAAGCAGCTGGGTTTCAGACAGTTCTGGTGAGGCATCTCCTACAGAAACCGTGACAACTTCTCTTGCTTTGTAGCTTGCTGGTACATTAACTCTTCACTTATTTACTCATATCTACTTCTAACATTATTGGGCACACCAAGAAATTATACCACCCAAGGATGGATGACCCCTGCGTATTGTGACAATCTCACAGAATTTTTATCCCAAACCAAGGATGTAAAATGAATCACAGCACTTCTACTAAAGTAAAGAAGCTGACTGAAGAAGCTACTATGAACACAGCACATTTCAGGGGAGCCTTCCTCTGAGCAAATAACCATCCAAGGCCATTTCACAATGCTATAGTGGTCGCACTTTAATCCATATTTTTTAGTATTAATGGGGCTGATAGGCTATAGTCTAGGCAGGGAGACCAGATGAGAAACAATTTCACATCATCACACAAAATTGCAAAGCTAAACCAGTACCTTTTTAAAAGATATTTCAACTGACTGATAGCTAACTTCTGTGAGAGCTATACTTAGCACTGCTGAAAATAAGAGCAAATCCTCAGACTTCCAGATAAGTATTCATACATCTAATTTTAGAAATTATTTTGAAAACATTGCTTAATTTTTTGGGTGTTCCTTTAAGATTACAGTCAATCTAGCAATGCATTTTCTGAAATAAAAAAGGATTCGTAATTATAATAATGCTTTCTAGGCTTTAACCCATAAAAAATTTGAGGATGAGAACCTCTAAGGTACTTTTGCTTGAGACTCTCTGAACCATTCCATCAATATACATTGTTATTTCATACTTCTAATGAAAGCAAGTAATTATTCTTGTTTCTTCATCTTTGCCTGTTTAGCTGCTGAGAAATCTTAGTCCTCTGGCTTATTCTGCATTGGAATTAATGTCACGTGTATAAAACCAGCTAAAGGTGTATCCAGATTCTGGTGACAGTTCTTGTCAAGAAACTTTGAAGATGTACCAAAAACTTCATCCTAAAATAATCTGTCTGTAGTCAGTCAATACTTTTCATACTACCAGCTAACGGTTGCGAAAATTCTTATGTATAAGGGATGGTATATTTTACTAAAAGTTTTGTGTGCTATAAATCTGCTCATGCTGCCATCTATATAGATAATTTTGCTTATTAATCTAACCTCTGCAATACCTATGAAAGCTAATTATTCAGACTGATTTGTTAGTGGTCTTTTTATTCTTTCCATTTCATTGGACTTTTTTTTTTTTTTTTTTACCATTTATGGATTTTGCATTACCAGTTATTTTATGCATTTGCCACGTTTCTCAGCAGTGTATGTTAAGCATGTAAAACAAAGAACTAATGCCCAGTAACTGGAATACCTCAAGATGTGCAGTCCACACACGTGCTTAAATGTTGAGAAACCTTGCATCAGAAGCATGTGAAGCGATATTGTTTTAGGCTTACCAGTGCCCCCTGACAGCTCTGCGATTCCTTGTGCTGTGCCGGTACATGGGCATACAGATCAGAGCATGCCTTCTACCTTTTGTTCTCTCGATCTTCTCTCCAAATCGGAAGCACACTGGGCTACAGAAAATTACTGAATTCTGTCATAGGATGGGAGATTTAGGATGACTGCAGCAATAACCTATCAATAGGGTATGGTACAGAAAAAAAAACAGAGTAGGGAGGAGGCAGACACATGTGCTAATTACACATCACAAGACAATTCTAGTTACAGTCAAGTTTTCTGACTTTGACCATCCGCAAGCCTTCTCAAGTCCATGGTGTTTCCAAGAGGTGCCACATGCATTCACAAGTTCCTGAAGAGAGGACATTTTCATGCTGGCAAGTTCAATGGATCCTGGAAACACAAATCCCTTGCTCAGAGGCAGATCAGAATTACCCCTGTACCCTTTGCCTTCACCTTCCAAAGACCATCAGCTTCCTCCAGCTGGTGAATTAGAAAGGCATCCTAGATCTAGACTGATACTCAGCTTAAGCAGAACCTGCAGAGATTTTCACAGAGCCATGGCAAGGGCCTAAGCTTCTCAGGATATCCCCAGTCACTTCTCTAGCCTACAGCTCAGGAGTGTGAGGTCTTCTCTTGGATATTCCTGGAGAACATCGACAGGTGAATCAGATTATCAGAGAGACTGTGACCCTGAATAAACCTCTCACTGATTACACGGCAGTGATGCCAGTTGTCACTGGGACATAATGCACATGGAAATGCACCAGGAATGGTTGCAAGGACTTTCCAACTCCTCTGTACTGATCAGCACCATGGAGCAGACAGCATCGTGAGAGATGAAAAGGGCAACTCAAGTGCTGACAGAATGCAGTCTGGTGGGAAAGGAAACACAAACGAAACAGCAACATCCACAAGGATTAAGGCAAAATTTGTAACAAGCCAGAAATGAGAAGGCTGTCACATGTAGACAGACCACTTTACATTTGGACAGTGAGACTTGTGCCTGATGTAAGAAAAAATGTGTATAGGATAGCAAAATTTTCTCAGGGGGTAAGCCTGGAAGACTCGCTCCCAAAGAACAGCAGGGTGTCAACTCAGTTTCACTGTCCAAAGCTAAAACGCCCCAAACTAACCAGGAGGGAATCATTAACATGCTTTTAATTATTCAGTCACTTGGGTAACAAAAGCAGGTAATTTCATCCAAGTTGGGTTCTTGTGATGGCCAGGTACCTTATGAAAAAACCTCAGATCTCTACAGAAGTCAAGCAACTGACTTCTGAACTGGAACGGGTCTGTTTCTACCACAAGACATGCTTCCTGTTACCTGTTTTGACTGAGATGTAGAATGAGGTATCCTTGAATTCAAGAGACAAAGCCCTTCTCTCTGTAGAGCTGGGATGATCTCCTCCCCCAGCATCTACACTGAGCTTATTTATGAACACATGCAGTCCTCGTAAGTCCTAAAACGGGGTCTCATCCTCCCTCCACATCTGCCTCTCTGAAAAGATTCTTCATCTTAGCATTGATTAATCCTGACTAGAGCAGCAGCAATGATAATCGTGTTAGGTAATGAGGAAGGAACTGAGTCATGTGAGCTGAGATCGAGTACCTGTGCTTGACCCAGCAAGACACGTAGGTGCAACAGGCTGTGGGCTCTCTAAGGTAGCTTCACATATCTGAGGGTGGTCTCTCTTATATGCTGGGAGGTGTGGCATGGTGTCATGCCAGCAACAATCAATCCAAAAGGTGATGGTGTGCTTTAACTTGTGCCACGCTTTCAATCAAGTTAAATGTATCTAAAAGCTTCAGCAAGCCCCAGTGATGCACTGTGAGCATCTGAAAAACCTGCAATGGACCGCTGATAACACATTCCAGGGGACTAGGGGATACCCAGAATGTCAGTGGGAAGTGCTCATTACAAGGCTAAGGCACGTAAGTCAGTCTGTGACATTACCGTGCAAATCTGTGACCACATGGCAACTTTTACTGGTTATATGGCAAAGAGATTGCTGTTGCCAAATTGGAAAGAAAGGATGGACAGCAGAGGATATTTCTTCCACTAGTAAAGAGGTGAAAAAGCAGGATGTTTTTATATCTGCAGGGTGGTCCTCCATCCTGCCCAAATGATTACTGGCAAAACACATGTTTTCATCATGTGTCTGGGGGACCTAAAAGAAGTATTCGAGTTAGGGAATGGGTTAGAATATGTTTGGGAGCACAGTAACCCAGCTAGGCTTGTATGGCATTCCTGAACGCAATCTGCTCCTCCACCTGTCAGCTGGCAGAAGAGGGTGTAACAGCCTGCTGCGGGAATGGCTCCTAAACACCATGAAGGTCTACTGCTGAGAGCACCAACTGGACGGCAACAGGCTGCTCAACATCGAGGAGTAGATGAGAAAGTGAAGAAGGATTCGTAATGGCCTAAGACCTCAAGGGTTTCAGAAGCCATCAACAGAAGCAAATGCAGCCAAGGGACCACAGAGACCATCTTAGAAGTTATGAGAGTCTGGACAATCATAACTCAGCACGTGACTTCTCACATCAGCTGTGATTAACTTCAGTCCCAAAGGCAAGTCAATGAAGAAAAGAGGCAAACAGACAAGAACAAGTGAAAGGGCTGTATTAACTTGACAAAAGAAGTAAAGCCTTGTTTTGTTAAAGAAGGCTGAAGTCACCACAAATACTCAGCTTTATAGAGGGTGATCGAGTTTGTCTGAAGGCATAGGGTAATATATCGGAGAGGAAAGTGACCTGAGAGGATATTGCCTTTAAAAAATCCTAATACATCAAGAACCTCCAGCCACAAATGTCATGGCAGAAAATCACCTCAATGCTAAAAAGGCATGTTGACTGTCACTGCAAGACAAGAGTATTTTACTTATTATCACACAGGTAAAACCTGTCCAGATCAAAGTTACTCCAACGGAATTTATCTGAAAACCCGGAAGTCCCGGACCCTAAATAATGTGTCATGTCACCATGTTTATTTATTTATGCAAGACATGGAAAGCATGATTTCAAACCAGAATTTCAGGAGATGGTATTCCATTATTTATACAACAACCTTATTGTAAAGACAGTAGAAAATATAGAATTTAATTTGCCTGAAGCTTTCTGAAATATCTTTTTTTTTTTTTTTTAAACAGGCTTTCATATCTACAATATGTGCAACAGGTAGCTGACAGCTGGCAATATAATGCCCTGCTTTTACTCTGTGAAATTTTGTTCTGATTTTTCTGAGACTGGGCCTTGAAATGACATTTTTTTTTTCCTCTCATGATCAGCCCTTATGGAAATTTAGGTTGCTTCATAAAGTAGTATTTTTCTACTAAAATGTTATAAAACCAGGCATATAGTGCAGTTTGTTATAAGCAACCATGGGAAGACACAGTAAAGGATAGCTCTGGTTGGTTTATCTGAAGAAAAGAGCCCTCTATCCTCAGCACCTTGCTGTCTCCTCTGGGGACACCAAATGGGGCAAGAGTTCTCCCAAGTCTACAGGAGAAAGAGATCAGGCTCTCCTCTTTACTGACTGAGATATACACCTATCAGCTGAACCAGGAGGACTGTCTGCCTTCTGAAAGGGAGTTTTTTCCTGCAAGCAGCTAATTCTGTCATTAAAGTGTACAATTATGTCTCAAATTCTGCTGTTAAAGCATAATGAAGTTGACATTTTGCATGTAGCAGTTCTTTATTTTCTTTGAAAAATCAGTCCAGGCTGGAAAAAAAAAAAAAAAAAAAAAAAAAAGGCAAATAAAAAAATCCACATTCCTGAGATTGCATGACCAAACAAAAGAAAACTAGGGCATTGCAAATTTCTAGCTCTCTGTACAACTTTCAGTTTGTTTCTTCCATGTGCGTGTTCTTATAGTCATTAAATATGTAACCAAAACTTTTATTCCCCCATCTTTTGACTTATTTAGGGTACAGAATCAACATCTGAAGGAATAAAAATAGGACTGCACAAACAACTATAAATTTAGCATTGCTTAATTTTAAGGAATTAAACATTTAAATGCATTTTTTTTTCAGAATGCAACAATAGCTACTATGTCCTACCTTTTCCCTTAAGCATCCTCATATTTTTTCCTTTTTTTTTTTAATGCTGTTGCTACCCAGGTAAAAGTATCACTTATGTGACCGAATTTTTTAAAATGACAGGCAATTATACAATGATACTATGTAATCCTGTGAATAGATACATGCATTCTCATCTTAAAACTGTCCAAGATTCAGTTGCCGTTACTTGTACCTGGAAGTTATTTCAGAAGCTCACTTCTATGATGGCTACACAAAGCTATTTTCAATTTCCAACCTACATATATTCACTGCGAGCTTACAAATCTCGCTCTTGGTACAACTATGTTGTTTATAACTTAAAATAACTCTATTTCTTCTCAGTGTTTACCCCTTGAGATGACAACAGATTTATTCCCTTCTTCGGCATTATTTTTCTAGTTTGAGCAGGCCAACCTATTTTCCCACTGTAAGATAAAAGCTTTGTTGCTCTAATCATTCCATTGGTCCTTCTCTGCATTTGTTCTGCTTGAAATTCAGATTTGTACAGAGTATTCTGGGTGACAAATTATACCTGTCTCCTAAGGCAGTGTTGATATTCTCTAAAATTCTTCACCTGATACAGACTAAGGCTGCACTGGCATTTTTCAACTCCCAGTTTAGAGAAAGAGCTCCCGGGTTTTTCTTGGTGAACTTCTTATTTCTGACAGCCCAGTCCTCAAGATCTTCCATTTTATTATTATGAGACCCTTGTGTTTTAATCGTGTCTTACGACATTTCGGCCACTGTAAGTGTAAATCAGCACACTTCAACTGTATGCATCAAGGTCACTATTAAAGATGTAAATAAACCTGGTCCAAAAGACAACTTGAGAAACTTCCAGCCCAGCAGCGTAGGCTGATATCGTCTCCCCACTACACAGTTTGCATACTAATCTTCATCCTCTCTAGTTTAATTGTACTTACCCAGAATATACTGCTACTAAAACCAGCAAGAGGTGTAGTTACGAATTTTTCACTCTACATAACTGTAAGAACAGTATATATGAAATTAGAAACTGCCTTATATACCTGGGAGGACAAGAGTTCACACACACTCCTTCCTCCCTGCACCCATATAACCTACCTCAGCCATCTGATCCAAAAATAGGGATAAACGTGCAAGAAGGAACCATATAGAGTCTGGTCTTACATTTACTCACCATGATGCAGATCAGAAGTAAATACATGGATGTTAAAAAAATTATACTGGTATAAAAACAGTGCATGTTAGACAAGGCATAGGTCCATCACAAATCTTAAAAATAATTACAACAATTTCTGTATTTCAACTACCAAAACAACTAGATTAGCAATTTATCTTACTTGTCCTGTCATATGACTCATGACACGTGTGTGCAATTTCAGCTCCAAGTTGCAAATAATGTCCAGCTTTATCATCTCTGGAACCATCTGCTCCAAGGGCAAACATTCCCCCTGCAAAACAGGTCAAATGGCCCATCTTTCTTTCAAGGTGCCCGTTCTTCCACTCCCCAATGAAGGTCAGTCCACCATTGGACTTTCTGATGAGATGTTTTTCTATGGCCTACAAGAAGATTAAGAGAACTTTCAAACACTGTTTTGCACATGCAAGTTTTACATACTAACTCTCCTTCGTAGAATAATGTTTTCAAAACAAAAATAATTTTTTTCTTTTAAATTTACTTCTGAGCACTAAGCAGCTATAAGAATATGATTTCAATGCACACAAAAAAATATCCTAACAGCTAAACAATGATAATGAGATCAAACATTGGAAAGTCATGACATAAATAAGAATTGCACTTTTAGCTGAGAATTCAGCACATATTTTATGGCTCAAACAATGTTTGTCTACCTGTTAACTCTGAGAAGTACCTATTTGTTCTGCTGTACAGTCTGTGCGTGCTCAAAAAATACATCCACATTGGAAACTTTTGGCCAGCACCATATGTAAAGGCAGCACAGGTACTCTCAGTCAGTCTTTAATAGGAAGTGACAAGAATGCTCCAGCCACCTTCTAGCTGCTTGTCCATATCAGCTTTCTGATTGCACGTAGTCAAAGGATGGGTGAGGGTTAGAGCAGCTGTTCACAAAAAAAATTAATATTTTATAGGTGGGGCAACTGCTACCTTATCTTTGAGCAGTTGTACCAATATTGTTGCTTGTGACTTGTAAATGGTATTCTTCTGGTAGTAGGAAGGAGAATAGCTGACTTGATTTGTCAAAGTTTGCAAACTACACGGAACAACACATTTACTTAAGCCTCTTCCAGAGAGGTTCACAACCCCCACCAATCTACTGCAGTATCTCTTATCTTTAGCATTA
Source organism: Tyto alba (assembly GCF_018691265.1). Taxonomy (NCBI): domain Eukaryota; kingdom Metazoa; phylum Chordata; class Aves; order Strigiformes; family Tytonidae; genus Tyto; species Tyto alba. The sequence goes on along the minus strand of NW_024881276.1, from coordinate 59,466,492 downwards.
GACAGTATTTCTAGCAATTAGAATCTCTTTGATATAGACTTTGAGTCCTATAATAATAAAGACCATGAAGACATTCTTCCTATATTCTTTCCAGAAATCTCCTTTGTACTTCCACACATAACCATCTGATGGGTTCACAACTTCCATCAAAGTGCACGACTTGTGACTGGTCAGAGTACGCCAAGGCTCAGTAGAGTTGAAGGATTAAGTGCCATTAAAAAGGCATTTACTACACTCCTTGACATCCACAAGATCTATTACAGAAGTGAATCAATACACCTGTCCAATGCTTTTCTGCAACAAATGACACCCCAAATGTCCACAACTGTATTTTGCACTAAAACTTTACTGAGAACATACAGGCAGATCATCCTGCATATAACTAAAGTGGTTATCGTGGATGTGGAGGTCATGCCTGCTGCACACAGTTGTCTCCTTGATACCTGCACAGTGCAAACTATGCAGTTCACAACAATACAGATCCAAGCAATAAATACCTAGATTAATCAGCCTGAAACTTGTCATTCAGATTTAAAAGTGGACAGTGAAATAGCTTTTCCCTCTAAATATAAAAAGTGAGACTGTCTTTTGTTTTCAGCAAAATAGACAAACAAAAAGTCTCAAGATCTTCTATGGCATTTCAACTTTTTTTTTTTTTTCTTTTTAAGCAGATGCTTAAGTGATACAGGAGCATTAAAGCAGCTGTATTGAACCCAGCAATATTTGATAACATGGAAGTCCTCCATCCAGGTACTGAAATAACATCTGACAGCCTTCCAAAGTTTTCTTCAACAAAAAACTTTTCTATAATAAAGTTATTGAAATTACAGTTAGAAGAGGCAGAATTTGTAGGATTAGGAGCCTCAACTGGGGAAGACAATATAAACAGTAATCTGAAACAGTAGCGTTTCTGCAGATGGATGTGGTTTTGTATGGTTTTCTGGACATGTTCTTAACTTGAGACGCTGCAGTGCTTGCAGCTACTTTCCTGAATGGTTACAGTGATGTGAATCTATGCCTCAGCCATGTAGCCAGTGAAAATCTGGCAGTTCCCATATGGCCAAGGTAAATGTACTACCTAAAAGGCAGTGCAGAGGATCACAGGGAGAGGGCTGCATTATCCTCAGTAGGGCCCTGCTCCTGACTTGAACTGTGGACCAAGTCATCATTTGGAAGGTGAAATTTCTCCACTGTCCTCTATTGAGCTTGTGTGTTCTGAAGGTTATGAAAGAGAAGTGCTGGTCTGCATTCCTGTTGGGTTTATTTCTTCACTAATGCCACTAATAGATGTGGAGTTGGTGCTTATGGCAGAATCCAGTGAGAAGAACACAGAAATAACCGACAGAGCAGAAACTATTAAGTCTCTGACAGCTGCCAAAGTGACTGTCTAACAATCATGCAAATTGGCATTGAGGACTGGCGTGACACTGTGGCTTCTGCTGCTAGGGAGCCTGATGTGGTTAACTGTACAAGCCTCATTTTTTCTGAAAGTACTCATGCAGAAAAGATTGGATCTGCTGAAAATTCTGCCAGTAGAGATGATACTAAGATCTGTTGCATTAGCTCTGTTGACTCAATTATCCTAGAGCGGGACAAAACAGACATTATGATAATTACTGGATTTTTTTGTCCATGTGGTCCATAAAAGTTGAGGAGTCGTTTTACTATGAAAAACCACTTTTAGCATGAAGAGCAAGAAGGTTTAAAAGGGTTTAAGCTTGTTTCCCGGAGGAAAACACTTTCTTCCAAATGTTGTGTGAAATTCGTTTTGAATTGTATCTTCTTGGAATTTCATAGCTGTTGAGGAATAAATGGTTGCAGGAGCATTTCCAGGGGGGACGAAATCGCTGTGGTTGGCACCAGGAGAGCCAGCAAAGGCCAAACTTATACGCTTCTCCATGAGCCGCTCCTCCACTCTAGACTTGCTTTCAGAATTTGACTGAAGAACATCATCGAGGTTCAGTGTGCCCCTATTCAGAACACATCTTCTGAACTTGAGCATCACCGTCTTGTATAAGGGGTAGTTTTTGAAATCTGAAAATCAAGTTCTGTCAGCTACTTAATTATTAAGTTACATGTTAGAAGTCACAAAGGAAGCATCGCCAAGAATAAAATAAATGCAACCCTCTCAAAATACTTTATCGTTCAACAACCCACTGCTTGCTGACTGTATAAAAAGGACAATTAATGTTCACAGTAATTAATAAGGAACAATTGGGGGTGCTGGGAGCACTGCCTAGTGGACAGGACAAGCTTGAGCAGGTTGGGACAGATGTGGCATCTGTATCCTCAGCTGGATGCCTGGGGCCACTCCAGTAAGTACTGCAAAGCAAAGACATCCAGCTGGACCATGAGGAGTGTACATGCACTAGAGTGGACACGAATAATTAAGCTCCCAAAGAAAAGGCTTAGTTCACATCAATTAAGAGTTTAACTGATGGAAGAAGCTTCTTTAGTCAGTGAAATGCCTGAAACAACAGACTGGGATGTGTAAACAGAATGTCCTCTATGTGATGTTCACGCTTTATGTGATTTTTATGACTACAAAACCCAGCATTTTCTGAGCTGTCTTGCAGCAGTACTTGCTGTGTTGTGATAGTCAAACACACTGCTGAATCCTTCTTCTAGGTATCTAATGTTGTGCAATAAGAAAGAGCGAGGATCAAATTTGTGAGCCTAGCAGATTAGACTACTCAAGGCAACAGATCAGAAGGAAGCTTCCCTATCCTCCAGCTGATGTGAGAAGAAAAGACACTTTAAACCAGTCTAGCTGGGAGGGCCACATGATGATGTTGAAAGCAAAGTTGAGAGGCCCATCCCCAACATTTATTGCCACAAAAAGTTCTCAACAGCTTTACAATTTCAGTAAACTTCTACCCCAGTTTTTAGTTTACAGACTAGGACATTGAAATTAAGTGTCCTTTACAGTGGAAGACTGCACTAATGTTATCTAGCATGAAGAGGTCACAGATACAGAACCTGTTCGTGCTCTTTGTTATGAAGTATGTGGTGACCTGGGTAAGGCTCCATATGTCATGGATTGGAAATCATGACATCTGAAGAACAGATGCTGTCATCTTTCTTCCTCTTAATACCTCCAAGGAATGGGATAGCACTGCCTACTGCCAGACTTGATAGTGAGGGTATGGCTGTCCATCTTCTGCTCTCACCCCTGTAATAAGCCAAAGGAGTCAACTGTGGTTGGACAGAGACCTTCTTTTAGACTGGTGGGTGCTGAGAACATTTCCAACTCTGTGCTATGAGTGGGAAGAATGTATTTTACATCCTTCCCTTTCTGCTTGCATACATGACGTAAAGAGCTTTTGCTCCAAGTTTTAAGAAACAAAGAGTAAGAAGTTTCAGCTATGGAGGAAGACCTATGTTATCGGCAACTACAAATTAATGGTAAAGGAATGGGTTCTTAAAACTGTTTTAAGTTTTTAAATAAAAATTCAAATTGCAATTACGTGAAACAAATCCTACTCACTGACTCTTTGCCCGTGTCTTTCAATGTCAAGTAGGACTGGGATAAACACAAACCCTGAATCAGAAGAATGTTCCACAATGCATAAACCAGTATGGTTCATGCAAATTCAAATGTACATGGGTAGGTTTAGCTGAGAGAAAGCCAAAGAGAAAATCATCTGATGCTTGCACTGCAGGTCGTATCACACACGAAGCGGGTGCTGCTCAGCTCGCTCTCCCTCCTGTCCACAGTGTGATTCCATCTGGTCCAAAACTTGCTTCACCGTGTCTCCATGCAGAGACACAGATTTGCCCATACAAAATGTTTGCATGACTGGGCTTACAGTGGAGAGAGTGAAAGAGAAAGTTTATTTCCTCTAAAGTGCTCACAGATTAAAATATAGTAAATGAGAATAAAATATTTCAACAGTAACCAGAATAGATGTTAAACATCAACAGTTAACCATTTTTAAACCCACATGACCCAATAAACTGTATTTTAGGCTATCAAAAGCACTCAACTAATGTACTGAACTACTCGTGCTGACTTTAACAAACTCTGGAAAGCTAAGGAAGTTCAAAGGGACTGACTGGGAAACAGCTGATGCTTTAACAGTATTTTAAAAAGTTAACAATCATATAAAATGAATTATGTGGTTTCAAAAATAAATTTTTGACAAAAGCATGCTGATATTAGGAATATCAGGAATTTCAGGATTTTCCTTGGTATTGTACAAAATATTAGTCCTGAACAAATTCAAGGCACATATGAAGTGGATTAGACGTTGGCTTGCTAGAACAACTCAAAGTAAACAAAAGATTGTGAAAAATCCTCATCCCATGAAGATTCTTGTAAAGATACTTTTATTCGATGCTAGGCAGCGTTTCTACCAATGATCTGCAAAAAACAAATGCTAAAAAAAATTTGCAGATGAAAAAAATTGATAGAGCTATAGATAGTTATAAAGGAAAAGTCAGTCCTGTAAAGTCATAGAATCATAGAATTGTTCAGGTTGGAAAAGTCCTTTAAGATCACCAAGTCCAACTACTAAATCATTCAGAACAGGTAACAAAATAGGTTTTGCCTGAACAGTTGTGTTTTAATAGAGATAAGTATAAGGTCACCCACTGAAGAATCGGGAATGTAAATTGCAATAGTAGCAAAGCAGTAAATCAAAAAGACTATAACCAACTTCAGAGTAAAACCAACTGGAAAGTGCATGACAGTGTGAGGCAAAGGTTAAGAGTGCAAACACAGCTCTTGGCTGGATGAAGAGGAGAACACTTAGGAGAAATCAGGCGAAGACATATTAGAAGAATCATTAGATTCTTGTCTCCATACTGAAGACACTGAGAAGTACCTAGAAAACAGCTTAAGAAATAATTACAAAACTGTTTTATATTGTGAGACTCAAGAAAATAATGCATTTCATCTTCAGGAGAAAATGCCTACTGTACCTTTGTTAGTAACCAGCTACATGATGCAGATAACTCTTTAAAAAAATGTAGGGAAGGAAAAAGTTCAAGAAGTTCAAGTAGCTGAAAGCCAAATGTAATCACATTCAGGTCAGGAGTAAGACAGATTACAGCTTCAAAGCAATTTTGGACTAGAACTTTCACTGTATCGCTTCTAAAATGTGAATCTGGAGAACTCCAAGAACAGGCATTTTGTTGAAAGAAACACAGCATGCACAGAACATGGGCCAAGTTAGGCACCAAGCGCTATCTGCACCTGGCCAAGCCTACACAGGCACTGCTGCTGTTGGTACCACAGCTAGCTTGACTAAAACTGGATTAGGTACTCTCTACATGTCTTAACTGTAGCCCAGGCACGTTGGCACATAGGGGCACAAGCAGACCTGAGGAAAGATGACTTTGTATGGGGAAACTCAGAAGGTAAGAGCTGGGCAGCATAAAGGCCCCCACCCCAAATCCCACTTAACCATGCTGCAGTACTGCCCTGCCTGGGCTGTGAGAGGGAGCAAGGCCAAATCACAAAAGAACCATAGAGGAAGGAACAGGTATGAACTACATTTTACAAGACAAAGATGGAATAAAACATCTAAATGTTTTAGAAAATTAAGAATAAAACAATTCAGGATTTCAACTCCTAGACTGATTCTGAACACTGGAGAAAAGTGACTCGGTCATTCTGCACACATCTTAGGGTTGTTGGGTCTCTCTCTAATAAACTATAGCTCAGGTTTTTGCTTTATACCATTTGGACTAGCTGATCACTTTGAGCACAATAATCTGCAGCAGATGTATTCCACAATAATGCTTTTTAAACTACTCAGAGTGAAAGCTAGCATTATTCATCACTTGATTTCTTAATACTTACACAAACAAAACAAGTCCTGTTGGGTTTTTTTGATTTTGTGCTTATTTGTTGCTGGTGGTGGTGATTTTTGTATTTTGAGGGGGGGTGTGTGTTGTTGGTTTGTTTGTTTGTTCGTTTGTTTTGAAGTATTAAAGACGGTTTTAAAATTCCACTGTATTGGAAAACTCAATTAATTATAATCACCTCAATTGCATCGTCGTACATTTTCCTTGCCTCCGTGTCCATCTTGTCTGACATAAGCCAGGCTTTCAATAAATATTCATAAAAACTGTCTCCCAGCCCGCCCACGGATGTGTGATCTGTAGGAGGGAAAAAGGAAAAAAAAAAAAAAGTTGAAGTTATTATATAATAGCACCTTAAATTTATTCAAAATATGAACTTACGTTTTTAAGGTCTACTGTTGTAGAATTATCAATATTTTAAAGCCTGTTTAGCAGGACAAAGCTGCACTGTATGCCCTGTCCCCTCTGAACTTACTTCATAGGTGTGGAACCTGCTGTATGCGTTCACGTCTTGTCATTCTGCACAGGCTATCCCTCACGTCAAAACTAATTTAACATCTGTTTCTACTTCATTCCACAGAACCTAATTGTTTTCCTGCTAGGGTTTGGGCGGGATTTATTTTTTTTATATATATATATATATATATATATATATGTAAAAAGTATATACAATAAAACCCTGTAAGATCTCTGTATCCAGGCTACAACCAGGTCATGTGGCTGGCTATGAACTGCCATGAACTACAACAGAATCCAATCTTTCCAGGAGATTTTTATTTCCAGCAAGGTAGTTACTTAACAAACTAATGAATTTCTCAAAATTAATGTTCTTATTTAAATTATTTCAGTCAGAAAGGGGGCCAATTGCCTTTGTAGTATACAACACAAGCCCTGCTCTGTTCCACCGTGCCTGAGCAGCCATGCGGAGCCACTCCACGTGCCACAGGGTAAGGCTGTTTGACTGTTAGAACCCACCATCACATAAACTGGACCTCCTAAAATGCAGATTATTTTTTTTTTTTTGTCACTTTTTTTTTTTTTTTCTTGCAGAGGTTGTCTTTCACATGTAGAGTCATCGCTATTTCGTGCTGACAGACCACATGAGAACTACCTACGTTTCTCTTTGGGTGAACTATTATGCATCCCCACAAAAAGCCTACTGATGGTCCGACTCAGTCTCAAAGCTCCTGTTCCAATCACGGTAAGCGCTCCCTCAGTACACTCGTCATTCAAAAAGCAGTATACTCTATGAGATTTGGTACGTGGCTCCAATCAGAACAGCACATAACCTGTTCTTTCCCAATACTGCAGCTCCCCAGATGCTGCCACCAGAGCAGCCTTAGTCTGCTGAAGTTAGGAGAAAGAAATGCTAAAGACCAACTTTGTCACAATGCCAGAAATTCACTGCCCTAAGCTGTTACAGTCATACAAGTTTGCTTTTAACAGGTGAAAAAAAGAAAAGACATGATACTTCCTTTTCCAAAGTACCTCGAAAAAGTGGTATTATTCACAGTCTTTCTGGGATAAAGGTGTAAAAGAGAGGTTAGAGCTCTCCTTCTGTTCCTTTTTCCTCCAAGCACCATCCTGCCCCAGCATGTCTGCTTGTCTCTGAAGATGAGAGTAGGAGGTTAGAGCTGGTAGATGCTCCTGTCCTAACTCTTCTAGCTGTCTCTTGACTCCTCTGCTACTTACCAATGGATTTCTATACAAAGGAAGGAACAAGTGGAAAGCCTGTAGCTTTCCCATTTGTTTTCAGGTTGTGAATTTGGAGCGAATTACCTAATGCCCTTCTCTTCTACCTCAGTATCTCCTAGACAGCCTTTTCACACCCAGCTACTCAGTGATTTAACTACAGATAATGAGTTTTCGTAAGCTTTGTAGCTCTGAGCTGTAAGAGGGCATTCAGGTCACAAGTCACTTTCTTACACAAATGTAAGGGCTAGAAATTACTCCTTCAACACACAATTACATTCACATGTAGACATAAGAACTAAGGGTCTACAGTTTTCCGAAAAAAATCAACCATCCCAAGACTTCAGAGTTACGACTCATGTCAGCACCACTCATGGACTGTCTTCACAAGAGAGACGGTTTAAAACTACTTCTGTTAAGCTGCTGCCTCCTCCCCAGCTGGGCTCTGTCACTTGAGTCAGTGCTGCTCTTCTGCCAGATTTCTTTCACAGCTGCACTCAGTCCCCAACCAGGACAGGGTTGCCGAACCCTCAGCAGGGTTCATCTCATAGCGGCTCCACCTGGGCTTGGGGCAGGAAAGAGCAGGAAGATGAGTGGAAAAGACTTCCTAAGCAGAGAAATCCACGGTCCAGGTGAGTTTCCAAAGTCAGTTATCAGAAACACGTCCCATTTCACATCTACTTCTTCAGGCAGTCATTTGAGAACTGCGTTTCTCTCCTGTCAGCAGCTCTTCTCCTCCTCCACATTGCTTCTTGTCTTAGATGAAGCTACAGGGAGTGCAGGAACCAGTAGCATTGGGACACACAGAACTCTGAGCCATCCCCTCGACAGCCTTTTTTGCACCTTCTTCATGGATTCAGAGAACAGAGCTGCGCAAGCCTCTCACACACAGATCCTCCTCCCACTCAGCAAGTAAGAAGCAAACATGGCTAAGGCTCAGGGCTTCAGAGGGCCTTGCAGCTCCCAGCACCAGTGTCTTCTTTATTCCCATTTTGCGTACCTCACTCCCAACTCTCAACTCCTAGGAGTTTTCAGGGCTCCTCTCTCATTAAACAGTGGACTCCTCCACTCCCCAGCTGATGCCTTTCACAGTTGGACCAGAGGGCAGACCTGTCAAGAAAGGGCAAACTGATTCTGTTCCTTCTCCTCAGTAGCAGGAAAAGGGACAGATGAAGTATTTTTGGTGGTCACACATGGTAAGACACCACAGACAGGTATCTTTCATACAGAAGGGAAGCAGTATTTCAAGGGAGCTGACTGCATTCAGATACAGCTGTCTTTATTTTCCTGATCTGTCCCCATCTGCAAAAAATAGCTGAAAGAGGGTGGAAGTGAAAAGGAGTCCACCGCAGCCGCGGAACTGAGGTTTAAGCATGGCAAGTTTTCCAACTTCTACTGCTGCATTAACTGCACCCTGGCAAGATCTTCTTCAGGTCTTCTGAGAGGGTCAGAAGGTGTTGCTAAAGCAGAATTTGTTGCATTCTGTGTAAGGACTATAACTAGAAATGACTGAAAATGAAAACACTTGTGACAGATTGCGGGACTTTGACAACTTGCTCTCACCTAGAGTGGAAATACTAAAGAAGTATTTTTCAAGATTTCTTAGCAAATATATAGCTGGTGAAAACTGCAGATCTGTGTCATCACATATGATTCTCTCCTACAAACAAAGCTCCCTACCCAAACTTATCATCAGCAGGTCCATGGTGGTTATCACTCCCTCCTGCTATTTGTGCTACAGCTCAGATGGATTCAGAGATTTAACTCAGCTCAACTCAAAATGTTTTGCTCGTAAAAATGTTTTGCACATAAAACATTTTGAAGTTTTTCAACCAGCCCTAACCTTGCTTGTCAATCCAGAGTACTAAAAAGGAACAATCTGTGATCTGAGTAAATGAGTTTACAACAGCATCCTGGCACTAGGTACTCTTCAGGAGACAGCTGTGAAGGTATGTTTAAAATGTTTGTAAATATTTTGAAAATTTAAAAATGGATTTATTTTTTCACGTGTTTGATCTGCAAGAATTATTTAATTAGATCTATGCCATTTAAAGGATTCTACTGTGAAGAAGTGTTTCGCTGTGAAATCCTACAGTAAAATTCTTTCCAGATTAAGACAAATATAGCAAAGAGAACAGAAGTATGAGGGCATATCAAGTATGGCAAAAGCCACATCTACTGTTCAATGACATATATACATTTTTAGAACATTCATTCCTGCCACTCAAGACAAATTAAGATATTTTCTTAATTCCTCATTGTTTCAAATGTAGGCTCAGCTCAGATGACTGGGCAAACATAAAAGGATTCCAGTCAAAGATTCCTTGAGAAGTCTTATTTTAAACTAAAATACATTGTAGCTGCAGTTGCAAAGAATCCCTTCAACTATTGCCATCAAAAGCAATTACAGAAAGCCCTGTATTTTTTCTGGTTTGTCACACATTAGAAAGTACACTGTGTGTAAACCTGTGCAGTCAAGTGTGTTTGTAGGCTTCCTGCTTGCCAGAATAAAATCTTAATAGAAAGACAATGATATTTACACTTCATAGCAACATTTTTGCTCAGATACTTCAAAAGATTTACATACTGTTAAATAATGCCATTTTTCTTCTTAATAAACAGCACGTGGTTGAAAACAAAAAAAACCCCAATCAATTTCATAGCAAAATTTTAATGAGGTTTTAATTTGCTGATAAAAGAAGATCTATATTTAGTCAAATACTGTGTCTCAGCTAATATTTCAAAAATCACATCCACCTCTTTCCCACAGACTGAGCGGAGGACGTTCTTTTAAATGCTCACACCATCATTATCTAGTATTTCTAAAGCTAGTTTCACTCCAAATGATCTTATTCATATCAGCAATCCATTAGCTCACTGCTGAAACAGTCTCCTGTGACAAGAACCAGGACAATTATTTCACGGCAAACCACTGAAACACAGAGCAGGTCAGAAAGGAGAGTACATGCTATCTAACTGAAATGACGATGGATTCAGCTTGAGGTAGGAGGGAGAGTCTGTGGCACTCCAGGGATTTGTTCTCTGTAAGTGAAACTGTTGCTTTACAAACCTGGGGAGACAAACCTGGTTTTCCTCAGCTAGCTCTTCAGGGCACAGGCTGTAGGGTTCCCCCTCCTCAGTTACAGCTGAGGCTCTGTAATGGATCTGGCTGTTCTTCCTCTGCAGGACTAAGTTTTAGGGGTGGTGGTAGATAATAGAGATACTAGGCATTCACATAGCTCATTCTCCTCCCTCATGCCCAGATCTACCTATCGGCTGTAAATAACCTCCTCCACAGAAAGCCAGTTTCTAAATGCACAGCAGTGGTTCCTGAGAATATGGTTATGGCAGCAGACTGCAAGTTTCAAACATGTGCCGCTTCCTTATGTTTACAGGGAAAGTTTGGTTCAGTGAGCAATAAAATATTTTCCACAACAACTGAAAGCCCTCTAAAGATAACATTAATAACAAAACCTGCTCTAATGAAGGTTTACCTGCTCTCTAGAGCAAACTTAGGATGTGTAAATTATTTTTAAGCAGATGGCTTTAAGTAGTTAACAGCAGCTTAATGAGGCAAATTAAAAACAGTTCATGATTTGCTAAACCCTCTCTTGCTTTGCGCCGTAATTGTTCAATTTCAATTGTAATTTCTTGGCGATGAGCAGGAATAAAGAAAGAAGCCAGGCATTGCTTTAACAGCAGCACATCAAGCCAGTACTGATGCTGCAGTCACAACAGGTGAGCGTGAGGCTTCATGGTACCCACGATGGGTGGTGAGCCACTGCTCCCCTCCTGACCCCAGCGCACGTCCTCCCATCCTTCCATTGCGTCCATAAAGCTTACACATCATTTACTGCACGCAGAATCAGAAAGATTAAATAAATGCTGAGCAGAAGTATGTTTAGCATGCACAGGTTGCCATGCTGAAAAGCAGTACGGTGAGATAACGTTCTGGCGTTACATAAGCACAAGCAAGGCGGAGATGAGGATCAACTGTGCTGGTGGTATTTTTTATCCACAAATTTGCAACTACAACGCTGATTTAATATTTTTAAGTAGAGATAGATAGAAAACAAGCAAGCAAAGAATTAGAAATTTGGCAATATCCAAAAGAAACTCAATACTCTAGAACTGTAATTGTTAGTTATAACTCTAAAGCAAAGGAAAACTAACTTAAACTTGTCTACAACAGACTACCCAACAGACTGGAAACACCACGATGAACTGATTCATTTCAACCGAAAGAGTAGTAGTATGGAGCTACTTTGCAATAAAAGAACAAAGTAGTAAAAAGGGAAGCTGATTTTCCTTAAGGATCACAAACACTGTAGCTCTGACAAAGTGCTATTGTAATATGTCAGGGAAGGAGCTTAAGAGAGGAAAAGATAAGTAACCAGGAGGAAGTAGTGAAACAATTAAGCTAACACCAACTTTCATTAAGAAACCCTCGCACCCCATCACCATTGGTTGTTCTGGGTACCAACTGGCCTGACACTGCCCTGTTCCTCTGTGTAGGAAACATTTAAAGAACTGTTTTTCTGTTTGTCTTCAGTTGCTCTGATTAAATTTCAGTTCAATCTTTACTTCATGTAGTTGGGCTTAGTGCCCCTCAGCTGCTCTAAATGGGTGTAAATTCCCTTTCTAATCCTTTAATCCACAAATCTGAGGCCCTAGAAATTGCAGTTGCTGCAATTCAGAGTGGAAATTCAACCTAAGGATGCCATAAACCATAATGGATAGCTTAAAAGTGCAAACACTTGTAAATTAATTGCAGCAGAGGCAGCCCTGATAAAAGGAGGTGGAGGTGCAATTTTTAGTCAGCTATGAATCATTTATCACTAAGGAACACGTTACCAGCATAAGAATTTTTCTGAAAACATGCAGGTTGTCACACAACAGAATTACATTCAAATCATAGTTAAGGTTGCACAGACAACCTTTTATAAGTGAGGAAATAGCTGAACAGACATTGTGTCCTGTTCTACTGTCTGGTGACACAACGGATTCAAGCAACAAGAAAAACCTAGCTCAGCTCCTCCCAACCTGGGGGTGCGCGATCACAGCGAGAACATAGCAGCTGAACTCCAAATACTCCATATGGAGAAAGTAGACATGAATATTTTTCAAAGCCTTGGAAAATATGGACGGTTTTCTCCTCAAGCAGTCCTGAAACAAATTATTCCCACAGTATTCCACGTGCGAAACATGATAGTTTTTGAGTTTCTTAACTATATGCTTAAAAAAACCAAACTTTAATCTGGGTAGAATCACATTCCACATGTAGCTTCATTTAGAAATGGCTGAAGCATTTTCGTCAAGGCTGTTTAAAAAAACCCAACAAAACAGCTTGAGGCAGACAAAATATTCCAGTTGAGAGAGTTGAAGTTTGGCAGCTACAAGAAACTAAAAACACAATCACTTAATGGAAAGTGTTGAGTAATCTTTATTTTAAGTGCTACCAGTCTCTTGGATAATAAAATTAAGCAAAATGACTTCCTAGAGCTGTAGTGATTATCAAACTAAATATTAAAACTCTCAAACTTGCAAAATTTAAGTGTGTGCAAAGACAACAGAAATGATTTGAAACAGACCAACAAGTACAAGTAATCCAACTAAGACATGTATTTAGGTAACTCATGCTGTTAGAACCAAAACGCATCTTCAAACTGAATGTAGTTTATGATACTGTAATGTCAAATGAGTGTCCTATTTTGGTATCTTACAACAGGCTTTCCTTTCACACTTAGTAATTCACAGCTGGAACAAAAATCCTTTTTGTATTCAAACTTCCCTGAAACTTTGAAACACTCCAGCTATTTATAATTCTGAAAATAATTTAGGTGATCTCTCAGAAGACATGTTCATGAATTAAAGTCCAATCAACTAAACACATCAAGTCCCCATGTGAAAATGAAACACATTAAAACTGTACATTGGAGGTTTTACTGGAAAGTGTCCTTTTATCACTCGAAGTTGTCTTTTCCAGATTATTACACTCACCAACAGAGCCACCCAAGTGAAGCACACCTGCCTCTCAGCCAAGCTGAGAGTCAGTGTAAATCCCACCAGTGATGACAGCTTTAACTAAACTGCTGGAATTTGCAGCATATTGATGGGAAGTCAGGCACATGTTTATCTCTGATGACTTTTTTTTACCTGACAAGATAAACAGCTAAGGTGTGGTAACATCATCTACAAAAAATACTGCTGTAGGTATGTGCCCACAACTCAAAGAGTCCCTTTTGAATAAGTTTCTACATAGAGGGATTGACAAGCTCTTAAAGTCTTTACAACCTTTAGCTTATTCACCTTAGTCTTCCTATAAGATCCCAACTCTCCTACAGCTTAAAAGCAAGACAACAGATGAGAGAAAACCTTTATTAGATGAAATCTAGCCCAACATTCATCTATTCAAAATTAGCTGGCAAAAGCACCGTCAACAACTTCGCCCTCTCCCTTCAAGTTTTATCAAGACCATAGCAGTTTCCATACTTACATATGTACATGTGCGTGTATATATATATCTGACACATTAATGCTGACAGTCAAAAGAGATTCAAATAAGCAACAAAAGACACTCTTTGATGTACTCAGAGATTATACCACGTGCAATAAAAATCCAGGCTACTTTGCATGTTTCTTTCTCCTAGATTTGTGTCTATGTATCTCTATTTTTCTTCTTACGATAGATGCCTGAAATTGCACACAGCGCTAGATAAAGTTTTGGTCACTCTGTAGGTGCTAGGAAATTGTGCTGATTGTAAGACTTACTCAGTCCATGCTCTATGGCTGAGACTGAGCTACCATACCCTATGGTATGCATTCATCACCATCCCTCTCATTTTTGACCTTTACAGTGTGATCTACAATCAAAGACCAGCTATGCTTCACACAGGTCTCCAAGATGAGATGGTATTTCACCTTGCTGCTACAGGACAGTCCAACTCCCAGTGGAACGTCATGATTAAAAGAACCCATCAGGAAAATACATTTAACATCCACTGAACAAAACTATAGACCCTCTCCCTTCAATGTCACCAAACTGGAAACGTTCCTCATGTGAGCACCAGAAGGTACACCTCCACACATACCTCAGAATATGAAGTCTCACATACTGAAGACAGAATGAAAAGAAATGGACTGTCATGTGTCATCTGAATCTATTAGTGGTCTAGAGAACAACGTCAATATAAACACCCTCCAACCAGTGATACAGAAGGAATAAAATAAAAAAAAGGTAATGAGGGTGTAACAAGTTTGTAATTGGACTTTGATAGGCTTCCCTTTGTTAAGAAATGAGGAAGTCAAGAATGGTTCAAAAATACAGTTTAGGTATATCAAGATCCCAGACCAGAAATCAATTATTAAAGAAATTATGAGATTCCACAGGAGATCAAACTTTAAAAATTTACAGAGCATGTGTCAAAGGACACCTTTTTACACCTCAATCATTTTAAGTTAGCTGTCTTCAAAGCCAACAATTTAAACTCCCAAGAATATCAGGCAGTACCCCAAGACATGTTAATACAGATTAATTTACTGAATTGGTAATGAAAAAAACAAATGTTAAAGCTGCTGTGGGACAGATTTCAAATTCTAGATATTGATGTGCTCCCTGCCAAGATCATGGTCTAAAAGTACAGTTTGGTGGTACAACAAAATAAAACATTCATCTCTTTCCACAGCCATGTATGCAAGCACTTTCAAACCCCAGTTACACCATACCCAAATCCTTTCTTTAGGAATTATTTATAGACACTCCTTTTCAAATGCATAATTCATATACATGTTTAACCTTCCAATAACACTAGAATCTTTAACACACTAAACAAAGCTTTTGTTTGTTCATCTTTTCCAGCATATTGCTCAACAGACTAGCAAAATGTTTTAACCTTCTAGACTTATAAAAGCATACTCCTCGTAACGCACAGCTCTGCCTTATTTCATTAAAACAAAGTTTCCACAGATTAACTTGCTCCTGGCTTCTAATGAATAAACAAGTTTGAATGCCGCCTTTTCTTGGAACATGGTTAATTACATTTGTACATGGTTGCAAAGTGAAAGGGCAAGGGGAATTCCCCAGTAGAGATTACATATATTATTTGCTATTCAAAATACATGCATGTTCCTAAATACAGAACAAGCCAGAACATTTCGGAGAGAAAAATTAAGGACATCCACCAAGACTGTAAAGAAAATTAAACAGCAGAGAGTGAGTCCCACCTCCTCATCTGCAACTGGTACATGCATGCCTACTGCTGGAAGTCTAAAAATCATATTGCATTTTTATTTGTTCACAACGTACTCCACTGAAAGCAGATTTGAAGTAAAAAAACCCACCACAACAACTGCTTGCATGAATCTCCAAACTAATCATCACAGATCACATATCTCCAGTTCTGTAACTGATGTTCCAACCAGCCAAAAAAGAAACGTACTTGCTAAATCAAAGAAATGTGTAAAGATGAAGTCAGGTTGGAAACTACTTCTACAAGTACTTCCACAATAGGTAAAATTAATTATTTCAATCTTGCACCATTTCTATTTAAGAGAGAGAAAATATCTTCCGCATGCCAAAGGGAAAAAAAAAAAAAAAAAAAAAGCGCCCCAAAATTAAAGCATTAGAAACTATTACCCACAAGTCAAAATTGAAGGTAATTATCTGAAGATTTTTGGAAAATACTTTTTGGAAAACACAGGCTTAGTTGGCACAATTCCCTTCACTTCCTTTTAGGTTTTGGATGTTTTGCCAGAACTTCACATTACATTTCACAATTTGATTTTTCGTGACTCTTGGTGTTGCTGTTTTCTTAGGAGTGTTTAGAATATGTAGGTATATTAACAGGTACAATTTAAGAGACTACTTCTGCTAAACAAGGCATCTCATAAATAAACAAACAAGGGGGTGCAGGGGGCAGAGAGCAGAAAATGCAAAGTACCTTCATAGTTAAAGGAGAACACTATCAGCTTCCGTTGACAAAGACGGGAATTTTCCAATACCAGCATCTTTCTCACTACCCATAACTAGACTATCAAGCTGTTAATTCATGCTACAATTACATTTTTATCTGAAATATTTATCTGCAATATTTCTTTAATCTTTTGAAAAACCACTTCATTCTTCAGTATTACTCACTTCACCTTGCAATCTGCAAGGGTTTTAATCTTCCAGAGGTAGATGCAAAGACTGAAAAGGTTTCTTGCTTAATTTTAACAATGGAAGTCTCAATAACAGAAATCTCAATAGCGATTTCTTTATCAATCTCTGCAGCACCTTTGGAAATTTGCATTCAAGAAAGCAACTCCTCCTATATATCAGACAGAGCTCATGCTGCCAGGACAGTAGCTTTCAGCAGACATAGTGATTATTCTCAGTATTAACATTCTCACAGTGGGGATATGTAGAATGTGAGATCATCTTCTTCATCAACTTACCTGGGTAAGGAGTATTCAGTATAGAAGAAATAACAAAGACAAGGAAATTGGTAAATTAAACACACAGACATTAACAAGCAGATGGTAAGGGATAATAACACAGACCAGAACTCTTCTGCTACTGATTGATGGGACATTAAAGGAACTACTCAGGCACAGCCCTGGAGAGCCAACCTGAACTTTGTCACTGACGAGAAGGGGGAAATGTGATTGTCATGAGCATTATGAGGTATTTGAAGGACCTTGCAGAACTGTGCAAAATGTATTTATGGAACAGCAGAAAGGGTCCGTGGCTTTAGATAAAACTTACTGTGGGCTATTTAGGGCCAAAAGGAGGGAAAGGGAAAGGGAAGGATCAGGGCGGGTTGGGTAGGAATGAGCAAAAGAAAAATAGAGAGGAAGCAGCTTAAAAGGGCCTGGTCACACATAAACGGGCTGCAGATGACCATGCTTGTCTGTCTGAGTCCTGCACCCTAGCAGCACAGTCTGCTCTATCATATCAAATCCTGAATTTTTCGCATGTAATCCCACTCACTGTCCTCTGCGTGAGTGCTGCAAGGGGTAAACATCAGCAGCTGGTGCAGAGGCCATGGCTCACAGAGCACCTGGAGAGTCTGGGATGCGAGAGAAGTCCAGGTGCCAGTAACTGGAGGGACTGGGATGAGTGCTGCAAGGTCAGAGTGCCAGCAACTGGAGAAAGGGGCTGCAGGTCACAGGGGCTGGTAGGTCTGCCCAGCAGCAGCTGGAGAAAACACAGCAGGACACAGGGCCCTAGGTTTCTGTGAGAGCAATTGGAGACACCCACGTATGTCTGGTTTTCCCGGTGAATTTAATCCCAAATGCATGTGTGCATGTGGAATTTCTTTGCAAACTTCAAGCTGGACAAGCTGCTGAGCTGCTCTACAGGCAGGCCTAAAAATTTAGGACTACTCACCGAATATTTGCACTGATATAATGAAAGTAATTTAAAATTGGTTTTACTGCTTTTCCTACATGTGAAAATTGCACCATTTTAACGGAAGTGTAAATCTAATCCAGTTAAATTAAATCCACAGAAGCCTTCTCTAAATAGTATTTTAAAATCAAAGGTGCTTGGTTTGGTTTAATTTAAGCATTTATTGTTAAAAATGAAAGACCACCTGAAGAAACACATCCAGAGGCATTTGCTTTGGTTTATTTAAAGGCTAGTCTTTAAATTCAAAGGCTAGACTTGAGCACAAACAACTGGGAAACAGAGGATATAAACTCCTCCCATTCAGCCACCTTGGTTGTGTCTCTACTTACTGTGTACTAACAGATGCAGGAAACTGCAAGAAAGTGAGAACATCACCGAAAGGATACTAAGGTGTGTGTAACAAGACAGGTTAAATACCTGTGTGAATTCTCTTAGTTGTCTTTTGAGGACAGTCATCGCTTTGTACGTGAAAGACGGCATTTAAATTTAGTACATCAAATACACACACATGGGCTGATGTCACGTTGTCGGTGAGTCCTTGTAAACGTGCTAACAAAGTACTCTGTCAGCCCTCATCAGGCTTTCAGCTTAGTCCGCTTGCAAATCTAACTAGAGGGGCTTGTTTTCAATAAGGAGACCCGAACAAAGCACTGTAGCAGAGACTGCAGTCTGAGCATTCATCGCGTCGGCATTCAGCGATGGCAATTTCAGTATCTGCTACCACATCCTAAATGCTCAGCTCGTGCACTGTAAATTCACATCCTAGCTTACTTTACAGTAACTTGTTAATGTGCTCACGTATCACTAAGGTGTAATAAACACAGAAGGCTAACCTAGATTAGGTATCTCTGCTTATTTTCTTGCACATGGAAGCCACACACGGTCTAAAACCCAATTTTAGTTAAACTGACAAAACCTTCTTACGTAACCAACACAGGTGACTCCACAGGTAGCCCAACTACAGGAATTGAGATGTGAAGCCAGAGCAATTTGAGTTCCCCTTCAATAACATTATTACTTGCAAGACATGTTGGAACCAGATGAAATGCAATAATTTGTTCTCGGTATTGAAAAACAAAAAGGAAAAATGCACAATTTACAGAAATGTGCAAACACAAGCGCCATGCCCTGACTTGGCAACAGCATGCAGATTGGCATTTGCTTTGTTATTGATGTTCTAGTTGGTATTCTCACCTAACCCGTTTGCAAATGCAAATTATTATTTTCTCAATACACTTCAATTTTTTAAAAAATTAATTTTTCTTCAGTACAAATGAAATTCCATAATTCTGAAATCTCCTGCTTTTAACCAAAATTCTAGTCATTTTGTCTGCTTAGTAGGCTTCTCTAGAAAGCACTGTTACTGTTTTTAAAAATAATCTAAAATCAAAGTTCTGATGCTTACATCAAACCAGCAACTCTGCAAGTGAAACAAAAAGCTAACAAAGTTAACTGTAGGTTAATCTGAGAGGTTAGAATATGCTTCTTGCTGGCTATTTTCCTTTCAGTCTTACAGAAACTGAAAACCCAAGGCAGAAGTACTATAGATCACTTGTTCCTACTGGACCATCACCTTGGTCTGTAAGTAAAAATTGAATCTGTCAACATTCCTGTGGGCATTATAGCTCTGCCTTCTAGCAAAAGCCCCAGTGAGCTGACAAATCCTAAACTGAACCCATTAAAAAGCTGTCTGTTGTGCCACTCATGCTGTAATAATACCTGCACATTACAAGCTTAAACACAAATATTTAGCCTACACGACATCATTTTCCTCCTCCTGGGTATAATAAACTCCTTTCCTGCTACACAGCAGTAAGGGTCCAGTCGTGTACAGCTGTATTACAAAGCATTTTGTCCTGGTTTGGGCTGAAGTAGAGTTAATGTTCCTTTTGGGGAACTAGAATAGTGCTGTGTTTTGGATTTAGCTTTGGGTTTGGTATAAGAAGAATGCTGATAGCACACTGATGTTTTCAGCTGCTACTGAGATTTCAAGGACTCTCCGACTCCCCATGTGCTGCCCGTGTGCAAGGGCACAGGGAGCAGGGAGGGAGCACGGCCCGAGCACCAGACCCAAACTGGCCAGTGAAATATTCCATATCATGGCACGTCATGGTCACTATGTAGAGGAGGGGGGGTGGGGAAGGGGCTTGCTCGCTCTCTCTTTCACTTCCAGGATTGCAATTGCGGGATCTTGGTATTTCGGGATCGCTGGCCGGGAACGGGCTGGGGATTGGTCAGCGGGTGGGGAGCAATTACATTGTGCATTGCCCGTTTATATTTTCTATTGCTGCCATTGTTCTCATTTTATTCCCATTATTAAACTGTCCTTATTTCAACCTGCGGGTCTCCCTTTACCCCTCCAATTCCCTCCCTCATTCCCAGGTGTCGGGGGTGGAAGGGTGGGTGAGCGGCTGCGGGGTGGTTGGCTGCCGACCAGGCTCAAACCACAACACATTTCCACTGGAAAGGATGGAGATTTAGCAGTAACCAGTAAGCCACTCACCCAGCAGTTTTTAGGACTGGGTTTTATGGCATTCAAATGGAAAGAAAAGATGTGATGGAATGGTAGTCCCTGTGCAGCCCTGGCTGCTGCTGCTTCACGAGGCAGGCAGAAGACGACAGAAGGTCATCAGAACCCTTCTTCAAGCGCTACATAAAATGCATTAAACACACGTGGAAGTTTGTATTCATAAAAATGTAAACGTTACAAAGGCATGGCTATAGATCAGATTTATGTCACACTATATGACTCTATTCATCCCTCAAACTTGTTAAGAACCTGGAAGCCATGGTCACGTCCTTCTTGATGAAATCATAATTACTAATTATCTGGTAAGTTACTTTACTGATTATACCTTTTTAGGTGTTGATAACAGAAACATTGACTGGTTTGAATGAAAATGCACGTCTTTGTAAGCACCAGCAGAAGCAGCAGAACAACTAAGCAAAAAGGACAGTCTGTACATCACAGGCACTGTCCCCAGAATATCATTCCCTAGCAGTGAAACTGGAGAACATTATGTTTATATCAAGATCAAAAGGCCTGCACTCTGATAAATCAAACCACAGCAGAAATGACTTATCAGACCTGCATCCTAACATCAAAAGGATGGTGACAAGGTTGCAGCACAGTACATACACCCTTCCCCTAACCCAAGAGGGGAAGAGACCACATATATTTTAAGCAGACATTTAAATGAAAAACATACAAGACACAGCAACGTGGCCTAAAATCTATGGAGGCTAATGACAGAGATGTTCTGAGGCATGG
The DNA here is from genome assembly GCF_018691265.1 of Tyto alba. Classification (NCBI taxonomy): domain Eukaryota; kingdom Metazoa; phylum Chordata; class Aves; order Strigiformes; family Tytonidae; genus Tyto; species Tyto alba. The sequence goes on along the minus strand of NW_024881276.1, from coordinate 59,445,331 downwards.
AAAAACCCCAGAACAATCACTGATTTCTAAAAGGCCTGAAAAATCTGTCCAAAAACTAGCTCATCATCATCATTAAAGAACCCCAGATACGTAAACAGGACTGGATAGCAGTGTCCTTTTTTTCTTTGAGTCCAGACAACTTGGGCATGTCTTGGTACCTGTGAGTACGAGTGAATTAAAGTTAGGAGAAAATGAAAGTATGTAAAAATCAGCTGGCTTAATGACTTTGTAAACAAATAAATATCCCCTTCCCCTTCCAGAAGACCTAGCACTGAACTTTATTACTCTAATTTCCTAACACCAGCAGCTGAGATATAAGCTTCATATTTGTGAATTCTATCCAGTTCATATAAAGTTCTGACAGACAATATGACATTTAGATTCTGCAAAATCTGAGATTCAAAAACATGTTGTGAGACTTCGCCATGTGCTAAAAAGTTACTTACATGGCAGCATAAATCACTGCATGCATCTTTGGAGCAAAGAGAAAAAAGGAAGGAAAGATTGCTAAACCAGGGTTTTTCAAAGACACGTTAGTTGCTCACACTAACACTTAATTCTTGGGATTGCATGCCAAATAAAGTGGACGCACTCCTGGGTTTTTTTGGTTAAAAACAGAAAATGAGGATGTGCCTAGGCTCCTTCTGCAAATATCTCTGAGCAGGTATCAAAATACTGTTGTCAAGGTAGAAGGTATGAATTTTCCACAAAATTCTTGTTGCAAGTCGAGATACATACAGCTTACAGTCCTATGGGGCCACACCAAAGCCACAGAAAATGTTTGCGGTTTCTATTTTCTTTCACAAATCTGTCTTGCAATAAGAATTGTCTTTAAGAATTCAAGTTTACCTATCAGCCTGTCAGAACAAAGTTAAACAGAAAAACAACATGGAAGTGTAACTTTTTTCTTCTATTCAAATAATAGAGGGGGTTTTTTGAAAAAAAAAAAAAAAAAAAAAAAAAGGTAAAGATAAAATTTAACTACTGAGAAAATGTGATCTAAATTAATTCTTCCTTTATATATTTTGTTTAATACTCTCTGGATAATCACCTGGTAGTAGTAACATTAACTAGTCTGACTGCTATGTGCACATTACTGACATTTTTATTGCTTTGAATAAAGGTACCCACCACTAGAATATATGTACCACCAGAATGATGGGTATGGAAATAGAAAATAAACCCACCACTAGGAATGATGCTATATTACATCTGAATCCCATATTTCCTCAACGGCGTATTTATGTATGTATTTATGTAGAATTATTTTACCTATTTCACACCCATCATGACTTAGCTTGAACACTGTACAGGTTAACAGAAAATCTAACTAGAATTGAGCCAAAGAAGTCTGAGGAGGGAAAAAACAATGTCAAAAGGAAAAAAAAAAAAAAAAAAACAACAAAAACAAACAACCCAAAAACAAATCACAGAAAGGTCAGAGTCAAGAGTTACATGTATCTAGGCAAATAAAGAATTCTGAAATAATTCTCAGAAACTACCTGGAGAAAGTACTTTGAACAATATAAGATACATCAAACTAAAGGTCACAGCAAAGATGAAAAGGGTAGCTTTCCCAGGAGCTGAAAGAAGAAAAGTTTTGCCTTGGAACTCTCTCCATTGTCTCAGTCTTTCCAGGACTAAATTACATAAGAAGCCAAACACAATGTTCTTTGAAATTACCTTCTGAGGAGGACATAAAAGCCTTGCCTGCCCTTAATACCAACAATGTGATTCGAGTCAGGAACAGTGTCGTGGGCTCTGACATGAGTCCTCTAGTGAACTGAGATACGGTGCGTGAAGGCATCACCCCTAGTTCACTGAATTCTGTGATACGGATACAATCTCTGCAGGAGAATCAGGAGAAAAATTCCTGTCTAAGCCTCAGCTGTTCCAGCTTGTATGTCCAGTGTTCTGGTGCATGTGTACCTTTACTGTAAGTTCTTAAATCTCTGCAAATAAATTCACTGAAGAGTGATCTGTCAGGGACACAGACAGTTTCTCACCGTTCCATACTGATTTGTGGTAGGTAAAACAGAATTATGAATTCCTGCTATCTTGTCCCCATAAAACTTCTCAAGATATGTTTACAAATGCTTGTTGCATTTGGGGAAATCTTAAAAACACCAGCAGAACATCTCTATCTGCATTTGTAAGCTTATTTGCTCAAAAAAAAACCCCAACCAACCAACCACCAAATTCCAGGAAACGAATGTGTATGATGAACAGCACAGAAAAATAAAGGCTCTATGAGGTTATATTTCTTTTTATCCTAAGAAGTTAAGTCTCAGTCTGTAATCCCAAACTTTAGTGCTAAGTGTATTATCTTTCAAAATTCATTTAAATAGCATGTTTGAGCTCCATCAAACTTCTGCAAAGTTAAAATTTTCATTGTATGTTTATTCTCAGTGACCAGGATTATTTTCTTCATAAAAGCTGCTAATAATTCTGAGCACTGTTATTACAACTGACAAAAAGCCCCTGAAGAATCCTGGTGATATGCCACATTAGACTACTTTTGACAAAAGTAGCAGGAGTAATTGGTTAGAAATAGAAAAAAAAATCTAGAAAAAATGCAGAACAACAATGTAAAATTGTCATTTGAACAAATAATAGGTGAATATTAGTATTTCCTCACTTCCTTTTTTCGGAATGCATCATTAATCCTAAATTTGTCTGAAGAATTTCTCTCATTAATCCATGTATCCATTTCAGAAGGTGTCACTATTCACTCACAAATATTAGATGCTTTGGAGAGAATTTTGGCCTTAGGAATGGGATTAGAAAACTCTTCCCAGCCGCTGCAGTGACAGCTGCATTCATTTCCCTCATATACCAGACTCAAAGTCAGAAGCAAATTCTCAGTTTGGAAGCCAGAGCATGTTCTGCTGGATATTTACAGCCAACCACTGAAATCCCCCAAACCTGTCAGTGATGTCAAGAAGGATAGAAATAGATCATCTTGCTTGTTTTTCCTAAATAAGCTTGCATTCATAAAAGAAACAGGAACAGAAACCTTGAAGAAAAGGATTCTCTTTTACCACTATGAGAGCACTAAACTACTCGAGTTTTTTTGAAAGAACCACTTCAAGAAAAGGCATCATGTTTGTGTCTTTGTGTTTCATCTCTCTACTTACATTGCCAGCAACAAAACCTATTTTTTTCTTTTCATTCCAAAGCCTTTTTTGGTTTGTTTTTAAAATGAGAGACACGGTGATACCCGCAGGATCTATAAGGAGGTTCACTGTGCCATTTCACGTGCCACTAAGAAGAAGAATGTTGTTTGTAAATGTCAGTCCCTAACACCAGGTGAAGGAGCTCAAATTTAATCACCACAAACATGCATTACTTCTATGTTACCTTACCACGATCCAATTACCAGATAGTTTGCAGAACAAAACCAGGAACAAAATCAAAATGAGGGAACTACATCCAGCCTATTTCTTTATTACTGAGGATTTTATTGACTGATAAAAGTAAGGATAGGCATCAGATCTGGTAGGAAGCTGCTTTCAGAGAGTACCATAAAACCCAAGCTGCATGACTTCAGAGAGAGCAGCAAGCAAAAATTGGCTTCAGGAGATCTCAAATTTAAGTAATCCTTCTACATTGCATGTTTTCAAGCAATGATGCTTGTACCCTACAGAACAATTTTTCTGATCTCCAACTCAGCAACAAAGTAAGTAGTATAGCTTTAATTAGGAATGAATAAAACAAGAATACTTACGCTGACCCCATCGGCCTGTTCTTGGATTCAAATAATTTGGATAAAGTCCATTCGGACGATCCATTTTTTGAAGTAACTTCCGAATGTGCATGACCTAAATTAAATCAAGAATCAGGATCACCACTAACAATGTTCATCTTCTCTCTGCACATAGTTAAATCTAATCTTTTTTCTTTTCCTTTTGTTTTTAGTAGTAAACTTTTTCAATCTGAACCCAGAAGCGTTCTTGAGGACTTCCTGAAGATTAGTATGTTTTTGTTTTTAAGACTGCTCACATAAACATGTTTAAAAATTATTATTTTAAAATGTATGCTGAAACAAATAAGAAAAATTGTGTTGTCAAGTTTCTACTTGAAAGAGTCACCTATTTGGTGACAGAAATACAAATATGAAAAATGTACCTTTTACCAAGAATTCAAATATAATTCAATATAGAAAGTACTAGAGAAAGTACTTCCCTTTAAGTGCAGTTTATGATGAAACAGTATAAAAGACATTTGTATGATAAAAAAACCCCAGAATTTGAGACCCACCTTGTTGTAGTATACAGGGTCCCCTGTCAAATAGCTGAGGTGGACAAATTCCATGTGCAGAGTACCAAACTCAGCAAGGATGCTGCTGCCGGCAGAAGCCCAGCCCCAGTTTCGACCCACACCACTGAATTCCAACAAATACGCATAAAAAAGGTAGAAAACAACAAAAAATTCAGAATTACTGTGCACAGCACTAGTAACAACCACCACAGCAAATTAAACAAGTAACAGCAAATATTAACCTAGACTTAAGATTACAGGCGTTGTGGTTTGATTGATCCGTTAGGTTATTGGTTGGGTCTTTTGGGAAAAAAGATACCATAACCTCATCAACAGAAAGTCCTGCAATTAAAGGATATAATATCTTGATGTCACAGAAATATAATGACTTAACACTGGGCCCAATCTCGATCGTTGTTTATTCACTGTATGTTCCTAGGAACAAGAATCAAAAGCAATGATCAGACAAGATGAGTATACTTCCAAAGGTGGCAGCAGTCACTTCCTTGCTCTGCCCAACATCTGCTCTGTTTCCTTGCGTGGGATGTGCTTCAGGTCAGTATTAGACACTCCAGGAGGAGTGGGACCTATCCGTACCTACATACCAAATCAGTATGCTTACTATAGGCAGAATATTTTGAGTTCCTCAGGATCACACAGAGAATCAACAGAACGTATCATATACCTTGTATCTTTTGTACTCTAAGAAATACCATCGTGCTCAGTCATAACTCCTAAATAACCTCTGTTTTAAACTCATTTGGGAGTTTTCACCACCTTTCAAGATCGGGACTTTTACTTTCTGAAGTTAACTATGTTTTCCTGGAGATTACTTCTACTTCCTCTCATAAAAGATTTCAGTTGTCAGTAGGACTACAATCAAGAAGGAATGACTTCTTACTTATTTTTTGAATTACAAATCAGAAAGAGAAAAAGTAAAGGAAAAATTTTGGTTATGAAGCAATATTTATAGCTCTGACCTGAGACAGAACAACACTTTTAAAATAGAGTAAGCATAGTTTAGAGTTTGGAGAGACAAAAATCGTAGTTTGTCTCAAGGTTTTTTTGGCACAGCTCTCACAAAAAGAGAGAATAATTTTCCAAATTTTTCTTTTTTTTCTTTTTTTTTTTTTTTCCAGGTCATGTCTTTTACTGCGTGTCAGCCTCCTAAGTGTTCTCCTATATGCCTGCTGCTGTCACTACCCTCTGGCATGCCAGCCACTATCTTCTGCTGTGATGCTGACCGGTTCTGTACCTTACCAAGAAACTGACACGGTAAATGCATAAACAATATTGGCATGCAGGGAATTTCTGGCACTCCAATCCTTTTCCCTCTGCCTAGTGCAAAGCCTCCTCCCTGGTCCTGCCTTTCTGACTGTGCTCTGATACCTGACCTATGCAACTGGCTGCTGCGCTTTGCCGGTAACTATCCGTGCATCTACTTCTCGCAGTTTATTAAACCTTGCCATCGATGTTGCTCGAGCCAGTGAACCATCCGCCTGCACTGCCTGACCAGTATGGCCAGCTGGGCCCCTCAGACGTACTGGAATCATGGTGCAGGCTTAGGTTAAAGAAAGCAAAAATAAAAAACATGCGCACGCGGGAATTTCAAGCCCTGTGAAATTGCAGAAAGAACACAAGACTGACTAAACCATAATGCCATGCAGGAAGCACGTAAGGAAATTTAACCCAACAATATCCGTTGTACAAAGGCCCAATAAATGGCCTCAGGGGGGAAGGGCTGCACAGGCAAGGCAGAGAAAACCAGGCAATGGTGGTGAGGCCCTGCACCAACAGAAGGGCAAACCACAGCTCCATGGTCTTCACCCGAGGAGTGACAGCAAAGAGGATTGCTTCCTGGTCGCAAAAAGGCACATAAGGCTAATGCCCTCAGAGTAGTTCTAAACCTCTTCACGGTCTAAGAAAACACAACAAATGTCTCCTAAAAGGAAAACAACTTAAAAGAATTCCAAAACTCTGCTAGTTACTATCTTGAATTGCTGAAATGTACACAATCTAGACATGCATCCTAATTCAGCAACTGCTTAATAACACAATAAAAATTTTAGAGATGCCTTGCATCAAAAATGCTCTCAAAATCTAAGGAAAATCCCAGCACAGAACAAGTAATACTAGATAAATTAGGCAAGGCAATTCTCTTACACAAGGCAATGCAGACCACCTAAGTTCAGTGTCTGACCTGAACAGCCACCTAAAGGAGCCTCTCCATCTCCACAGACCATAGTGGACTTCAGCACATTAGCCTTTATACCTAAGCTGAACTGTAGCATTAATTAATATCTTCAGAGTACCATCATCTTCTCAAACATTGTGAGTCTTCTAAAGGTAACATACAGCTCACACAGCACATAAAACCCAGGAAGTTCAACCACGGCCTGCAAACAATTTTGTTTTTTAATAGGTTCTTTAATGACTAAAGAACCAATCATTAAGCTGTAGGGCAACACATGGCATAATACACTGGATATGTTCCAATGGCATGTTGAATTCTTATTGCAGCATCAGGAGAAAAAAAGCATGGTCACAATTTATTGCAGTTAATGAGGTAGAATGCTCTGAACTCCATTAAAAGTATTCTAAAGTGGCAGGAATGCCAATTTGTTTGCCTCTTCTACAGTTCCACTACTAAGAAAAACTGACATATGCCACTACTAATTTTAAGTTGTAGGGATGGGGAGGAACATGCTTCCCCACAAAAGAAAATTCATTACCTTTTCAGATTCACCATTGCCCATGGTATACCTGTAGGTGTGTTGAAGGCTGGAAGAAGTTTTCCTGCCAGTTGCACTGCTTTGATCTTGAAAACCTAAGATAGCAGGATCAATTGCAAACAGTTACAAAGTCTGATTTATCTCCGAGAACTATAAAGACTGAAATTTCCTTGCCCCACCCACTTCTTTGTATTATAAAAGCTTTACATTGTAAAAAATACATTAACTTATCATTTATTTTTCACTTGTTCACTTTATAAATTTCATTAACATTTGAACATGAAAAGAAAACTTGTCATTTTCATTTCTTTCCTTCCATGCTCTCCAGCAATAGTGCATAGGTTCCTATTAAAGAAAAATATCATTTCTCCTCCCACCTTCCTCCACCAGTATTAGGAATTTCAAATGCTTTCTAAAGCAGTCTTGAAATCATACTTAGTATTTTGTAGCTAAAAATCATGTGGTATTTCCCCCACCCCCACACAAGTATTTCAACTTTTACAAACTTCCAATCTCTTTCTAACGAGATATATATACACACAGTGCAGACAGAGTTCCTAGTCTTTTATGAAAATTGTCTATGCAAAACCATATATATATGCAGTTTCCTGTAGCTTTTTTCTTCATTGATAACGCATAAAAAACAATAATTATAGGCTTAATCTTCCCTCTCAAGTCTGATTCCTCATAGAAATTACTGACAGGACAAAATCTCTTTCATTTCTAGTGTTGCTTCTACTTACTTCTGGAACATAAATCTGTAGCAGCCTTACTCAAAGCCTAATGTTTTTAGTTAAACAAGCAACTGGGAAAAAGTTCCTTCTAAGCCTATAGGAAGCACTTTTTACAAAGAAGGCGTGTTTGGTATATCCCCCATGATAGCAGACTGTTTTTACCCGCTAGTTGTAACATACATTTTAATTAACGCAGTCAGTATTCACATTTCTGCCAAAGTATCTTCTTATCTTGGGGATAACATTATTCATCAGTTTGAAGCACTGTATGAACATGTAACAGAAAGAGCTACCATGCCCCAGAATAACGTATGCAACACAGACGTGCTATAGAAACATCATCTCTCTGGTCACCAGCAACAGGACACGAAGAAATAGAATGAAGCTGCCCCAAGGGGAAGTTCAGTTTGGACACTAGGGATAGGTTCTTCACTGAGAGCTTGGCTGGTCACTGGAACAGGCTCCCCAGGGAAGTGGTCACAGCACCAAGGATGCTGCAGTTCAAGAAGCGTCTGGACGATGCTCTTAGCCATAAGGTTTAGTTTTAAGCAGTCCTGCGAGGAGCAGGGAGTTGGACTCAGTGATCCTTTTGGGTCCCTTCCAACTTGAGATATTCTATGATTCTATTATTATCAACTACCTGATCAATACTCTGTAATTGAGAACATAAAGAGCTTTTAAGAAGGACTACAAGGCAGCTCTGTTGCATTTATAAAAAGGATTTTTCCCTTCTGTAAAGTCTACAGGAAGAAAACAGAAGAGATGCTCACTGGAGAAGTAAGTTGAAAAGTAGTAAAAAATAAGCAGTCAAGAACATCCTCATTTCTCATATGAAGGTGGGAAAAGATCAATATCTTAATATTCGAGGAGATGACTAGTGAGACATGAAATAAACCAGAAAAGAATTTTAAAGATGACATCTAATTGTATTTGATGCAGTGGAGTATGGAGAGATGGAGGTGCATCTGAAAGCAACGAGCCAAGAAAAAGAACTTTTACAGAGGTACTCTACATGAATTGTAAGGTGGGATACGTCTAAAGTGAAAAAGAAGATACCTCAGAATATGACTTAGAAATGTGAAGTAACAGAAGCAATATGGCCTGAATGCTTTTTAACAAAGATACTGACAAGGCACAGTCTTTGAGAAAATATGCAGAAATTTAGCAGTAAAATTCAGATAACACTCTGACCTTGAATAAAGGAGTAAGTCAAAATATAAAGGCATAGTATAAGAGGTATAATACATGTGGAGTCTATTGTAACTGGGGAAAAAGAAACCCTGAAGAGAACTAAAAGCTCTATCTTGGCCCAGTTACATATAAACTACCCAATTTACATCTATAAATATCTGTCAAAAATGCACACTGAGCTTTTGGATTTTTAAGTAATAGATGGGTCAAGACCAGGCACAGCTATCTAAAGGCAGTCAGGGCAGACAAGCTTCAACACCTAATCCAGAACAGAACGAGGACTTCCAGGTAAATGGTACGTAGTTTGGAAAGACACTTGTGGCATGGATTTGTTTAGTTCATCTTTTGGATCCTGCACCCTCTGAAGGCACTATGCATTATTGTATTATTCATTAATAAAAGATATTGAAACATTAGGGTAAGAATATTCAAGAGGGAGAACAAGCCTAGAAACATCCTCATTAGAAGAGTATTCTTAATAGCTATTTATGTACCGCTATCCAGCTTTCAATCAATTTGAAATGTACTACAATATTTGGAGAACACAAGCTAGAGGATTAGAAGCAGTTTTTAGTAAGCATGTATGAAATAAAGGTTGAGCTAATCTAAATGTGCATGAATCTAGACAAGGACAGTTAAAGCAAAGCAATCACTGTGCCAGCAATTCCAGCATGTGAGCAAACCAGCACGGCAGCAGTAACTGCTAGTTCAGGCAACCGTGTTAGGAGTACCTGCAAAAACTTGCTGTTATTAGAGGCATCCTCCTGTCACCTCTGTTGTGCTGAGGACTCTACATACAACTGATTTCGCATTAGAAGGTAAAACTCTACCTCTCTCTATCCCTCTTATCCAAGAAAATGCAAGGAAACCCTTAGCTTATGACATGCCTTTACTCTCTATTACTGCCATCTCAGTCCTACTCACTGCTGGCTCTGGGTAACAGAAACACCTAGTGCACGATACAGTGCCTACCTATGCAAACCGGAGTGAGAATTGGAAGAGGAGACTGCTGCGCAGGTTTCTATCAGGGCAAAGTGACTAGGAGAGGATATTAGGAGAGATGTAGGGAAAACAGAGAAATGTAGCAAGCAGTGGTGGATGAGATGCCTCTTATGGGAGACTGCAGATGTGACCAGAGCACGCTGCTGAGCACACTGAAGGGACTTCCTTGGGTAAGTTTCAGACTTACCATAAGAGTAACAGTAAATACCTCAGGCTCTAGCTTTTAAATAATGTGCTGGCATCAGACACGGTTACTTATCATATAGTAAGTATTTTTACTTTTTTTTTTTTTTTTTTTAAAAGCAGGTTGAACTGATAGATCCTATTTCAGCCTTGGCAGTTCTCTGTTGGCAGGCAATGTATTTCAAGAAACACATAGGCAAGACGAACAAAAAATGAACGGATGCCTTGGAAAACAGACCTCATTCGGAAACAGTAAAAGAACTGGGCTTATTTAGTCCAAAGAAAAGATGTTCAAGAGAGGTCAAGATAATGACTTTTCAGTATATAAAAGGCTAATATAAGGAAAACAAAATATTTTTTCCCATGGACATGGAGAATACATAATAACACCAAAACAGAGCAAGAGAAAGTAAGCTAATTAGGAAAAGTTGGTGATAAGGACAATTAATCATGAAGAACGACTGTGCTATGGCTTTTAAAAATGCATTGTACAACACATGCAACTACGAAGACTGATGTGACTGGACACGGACCTGCTTGAGCGGATCCAGAGGAGGCCACGAAGATGCTCGGGGGGCTGGAGCACCTTCCTTGTGAGGCCAGGCTGAGAGAGTTGGGGGAGTTCAACCTAGAGAAGAGAAGCCTCCAAGGAGATCTTACAGCAGCCTTCCAGTACTTAACAGAGGCCTGCAGGAAAGATGGGGAGGGACTCTTCATCAGGGAGAGTAGCGATAGGACACATGGTTTTAAACTGCAAGAGGGTAGATGTAGATTAGACAGAAGGAGGAAATTCTTTCCTGTGAGGGTGGTGAGACACTGGAGCAGGTTGCTCAGACAACTTGTGGATGCCCTGTCTCTGGAAATGTTCAAGGCCAGGTTGGACCTGATCTAATGGAAGGTGTTCCTGCAAACTATTCCACGGTTCTATGAAGAACTGCAGCCCATGGGAAGGACTCATGTGGGAGAAATTAATGCAGAACTGTCTCCTGTGGGAGGGACTCCATGCTGGAGCAGGAGAACAGTGTGAGGAGTCCTCCTCATGAGGAGGAAGGAGCAGCAGAGATGTGATGAACCGACCACAATCCCTATTTCCCATCTCCCTGAGCTGCTGCAGGGAAGGAGTTAGAAAAAATCAGGAGTAAAGTTAAGCCCAGGAAGAAGAAAGGGTTGAAGGGAAAGTGTTTTAAGATTTAGTTTTATTTTCTCATTACCCTACTCTGATTTGATTGATAATAAACTAAATTAACTTCCCTAAGTTGAGTCTGTTTTGCCTGCGATGGTAACTGGTGAGTGATCACTCCCTGTCCTATCTCAATCCATAAGCCTTTCATTATAAATTTTGTTTTCCTCTCCCCTGTCCAGCTGAGGAGGGTAAGTGATAGAACAGCTTTGGTGGGCACCTGGTTTCCAGCAAGGGTCAACCCACCACAACTGCCAATTAATCAAATGGCCTGTGCACATTCCATATCAGTAAGAGGAAAGCGTTTTGTCTCTCTCAGAGCCTTGTACCTATTCTGTAGACCTAGACAGCATCTTTGTAACTGGCACATAAACTATTAAGACCACCCACCCTCGAGTTTCTTCACTAGCACAAGCTCCAAAGCATAGGACCCTATAAGAGAGATGGAGTCACAGAAATCAGAAAGACAACAGCTCTCAAAGTGCTGTTCCTGCAGGATAACTCAATCTTTTTTCAAACGTGTAGTTGCACTTGCATTAATTACAGAATTGAGCACAGAGTGGCCTTAAGATGTGGAGGTAACTAATCACAGTCTTCTTAAAGACCCCATAATAGCTCTAGCAAGACATCCTATTTTGAAGACACAAAAATACTGTTCTAAATAAACATGTATTAATCTGAGAGTACCTGTTCCGTCCATTCTCAAAATATGGACTCTTTTTTTCAGAAAAGTTTCAGAAGCCACTTGGAGAAGTATTTCCATTTTACACAGCAAAATCTAATACACTAAATCCATCAATTTACACAGCCTTTGGTAGGCTAATGCTTCTTTCTGCAAATGCTGTAATGCAATGGAAGGATTTTTCCCCTCTATCAAATACAAATCAAGTTGTTTACAGCTAGAAGGGGAGAGAGTGAAAATTAGCAGAAAAAGCAAAATCTAAACCCCAAATCGGTAAGTGATCCCTCATTAAGATGAAAACATCAATCAGTATCTACAAACTAGTGTGTACAGTAGACAAGCTATGAGAGCCTAAATCATTTTCATCCATTAAATTGACGCTTAACGTATCGAACCTGCCAGCCACCCCACAGTATGAAAGCTTGCTCCTGAGCCTATTAATCCAAATAAGGCCAAAACATTCAACAGAAAAGGCCTTAAAGATTAAAACTGTTCTTCAAAAGACTTATTGATGTATCCAGTGACTGCTGAGATGCATGGCTGCAACTCTTAGAAGACTATATTATGCTAATACTGCTGTTAGCTGTTCCCTTCCAGCACTATGAATAGCAAACAGCCTTGAATGGCCTCTGTTCCTAACTCTGAGGGGGATTATAGATGCTTTATACAAATAAAGAATCTCTTTCGTTTATGTGCATAGATCAGTCTGAGTCATTCTTCTTGAACAGTAATAAATGCTAGACTTCTGCTTAATCTGACAGTTATTAACTAGTGAGTATCAATGGTCCTGCAGGTTTGATAACTTTTGATCCTTGAAAAAACATCAGACAAAACATATACACCGCACAAGCTCACAAAAATTTAGTACTCACCATCAGTACTAGTATTACTACCAAATCCTGCACGTTTCCTCTGAACACTAAGCACAAAGATGATGAGGCAGACCTACCTAATTGCTGAATGCAGAAGAAAAACAGAGCATCTGACAGCAGTACTAGACTCAGACCCTTGAGGAAAATATTTGGTATTCCTTGGTCCAATACAGAATAGTTCTATTTCTGCGCTGAGTTCAATCTGCAGTAGTGAACTATTCGCTGCCCTTTTGTGGCTAACCACCTAGTTAAAGTTCAATGTGTCAGATAGGACTTTGCAGCAGTAGAGACAGAGGCTTGTGGTGTGATTTGCTGCTGAAAAATCAAGCAGCATTGTTACACACACACACACACACACACAAGATAACTAACTTAATAAGTATTGCTGTTTTGTTGCCTATTTATAAGCCTTACTACATAGGAAGATGTCTGCATGCCAGATGAATAGGTCTAAGTTTCAACACACTTTCTCTCTTCAAGATTGAGAATTCCTGGGTTTTACAGTCTTCCTAAGTCATTCCCCACGGCACATGTGGGTCATCCTGCTACCAAGAAATGGAGAAATTACTTCCTCTTTACATACTTGCTTCTAATAAATTCCATGGATTTAATTACAAAGGCATCTTGTGAGATGAGGGAAATGCAGTAAGATTCTGGTAACATTTCAGCTACCATGGTATGAGTTCAGAGTGGAAGAGCACTTCAGCTATATTTAATATATGTTTGTGAGTGATGACTGAAGAGGTATGACACATCTAGAATTGGTCCTGGAGAACGTAAATCCATGTTCATGTAAGATTCAGCAAAGCAGCTATAAACTACACCACCTATAGTGGTGAAACAATGTAGAATTACATAAATACAACAGCACCTCTTCAGCATTGTAGCTCAAGTCATAGCAGATGTTCAGGGAAACACTATTTGAAGATACTGTAAAGACAACGCCATAGCTAAGGTACATTTGCTGTCTCTGGTGATCTGTAATGATTATCAAAGTACCTGATTAACAACACTGAGCATTTCTAAAAGACTGAAAGTCTTTAAACAAGAGAAGATTTATCCTGCAAAGGGATGCTCTGGGAATTTATATTACTTTATGACCAAAAAAAAAAAAAAAAAAAAAAAAAAAAATGGAAATGAAAAATCTAAACACATCTCAGCAGTCTAAGATCAGAGTTAAAAAACCAGGAACCACCTTGAATCTGGACTATTGTGCCAACTAAAATGGCCATGGTGTCAATTTGCTCTGCCTTCTTTACTTCCTCCCTTCAGATATTTTTACACATTGATGAGATCCCCCCGAGCCTTCTCTTCTCCAGGCTTCTCCAGGCCCAGCTCTTTCAACCTCAGATGAGAGATGCTCCAGTCCCTTAACCATCTTTGTGACCCTTTGCTGGACTCTTTCCAGTACGCCCATGTCTCTTGTACTAGGGAGCCCAGAACTGGACAGAGCGGGTGTGGGCACACCAGGGCTGTGTCAGACAGAAGGATCACCTCCCTTGACCCACCGGCAACACTCCTAACACAGTCCATTTGCTTTCTTTGCAGCAGGGGCACATTGCTGGCTCATGGTCAATCTGGTGTCCACCACCTTCCTGCAAAACCGCTTTCCAGATGGTTGTCCTCCAGCAGATATTGGTGCATGGGGTTGTTCCTCCCCAGGTGAAGGACTCTGCACTTGCCCTCACTGAATTGCATGAGGTTCCTGTCAGCCCATTCCTCTGGCCTGCTGAAGTCCCTCTTGGTGGCAGCACGATGCCCTGGCGTATCAACCACTCCTGCCAGTTTTGTATCATTAGCAAACCTGCTGAGGGTATGCTCTGCCTCATCATCCAGACCGCTAATGAAGATGACGAACAGGATCAGAGCCTGTACTGATACCTGCGATACACCAATTGTTACTGGCCTCCAATTACATTTTGCACCACTGATCACTACCTCCTGGACTCAGCCGTCCAGCCAGTTTTCAAACCACCTCACTACCTGCTCATCCAGCCCATATTTTACCAGCTGCTTTGTGAGGATCTTGTGGGACACAGTGTCAAAAGCCTTCCCAACATCTAGGTAGATAATATCCACTGCCCTCTCTTCATGTCCCAATCCAGTCATTTCATCATAGGTTATCATAGTTGGTTGAGCATGACTTCCCCTTTGTGAATCCTTGACGGCCACTCCCAATCACCTTATCATTCATGGGCCAGGGAATATTTTTCCATGATTAGTTGCTCCATCACCTTTTCAGGGATTGAGGTGATGCTGACTGGCCTGGAGTTCCGTGGGTCCTCCTTCTTGCCCATTTTGAAGGTAGGAGTGATCTAAGGGTGATGCCATTCATCCTGTACATTAGCTTTGGTGCCCAGTGATACTCATTTTTACCTTTGCCTTTTAAGCTACTATACTTCTGTAAGGCATGAAGCTGTTACATGTAGATTTACACAGACAGAGAGAAACTAGGCTTAATTCCTTAATTCTAATGGTCTCCAAAATTTTAAAACACTGCTAAATTCACCCTGATGGAAGTCCAGGACCGGTTACATCTGTTCATGCAACTGTTGCTTCAGAGTCCTCCCGTGCTATGAGAATTCTGGTCTCTCTCTCAAGAACAGTAGGATAAAGCAGATAGTACTTCATCCATAAATATTACATAACTTGCTGATTTACTCATTTCACAAGCCAGTAAATGCTTCATGAAATGTTTCTTCCTTCAAAAAAAACCAACCAAACAAACAAACAAAACAAAAAACCAACCAAACAAAAAACTTTACCAATTCACCAATTCAGCAAACTCAGAAAGTCAACATTTATGAACGTTTATGACTGTCACCTCCTGCACCCATTCTGATCCAGGCCTATCTTCTCTTTAAAGTTTTCTAAAGTGAAACCAATTTTTTTGCACTAAAAGAAAAATACCTTTGTAAAGAGATTTTCTGAAACTCCCTCAGTTTTCAAAACCTGCAGGCGAGTCTGACATTTTCTTTAGCCAGTAACACCACATAAAAGACTTCCACAAAACCTTTATTAAAGAGAAAATCACACTGGATACCTCCCTAAAAGATACACTTTGACAATTTGGAAGAACGCTAGGAAGGTAAGAAAGGCTGTCCAGTTTCAGATGATGCATGAAATTAGTTCATGTAACAGTTGCCTCTGATCTAAAAATCATGGCTACACAAGCTCACCTACCCTTAGTATCTCTGTCTGGAGATTCAGAGATTCAGCTTGTAAGAAATTTCTAATGCTGTGTATCAAAATTATTTGCACTTCAAGTAAAAAGCTGTAACTGTGCTCTGCATTCTACTTCGGAAACAGAAAGTACAGTAAAGCCCACAGGACTGTACAGGTCCATTTATACACCTAAGTTGCCAGATCTCCTCTTTCCTAGAGGATCTAGACTGTTCTGAGATGAAAATAAAGGTCATGGCTTTTTCTGAATACTGGATGTAGGGACAGGTAAAACACTAGCAAAAGCGATGGCAAGAAACTACCCCATCATATCAACGGATCTGGATGGACTACACAACCTAGGAAAACCATCCTAGTAGTAGTTCCTAAGTTAACAGTTGTACTGAAAAGCATTAAAACGACTATGATCATATTGTTTGGCTACAGTCTACAAATGAGTAGAAAAATAAACACAGAAAAATACTTAAACTGCATCAGTTAAAGGCAGATAAAAAGTTATCTGTTTGACTACAACTCTCCTTATTTAAATTTTACGAATTAGCAATTATATGTTCTAATGCTGCTGCTTAGATATAATAAATACTATTGTGGTCTTCTATCATCAGTGGGGAAAGATTTGCAAACAGAATTCTTAAGTGATACTATCTTTATCTTTTACTAAAGTTTTCCAAAGCTGCTTTCCCGGACAACAGATGTGAGGGAATGTAGTTACTGTTGACTGAAGCATCTTAGGATCTAATGAAATATTCATTGGTTTCACACTACTGATATTTTTGAAAAATCCACATGAGAAAGTTTCTGCATATATTAGCTTATTAGAAATATTCCAAATTTTTGCTCTAGAAGATCTAAACATAAAAATTTGGCATGCACTGGACAACCAGTTAATCACATTTAAACTACCTGGCACTGGCTAATAATACCTCAATTACACGGCATAATTTCCATTCACTTCAATAGCTGTATCAGCTTCCTTGGCATGGGTTTCATGCATATCTGAGTAGAAAAGTTACACATTCTCCATTTTTAAAAGGCCTTTAAATCTGACTGAGGCACTTTACACCAGTCAGTCAACATCACAGATCACTTAAAATTCAGAATAAATGCGATGAAAATCTGGCATATAAATGCCTCCTTGATCTGATCATTCCAGGAACATATAACGTGCTGTTTCTTATCCTGCCTGAGCCAAAAACCATGACGGTCTTGAGTTAATTTTCTCTCCTATTATTATTAGAAAGTTGCTTTCAGCCTAGGCAATTTTTGTACTTTGTCCTTTCTTCTCTTCATATCTCTGACTTCTTCATTCTAAGTTTACCTGCAAAATTGGTATTAACCTGCCAGATTAGTTACCTTTGTAAATAAATTGTCTCAGGACTAGAAGCAACAATCTTGAATTTGCGCAACATACCAATCACAATCATTCATGCCTAAGCATGCTCTAAGGACGCAAGGGGGCTTTTAAGTGAGTCTCTTTTCAGATGATTTCTTCTTGCTGTGGGAGCTACTGTAGCACAGGGAACCAGATGTGAGAGCACAATGTCTGGCATCTGGCTTAAATGTTCTCCCACTAGTTGCTGGCAGCAAGAAAGGTTGATTTAAAGAGTGTGGGAAAAGGGAATGGAGAAAGAGAAGGGAGAAAAATTAATCTGAATGGCCATCAGGCAATCAAAAAGGAGCCACTGAGGGACAAAAGATGAGTATGGAGCTTTGCCAGCATGGAAGCAGAAGTGGTAAAAGATACGGCTTCCAGTCCCCCACCTCATACAAGGTGAAGTGCCAGGGAGCAGCTGGTAAAAGAAGAGAGCACAAATAGGAGCTGAAGTGAAGAAACAAAAGGCATTAGGAGGAAAGACAGGGAATCAGTGGAGGCCTAAAGCATACAAAACATAACAAGGGACCATGGAGGGAGCGCCAAGACCGTAGTTGTAAGGAACAGCAGTATGAGGAATATCCTGGGGAACCTACAGAGTTGAGTAACAGACTGCATTATGTTCCCGAAGGTCCCAACCCAACTACAATCCAGTCTCTCTGTGGTTTTTGAGAAGGATAATCTGTAATAGGAATCCTGAGAAATGGTTCTTAAGTCGTTGCTTGTGCTATACTCACAGGCCTTACGAGAATCCTTTTCGTGCAATAAAAATTATCTACTTTCTCTGGTTATTAATCTCTCCTGACACTGGCTTTTTTTCTGGTAGCAACTGCTCCCAATGCTTTCTTCACTCATTTTAAATATCCCCTTAATTTCCCATATATTTTTCTCTGCCATGTCATCTTTTTTGTCCTTCAGCTCTGTGCTTACATTGTATCAATTTCAACTTTCTAAGTTATTCCTGTCTCCTGTTTCTCTTGAATGTGCTGCCAAGCTTTCCACTTTAAATTAATCTTGATTTCCCCTTCAGACTTTGCCAGAAATTACTCAGTCCCCTCTAGACTGTATTTGCCTTTACAAAAAAAAAGCTAAACAGAGATGAAATTACATATTCTTTCACACTATGTGCATTCATTATACACACAGCCTCCCTTCTCCCATTGGTATGATGTGGCAGATTACAATGCAAAAATTCACAGACAGTCTAGAAAAAAAAGATTTAAAAATCATAGAGCTTTTATGTCTTCAAACACATATCCTTTGCACAGTGTCAGATGCAAAATTCACCCGGTGCAATGCAATGTGAGCAAACAGTGTTTTGTGGATTTTTTTTAAACAGATGAACTGGCTCATTTTCACCGATTTACAGATATATTTAGCTTATCTACAGTTAATACATATATTAGGACCAAGTTCTGACAGAAAATTAGTTGGCAAACAAAAGCTATGAGCAATGAATTAGTAAGCACCGAATCTTCACAGTTGCATAAATTCTGCAAGACACTTAAAGAACCAGACATTTATTTTGAAAAATAGTGAGATAAATACCCTAAACTCCTGCAGCATAATTTATAAATCTCAGGGCCAGAAATATACAATAAAATTTTACTTTTATACCATGCAAACCAAAATCAAAAAGGCTCAACAGAGCAACAATTTGATCGTCTGTATAAAATGAGCATAATTACCAAGCTACCTTTATAATGACATCAATAAGTGGTATTTAAGTGAAACATTTCTTCCAGAGATATACCCGGCCTGAGTCATATACCACACACTGACTATCCATGTGTCCAGGAGTCATAACTATCAGTCCACTACCTTTCCATGGTTTTTTTACTGCTTCTGCTGTTTTTACACATCCTTTTAAGAAGACGTTTGTAGCATCCCAACAGTCGTCCGTTATTAATGACTTAAACAGAAACAAATTCCTCCTCATATTCAAAACTCCTATTTATAAATCCAAATGCTCATAGGTCTTTTGTCACAGGATTTCACATCAAAAGTTCAAACTGAGCTGCTTGCCTTCTGCGAGTTCCACATATTCTTCAAAGTCACAGCTACTCAAAATACACTCCCTTGTTCTGTTCCCATGCTGGCCTAGCCAACATGGATTGTTTGTTCTTTTAACTTGCAGCCTGCATCTACACTTTTGGCACCATTAAAACGTATTTAATTTATACAGACCAAGTTGAACAATTGATTAAATTTCTCTGGATTTTTCTATTTATTTGCCATCTCAACATAAGCAAACCTACAGTCAGCTATAAATTCTTACGAGAATACTTTTATTGTCAAGTCACTACTATACTGATGATCTCTTATTTTTCAGTAAACAAATTTCTAGGATGGGTAGAAGTGAAATCAAACTAACTGGCTCACAGACACCTAGGTCACCTTAGAAGACCTTTTCTAAACATGGACATAGTAGTGTTCTTTTGGTTTAGGCACCTACATGTAATTTCATATTTTGAATTAAAAAAATGAATGTTAATAGGCTAGAGAGCTTCTTGGTCATTTCTTTAAAGATTTGCTTACTGATTATCCAGTTCATAAATGGCAACAGAATACTACTGCAGATAGCATCCTCTTGATTCCTAACAGACTAGAAGAGTTCACCATCTTTATCATGGGATAGGTGCACACATCATTAGAGGAAACATCATTTTTGTTCACATTTTTTCTAGTTTTTAGTGGTTTTGCTTAGCAGTCATTATAGCATTTATGGCATTTATTTTTCTCCCACCATAACTGCTCTTGTCTAAAGTTTTTAATATTCAAATTCATAAGAGGAAAACGTAATAGTTAGCACTGAATGAAAACAAGTTCCAAAAGGCAAAACAAGCCAAAGACAACTGGTTTTAAAGCAGTATCATGTCCAGTATCATGTATTTGTTTTGTTTTAAAGTGGAAAACAATCCTGCTGGAACAACTGTGCTTTCAGTTGACAAAAGAGAATGCCATACTCCCTCTCTGGATCAGATCAAGCATGAAACACTCACTGCAGATGCTAACTTATGAGGAAAGAACATAGGAAAACTCAGTGGTTAGAAATTAACGTGTTACTGTGTCAACAGTAATGCCAATAATCAAATGTCTGGAAAAACAACAGGTAAGATGCTGTGCTTGCTGTCAGTGGTGACCATCAGCATCAGTGCGACTGTTAAACTGCTGGAAAGGGAGCCAAAACCCAATAGACGTGGTCATCAGGAGATATACGACACAACAGTAGTTACAAATGATCTGGTCTTTCTCAGCATTTATAGCCCTCTACAGCAACATGACCAAAGAGTGAGTTTTAAGAGCAGCTAACACTGCATAGTTATTGTATTTTCTATTGATAAAACAGCTTGTCCTTTACTTCCACCAGTTTAAAGGATGTTATACCCACAGACAAACCTATTTCCAATCAGACTTAGGGTAGAGGAAACAAAATTGCAGTGAAGTCAGTTTGCCTCTCCTCTTCTCTTCAGGTGCCATGCAGTACCAAAATGTAGCAATAAATTGGGCTAAGTGTCATTTGTCAGTCAAGAAAATGTTTAATACAAGCCTGGTAAACAGAAACTGGATTGCAGTGAGCAGTGGAAATGCCCAATATGTGACAATGATTTAAAACTCAAGAAAAAATTATTGCTTTTTTCAGGCTGTGTCCTGTTGGAGACCAGTGAGCTGTCATGAACGCTTACGAATAAGCAGTTCATCTCCTGGCAACAAACTGAAATCTCATCTTTATTGAATAGGACGTACACAAAGCTGTTATCTCTTCCGAGATTTTAAACCTTTGAAAAGTTAACGTAGATAAGCCCCTTCACTGGTACGGTCAAAACTTCTGTGAAACCAGTTCACAAAATACACTATCTTGCTTAAAAATCTACACTTTATATATTTATGTCAGTTGTTGGGATATCCACTAGCATATATAACAATTTTACTAAGGTGTCTTCCTGAAGAGAAGAGATGATGCCAGTTTCCTGGAAAGATTAGTTTGATTATCTGTTAATAGAGCATCAGGTACTAAGCAGCCCTTGCTCTCTATTTTAAATGACAGATTTCAGGCTGGATTTATCTATGCAAATTATATTATTATCTTTCCCAGAAAGATATGTCATTTTGATAGTGTTTATAAAGATGAGAAAGATGATCATGTAAAGAAACTGCTTTATAGCTAAGGCTGGCAAAGGTAAACACAGTAAATCATTAATCTTTTTTTTTTATATATTGCAAATACCATAAATAACTTTGTTCAACAAAAATATAACTAAAAGCTATCCTTTTTATTGTTTTAATGAATCAGCAGCAGACAAGAACACTTTGTCATAATGGTGTAAGTGTCCTCCTGCCACTATCACACAGCAGCCATTAGAAGAATATTCACTTTATTTTCCTTACTTGATGCCATTTCTCAAGCATAGCCATGTACACCATGCAACAACTGACCTTCTATCCATCTCCGGGCTTCTCTCATACCATGCATTACTGCTAGCAGGAATATTTTATTTGCCACTACCAGTCACACCAGTTCTAATGATTTGTGGAGCTCCACTTCACGAAAAAAAGCAAGCAGTCAACTGGTAGCTTGTGGACTCTCTCCACAGACAAATGCTGTTCATACCAGAGAAGATGCTTAATTACTCTAAAGGCAAGATGGGGTTACTCCTGCACACCTTACAAATCTCTTTATGGACTGCTAACAAATGAGCTCTAGGCAAAGTATGTAACTATCACTTAATACTCTTCTAATTCTCAGTCACTTGCTTTATAAACCAGAACATGCACAAGAACTGGAAACAATCCCTGAATCCTGCTGCAGACATCTACAGCTAAACTTGTGTGGGGAGGAACCCAGAAGCCATAGACTCAATGTTTGGTTTTATTAAAGACTTCCTCTAAGATGCTAGTCAGGGAGTTAAATCGGAGTTTTCAGAGACCACCACCACTAGCTATGGCGTTAATTTTTTTGCTTCCTCTTGCTTCAGAAAATGTGCTGAATTTTCAGAAGCTTCAAGGACTCGAAATCTGTAAATGAGACCCATAAGGTCTCGGAGTGTTAATTGCTGAGAAAAGGTACAGTCATACTTCCGTTTACTGCAACACCCCCAAACCTGTGAATATCTCCAGTATTTTTATACTTAAGCCTAGCCACTATGCAATTATTGATGTCTGAAATTAGCAAGATAACAGTACTCTTACAAGACTACTGTAAACTTTAATGAATGAACATTCACGGGACACACACCCAGTATCATTTTACCAAAAAGATTATGAATAGAAGGTTCATCCTGGGTGCATATAAAGATAGGTGGTAGATACACACACACCTGCACAGAAGGTATGAGTGATGACTAGCTCTTCCCTTGTGATCTCCCCTCTGGCTGGGTTTGCATTTCATGCATTTGCAGGACACAGCAATACTTCCGAAGCACCCTGTGACCTACCAACCATCTCGGATCTGAAACAGGAGTGGCTATGGCCTGCACTGCAGGCAGCACACACGCTTTGGAGGAAGCCCATACTCAAAACAACAGCCATAGAAGATGCATTCTAGAGCCCATGAGGCAATTAAAAAACAACACACAGAGGAAACAGATCGCAAAACAAGCAATGATTTCTCAAGGATCAAAAAAAAAAATAGGCTTACCCACTGAAGCAAGCATTAAAGAAGAAATACTACGAAAACATGTAAATATCATCTATACAGAAAAATACAAGTTATATCAATCATTAACTACAAATAGTGATGTCACGTTTAAAATAATTCAAATCAAAATCTCAGTTAAATACATTCTCAACTGCCCTGACTTAAAGCTGCAAGAATCAAGCTTCCCAAAGGCAAAGCTCAGAAAGATAGGGAAAAGCCACACATTTAAAGGATCCATCTTAATTTGGATAAAATCTAGGTGCCTGAAAGAAAGTCTGCAGTGTAACAAAAGAAATCCCATGTAACATCATGTTCCTCTGACTCAACTACATCTCTTCAGCCTCCTGACAACGATCTGCATTTTGCATCCTGCCTTCTCCTATCTGGAGATATGGCCGCTCCAGCAAGCACTTGGATATGCTTACTCCAGGTACTTTCTCTTAACATTAGAGGATTTTGCTTCCTGCTCTGCCTACACAGGATCTTTCTCACGTCCTCAAATACACACACAAGATAGCAGAAAATAAAGCATGCTGGGAACACACCGGGGAAACATCAAAAGGCTTCACCAAGGCTGAAAGTTTATTAAGGTACTACGAACAGAAATAAGATTTACTAGTGAAAGTCTAATAACAAAGGGTTTCATCTTCCAATTCACAGAGCCATAGGAGGAAGAAGTCACTACAAGGGAAGCTGCTATTTGAAGGAGTTTACCTGGGTGACACCAAGGCCTAGAACGTGTCCCTGGAGATGAGGGCCACTACGGTGAGCCACATGGTGTCACAGACAAGGGTAGGGCTGTAGCCACAGGGAAGAGGCAGACTTGACACACAGAAGACTCCTTCCTCACTTGGGGAGACAGAGATAACTCTGTAACAACCAGTGGATGGGACTCATTTCTGCTCGGTTAGTACGTGCGATATAACAAGTAGGTATGCCTTGTCGCTCTGGAAAGACAGACATTTTCTTCAAGCAAAGAAGGAGTAAGAAGAGGTCCCACAGCATGGGGAATACCTCAAAGACAGTGGCACTGCTTCTTCCGCTCCTGCTGCTCTTATTTCTTCTGCAAAAGCTGATTCAGCAAACTGGACTCGCCAAAATTACCTCAGAGATGGGAGGAGATTACTGCTTCCTAGTTCCTTCTTACTGGGGACACTTCCTGAAAAGCAGGGATAGCCAACCTTGCTGGTTCCAGCCCCACCAGAAATTCACCTTCTCAGCCTTGTTGTCTTCCTTCCTTCTTTGATAAGGACAACGGTGACGGCAGGGGCCTCATTACTGGAATTGCCTTGGAGAGAAAGAGCAACTGCAACTCCTTTGAAAGCTCCAGGCTGCACGGAATAAATGGTACTCAACGATTATTAACCCTCAGGGGAGATGCCACAGTATCTGGGGACAGTGGACAGGCCTATGCTTGGGATTGTGGTGAACAGATTACTATTCCTGTAGAATCGCTCAAAAATTTGGACTTTACCCATATATTCTTCAAGAAGCTGGACAGACATTAGGCACATAATATGAGTATCACGTTCATTCTAGCAGTGGGTATAGTCACTGCTGGAGGCTACCAAGCAGGAACCACAGAGAGAAACAACAGCAGATCATCAAATACAACTGTAAAAAAACCAGAAGATTTTGAACACACAGATCAACTCTGGGGTCTTTATTTGCAAAAACATAGGAACATTGTTTTTTATGTTGTTTATGCTTTATTGCTCCTATGATCACCCTGTGTGTTCAACTACACGATTATATTATGAATATATGTACCTACTTGGGCTCTACAGCCGTCTGCCTCCTTCCTTGAACAAACTCCCATTTCAAGAGCAGAAAGTTCATTTACAGCATCTTCAGAAGGGCTTGGAAATAAAGGAACTGCTCCTAGCAGGGTTCAGCATCTTCACTTCTGTCTTTTGGATGGTGTTCAGAAGTGACAAACAACAGGTCTGGATTCTGCAAGATGCTCGAGGCATCTCCATCTACCCTTATGTGCTCAAAGAAGTTCACATAGCCAATATGAAGAAATGCAGCTTGTTTCTGCTGGCATTGTTGGTGTATGATGTCTTCCTTGTACTTACCACTCCTTCACTAACCAGGTGTGGGGTTAGATGCCCCACATATACGCTGTGTGTAACAGCATAAGTGAAATTAGAGCTCTTGGACTGTTTGATTCAGCTCACCATGAGATAACCCCATTTCTGCTGAAGATTCCAGTGTGGTACCCTAAATCAGGTTTTGACAGACCTTTTACTGTCCTAGGCCTTGAGGAACATTGTAATTCCTGGTGTCACGGTAGCCTACTCTCACAGATTTGACATTCAGGTACACTCATCACGAATCCAAATTGTAACTTCTACCACATCTTATAGCTGCGTTCTGTTGGCAAGCATTGTTGTTTTGGCATTAATGCAAAAAGATGAGCCAGCTCTTTTCTACTTGGTGCCATTCATTCTTACTGCTTGCCTGGTTGTTGCTTTTTTGTGCCAGGAGTAAGGAGTGTTTTGGACAGGCAGTGATTTCACGAAGCAGCCCTCCTGTCCTCCCTCAGAAATCAGCATCAGCTACCCGGATGCCCAAAAAGACCCAAATCCACAAATGTGACTGAAAGAAGTGTAAGAACATATAACCAATCATAAGACCAACTAGAACATCTGTGTTAAAGAAGAAGAATTTGCCAATAGCAACATACATAACAAAGAGGAAAACCTCGTGTGTACCCAGAGAAACAGCAAGCACCAAATATGACAGATCTTGAACAAAATCTTAAATCTGAGAACTGGATAGATGCCATAGGAGATCAAAAATTCCCAAGCCACATCCATCGGGAGAAACCAGCTATACAATATGGATAATCTTCCAGTGTCCTGGGTTTGAGTGAGTGGTGGGGCTTTTGGTAGCAGGGCAGGGGGCTATAGGGGTGGCCCCCTGTGAGAAGCTTCTCGAAGCTCCCCCAGCTCCACGTCAGCTCCACCTCTGCACCAAAACTGAGCCAATCAGCTGCGCCTCTGCGATAACGTATTTAAGAGGGGATGTGGTGACAGGCAGTGGGACTTGTGAGGAGGAGTTGGGGCAGCTGCACGAACACCAAGGTCAGTGGAGGAACAGAAGAAGAAAGGAGGGGGAAGGTGTGCCAGAGCAGAGACCCCCCTTTATTCTGTGGTGGCCCCCCCCCGCCACCCATGAAGATCTACTGTGGAATAGACACTGATTTATGGCCTGTGGCTTCCTCCTGGATGATCAAGGTGCTGTGCCCAAAGAAGGCCGGGGTCTTGCGGGAAAAAGGTAGCCCTGCTGCTGTAATTCAGCGCTGGGAGGATTGCAGCATGCAGGGGAGTCCCACGCCGGAGCAGCTCGGGAAGGGCTGCAGCCGTGGGAGGGACTCCAGTTGGAGGAAGTTGGTGACCCACGATGGAGCAGTGTGGGGAACGCTGCGGCCCGTGGGAGGGACTCACATCGGAGAAAGCTTGTGGAAGACTGTCTCCTGTGAGGGGGGGAACCACAATGGAGCAGAGGGAACAAGTTCCAGAAGCTCCCCCCCCCAAAGATGGCAGAAGCAGCAGCACTGACTGCACCCCCCATTCCCTGCCCCTGCGCCGCTGGGGGAGGAGGTAGAGATATCGGGAGCAGAGCTGAGCCCGGGAAGAAGGGAGGGGTGGGGGGAAGGTGTGCTCAAGATGTGGCAATGCTTTTCACTGTCCCACTCTGTTACATGTTGTCTGTGTCTGTAATAAATGTATTTTCTTTTTTTTTAGTTCCCCTAAGGAGTCTGCCTTTTGCCAGTGACCATAATGGGTGATTTGCCCCACCCAGTCCTATCTCGAATCCCAAGCCTGGCTCATTTGTCCCTTCTCATCGCTGGGAGAGAAGAGATGTGTGAGCAGCTGCGTGGTGCCCAGCTGCCCTCTGAGCTCAAAGCATGACACCAGGTAACAGAGAAACATCCCTGGAAAGAGACTTTAAAAGCCTGTATGATGAGACAGTTCTTATCTAATAATAAAAATGTAATTTACATTTCACAAAAAAAGGATGCTATTGCATGTGCTTTATCTGGTTCTGATCTCTGTATATACATGAGACTTTCATTAAGCATTTCTATCTTTATGCTATTACATACAATAGAGATCAAGATATTTTATTAGTGTTAGATAAGAAGTTAAAATTAACCATAAAGAACACAGAACATTCTTATACAGTGAGTCTAGGGCATTAACTTGGAATAAACTTATAGGAACCTACTGTTCCAGGGAAAATGTTAAATAATGACTTAATAGGCATCATTGAAAACTATAAAAAACATGGTTTCATAACTAAAGACAAAAACTGTACTTGTGCCAGGATGATGCATGAAAGAAAATAAATCTCTTAATGCACCCACCAAAAAAAAATTTGTTGCCTTTTTGTTTTGGATTTGGTTTGTTTGGGAGGTTTTTTGTTGGTTTGTGGGTTTTTCTGTATTTTTTTGTTGTTGCTTTGTTTTTTTAATTCATGTAAGGCTGATTTTCATACTTAAGCAGCCATACTCAGTGTTCACGCCACCGTAGGTATATGGAACACTAAATTTCTACTTACTTCCGTTATATTATCAACTACCTGGACTTGTGCAAAGCATCTGACACTGTCCCACATGACACCTAAATTGGAGAGATGTGGATTTAACGGATGGACCACTTGGTGCATAAGGAATTGGCTGGATGGTTGCACTCAAAGTGCTGCAGTCAACAGTCCCATGTCCAAGTGGAGAGCAGTGAAGAGTGGCGTTCCTCAGGGGTCAGTAACAGGACTAGTGATGTCAAACGTCTTTGCTGGAGACATGGACAGGGGGATTGGGTGCAGCCTCGGCATTTTCACCCACAACACCGAGCTGTGTGGTGCAGTCGACACGCTAGAGGGAAGCGGTGCTGTCCAGAGGGGCCTTGCCAGGCTGGAGAGGTGGGCCTGGGCAAACCTCATGAAGAAGGACAAGTGCAAGGTTCTGCACATGACTCAGAGCCATCCCAAGCACAAATACAGGCTGGGCAATGAGTGGATTGAGAGCAGCCCTGTGGAGGACTTGGGGGTATTAATAGGCAGAAAACTGACTATGAGCCAGCAATGAGAGCTCGCAGCCCAGAAAGCCAACCAAGTCCTGGGCTGCATCAAAAGAAGCGTGACCAGCAGGTCGAGGGAGGTGATTCTCCCCCTCTACTCTGCTCTTGTGAGACCCCACCTGCAGTGCTGGGTCCAGCTCTGGGGCCCCCACTAAAAGAAGGACATAGACCTGCTCAAGTATGTCCAGAGGAGGCCACGAAGATGATCAGGGGGCTGGAGCAGCTCCCTTTTGAGGCCAGGCTGAGAGAGTTGGGGGAGTTCAACCTAGAGAAGAGAAGCCTCCAAGGAGATCTTACAGCAGCCTTCCAGTACTTAACAGAGGCCTGTAGGAAAGATGGGGAGGGACTCTTCATCAGAGAGAGTAGAAATAGGACACAGGGTAACGGTTTTAAACTGCAAGAGGGTAGGTGTAGATTAGATAGAAGGAATAAATTCTTTCCTGTGAGGGTGGTGAGACACTGGAGCAGGTTGCTCAGACAACTTGTGGATGCCCTGTCTCTGGAAATGTTCAAGGCCAGGTTGGATGGGGCTGGGAGCAACTTGATCTAGTGGAAGGTGGTCCTGCCCATGGGAGGAGGGTTGGAACTAGACCCTCAAGGTCCCTTCCAACCCAAACCATTCTGTGATTCTAAATCACAACCCCACTCCCCAAGCATAATGAAGCCTAGCTGCCACAGAAGTTAGAGGATCGTTGCAGGGATTACTGAGAAACAGTCTGGCTCAATTTAGATAAGAAGTCTTTATATATTTTACCGCCAGTACGTTAAGTTGGCCTATTAACCCCATTTGACAGATGGAAAAGAAACAGCATAGTGATGCCTGTGAACTCAAAAGGTTGAAAACTTATAGTTCACATGGCTTAAATACAAGATCATGCCTTTTTGATCAAAATGAAAAAATTGTATCCATTTTATCAGAGGGCTGGAACACCTCTCCTATGCTGACAGGCTGAGAGAGTTGGGGTTTTTCACCCTGGAGAGAAGGGTCCAGGGAGACCTTATTGTGGCCTTGCAATATACAGAAGGGGCTTATAGGAAAGATGGAGTGTGACCTTTTAACATGGCCTGCAGTGACAGGAGAAGAGGCAACTGTTTTAAAACTGAAAGAGGGTAGGTTTAGACTGGATGGAAGGAAGAAATTTTTTATGATGAGTGCAATGAGACACTAGCATAGGTTGTCCAGAGACACTGTGGATGCCACATCCCTGGAAGTGCTCAAAGTCAGGTCAGATGGGGCTTTAAGTGATCTGATCTACTGAAAGATGTCCCCTACCCACAGCAGGGGGGTTGGACTAGATGATCTTTAAAGGTCCATTTCAACCCAAACTGTTCTATGATTCTTTATTCCACTGTTTTAGCATATATTCATTATGTATTTCAATCATGTAGTTTGGAAAAGAGCTTCAAAAGCTTCAGAAAAACCCTCAAGAATCTCAAAAGCAAGGACAGCTTGGGACGTCATTCCTAAGTAGGAGCTGATTCAAAGCAGGCACACTCTTAGATCTGATAATACACACCTAGTCAGACACCAGATGGCCTGTCCACAATCAGCCAGGGAAAAGTTACTGTGCAGAGAATTTAAACAAGGGCCTCCCAGATTGCAGACCTACTACCCCTGCCACTAGATAAGCCTCAGTGTTGTTTCAACTTGAGAAACTTGGAACAGAACACATGGGCAGATTTTCCACTGTGTCAAGTTTCACAGGAATATCTTGATTTTCTTCTATTCAAAAGGCATTCTAAGATGGAAAGATTGAGACAGATGGTGATTTTCCCCAAATCAGGAAAACTGCCTGTTAGAGAAACAATTTTGTCTCTCTGCATCAACAGAATGGTAAAGTGATGCAAGACAACCAAGACATTTGGCCAGAGGGACATGAAAATGCATCCTCCTCAAACTTCAGCTTTACATGCTCATCACTCAAGGAAGCCCAGCAGAAATTCCCACATGTAAAAGGCTGAGTTGTTAAAAAACTCACAAGTGTCATGTTTCACAAAGAAAGGCCTGTGACTCAACACTGGTCAAGCTTACAGAATTTTAAGCCAAGTTGTCAGCTGTTAAAAACAGCAGCTTTTTTCCTTTTTTTTTTTTTTTCGGTTGTAACGGAGATATATTTCATTATTCCTTCATCCACTGCGATAAGAAGGAACTCTTACTGAAAGAAGGGACAATGACACCCACAATCTTAATGTGAAAGGTTTAAAATTTTACCATCAACTGTAACCAGCATCATTAAAACCCATGATCACATGGAGCTGAAGCTCCTCTAAAAGTAATATCAGTAACATGACAGCAGAAATATAGCATGGAGACCACAGTCATGCCACTAGACATGCTAACTAATTTTTAAAAACTAACACGTTTCTAGTAAGAGCATTAAATGGGACAATTTTATATAAATTAATAGCCAGCTGTAGATAAAAGCGATGATCAATATCTACCATTATTACTTATAATCAGATAAAATCCTACCAAGCACAGTTAACCTCTCCATACAAAGGGCAAAAGCATATAAATAAACCATGCTGACTATTAAATTCTCTGAACGTGGCCAATCAGAAATGATTGAACTGCCACAGCTGATGCTGAGTCTTGGACACTCTCTTTTATGGTTGTCACTACAGCATCTTTAACAGCACTAAGCGATAGGAGTCAAAATTAGAAGAGAATGGCTTTTATAACTGTCACCAAACAGCAGTAACTCTTGTTGTGGACCTTTGAAAGGGGAAAACCAATTAATTCCAACCAACCTATTCATTGTATTGGACCTTTTTTCAATACATCAAACAAGACATGTAAAAGTATGGAAATTAGTACGAAAACATTCTAAACCAGGATCTAGGAACAGTCTTACAGAAGTAGAGGCTTGGAGAAGAATACCTACCAGTAGAGATAGAGACTCCCTTAGAGATATAAGCCCATGTGCATGTTCACAACCTGACCAGCTAAAACATCCAAACAGTCGGGATCAGGCTTGCCTGTCTTAGCAGTGGCTAAGAACGGTCTCACATGTCTGAATGCAGTAAAAAAAGAAATTAACCATGTCCCAATCCTGAGCTAAGGAATACCTTCCCTTCTTGGGAACAGAAGACCAGGTAGGAAATCATATCGCAAACCAATCTGTTTCCAACTCAAAGGAGTTTTCAGAGCCAGGTGTGTCTCTCTCCTATACTCAATTACCAAAAAGCCTCCAGTTCCCTTGCTTGTCTTATCCACACTGACAAACTGCAGAGAACCCATCCAACTTGGCAAATGAGGTACCAGAAGCAGACCTATCTGCCACACTATTTTGAAAGAAATGCGATCTGAACACTTTTTTTTAGGAATAGTTCCTTTGGAAAATAAAGAATACACATGAACACTTGACAAGAACAATCTTCTACCACAAGTCAGGAAGTATTTAAAGTCCATTGGAGACACTGATGCCACAGAAGTATTTTTTAAAATAAAAGTCAGCCCAGTGGCCAAAATTTAGGAAAGACAGAGGATAAAAGCTTTCTAAGAAGGAAAGAAAATAAAATGTGTCGATGAAAATTCTTTAAGCAAAGGAGCTTGTTCTGACTCTACCAAGAGGTTAGAAGCAACTGAAAGAAACAGTCAACTTTACAAAAGCAGGTAAAGCATTTGTTTTGGCAGTGTTTGGCTGCACCTATTTGCATACTGAGGCAAAAGAAGTTCTCTTTAAGGGGCTTGTGCACAGGTATGGTATTGATCTATACAAACAATCCAGCTACCAATGCATGATCTTTGCTCTTTCTCTGAGGTTTCTCATATTCACAGCAGATGACTGCAAGGATCATGCTCCAACCTGAATAAGTTACCCAGAGACAGGATCAATGTTCTTAGCTGAAAAGATGATGTGGGACTGCTCTATTCAATGCTTGAAGGCTTCAGTGATCACATAGTACTTAATGTGATCTGAGCTCCAAGCAACAGAAATACAGATTTCTGGAAAGGACGAATCCTTCAACATGCTGCTGAGGGTCACTTGCACTACAGTAGGAACTACCATGACTACTACACTAACAGTTGCAGCTTCGACTTCAGCTGCTCCTTGGCACAAGTTGAAAAGCACTTGCAGGTCCATCTGCTCTCCATGAAACTTCTTTGCTATGGAAATAAAAACACAAGCATTTTTCCTTGCTTATATCTTACAACAAAAGAAAGCTTCTGTTCTGGGGACCTTCAAAAGAAAACTGGTAGGTTAGTAATGCTGACCTACATGAAATTCAGAAGCCGCTTCAAGTTAATATTTTGGGTTGATCATACAGTGATTTTTATGCCTCCTTTTGTCAGGACAAAAGTTTAAGCTAACAGGGTTTGAATTTCACAAGTGATAGCTACTCTAATACAAGTGATAGCTGCTACAAAGACTGTCTTCCTGAGAAAGTGCTACAGCAACCAATTTAAAAGGCTGACTTGTAACACTGGGGAATAGGATCACTCCCAAAGGGGAGAATCCTTACTGAGCTGTGAGGTAACTGATGGAAGTCCTAAGCCTGACAGATTCTGAAGTCCGGGAATCTGGGAGTCACTGACACAAACACAAGGTCAGCACTTGTGCTCCTCCTTCCCTTTGGGCCTTCAGTAACAGACCCCGTGAATCACTGTATCAGAAAGGACTGTTTGCAGCTGATCCCTCTGCACACAGGGCTCTTGAGAGTGTGGACAGTGGAGAAGGTGAAGCAAGTAGAACTTGAGGAAAAATAAACTAGCCATTGCTTTCACAGTATACACTGGATTTTTGCATTGCCACTAAGTTCTTCTTCCAAAGAAAAGACACTCCTACAAAAGAAAATTTAGATCTTGGGATGATGCCAAAAACCTAGAGGCCCAACAAATATGGGGCTTTCTCCTGGTTATTTTTAGAGCTACAGGCTTAAAATCCCTGAAAACTTGTTAATAGGTATGTGGCCTTCCTGTTAGCAAATGAACACCTGAAACTGTATCAAAACTTAAGTCATGATGTATGACTCAGCCTGATGTTTTAGGTAGCGGGTTACAGCAGGTCCATGAAAAATAAAGGATAAAAACAAACAAATGAAAGACATAAGCAATAGATCAAAAGACAGGAGGCTGATAAGACACAGGAAGAGCTATGACTTAATCTGCAGCCTTGTTAAAATACGTGAAGAGGGCACAGCAGTGTTGCTGCCAGACCAAAGAAGTCCATGGCTGCAGGTCTTTTGGTATACACATCCTCATCACTGAGAAAATGGTAAAAAGACTGTGTAGCACTTTTGTGAAACAAACCTACAGCCTTGCAGGAAAAGTGATAACACTATTATTTCTACCTTCATGGAGTTACAGAATATCAAAACAAGTGATTGTTGGCGTGAAAATCTAGTGACTTGACATTTCAGGCTGATGTTTACTTGAGTGGTTATCTTTTGAAAACATCTTGATAAAAGAAGCATTTCAAAGCTCTAACAAAGGGTCCCAAATTGGCCAAGACCTGCATGGAAACAAGCTTTAAAGATTCCTTACTCTAAGAATCTGGTTACTTTAGACAACTTATTGCTGCAAAATTAGCTTGCAAACTACTGGGAAACCAAGATTTCAGAAAATTCTTCATACGCAACATTTGCTAGAATACATTAAATTTCACAGACACCTTCCAATCTCCTTACCTCTTGTCCTGAAAGGTAGTATGCTGCTAGAAGACCACCAATGAAGCGAATATTGACCTCAAAAACAGACACTTCAGAATTCTATAACAGAAGGACAGTAAATAATTAATCAACTCCCTAATCAAAGAAGGAAAAAAAAAAAAATCGTCAAGGCAGAGGCAAGTACACACCCTAAACCAAACTGCATGCAAGGGTTTCTACTGTTTCAGTATCTAGACCCATACTGAAATTCCTGTGCACACCTTCACAACACCAAATGATAATTCTAGTTACAGTTTCAACTGATTTTTAAAAATCAAATTAGTTTTTCTCCTGCTCCCTAGTCATATTATCACCACAAAGTACAATGAATGTTGTTTGGAGATGGTGGGAAAGAAGTCAAGGACTGTACATTTCCATAATTCATCAACTTTTCTCTTCCATTTAAGCATAACACCAAAACTTCCGGGTTTACAGGATAACGTAGAATAACAATTAGAGAATTCCTGTAACGTGCTTTCTTAACCTGAATTACCAGTGTGCAATCTCAAATTCAGAGCTCCATTTTAACATAGTCTGTACCTAGGAATAGCCTTTATGTATTCAATGTTATGACAAGTACTGAAAAATCACCGAGAAACTCAAGAGAAAAAAATAATTGTATTGCCTTCCTCCACATTAATATCCTTGGGCTAAATTCACCAGTATCTTTCAACTCATTTAACTCACTGAAAAATTAACAGGAACTAGACAGTTTTAACATTTTTCTGCCTCCCTCTGCACCCTGTTCACTCTTTTGCCTGCATACACCCCCCATCTGTCTCCCCCATAAACTTCTCTTCATTAAACCCATTAGACACATAAATGCAGTTTTATTAAAAGATTTTGAGATAAGGGAGACTCTTCCTTTTATCCAGAAAAGCCACTACAATGTACACTGTACAAACTGATCCACCAACTAGTACACAGTTGAAATTATTTATAGGTATATCTTTCCTTTCACACTATTTCTATGGCACCTGCGTATGTATAATGCATTTTGCTTGTATCCAAAATAAAGGCATTTTGCACATATTAATTACTTCAGAAAGTTTGTATGAATACTTTCAAGATTTCCTCAAATAGCACTGACCATTAAAAGTCTAAAGTTTGAAATACCCCCAAATACAGATTTTTAGTAAAAGACTTATTTTTATTCACATACAGGTGATACAAGCAAAATATCAACAATGCAGCATACAATCCCACTTAATATCTATTAAAGTCATGAATCACAAAAGCAATGGTACAGCCTAGAGTGAAATCAATGATTTCTATTTCCCAGTAAAAGAATCCAAGAGGAACAAATTTATGTATGTATTTATTTATAAACTTCAAACCATATAAGGAAATTACACATGTCTGGTGTGCTTCTAAGACAACTCATTAACCTTCAGAAATGTTTTTTGATACATAGGAAGCTGTAATTGAACCTCAGTGGGTCATGTAAATTTCTTCCACCCAAAATGCTACGTTAATTCTGAAAATTTATATTAAAATTGCCTCACAGGAGACAAAAGTTATGGAAATAATTTCCTTCACCGTCATAATGGTACCATTATGTCTACACTGTCTGCTATATTTAGGGTCTTCAGTTTTAGACTGAATAATTATCTGGCACTAATTGAAAAAAGCAGAGTAGAATTTCTTTAATGTTTGCCAGACAGTCAATGTATAAAAAAAAAGGAAAACACTGAAAGAAATAATGTCTGAAATGTAGGATACACTATAAAACCAACAGTAAGCATCTGCTCAATTCTGACTGCATACCTACATTTCTTTTTGTGCACTACTGAATGAAAAACTATTTCTGGAATCACAGGGCAAGTCCAAGGATTGAAATACAAATTCCGGCATAGAGTCTGTGACAGTCCCAAAATTAGTAATAAGAATACTAATGAATAAGGATAAAAATAGAGCCATTTCTTCCATTTAACTCTTCCAAACTCTGATAAAGGATGTCAGATGCTGTACGATCAACTGGGAGATTCCTGTGATCGATTCAGAACCTGTGGGCAAACTAAGACAACTCAAGTGGCATTCTTCATGTTAAAACATCTTAAGGAGACAGAAGAGATTGTATTGTTAAGTAATTCATACACTGTTATTTCCAATTACTATCAGCTAGCAAAGCCTCACTTTCTGCCTCTGAGGTCCTGTTGGTTCTCACTGTTCACTTTCCCTTTCTTCCATTATCCAGTTATAATTTGTACTTTGAAAATACAATATAAATATATGGATCTTCACTTATAATTAAAGTGTGAAAGGGTTGGGGTGTTTGGGTTTTTTTCAAAATGAAGTTACAAGCACAGAGAACTTCACTAAAGCTTGTATCTGATACTCTGAATCATAAAGTTTTTAATTTCCACATGAAAGACCTCTTCTGTCTCTCCCCAAGAGGAACACTGTGAAAAGATGAGAGAAACATTAGAGTAAGCTCTACTCACCACACTGAAATCAAGATTTTTGTCAATCCACTCTTGTCCTTCTCTGAATTCATCATGAAGTCCCATGATATAAAGAGTATCCAATGCATCTACTATGGTAGCACCCATTTGTGAGTTTCCTACACACAAAAAAAGAAGGATTTATATTGCAAGTGATTATTTCATTACTTTTCTTAAAGATCACAAGCATGAGAAAATAACCCAAGCAGTAGCAAAGCAAAGTTGCTACAAAGATGATGGGACAAAGAATCATCAAAATGAGCAAGGAATTAGCAGCTAATGAGAAACCCACACTTCTCTTTCAAACCATTGGTCCTCTGGCACAATTTAGCTTCTAGGTAGAAAAAAATAAAAATAGAAAAAAAACCCTTCTCATCTGCTTTTCTAGCCTGAACATAAGCAACTGTGCTTTGACACAAAAAAAAAAAAAAAAAAAAAAAAAAAGAACAGAAAGACATTCAGCTTCAAAAAGCTATTAGGAATTCTAGGACAAGTGTTTAAAAAGCATATGCAAGATAAAGCAGTTGGTACTTGCAACAATGTCTTGCATTTCCCAACATTTACTACTGAAATGTTCAAAGTTTTGCAATTATGGAAGCTACCTGGAAAGCATGGACTGATGAGCAGGGGTGCCCAGGCTTGTCTTGACTGATAAAGCCCGAGCCCCAAGATGTCACTGCCTGCAGGGACCCACACTATGAGCTGCTAATGGATTCCTCAATTGCCATCATTTAAAGTGGAACATTTAAAGCCAAATAAAAATCAATGGTGCTTTACCCTAAAATGCCATTCACTTGAAACAGCAGCAATTTAGAGTTGATTGATGACTCATCGGTTTGTACAAGGGAGATTGGATGAAGCAGTGGTGAGCCACTGACCACCTTAGCCTTGACCTCCTTAAATCATCCCAACCTAAACTGTTGCCCTTAGTAGGCAGAGGTCTTTGTTTCTAGAGGAAAGCAAAACTTACCCTGGGCTTATTTCTTTTCATGTATTCTATAAAACTTTCTATGCACTAAGATAGTAGCTGAATTTCACTGTTCATTCAGGTATTCTATAAAACAGTACAATAACTATATGATTAGCAATTTAATGACAGTAGTCTCCTAACAAATTAAGGTTTGGGGGTTTCATTGTTGTTTTTGTTTGTTGTTTAATGTGCTTTTTATCCATGATATGCTCTCTGCAGTTCCTACTTGGTTGTTTCTATTCTAAATACGTAAAAATAAAAAATTAATGTTCTTTTTTTTCCCCCCTCAACCATAACAATGACTGAATTAAGTCATCACCCCCATTGTATTTCTTTCAGACTTCTAAACAACTGATAGTTACATGCTAGCTTAACTCCATTTTCAGGGATTTCTTTCCCTGAATAATAAAAATTAAGCACAACAGTGTCTATGACAAAGTAATCACCAACTAATTTCTTCCAAAATAGCTGCACATCTGTTTTAATTAATTTAAACTAGATATGGGAAGCCTAAAGTTCAAGCACAGATCAGGACACTACCTTTCACAAGATTAATTAAAACACATATCCTTTGACAAATTGGCCACCAGGCATACCTATAGCTCTCAGGAAAGCAATTCACAGTGGTACTCAAGTACTGTAAGGTTTAACACCTTCAGCCAAACGACAAATTCCATTGCTTGTGCTGAAGTAGAGGTTGCTCTGAGCAGAGCTACAACATGCACTAAACTTCACACCTTTTCATAAACACAATCTGACAGTTATCTCATTTACCACTTCAAAAATATGCAAATCAGACCATGACACAAGGACTAACTTCAGCATTAGCTGACAGGGTATTTTTGATATAAAGTTGGAAAGCGTTACACTGCTACAGCACTCAAAGTAATTTCTGTTCCTTTATTTAAACTACATTGATAAAATTTTCAAATATACAAGGTGCTTGAACAAATAGAGACACATAGCCTTGGGAAACCCTGAAAGCTCCTTTTTTAACCGTTCCAAAAAATAAAAACCTTCTAACTTAAACACATTAATAAAGACAATAGTAAGCTCTCATATTCTACAATTGGCATGGGGTGACAATACATTGCATGAGGATGGACTGCTGCGTCACCGTCCACCATCCCACAAAAAAAAAAAGTTCAGACCACTTGTCGTGGTTTGAGCCTGGTCAGCAGCCAAACACCACACAGACACTCACTCCCCCTTCTCTTCCAGCAATGAGAATGGGCAAATGAGCCAGGCTTGGCGTTCGAGATAGGACAGGAAGGGGCAAATACCGCTCTGCTCCCAGTATCTCTACCTCCTCCCCCAGGGGCGCAGGGGCAGGGAATGGGGGGTGCAGGCAGTGCTGCTGCTTCTGCCATCTGTGGTGGGGGGAGCTTCTGGAACTTCTTCCCCCTGCTCCAGCGTGGTCCCCCTCTCACAGCAGACAGTCTTCCACAAACTTTCTCCGATGTGAGTCCCTCCCACGGGCTGCAGCGTTCCCCACACTGCTCTGTCGTGGGTCACCAACTTCCTCCGACTGGATTCCCTCCCACGGCTGCAGCCCTTCCCGAGCTGCTCCGGCGTGGGACTCCCCCGCATGCTGCAATCCTCCCAGTGCTGAATTACAGCAGCGGGGCTGCCTCCTCCCACGAGACCCCGGCCTTCTTCGGGCACAGCACCTTAATCATCCAGGCAAAAAGCACAGGCCATAAATCAATGTCTGCTCCACTGTAGATCTCCATGGGTGGCAGGGGGGGGCCGCCCTGCCGTCTCCCCACAGGATACAGGGGGGTCTCTGCTCCGGCACACCTCCCCCCTCCTTTCTTCCTCCGTTCCTCCACTGACCTTGGTGTTCATGCAGCTGCAGCAACTCCTCCTCACAAGTCCCACTGCCCGTCACCACATCCCCTCTTAAATACGTTATCACAGAGGCGCAGCTGACTGGCTCGGCCTTGGTGCAGAGGTGGAGCTGACGGAGCTTTGAGAAGCTTCTCACAGGGGGCCACCCCTATAGCCCCCTCCCCTGCTACCAAAAAACCCCACCACTCACTCAAACCCAGGACACCACTCTACAATCATCCACAGTTTTCTAGATCTCAGAAGTGCATTCAAATGTTCAGACAGCAGTACATTGGGCACACGAGTATCTGCTTTCCAGCCCTCCAGAAAATATATTCAAAAATGGAAATTTAAACAACCTTTTTCATGGAGCTGTTTGCACAGAACCATGAAAGAAAGGCCACGGAAATGCCCATGATTATTTTTCCCATCTCACAAACCCTACAGATGCATTCAGACAGAGACTGAAAGTGGAAAGGCCAGAACTGCTGGAACAGAGCTCTTTCCAGAACTGACTAAAAGTATCCATGGATTCCTAACACGTCCCATAGTGATTGAACAATACGATTTCACCAAATACAGACAAGAAATTTGTTTTCATCCTCACAGTGTTAAAAGTGAACCTTCAAACCCATGTACTGAAATCTCACCTAAACCAGTAGTTCGCAATAGGGATTGACTGACAACTCGTTTCACACAAAATCCTTCAGTGTTTGCAGCCACAAAAATATATGCAGCCTGATAAAGAAAAACAGATTTGCTCAGGAATTTTTGCCCCTAGGAGTCAATTAGAGGCATAGGTTCATACTCTAAGCTTTTGCCTGGGCCACACTCGAATAATTTGTTCAAGCTCTCCCTCCTACTGCCTTTTTGCCCCTTTCTCTCATCTGTCTGTCTTTCCTAGGCCCACAAACATCCAACAACACATTACCGAGCAAAGCTCCTTCTGCTGACACATGCCTCTTCCCTGAGCAGTGACAGATGCCTGTTCCTGAGACGCAGATCAGTATGCTTATAGTTTCTAGATTCCATGTGAGTTAGTTGAACAACTGTTTCTCACCATGGTCTCCTAAGGATAGCATTTCTGTCCCAACCCATAACAAAATAGTAGTTTTTCTTCTTTCTTAATCATAGGTAGGCTATTTCAACCAAATTTGGTTATTTTTCCTTTTTCTTCTTAAACATATGATAACTAATCCTAACTGCACACCAGCACTTCCTTGAGGAAGACTCAGAACAATCTTTGTCTTTGAAACTTTTTTGGCTGAACACATTTCCAAAAGGTCAAGAGATAAGTCAATATTTTGTAACAGATTGTCTACCCAGTCTTTTTCAATTAGTCTCAATCAGACAGCACAAAGCACGCTAATTCCATCCTCCTGGGCATTGAGGGGGGAAGAGTCCAAAATGCAGAGTTCACACCCAGAAGTCTTGTACCTACAAGACTAGAGAGCAGAGCTGGACATAAGGCAACACAGAGGACAATACACTTAATGTAACACTTTGGCTGCTCCGTGTTGCAAGATAGATGCAACTTAAAACCATGTGTGGGCTACACTAGGTTGGGTTAAAGTTAATTTCTCAGCTTCTTTCTTGGAGGACTATGTGGAGAAGATGTCATTCTTAATTTTTTACTAAATAGCAGCTTCCACTGAATGCTTCCATATCTGCTGAGGTTCAAAACCTAACCAGAAGAGGCTGTGATGTTGTCATAGCTGTCTTCCTCCATCTTAAAATGCACTGCACTACCAGTAAGGCATCAGCTGACATCTAAAGCAGGAAGACACAGCAAATATTCAAAGATCACTGGCCTGCATTAGCATCACACATGGTGCTATCAGAAAAATGGACTACAACTGATAGGCAGCTATACTTCCTCCTCTTGGTGTTGATACAAACCAGGCTAAAGTCACAAAGAGAAATAATTTTCCATTTGTAGTAAGAGTACGGGTTTTTTTTTCCTTTCCTAACCGTGCTAAGATCCATAAATTTTGCCTTAAAGGACAAGAGAGTCTTCCTGGACTTAAACTGCAGAAGGTGTAATCTGAAAAGTAATAAAGTAACTCTAAACAATGAGATAATACTTTAGAGGAGTATACACCGCTTACTACCACCTCAGCCAGTCTGATCTATTATCGTGCCAGATACAGAGAGAGCAGATGTCTCATTGTGGTGAAAAAGGCTATAAAACAATTAAATTATAATAGAAAATAACACTTCTCATAGCTAAAGGCACTCTTCTCAGGATCTGCCTCTGTTCCATACAAAAGCTCAGTTGGTCATGTTACGTAAGATAATAATGGATTCCAAAAGGGCTTAGTTTTACAAATGTCAGATTAGGAAGTTTCCTCTCCATATAATTATAGTTCTAGTTGATTGAGCTCCAAATTTAATGAAGTTTGCCTAATGAATGCAATGCTCATTCTTCTAAATAAAACAGAACATCCATCATGAGCTAATGGAAGGAATTTAGCAGTGAAATAGCTGAACTATTAACAAAATCATGCATGCTCTCATTAAGCAAGAGTATTATTCCAAAATACTGCAAAAAGAGTAAGTCAGATTTATATTTGGGTAGATGTCAGTTTCCTGATATAAGACTATTAATTCCTTCACTTGATAGCACATAAATCTACAGTCTGAAATATCTAGCAAATCATATGACTAAGTGTAAGCAGCAGGGCCATTAAAAGAAAAATGTTCTTCCAGTATGCTGAAACACTAGACAAAGAACTGGTTTATTTATACCATTTTAAAGTCTCGCAAGAGACTATCAAAGTACAGGGAGACAGATCGTTGTCATGTGTTCCATGACAAAAGGAGTATGAAGAAAATAAACAGCCCATTTTCATTACACCATACGGATATATATAGCGATTTAGAAAGTCTGATACCAGCTACAGGGTTGCTTAGTGTATTTAATATGTAGAAGCAGAAGAGACTATGAGCAGTGAGGAACTAGAGAAAATACACAAACTAGCATAAATCAATTACGATCAGAGAAGACTATGAAAATTTGACCCACAGACATTATGCAAATAAGGAACAAGATGACAAATTAAAACTCTGCACCAGCAAACTGAAGTCATGTACTCCGAGTTGAAAGGTAATCATCAAATAGATGCTTCACAGAAACTTTGATTTTTTGACACATCACCCATACCTACTCCTCTTTTCAACTGTTACACATTACACACAAATCTCATTACTTCTTCCAAAAAACACTTCCATGGGGGCTTTCATTAGCCCAAACTGAGGGCTGAACAGGTGTACTGGGCCTGGCTGGGATAACTAATTGGGTTAATCACCTCACAGCAGCCTGTACAGTACTGTGTTTTCGATTTGTGACTAAAACAGTGTTGATAACACACCAGAGTTTGTGCTATCGCTGAGCAGCGCTTGCACAGCATCAAGGCTTTCTCTTTTTTCCCTTCTGTCCCACCACAGTGAATAAGCCAGGGATGGGCAAGAGGCTGGGACAGGACAAAGCCTTGACAGCTGACCCAAACTGACCAAAAGGATACTACATACCGTATAACGTCACACTCTGCAGAAAAAGCTGGGGGAGGTGTGGGTATGTTTAGGCTGGCAGGTAGCCATCTCTCAGGGACCAGCTGGGCTTCAGTCTGCTTGTGGGAGGGTGGCAAGGGATTGTCTTTGCATTACTTCCTCCCCTCTCACCCCTTTTCTTCACTTATTAAGTCACCTTTATCTCAACTCATGGGTTTTCTTGCTTTTGCTCTTCCTCTTCTTTCCCCTGCCTTGCTGGGGACAGAATTTTCCTTCTCCTTCCACCCTCTGTCTGTCTGTGCTCGTGTTACAAGTGTGTTAGTGTCTTTAAGCACACAGCATTTGTGTGCTTTGTTATTTAAATGGTTATTTAAATTATTATCTCGCTGTTTAGAGTTACTTTATTACTTTTCAGATTACACCTTCCACAGTTTAAATCCAGGAAGACTATCCTCTTGTCCTTTAAGGCAAAATTTAGGGATCTTAGCATGGTTAGGAGAGGGAAAAAAAACTATCCAGAGACCAGTTAGAGGAGGAACAAACCTGACGGAAATACAGCCTATTCAAATGGATCTCTCATTACCAAAATGCATGCTACAAAGTCAAGGAAATCAGACTAAGAGGAAAAATTACAATGAGGCCACTCTGCCTCCAAGGAAAAGTCACATACAGAAGGCCTAATAGGTGCATGTAACCATTCTTACCCCTCCACCTTATGCAGTGAGTGAAAATGAAGTATTTTATTATTAAGCAGAAAAGATTGCAGATGAAAGATCCAGAAGCAGGATGCTCATCAGTTTGCTTACCATCAAGGTGTGGTTTTGATATATCCTAAATCAGTGACAAAAATCACACAGGAATCTAATAAGAGACTCTTACTCTTGTTTACAAGGACAGCCTGCAGATACCACCACCAGCTATGTTTTGAAGAAAGCTGAGGGAATTGGCACGATTGCTTGAGGAAAAACAAGCCTTTGGATACAGTAAAAGCATTTGGGCTGTTATTGAAGACAAACGCCTCTACAGCACACAAATAGCAAACATCTCTGTGTCAAGACATCCCTGCTATGGAAATAAGGGGCTTTATATTCTAGAAAGGCAATTTCTCTTCATAAGCATTAGAAAGTTAGAATCTATAGTCAGTTATGTGTAGAGACTAAAGATCTAGGTGTAAGGAAATGTTTTTCACTCTCAAAACAACATAGCCATTGGGATGATCATACTGAGGGACAGAACCGTGAGATACAAACAGATCTTGTGTGCCAGAAATAGTATTGGTCTCAGCCACTCAGCTAGTTCTTGTTTTTCTCAGTACTCTGGACCGACATTTAGTGGAAGCAGAACCTCCAACTTCTACTGGAAGCAGAACACCCCTGGATTACTGGCGTGTTTAGTTGGGGGTGGGGGGAGGATCCATTTGCAAAAGTAATCTAAGAGCACCAAACTCCTGAGGGATAATTTAACTTGATTCCTAAATTAAATTTCTGCTCTGGCAGGTGACCTAAAGCTTCAGAGCAGTCCAACCAGCACCACTACCAGACCAACCCAACAACTGGGGTGTGCCCAAGCACAGAGCAGATCCTCCCTATTCCACTGCAGTGATTCTAGAAACAAGAGATGTAACGCCTCCTCAAGGAAGTATACCCTGGCAGACTTTGAACCTAAAAGGTTAATTTTCATATAGGCAGGTGTTTTAAACCCTAGCAACAGAGTAAAAACACTTCCTTGATAAACTCAGCCTGACATTAAACACAGAGTTATTATGTTCTTAAAAAAATAAATATTATTCTTCTTTATATTCCTGCCTGTGCAGCTTCAGAATGGCAGAAGAATGCAAACTGGGCAAGACTGTACCAATCTAAGAAAAATATAGCGATATCTACTCAAAAAGATTCAAAATAATTCAAGTTCTCAAACTGTAGCTACAGGATTTCTTAATATGATAGACAATTACAGACATGGCAGAAAAAGATATAACATGAAAATTAAAAGCAAACAATTATCAGCCCAGTTTTCTGTATCTCTAATGAGGCTCTGGTAATAAAACTGCCACTATGGAAGCAGACCACTTGTAAAATATCTTAATGACTCACAAGGAACAAGAAATGTTTAAGAAAATGAATTAAACTTCTGAAAAACAGAGTTTA
Organism: Tyto alba; assembly: GCF_018691265.1. Classification (NCBI taxonomy): domain Eukaryota; kingdom Metazoa; phylum Chordata; class Aves; order Strigiformes; family Tytonidae; genus Tyto; species Tyto alba. Next base: position 59,400,662 of record NW_024881276.1, on the reverse strand, counting down.
ATTCCACTGTGAAAACAAGCGTCTCAAAATCAGTCAATGAAACCATACATTTCATACAAAACTGCAATGTATGATTTCAGCTTAGCCATAAAACGCAGTGAATAAACCTTTAAGTATCCATGAAGAAACCAACTGCCTTTAACGTTTCAGACCAATTAAAGCAGAGCAAAAAAACCTAAGCATGTTGATTGCTTAGTTCTGTTAAATTGCTGATAATAGACAACATGAAAATGAGTCCTATTATACCAGACAGTAAAGTATTTTAGCATATAAATAACATTAAATAATCAGTTGTAATGCTTTCCTTAATTTTATAAATGAAGAAGTAATGGGACTGAAGCACTGAAGTGTAAGCTAGTCTTTGAATCTATAAAAAAGTAGACCTGCAGATAGATGTTATCAACAAACTGCTGCTTGAATAGCTACGTCCTTCAGACCCAAATATAAAAAACTTTCTCCAAGAACTTAACCTTCCTCTTCTCTGCTCTTCACTTGATTGCTTCACTTTGCTCTCCAACCAAATCCTACACGGCCCTTCAGCTTAATTCAAAATTCTTACAAGCAAGAGTTGAATGCAGTCCCCTCTAGTACAAAGCCTGAATGTCCTTAAAACTAAATTTGAGAAGAGCTTAACATATTAATATCAGACCATTTTGATTTTCTGCTTCTTTGCGATTGTCCCCTTCACATTTTTTTGTTATTTTGTTTTAAAGCACAAAACTGATAAGAGAAGAACTGTGTGCAGATCATAATTAAGATTAATGTCAGAACTATGATCTGAATTATTGGAAAGTTAAGACGTAGTGATAACTGAAAGGCCACAATGTCGGGAGAGAAGGACTAGTACGAGCTTCAGAGTAGGAAAGGAATGAGGGAGAGGAGATGGCATTAAATTGAGTACGAAGAGGGTAGGCAAGAATAACAGGCAAGAGGTAAATGGTGCTGGTAAATCAGCTACACACACGAAGCAGTCAGTTGAAGCTAACCAAAAATACAGATCTAGAACAACTCCATTTTGAGAAATCAGGAAGTGGGAGATTGAAGAGTACCTATGAATGACGGCTCAGAAGCATGCAGAACCTGAATACAGGCAGCAGTCAGTCAAAACCAGGAGCAATCAAAGCAAGATTCATATCTGACAGTAAATAACAGAGCAAGATGTTATCTGGACTTGAGCATAACTGCGTGACCCACGTGCCGAAATCTTATGTACGAAGCAAGCCAAGTGCTAATCTTCTAAAACCATAAAGATACAACTTCTTACAGATAACTGTAAGCTAAACTACTTTGTCAGCTAGGCAGCAGGAAGAGCATCACAAAACACGTACCTCTACCAGCCCTCATGTCACACAGGCTTTTCCATCTATAGATAAAAGCTTAGGCCGCTTCCACGCATTCTGATCCAAACCACATTCTAAATTGTCTTTCAGACAGCTGAAGAGAAGCTGATTTCAGCGTTGCAGCCATAAAACTTCACCAGAATGGTGCAAAACTTGAGTGAACAATATTAGTGTATTAGGCACAAGCACAGATCTGCACTCACATGGCTGAACTGTTTCTGAATTACAGCTGCTCGTGCATCTGCCGGCTTCAGATGACAGCAAAGCATACTCGTGTCTGCCTCCCACTTTGTATGCATGCCCATGTAGTCATCCTTACAATATTTAGTTTTAGAGCTCAGTATGCTAATACTTATTTAGTTGTCACGCCTGTTTACTTAGTATTTTAACACAGTCCAAAATAGATTCTATGGCCTTAAATTAATTTCCTTATTACACCCTCTGTTCTTAATTCCAAACAACAGGAAACAAGTTTAAATTCAGGAATAGCGTTCTCACAGCCTAAATAATTCCCAAACCAAGACAAACATTAGGCCAAAGATTCCCAATGGGAAAAATAATTTTTTTTCCCCCCTCAGATCAAACCATCTGGTTTATAAGATAAAAACAGGAGAGGATGGTATTAGAGAAAATAAAAATCCTCAATTTGAGTCTGAGCCCTGAACTCTAATATGACTTAATTTCTTCATTACCATTTGGTGTAGATGTTTACCTTGCTATTCTAATAAGGCAGGTTACAGAAATTAGGTGTGTTTATCTAATTCCACTTTGCATCTGTGCATTTTTTTTTTTTTTTTTTTATTTAAAGGCAGAATGTTCAGTCTTCTGAATAATGCCACAGGATTTAACATCATCAGTTCTGAAATATGAAGAAAAGCCACTGGGAACAACTGACTTAAATGTGTTGGTACATGAACTAATACAAACTGTGTGAGAAGAATTCAGCAGGAATACTGTATGATTAAAAAGAACAGAAGACAACAGCTGTTCATAGTGAATTTTCCTGATATGCATAGGCACACTCGTGACAGTTTGATGAAACAGCAATAACATTCAAAAAATATTCTTAGCTAACCACGGTTGTCTTTATCTATGGCACCAGCACTGTAAAGCAGTTAAGAGGGAACACAGCCAGATTGCATCCTGCCTGCACACATTTGCAAGTTTTAGAGAACAATCATATTCTGAATAAACATGACATCTATTGCAGCGAAGCAAAATAGTGTTTACAAAACACTATTCGCCCAATTAGCAGCATCAATCAGAGGACAGCTTTATATTAGATGAACTGAAGAAAAGTCAGAAATTCTGTAAAGGGAAGTCTTATTTTAGCAATGTCAGTCTTTGTCCTGGGTTGGAGTGAGTGGTGGGGTTTTTTGGTGGCAGGGGAGGGGGCTATCAGGGCAGCCCCCTGTGAGAAGCTTCTCAAAGCTCCCTCAGCTCCAAGTCAGCTCCACCTCTGCACCAAGGCCGAGCCAGTCAGCTGCGCCTCTGTGATAACGTATTTAAGAGGGGATGTGGTGACGGGCAGTGGGACTTGTGAGGAGGAGTTGCTGCAGCTGCATGAACACCAAGGTCAGTGGAGGAACGGAGGAAGAAAGGAGGGGGGAGGTGTGCCGGAGCAGAGACCCTCCGGTATCCTGTGGGGAGATGGCAGGGCGGCCCCCCCCCGCCACCCATGGAGATCTACGGTGGAGCAGACATTGATTTGTGGCCTGTGTTTTTTGCCTGGATGATCAAGGTGCTGTGCCCGAAGAAGGCCGGGGTCTCATGGGAAAAGGCAGCCCCGCTGCTGTAATTCAGTGCTGGGAGGATTGCAGCATGCAGGGGAGTCCCACGCCGGAGCAGCTCGGGAAGGGCTGCAGCCGTGGGAGGGAATCCAGTCAGAGGGAGTTAGTGACCCATGACGGAGCAGTGTGGGGAACGCTGCAGCCCGTGGGAGGGACTCACATCGGAGAAAGTTTGTGGAGGACTGTCTGCTGTGAGAGGGGGACCACGCTGGAGCAGGGGGAAGAAGTTCCAGAAGCTCTTCCCACCACAGATGGCAGAAGCAGCAGCACTGACTGCACCCCCCATTCCCTGCCCCTGCGCCACTGGGGGAGGAGGTAGAGATACTGGGAGCAGAGCTGAGCCCGGGAAGAAGGGAGGGGTGGGGGAAGGTGTTCTCAAGATGTGGCAATGCTTCTCACTGTCCTACTCTGGTTAAGCATTGTTATTAGTGCCTGTATTAATCTTATTGTTTGTTTTTTACTTCCCCTAACAAGTCTGTCTTTTGCCCATGACCATAATGAGTGATTTGCCCCTTCCTGTCCTATCTCAAATCCAAAGCCTGGCTTATTTTTTCCCTTCTCATCACTGCGAGGGAAGGGAAGAATGAGCAGCTGCGTGGTGCTCAATTGCCCTCTGAGCTCAAACCACAACACTTCCACACAGATTCAGAGGCTGAAAACACACACAGAAAAAGGATGTTGAGGAGAAGTTGCTTCCCCTGTCTGTCTCTTCATTAGGATTTTACAATGAGAAGACACCAGAAGTTCTTAGCCATATTTTCAAAAGGTCATTCCTCAGTTTTTACTTCAGGGTATATCACTTAATTTCTTCCCAGTAAAAGTGTTTATCTCCATAATGTTTATAAATTTTCAGGCTATTTGACAGCTAAAAAAAAAAAAAAAAAAAAAAAAAAAAAACAGAAAAACAAAAGGCCCATGAAACCCAACACACTCAATACTCATTTATGTGAACTTCAGAAGCAAATGACAACTAATCAGATGACAACAGATGATAGTATCAGAGCAGCTCAGGCAGCCCAATAACTGTTTTGATAACAGATAACAAAAATGTCTAATAAACTAATTAATATTTCCCAGGGTAATTTTAAAACACATCTGTTAAAGCATTTTCCTCTAGTGCTTACATGAAATATTCCACCTCTTGTTTTCCAGACCACAAACTGGACAAAGAAATCTCATTACTTTCCCAAGCTATAATGTACTTGCCAAAGGTTCTGGAAAAACAGACTCCTTTGCCTGACTCAGCTCCTTGTCTCAACAGCCTCGTGCGCTTGCAGGATGACAAATGCATTTTCTCCACGGGGCTTGGGAGCATCGTTGCTTCTGTTCTCCAGCACAGCAGAGAAATGCAGTCAGATCTCCATTGCTTAGCAACACAGAAATCTGCAGCAAGAGCTTCCCACACTGCAGCAGTGGGCAGTTGGCAGCTGGCTCAGCAACTTTCTCCCAGGTCGTGGGGTTTTATCAGCAGCACTGGTAGCAAAAGGCTGAGATGGGCTGTGCAGCAAGCCAGGCAACAGGATACACTCAACAAGGTGGTAGAAACCAAGTAGTCCACTAGCAAGTTAAAAACAATTCAGCTCACTAACTGCCCCAAACAAATCCTTGAGTTGTTCCCTCAGACACATCTTGCTCATTAACCAGCATTCACCTTAAAAATGTTGTTTTTCCACAGGTATGAAGCAGCAGCCTATTACACTGATGACACTGAACGTGCCAGACAAAAATCCCTCATAAAAGAGAGAAGAGCTTTATTTGGCCATGTGTTAGGGAAGAGATATGGCACTGCATTGCAGCCTTGAGGCTCTACTAGGTAATACAAATGCAACCACAATGTGACTTCGCTGACAATTTTCTTTTCCTCCCAGAAGACAATATCCCAAGACAGAGCTGGCAGACATCTCAGATTAAATTGGTCACTTGCACGGCATATGTGAGATGAGAGAACAGGAGAGGCATGAAAGCACTACAGATGTGCAAGACAGTTCTAGTGTGACAAAATACAAACTAATAATTTCATTAATTCTTCGTGCATGAGAATGGCTATGTCTGTATGCAAATGTCACATCATTATTACTTCGGAAAGATCTTTTCACACCCTTCAAAACATATATAGACATATATCTGTTTATGTATGCATGTATTATCAGGTCATCTTCACATATGCAGCTAGCTTATCTCTAGACAGCATACATCCAAATGCAAGGTTTAGAAATGCACTGCTAGTAATATGGGAAGTTTGCAATTTTGCAAGAGTCTGTATCAGTACTTTGTCATGCACTTACTACCTGACAAACTGCACATCTTCACTTTATTCTTAGATAGTTAACATTACCAAAAAAAAAAAAAAGAACACCCACAAATTTCAGAACTCTCATTTCAGAAAGCATCAGGTAAGATGACCGCCCAAGATTTCTAGTTTTGCTGAGGACAATGTTCCGAGTTGCTCATGGACTGTGGTCTTATTTTGTTTTCCTTAAAGCAATTTGGGTTCTCAGATAAACATTGTTTTAGAAAAATAAAAAGATTGGAGACTCATACAAACCCACTAGTACAAACTGCTCAATTTAACTCACAATAAAACATCCTAAAAGCTTGTGCTACGCTGTTTATTTAAAAATATATTGAAGCAAAAGATGCCACAAATACATATAGTTTAAAACTCTGAAGCATATCTGGACTGAGTAATTTTAATGGTGTCTCCATAAGATGTTCCCCGAGGGATCGTCAAACAAGCACAGCGACAAATCATTTTTAAACAGCATGTTTCAGATGGTTACACTGATCCTCAAAAGCATATCCAAGCAGATTTCATTACAACAAGAGAATCCAACAATACCATCAACTACTCTGGTTTTTGCTTAAACCCATAAAACTTTCTGAAGCAAGCTCAGCGTTTGTCATGTTTGCTCATTATCTTACATGCATTTTTCTCCATCAGCCTCTTCTCTTCACCCTTTGTGTTTTAATGAGAACTCGACCTAGATCCTGTACAAGCCCACCTCTGCCATAACACCCTGTAGCTGTCATCAAGTTATTCCAGCAATTTAATCAGCCCAACAAAAAAGAACTTTTTTATTTTTAGCTTAGCTGCTACAACCACTGTCAGAGTTGAAAACAAAAATTTAAACTGGAAAAAGAAATTATACCTCTGCCATACTTTCTCCATGCCTTTTATACTTTAACCTTACAGGGCAGGAATAAATAACAAATCTTAAGATTACTAGCCCTCTCAAAACCGGGCAACTTTCACAAAAAATAGGAACAAGTTACCTCCCTGTTTCACCAACATAGAACCTACAAAGGTTTATTTCACATGTCATCTAAATATCTTTAAAAGCCCACCAATTCCCAGTCATATTTTCCCAAAGCAGCACCATACTATTCATGCTGTTATACAGCTGTCGAAGAGGCACTATTCAAGATTTTAACTACTGATTAACTACACAGTTTGATAAGCAACATTTTTAAGCAGGCTCTCCTTTACAATTTACAGTCACTGGGTCAGACATCTCAAAAAGACTGGCAAGAGTTTCTAGTTACAGGTCTGAAACAAAAAAAAAAAAAAGGCCCAAACAATAGGCCTCAAACCAAGGTTGACTTCTGAGTGAATTCCCCGACCAGCAATCAGCATCTTATCATCAGAATGAAGCAACCAGCATCTTACCAGCATGAAAATGCTGCACCCCTGGGAACAATCCCTGGGAACTATAAGTAAACAATAGGAAGTAACTATAAATCCCAAATGTAAAGAAAAACAGAAACTCCTCAGACGTGCCCAGATCCTGGCCAGATCCAGACATGCCTGACTGAGGCATATCAATCTACCAGCTATCTCCCGTGCGTTTTGTTTAGACTTGTTTGTTAAACTGTATAAAAGCTGGACCCTCTCACAGCACAGACGCAGACCTCCCCTACGAGCGGACGCCCTGCGTGGGACTTCCCAGCTGCCGGGACAGGCTCTGCGACCCTTCGCTGGGACGGGGCTCCCCAGCTGGTGCACGGGGCGGGGGGACGGTGAAGTAGGAGGGCAACTGGTGATGGATCTTTCTTAATCACTATAGCCAGCTTTATGTAGTAATGACTAGGTGCGTTACCTTGCTTATTCTTTCTGCTGCTTTAAACTAAAGTAAAATAAGCCCATTTCTTTAGCTTGGTGTCTGTGTCCTTTGTGTTAACCCCGCCAATTGGCAAAACAAGGTCACCTAAAGCAACTCCAGCAGGTGGAGTTATAAAAGTCAAACTAATAATTGGGGCAGCCCACGAATGGTCTTGCTGGCACCCTTCAGTGAGGCACAGAGCACCTTGCTTTAACAAGTTTATCACCTTTCCATATTTTTTTAATGACTTAAAACTGAGATTTAGGAGAGCAGAGCAGGCCACCTTCTCTCCTGTGATCCCAGTCTGAACCCTGGCTGGGATTAGGAACGCTGATGTTCCTCTTGGCATAGAAATAGGTACACACTGCTTTGAAGGGAAAGGAGAGTCCAACAGGGAATATTAATGCTTTATTTGCCTTCTAAATTTAGTTGTACTTACCTCACTTGAGAATTATCAGTAAACCTGATTTCCCCAAGATTCATACAAAGGGTTGCAGTGTCAACCAGCAAGACCATCTCCTTACTGAGCCTCACAGATGTGGTATGAATTGAAATGGAAGTACAACAGGCTGCAGTAATGGTAGAAAATAGTTTGGGTCAAATCATCTTTGAGATGAATAACAAAATCAGATTTTGCTGAGCAGCTTTTTATTAAAAATAGCGTCAGATTTCAAAAAGAATTATGTAATGTTTCTATAAAGGCAAATACCTCTGGGAATGGTGTCATCATGGGTAACAGACTCATGAAATCTAGCAGTAACGATACAGCCTAGACAGTTCTCACTACAAGACCATTTTTCCTCCCCCTTCTTATCAACCACCCACCAAATCAACAGTAGCTGATTCTATTTTAGACTTGGTATATACTGAAGACTAGGTACTTCAGAAAAGTTTTGCATATGAAATAGCCTTGAACAAAGCAATCATAACATGATTTGGCTAAAAATTAAATGGCACAAAATAGCATCTGGATTTTAAAAGGACAAACACTTAGGGAATTGGCTGCTAGAGTTAGATGGAATAAGAGCATCAGAAACTTTAATGTGGAAGAAGCTTGCGATTTCTTTCAGACAGCAATATCAAAATTCCAAATAAGCATTCTGAAAAGGAAAAAAAAATAAAATATGTCCTCCAGACTCATTAGGAGACATGTTAGAAGTATGCAGGGGAAGAATGGAAAGAAAAGAAAAGACTAGAGTAAAATTATAATTCAAAATTGATTCAAAATACTGTGTCAGTCACATTAAAATCAAACACAAACATTAGAAAAATATTTTCCTACCATATGAAGAAAATACCTCACCTCATAGAGAGTCCGGGTTACAAACCAAGGCTAATCTAAACTTATACTTCTCAAATTAAGCAACAGAATTGTGTGTAAAGTCAACAGTAAAGACTACATGATCATACAGGTGAATATTAAAGATTTTCACTGTCAGACCCAACTTCATCAGCTGGAAAAAATATAAAGGAGAGCCATGAATTAGAGATAATGTACAAATAAATCACAGGAAGCTTCAGAAGAGATTTTTCTAGTAGAAATGAAAGCAGTGCCAATGTACAAGGTAGTCAAGTAAAATTATCTAGGAATATTATACAATACTCTCTGGGAACTTAAGAACTGTCCTTCTGTCTGTCACAGCAGAAGCCTGTTGCCCTGGTCTTCCCTTCAGCCTCACACTCTCTCCTTGCACTACACTCAGTACTGGCTGCATCTTAGACTCTTCTATTTTACTCCTCAAGCTCCTCATCCAGACCAGATGCTTTTTTCTCCTGAGCACACCAACTTGCTCATCTTCCCCTCTCAGACAACTCTCCCTGACTCTGTCATTTTCTTTATAAAGGAATACAAAGAAGTAAAACAATACCAGCTTTCACACCATCCTGCAGTGCAAGAAACCAGGTCCCAGTGCATGACCAAAAGCAATCAATGCCAGGCTCTAAGGGGTTTGCTTTGCAGTAAAGGTGAACAGTCCTTACTGCAGATAGGGCCAGTACAGCAGCTGAGATTTTTCTCCTATGGATTTAAATAGGCTTCTATGCACTACAGGTCTGGGGGGAGAGAGTTTATTTGTGGGTGTTTTGGGGGTTGGTTTAAGTATTGCAGAAAATGTCACTCGGAGGCTCTCCTTCCATTGCTGGGAACGGGGGAAAGGAGCAGAGTGCCCCGTTAAAGTTCGCCTCCTTTCTCTATGTCCTGCATTCATTTAGGATTTAAGTTCATCAGGCAACTAAATTTGATGAAAAACTGTTCGTATCAAATCACTTGTTTATTTGGTAAGATGTAAGAATGGTTTCAAGAAAAAATTGAAGGAGATTGGGGAAAAGGACCAAAGGAAAAAAAAAAAAAAAAAAAACAACCAAACAATCCATTGAAGTATTACAATACTTTTGAAACAAGTTCTTTGACTCTTCTTTTGGTGTAAGTTTCCTCTGGGAGTTTACTTTCTCTCACAAAAAAAAAAAGCTAATCACATTTTTAGTTAAGTCAAAATCATTTATTCTGGGTTTAGGCACTAAGCACAGAAAACAAGACAATTACACAATCCTAATCTGTATTTCTATCATCTACAAGAAACAAATTCAAGATTTAAAGCAAGATAAATAATACAAACATCAAGTACAATGGGAACTAACCTCACAAAGCCATTAGCCTACTGCCTTACAATAAAAGCCAAAATCTTGATTTCAAGCAAACTGCTATAAGCAGCACTAATACACTTAAGGTATACACAGTATATTCACACTTATTCTTGATGTAAAAAGCTGTTATGATACATTTGCACCTTCTTCAGATACCAGAGTAGATGAACACAGTACAAAACCCTGAACAGAATTCAGAAAACTCAACCCAGTCTTAGATCAGCTCTCCTACACACATTTCAAAAATAAATGCATGAACTTCGGGGCTCAGTCATCTTAGGTGCTGTGCATTCCGGACCAATCCTGGCTTAACCTTAATCATTAACATCGAGGTTATGTGTTTTGCTATATCAGAGGATGAACCTAGAGAACCTCCAGGGCTCAGTCCTCGACAGTTACAACCAGGTTTTTTGAACCATCAGACCTGCAGAACTGGGGACAAAAAAATAGATTCTTTCCTGGTTCAAGTACCAATAAAACACTTGTCACTTTCCGATCACCATTCTACTTATTTTATACCAGTGGGTTTACACCAAAAGAGTAGTACAGCAGATCACTGATATTTTAAGGAAAAGCCATCTAGTCTGATCACATGTAATATAGCAAAGCTATTCAATTTCTTGATCTTTACCTTCCTCATGTTTCATACTATTATAAATGCCATTTGTAACTCATTCACACTACATTGCTCAAATATTCTCACTCCATCCCTTCGATTGATCTTCAAAATTTGCCCCCACTCTCAAACTTCTGTATTTTGAGTGTTGTTTTTTTTCTTTCATTCCAGTCCACGGGTTCAGGATCCACAAGTCACACATCAAGTAACAACATCATTTTTGCCTTACCAAGGTCTTTTTTTAAAAGCAGCTTTACATTTCACCTTGCTACTAGCAGTTTTTTGGCATCTTGCGTGTGCATTTTGTCTTATATTACATTCTCACTGAATTAAGCACAAAGATCTAGACAAGATGAGGTTGTTTTTTAAAAAAAAAAAATATATATTCACTGCATCACAAAATATCATCTCAGCATTGTAACTTTTATTTTTATACATATATATATGTGTACACAAAGTAACAGTGCACACAGACACAAGTTAGCTTTTGCAACAATAAGAACATATTACGCACAAAAATATAGTTTAGTAAAGTACTTAATTGAAATACCATCAAGTAATTGATATACTTCTGTCATTCACGCTTCAAAAGATTTATATTAAAACAGAAGTTCCTAGGAAGTTTGGGTAGACTTTCAAAGAAGATAGCATGGACAGAAATATTAAAACAAAACAAAACCAAACCAAACCAGAAAATAGAGCCTACCAAATATGTTGGTGGAATGTCCTTTCCGGGCAATTGGTTTGAGCTCATTATGTCCCCATCCATACTGCCTATAATTGTCCCAGGCATGCTTCATCATCTAAGAGATGGAAAAAATAGGATTTGATTACATTATAAATCCACTTTGTACGAATACAATATTTTATTCCTTATTTAAGACTTCATCTTTCAGTCAGCCCAGCATACTGATAATTATTTTGCCACTATTTCATTTCTATTTGTCACAGAAATCAGATTATACAGCATGAATAAATTTGGAAACAACTTCCAAGTCTATTTGACTTGAGCTCTAGAGCCTTGTGAATGCTCTGCATTAGGTTGTCAACTTTGTTTCTTTTCCTTTAATATATGCATGGACATTTAAGAATTTAAAGGTAAGGAATGCATTTAAGCATAAGGCATTGTTGAAAAATACTGTCTAATGTCTAAGACGTATACCAAAAGAAAAAATATACACCAATATCTGAAGCATAAAAGATTTATTTACATGGGTGCTTCCAAGTATGACTAAACAATTTAGCAAAAGGCATACTACATTTGTTATTAGCACTACCTACTTGACAAAGATACACTGTCATACTGCCTCTACCAAAAGAAACACAAAAAGCTTTGCTCTTTAGAAAGCATAACAAACAAAAAATGATGAAATTATTAATATTTGCTCCACAAAACATTCTCAACTATTTTGAATAGATGTTTCCACCACCTAGTAAGCCAGCTTACATCTAAAAAACAAAAGGTCTTGTTGACCCACAAGTATTAGTTGTACACATCAGCTGCTAAGCACTGCTTTTATGGATTTGCTAAAACTTTTCAAATTCCTTGCTTGTTGGTATGTAACAGAAATTCAGCAGCTACGAAATTGCAAAGCGAATGCAGTTTAAAACAATCAAATATTAGTTACCTAGATAGATCAAAGCAAGTAACAGGAACAAATCAGATTCCAAAAGACACTACCCCAGACACAGAAACAGCTAACAAACCTGTTCTAAAACAGCAGTTATATGGCTGTATCCACAAGATCACACATATTTTTACATTGCATCTTAAAATTGGTATTAAAATAGTTACTATAAACAAAAACCCCAAGAAAATGTATAGGACTTAAATTATGATCTCCACAAACTTGAGAAATGTTCTCTAAGAAGAGAAACCGTGCTAATGTAACTCATAGACCAATACTAACCCTTTAAAAACCGTTTGTATCAGGACAAGTAAAGTTTTCACTACAATTTACAAGACTGTAGTTTTCTTAGTTTAAGCAGTCAGTCACCATACTCATAGAAAACAGGAGGAAACAAGCAGATGCTGGCTAAAAAGTGAGGTGTGTATAGACAGTTGCCTTACCAGCACTACCTCACACAGGAGCAGCTCTCTTCTCTGACCTCAGAGGATTTAGTGGAAGTCAGCATCCAGTAATCCCACATCTTTCAAACTACATCTAACCCGCCTGCTGAAACGTGCAAAACAAAGTCCCTGTCTCCCTGCAATCATCAAGAGATCCCTGACCAACCTACACAGCTGTAATCCCTTTGAACATAAACTCCCTCCGGATTTCGTATGGCTCAGTTAACTCATGCCCAGACAATAAATTTGAACCACAGCAAAGGTATACGCACAGGCCCAGAAGCTGGGAAGCACTCCTGCATTAAACTGACATCAACCTAGGCACTGATGTCCATCTCAAGATGTCAGAGCTCCCACTCCTACTGCTTGTCATTCAAAGTCAGTTCACATGTTGCTTTTGGTATTTGCACTAAAAGATTCTGAGACCTGATTAGGCAATAATACTGTATCATTTCTTTTAGTGTCACGAACCTGTAATGTAAGAAAAAGAGCATGCAAATATTATACTAAAAGGGGAGAGAAAAGACATTTCGTTAGCATTCACAAATTCCTTAGTGTTTACAAAGCACTTACCAAATTGACCAATTAACAGCTATTTTTGATCCTCAAGATGACTCAGGTAAATATCCTCTCTTGACAGGTAAGAAAACTAAAGCATGACAAACACATTAAAAGCCTGATCACAGGCAGTATAGAAGTTCCTCTGAGATCTCTTACTAGTGTTATCCAGAATCAACCCACAAATTTTTATATAAAATTGTTCTTTAACTCAAGATCATAGAATCAAGAATCACAGCATTGTTCAGGCAGGAAGGGATCTCAGGATGTCTCTAGCTCAATCTCCTTCTCAAAGTATGGTCAGTTATGGGATCAGACTGGGCTACTTAAGGCTTTCTCCAGTCAGAAGGGGTCAGTCAAGGCCCCTTTAACCCACAGCCTGCCAGTCCACCTTTAAGTCCTAAAACTCTACGTGTGAAACAGAGACCTATAGTTTTAGAAGGCACTAGAGGATGAAAATAAAAAAATTACTGACCAGTGAGCAGTAGGTGAGTATACTAACGGGTATCTAAACAGCAAAGTGACCATGACATGGCCAACTTGCTTCCACATAAGGGAAATTGGGCTTCTGAGACCTTTGGGTGCATCAAAAATATTTCATGAAGGGGAATCAAATGACCACTGGCATTTTAGCTATGTAAAAATCTCAAAGTGTAGGCAAATACCAGTGTAGATCAAAACTAGCAAAGTCCAAAAGAAAAGCAACCAACTTGTTTCCTCATGAAAAAACGTTAATTGTGGAATATTTCACTGTCCCAATTTGCTGTGCTTCTGGGAGGAAGGTATAGATTTGGTTACAGACTAATTAGCTCTGAGGAAACACAAGAAAATTGCAGAAATTACAACAAAATACATCATAACATAAGATGTTTCTATATCCAAAAAGATCATAAGATAAAATTATCCAATGATAAAATTTCATTAAGACAGAAACTGTAAAGGAGTTGATTTTACCAGATCCGTCAATTAACTCAAGTAACTTAAGAATACACTACTGAGACCAGACACTCTGTCGAACACAAGAGGCTAAGACACAGTTGACTGCATCATCTGAAGTTCTGAGATAGGCAGTTATATTTTGAGGAGACCAAGCTACTTTGGTAAACACAAAGGCATGCTTGTCCTGTCCCCTCTGCCTCTCAAACAGCATACAAAGAATACGGTAACTCCCCGAGAATCTCTTGACTTTATTACACAAACTAGTCAACTGATTTTTTCCAGATGAACACTGAACATTACTTTGGCATACAGGTCATTACTCCCCTCTACCACAAAGTGAGTAGGACTTCACGATATCACGTTAGCAGATAACAGCACACTACATGCAAGTGAGAAATCCCATAGCTCTTGTATACAATATTAAGTTTTGTAAGGATGATATGCCAAGAGATCTTATAACAACATGGAGATTTGTGTTACTGCTAGAACTGGTAGTATGATATACTATATCTGTATTATAGATAAAGATATAGGTTATATATATACACACACACTATTGAGAGCACACAGAAGCTTTTGAGAGACAGGAGAAGATAGATGCCTCCCTCTGCCAGCTAAAAATTTAACAGAGGATGCCACTTTGGCTCAGGAAGTACAAGCAACATGAACTCCTGATCTGAAAAACAAGATTACCTCTACGGTTATGCCAGATAGCATTTGCATAGCAAAAGTTGGAAATGCTGAAGACTAGCTGCAGGTACAGATCGGCTTTTCTTCAAAAAACTTATCTTTAAAAGAAGAGGGAAGTCTCAGACACTGACTGGAACATCACCATTAATGATAACAGAAAGAAGGTAAAAATACTTGCAAAAAACCTCCCCCCAGCCAACCCTTAACCCATGACAAGAGGCATCTTAAGCTCAGTAGAGTGAAAATAACAAGCTGGTCCAAAATGGATCAATAGTTGTGAAAAAGACAAGATGTAGCTTTCCATAGCTGAAGTTTCCATACCTGATAGCAGTCAAAGTAAGTACCTGGAGCTTGATGGCATTTCATATAAAGATCTTGCAATCTGTCCACCAGAGAACAAATGCTTTTAGTGATGGACTTTTTACTGACACTATTAATGCCAGATTTTGCTGGATAGGTCCACTGAATACCAGTCTCGTATATGGTGCATCCCATAATAAACATCTTCAACAGCCAGCAAGATGAGGTTGCATGTACAGCTTGATAATTCTACAAAAAGATTAACTTGGACTCTGCTGCCAAGTGAGCCAAGAATAACATGAAGCAGGGCATATCAAACGAAACTGCTTTTGTAGGTACGCTGTTATGTAGATGCCTTTACTGACTTTAGAACATGTCCGTGGGATCTGATCCTCCACAGTCACTGGGAAATCAGGTTTTTATAAAGACAGAGTGGCAATGATGTCTTTTGACAAAATCATAATTGTAACAGTAAAAAGGTTACAATGATTGAAAAAAGACTTTTGTAAGGGAGTTCTATCACTAAAGCAGGTTAGAAAATAATTCATACCACAGACTGGTTCAAAAGCCCCTTTCTACCCCTCAAAAAAGGGCAAACAGAAAATAAGAGCCCTGAGAAATAAGCAAAAGAAAATTTACTGGCAAATCTCTGTATTTACTGGTTGTGCCTAGAAATGAGGAACCTATCCTCTTCTTACCATTCCATCAGGAGCATGCATAACAGATAGCAAATAGGTTTTGCTTGCAAAGGAGCATATTCTGGTTAAAGGTATAATTTCAAGAGATTCATATAAACCATCTTCAAATTATGTTTTAAAATTAACCAAGGACTTGCTAGACAAGATTCCTGTTCAATTGGCAGCTTAAAAATTAACAACCGCTTTCCTACTGTCTGCAGAGAATACTTTTTGCAGGTTAAAGAATGATCTTTGCCTTGTATAGATACTCAGATTTTTGAAGAAACTTAGAAAACTGATACAGATTATTTTATTCTTCTGGGAGCTATAAATCTCTACCTTAAAAAGACATTATTTCAGGCATCAGTCTGTGCCTCTGTCATGCGTTTCTGAACACTGCCACTGAAAAAGTCTGTTTGGAACATGTTCGTAACAGACAGAAAGCTGGGTTTTCTTTTACTGATGAATCTGGTAACAAATCCATTACTAAAACAAAACTAAAATGTTTATCAAATGTATACAAAATGGGAAGCTTGTCCTTTTTTGGTGGCATGAAATATTTGAAGCCTCAGGTGCCTCACAGAACTATGGGGAAAATGTATCTACTGTTCTGGTTCTCACCAGTCTGAAGTAAAGAGTCTAAACTTGGAGAGCTTACAGCAGTGAACCAGCTGCTCAAATTTGCACAAGAATGACAAATGCTTTTTTCCCAAGGTAATGAATCAGTATTTTTGACTTTTTGTGTCCTCATGGTTTCAAGATAAACTGGTATTCACAGGCTTGACTGGGCCTGTAGTGTTTGGACAACTAGAACCTCCCAGATCATCTTTGTAAACAGCCAGGACTGCACATCAGCCAGCAGAAAGCACGTCCCTTCTTCCAGTCTTGCTTTTTCAGGCACCAATCTAGTCGGCTTCGTCAGTTTATCCCTGCACCTCTTCCAGCTCGAGTGTATCCACTTTGAAGCTCAGAGACTAGAACTGCATGAGGCATGCAAGATGCAGAGACACCTTACCTCTACACGCCACCATAAGATCCTCACTCGTTTTGTTCTCCTTTCCCAAAATACTCAGAGTTTGCTTTTTGTCTGCTACTGAGCACCACAGTCACATTTCCAAGGAACTATTATGAATACAAGCTCTCATTCTCAAGCAGTAATAAGTCACCTCACACTTTTTCATATTGAGCATGAAGTTGGAATTTCTCACCCACCAGCCTCAATATGCATCATTTTACATTTAGCTGAGAAATAAAAGGGAATACAATCACTCAGTTCCACAGCATTTTTCTGCAGTTCTTCAGTCTGGCCTCAGTTTTCTACTCCAAATCTCCATGTTGGCAGCAAAGTTGATCATATCGCTATTCATCCATTTTCAAACTCTAAATAATTTATTTGTATAATTTAAAGCATGGATCACCAGCACACACCCTCTGTGGCCTACAGCACCATTTAGTCTCCATTTTCTGCCTTCTAACCAATTTTTCCAGGCAAACAGATTCAATCCTCCCTGCCATCACTGCTTAGTTCAACAGCTGTTAGTGATGAACTTTGCCAAACATTTTTTGAAAAATTATGTATATAACTATATCTCCCTTGTTCACATGCTTGTTAACTCTTTTGGGGATCTTCTATAGCTTTGTGCATCACATCATCATTAAAAATATACTGGGAAATCTTACGCATCTGTGTGCTCAGCAATTCTATTCCCTGTTCTACTTTCTGTTCATCTGCAGTTCGTTCATCAGGCACAGGGGTCTGCAGTTCTTTGATCTCCCATAGAATTCCTTTCAGAAATTGGTGTCTGATTAGCTGCTTTCTAGTCCTCTGGTAACAAAGCAGAAAATAAGAATTGATGCCAGCGATGCAAATCAAGAATCCAAATCTCAGAGCAAACTAAGTCAGAGTAAACTACTGCAAGTTTCAGATAGTACAGTATTGTATGCAGATGGTTTGCGTCTTAATGAAACACACCACAAGAAGTTACTCATCAACTACAAGTAGCTCACGTTGTATATCAACGACATCATTAATATTAATAATTCTGAGATGTAACATCATCAGGAAAACTATGGTAAAGAACATACCAGCATCTTTTCTATGGGTTTACTCCAGGATTGAGATTGTGGGATCTTGGTATCTCGGGGTCGCTAGCAGGGAATGGGCTGGATAGTGGTTGGGAAGGGTGATTCTTGGTCAGTAGGAGTATAACGGGCTTCAGATCCTCTATATCCTCGACTCCAGGAATATTAGAAGTAATCACAGGGGGCCACCCCGATAGCCCCCTCCCCTGCCACCAAAAAACTCCACCACTCACTCAACCCAGGACAGGGGACTACAACAAAAATTATGGAAAGGTAACTAACAAGTAATAGAAATTTTACTATATTTAAGAGGCAGCTCTTGCTTTCCAATTGAAGTCTCCATAGCTGCAAAAACACACACTGTCACTTGTATAATAGATCTTGAATAATTTAGTATAGAGCTCTTTTCCACCTAGCCATAATTTGTGATTTTGCTACTAATATTTCCATAGTATGGGAGTAAATGGCACATAAAATACAAAATAAATTTTAAAATATCAGCAAGATCAATCAGATATCATGGAGCCTTTTGATTTACCCAGTTCTGAAGATAAGTAATGTATCTAGGGTTTTGCTCATTTTTAATTGGCTGATTATATCAGGGAAGTGAAATATTTCCTTGTTTCCTTGATTTTATTTTACATTTGAGTTTTCAATACTGCAAATGTGCTAGTTCACTGTTGAAAGACAGGTTCTTCTCACAATAGTCGGGAAAAGAGATATCTTTAATAATGAAGAGCTTCTTGAATTTTTAACATGCTTCCAATACTGCACAAGTGCTGAAGAATCCTAACTGCTACAACTTGAATAAAAATGGATTAATGTTTTAAATATCCTCAAACACAAACTCGCATTCCCCATTAGTAGTACATTTTAAGTTACCAAAGCAACCTATTCAGAATGTGCAGCTGAAATACTGCACCATCCACACTAGGAACTTTATTTTCATCCTTCTGTCCAAGCAAAATAAATATACCAAGCTACAGAGCTTCTCATAGGCGTAAATTAAAAGATGGACAAATGTAAAATGAGTTCTTTATATAGTCATCCCAACATGCTGGGACAAAACTTTGTGCAGGGCCATTGATTGCCAACTTGCCTGCTCTGGGCACCGTGCTAATTTCACAATTTTCATTCTGATATATCCACTGAAAATCTGTTTACCAACAGGCTTGATCAAAAAGATTCCATCCTTACTTTACACAGATTTTACTCACTCAGTAAAAGATAAGCATTAAAATAGGGCAGTGAAAATAATTTAAAGGCAACTTAGCTGTGCTCAACACACCAAATTACATTTGAGAATCCAGAACATAAAGAATCCAAATAGTGCACAAACAAAATTACTTAACAAACAATGTGTGTGCATACATACGTATAGATACACACACTTTTTTATATACACACACACACATATAAAATGTGTGTATATTTTATACACACACATAAAATATATGTGTGTGTGTATTTTATACTAACACAGACACACACACTGCAAGGAGTGTCAAATACTGAAAAACACAGGTCATAATACTTACTGTGCTTCATTTCTATTGGGTTCAAAGCCAGGAGCAGTGAGCTACACACACAGTGCAAAACCCTTAACGCAGTAGGCATGTATTACTAAGAACTGATGTCCTAACCAACTGGAAGTCCAAGTCAGTTTGTTCAAGAAAACAAAAGGAGTGTAAAGTGTCAGCAGCAATGAAACTGTTCTAAATTGATTTTAGATGCTGAAAAAAGTCCCGCAGTCACAGAAGGCAGCCTATTTGGCTAGATCAGAAACACTGCAATTACAAAAATGAGATTAGCAGAAGTCGTATGAATAGTAACCATGAAAAAAGGAGTTATGCAGCATGAAAAGACCTCAACATGGTTAAGTATTTCTTTCTTCTGCACAGCTCTTTTCTCAATAAGCACACAAAATAGAATTCAGGTAAAAAGGACAGTTACTATTTTTAACTTTATTTCTTAAGAGAATAAGGCTTAGGCAGTCTTGCTGCCTGTTCATCTGTCATTTGTCACCTACATCAGCAGTAGCCTTTGAGCCCATTCTCTCATTTCAAACCTGATTTTACAGAGTTGGAAGAACCAGTAGATGTCCCAAGTATCGGGGTGGTTTGGTTTTTTTTTTTTTTGTTTTGTTTTGTGGTTGTTGTTTTTTTTTTTTTTTGGGGGGGGGGGGGGGGAGGCAGGGCCAGAGGAAAAGTATCTGTGACTATATAAGATAGACAGACACAAATTAGTACCCCAACTGAGAGGAAGGCAGTTATAATCCAACCCTTTATTCATTCAGGAGGGGCAGCATTTAGCATGCACATAGTTCTAAACTGGGCATAGGGAAGAGAGCATTCACAGCAATGTGTGCATGAAGAGCAGAGGGTGGTATAAGGGGATGTAGGTCAAAAATCAATAGGAAACCATTAGTTTTGCTACTTATAAAACAGCCTGTTACTTTCCAACATTTTTAGCAGCCTCTTGAATGTCATTCAGAGACCATTACGAAAATACATTTTAATCACTTCTCTTGGCATGATTCTAAAATCGCCTCCACTAATATTAAATAAATTACCTTCCTATCTCCCCGTCTAAGGGGCAACATATCAGAAGTCACATTTTATAAGAGGATACACTGAAAGTCTTGCTGAAGGCCACAGTAAACTCGCTGACAAAAGAATGCAAGTCAGAACATCCCCAGCTTCCCAGCCAGGACCTTGTTCCACACTTGTGCAAAGCGTTCAGACTTAACAGCAACTCATCTTGCAGGTGTCAGATGGAACGAGTGGTCTTTATGCTCCTATGCTCCCTGGATACCCATTTCACAACAACTTTTGCTTAAATGACTTTCTCCACTACTTTTTACCAGAAAGCCATGACAAGCAGGAAGAGAAACAAAATTTTGCTGTGTTGAAAACAGCTTATCAGAAAGTAGTAAGTTATCTCCCTGCTGTCCCATCTCATTAAACCTAACAGCTTTTAAACTGCACAAGCAGTAAGCATGCTACTGCCAGCGGCTTCAGTCACTTCACAACTCTTATTTGTGTGAACACCACACCTCCTATGAGCCAAATTAAGAAAAGTCTACGTACAATTAGCAACTGCCTAAGTACATGACTGCATACCACAACAAATACAGAACAAATAGTAGAACAAAAGCTCCAGAGAACTCAGATTTTTCCAGTCTATCTTTGAAACCTAGAACATAAATAATATTTCACTCAAATTTACTACATGCACTTGTGTAACATCCTGGAGAAGCTTTCTTCCAGCTGACAGGCTTAGCCCTATCACAGAATGGCTGAGGTCGGGGAAGTGACCTCTGGAGGTCATCTGGTCCAACCTCCCTGCTCAGGCATGGTAATTTGGAGCAGGCTGCCCAGGTCCATGTCCAGTCACCTCCAAGTAGGGAGACTCCACGACTTATCTGGGCAACCAGCTCCAGTGCTTGGTCACCCTCCCAGTAAACAAAGGTTTCTGGTGTTTGGATGGAGCTTCTTGTGTTTCAGTTTATGTCCACTGCCTCTTGTCCTGTCACTGGGCACCACCGAAAAGAGCCTGACTTCATCCTCTTTGCACTCTCCCTTCAGGTATTTATATACATCGGAAAGATCCCCCTGAGCCTTCTCCTGTCCAGGACAAAGAGTCCCAGCTCTCTCAACCCCTTCTCATACGAGAGATGCTTCAGTCCCTTAACCATTTTTGTGGCCCTTTGTTGGACTCTCTCCAGTATGTCTACATCTCTCATAGTGGGGAGCCCAGAACTGGACAGAGCACTCCGGGTGGGACCTCACCAGTGCTGAGTAGAGGGGAGGGATCACCTCCCTCAACCTGCTGGCAATACTTTGCTTAATGTAGCCCAGGATACAATTAGCTACCTTTGCTGCAAGGGCACACTGCTGGTTCATGTTCAACTTGGTGTTCATCAGGAGCCCCAGGTTCTTTCCTGCAAAGCTGCTTTCCAGATGGTTGGCCTCCAGCATATATTGGTACACAGGGTTGTTCTTTCCCAGGTGAAGGACTTTGCACTTGCCGTCACTGAACTGCATGACATTCCTGTTAATTCACTTCTCAAGCCTGCTGAGGTCCCTCTGGGTGGCAGCACAATGATCTGGCACATTAGCCACTCCTCCAAGTTTTGTCATCAGCAAACCTGCTGAGGGTATGTTCTGTCCCATCATTCAGATCATTAAGGAAGATGTTGGACAGGATTGTCCCCAGTATTGATCCCTGGGTTACACCAGTAGTCACTGGCCTCCAAACAGACTTCAAGTAATTGATCACCACCCTCTGAGTCCAGCCATTCAGCCAGTTTTCAAGCCACCACACTGCTTATTCAGCTCATACTTCATCAGCTTCTCTGTGAAGATTTTATGGGAGACAGTGCCAAAAGCCCTACCTAAGTCTAGGAACAAAATAGCCACTGCTCACATCTCATCTACTAAGCCAGTCATTTCATCATACAAGTTTCTCAAGCAGGTCAATCATGACTTCCCCCTTGTCAATTCAAGCTGGCTACTCACAATCACCTTGTTGTTCATGGGCCTGGGAATAGTTTGCAGGATTAGCTGCTCCAGCACCTTCCCAGCAATAGAGGTAAGGCTTCTTACCCTTTCTTCCTTTGCTTTCTTTCAGTCTTTAGGCACTTCTCCCAATCACAACGATCATTCAAGATTATTAAGAGGTCTTGCAATTACATCAGCCAGCTCCCTCAGCACTCCTGGGTATATCCCATTACAGCCCACAGACTTCTATCTGTACAGCTTAAGTATTTCTTCACTTGATCCTCTTCCACCACAGGTACATCTTTCTTGATCCAGACTTTCTCGGTGGCCTGGTATTCCCTCAGTCTTATCAGTCCAGACTGAGGAAAAAAAGATCTTCAACTTCTTCCATGTGCCCTGTGACCAGGTCCCTTGCCTCATTCAGCAGCAGGCCCACATAGTCTTTAATCTTCCTTTTGTCACCTGTGCACTTACAGAAGCCCTCCCTGTTGCCTTTGACATCCTTTGCCAGATTTGCTTGCAGCAGGGCTTTGGCTTTCCCAGCCCCATCTCTGCAAGATCAGTCAGGATCTCTGTATTCCTCCCAGGGTAATTGTCCTTGTTTCTACCTTCTTTATGCTTCCTTTCTGTGTCTGAGTTTTGAAAGAGCTCCTGGCATTTTTGCCTGACTTCCTGCTCACTGGGATGGACCACTCTTGAGCTTAGTGGAAGTGATCCTTCAATATTAACCAGATTTCTTGGGCCCCTCTTCCCTCCAGGGTCTTATCCCAAGGGACTCTACCAAGCAGGTCTTTGAAGAGGCCAAAGTGTGCTCTCCTGAAGTTCAGGGTTGTGAGCTTGCTTTTTGCCCTTCTCCCTCCTCTCAGGATCCTAAACTCTGTTATCTCATAGCCCCTACACAAGGCTGCCTTTGAACTTCATGTCCCCAACAAACCCCTCCTCCTTTGTGAGTATGAGGTTTAGCAGAGCACCTTTCTTCATTGGCTAAACTGTCAGTTGGAAGAGTAAACTGTAATCAACACTCTTGAATTGCTTATGCCCTGCTGTGCTGCGTCTCCAGCAGATATTGAGTTGGCTGAAGTCACCCGTGAAGACCGTGGCCTGCAAACGTGACGCTGCTTCAGCCTGTCTGCAGAGTGCCTCATTCACTTGTTATTCCTGGTCAGGCTGCCTGTTGCAGACACACACTACTATGGCACCCATACCAGTCTGCTCTTTAATCCTTACCCATAAGGTTAGTTCACCATCCATCCCCAGGCAGAGCTTCAGCCACTCCAGCTACTCTCTCACGTAAAAGGCAACTTCATCCCCCCCATTTTCCTGGCCCATTCTTCTTATAGAGTCTGTACCCATCCACTGCAACACTAGTCACGCAAGTCAGCCTACCACATCTCCATCCATCTCCACATCTCTCAACAAGACCACAGCCCTGCAACAGCACGCAGTTCTGACCCATCATGTTTATTCCCCACACCGCACATGTGATTTTCCACGCACTCCAGAGAGGTCCCCTAACATGCTGCTGTCCCAGGAACGTTTGGGGGGATTTCTCCATAATGGTGCCTTGCAGGCACTTCCTTGCTTATATGTAAGTGCTAGAGGTGACCCTGCTCAAGCCCCGTTTTGCTGATTTTGCGATCCCTTTCGATCACATCCCTGCAGGCCCTTTTGCTCATCCACCCTGTCACTCCCTCACAGGGTTGCTAGTTACTCTCCCCATCTCTAGTTCAAAACCCTCCTTACAAGGTCAGCCACCCTGCTGGCAAAGATGCCTTTGCAAGGTGGATCCCACCTCTCCCAGGCAGACCCTGCAAACAGGGTCCCGTGGTTGTAGAACCCAAAACAACGCCAGCTGCACAACCAACTGCTGCTGTGCATTGCCAGGGCTCTCCCCATACCCCTTCCCCTTCCTGGCAGGATCAAGGACAGCACTACCCCAGGTCCCTAACAACGGGCCCCAGAGCTCTGTAGTCAGTACATATGTAAAACTGATACTGCATGTAATGCCATACTGACTTGTATATACAACTTGGATATCCACAAATACAACACTTCTCAGAGAAAACACCTATGGACTTCAACAACCCAAGAACTCAAAACAAACATTTCAATGTTTAAAACAGGGTATATATAGGATATCCTGCCAGAGATTAGTACCATTTGGGGGTGAAATATGCTATTTTAACAAGTATCTGAAATGAACTCTGGCAGTAAGACAATACCGTGAACTCTTAAGCTGAAATGAAAGAAAACCTAAACCCTGAGTAGCGTGAAAAGAATTCTAAAATTTTCCTTATTTGACTGAGTAAAATTTAACTTCAAGGAAACAAAGCTAATTTTAAAAAAGAATACTATGTAATAATTACACCTGAACTGCAAAAAAAAAAAAAAAAAATTATTCTGAACACCATTTAAAGGACGTAATAATGGAAATTAAGTGCCAAAAATTCCAAGCACTCATGCAGTTTATATCTAATTTAACTTGGAAAAGAGACCAATGACTTCCAAAAGATTAGTTTTGTTCTTAATTTCTTTGCATTAACCACAATCAGACAACACATATTTAAATCTTTTTGAAAACTTATACAAGTTATATCTACCCTCTTATGAAACCATTTTTTCACCCTTTACTGTATGAAAATAAACTCACTAAAGTGTGGCCGCAATAATAATTTTCAGACACGTTTATTCTTAAATTATGAGTTAATTAAAAACCATAGCATTTTTCAAAAGCCAGACAGCAAGCTAATATACTAAAGAAGTGCTACAAAGCACGCACAGTAAGCAGGTGGCCAATCTTTACTTCTAAAGTTGTCACTGTATATCTAAAATAATCAACCAAGTCATAAATGGTCCTTATTGAAATAAATTAATTAATAGCCCGTTAGAAGAATACAAACAAAATATACAATTCTGGGAATTAGTTACAACTGAGAATACAATGCAACACTAAACAAAAGTATCAGAACCAAAAGATACACAAAACCAAATCCAAGAGATGCAGATTCTCCTCACGGTTTATTTCATGACCCTAAAAAGCCTACCTCTGTGCTCAATAAACAATCCTATCATACAAAGCTTTCAAGTGCTTTACAAAGCTCTCTTAGGAACATTACGCAAATTATTTTTACTATTATATACAATTTTTAAAAATCAATATATTTTTAAAATAGTTAAGCACTGCAAAACCATTTTGTATACAAAGATTTGTTAAAAAATACTTAACCAAGTTGTTCTTTGAAAGAAAAAGTAATAATACATTTTCTGCAAAAAATATAGAAACTACATCCCAGTTTGAAAACTTTCCAGTCTTTCTCCTGACTGTAAAGACCCATGTGCATGTTACAAATTGTCTCCAACAGTCAGCCCAATTCTAGATAGTTTTTCACCATTTGATACTAGCTGAAATAGGCTGTATAGATTCATCCATTTTGTGAATTTAAACAGTCTAAAGCTGTTCTGTGAGAGTCGAGCTCCTCAAATATGCATGAGGACACTTCAAAGTAAACGAAGGCATAAACCAAATGCCTTCTCGGTACCACCTGGAATTTTCAAGCCAGATACACAGCCTCCAAAGAGGTGGAGCTTCCCTCTGCTAATATTGTGGTCTCAATCCAGGCAACCATAACGTCTTGCATGTCAGAAATGCTACATATGCTAGGTGTAGACCTGTATTAGAGAGCTTGTCTCCTGGAACTAGTTGGTTTTTGTTTTTTTTTTTTGCTAAGTATCACATCTATGGAGACTATTTGTTTCAGTCTACACCGGTTACAAAAAACAGTGAGAGAAGACCTCAGTGATGATCATAGCATATTTCAAAATACACTTTGCATCTCTAGAATCATTGTAGCCTTCTGTGATACAGCTGATGCTGTCAAAAACAAGTTTCAGGCAAAATATTATTCCTCTGACACTGCTGATAAGCTTTATCTCAGCCTTGTTATATTCACTGCAACATAGCAGATGCCAGAATCCAAGTAGACCCAGAGGGCAAACAAAAATGACAATGTACCAACAACAGGTTCTTCAGCATTATCATTTGTCCATTCTCACTAGCAGACTTTCTACTCCTGTATTCTATGCCTTCACACGTCCAACTGTAGGAGTGATAATCTGCTGCCTTGCATCAAAGAATTTAAAAATTTTAGAGATCACCTGGTAGCTACAATACTAACAAGACTGACTCAAAGGCAATTCACACAAAGACAGAAATTTCAGTCATTCTAGTATGATCCTGGACTGTTCAAGCACAGTGGTCACACTGTTGAAGACTGCTCAGTAAAAAGGTACAATTACCCTAACTGAAGTACTTACCCACCTTATAGTCCCATAAAATCTTTGGTTTGGCTATGAAAAGCTACACTTCAGAATCCACAATAGAAACCGTCAACAGATTATGCAAAAAAACCCCAGCTTGTCAGTGTGACTCACACATAGACTGATCACCAGAAAAAAAAAAGTAAGCTTTTTACAGAATGAGATTTGTGGCAACTGCTGCTAAGGATCACCAGGTAGTAACTCTGGTGATCCTTACTCACAAACCACCCTGTATTCCTTACTCATAAATTGCTATACCTTCAGGTTTAGATCAGTATGACTTGTCCAAACTTTACTACTTATTCATGTCACCAAGAAAATTGTCATTCTGATGAAAGCCTACAGCTCTTATCTCCTCTCAGTCTACATTCTAACCAATCAGTATAAGAAATGCAAATAACTAATTTTCAACCCTCCCTCCAATTCCAGGCTTGATCTACAGGAACTTTAGTTGACTACTTCTTCCAGCTAGTTCTTCACTGTTAGCTGTGCTCAGCACTTTCACATTACTCTGTCAATTCCATTTAATTCCGCCCATTAAATCCATCAGTGGCAAACTCAAAGGTATTTAAACACAGTAATCTGTAGTTAAAATTAAGTGTTGACAGCTACATGATCATACCATTCACCATTCTTCTTCACCCTACAGAAGACTTTTTGAAAAGCAAGATTCTCTGAATATTCTCACTGAAAATGTTTGAGGACACTGTTTTGAAAAGCAGTAGAGCCTTTTGAAATCCACGGTTCAGTGCTGTCCTTTGGGAAAAGCCCTAACCAAGCAGGGTCAAGGGGGTCCAATATTCCACACACAACTTCTCATCAAAAGTGCTTCTGCAGTAGTCACTAACAGAACAGGAACACTTTCCAGATAAGGATTTGCTACTTGAGAGATTCAAATAGTGATACAGGTCCATGTTGTACCAATCATGTATCATAAGCAGTTACTCATCACTTGGTAACAGTGGATTTCATCTAGTCATCATTAATATTCAAAGTAAAATTCCAACCTGAGTGATCTACCCACAGCATGGCACATACTCCAGCTGCAACTCCTCCCTATCAGGAGGACAGGTGAATGACTTATTTTTGTTTGGTTTTATGAAACAAGATTTTTAGCTGATGTAACTACCAAGTGCTGTGGTCCTGGATGTTCTTTAATTACAGAGCCAGTGCTTGTCCATCTCTGGCCTGAACCATTCCTGCTTGCTAACCCAATTTTGAAAAAGGCAGCTGTACAATGTTTCTGCCATACTAGTTAGAAGTACATATTCTGAAAAAGCCTGGCAATAATAATAGGAAATAGGCATTGCCACAGCTAAAGAAGGCCAACCAGGAGTGGAAATAAGACCAGAATCAGCAATTCCCACAGCATAAGCTGCCACAGAGCCAAAAGCCAAAGCCAACATCCTAGTTTAAATGCTTTACAGATAAATGAGACAATATAACTTATATGAATTCCTACCTTTTAGACCCATTTAAAACTTAGTTTGAAAAGTCTGTAATAATTTGGTAATTTGCAAGTTTTAGCAGCAGGGGGTTTTTTATCCATACCTTTTCAATCTACTTTTAAAACATTTAAAAATATCTTGTGACACACTAATATATCCTATTCTTTGAATGGAACCTGACAAAGTCAGGCTCTGATTTAAAGATGCACTTGTTGCTGTTCCATCTGTTAATGACAAATTCACTTTGAACTCATAACACTAAATTGAAGAAAGCCTTAAAATCATTTTTAAGTTTTTATCCAGTAAAATATTAATACCCCAACACCAGGAAAACACATGTAATAACAGTGATATTCATTAATACTTGTGCGCTTTTAGCTTACTGGTTATTAAAAGGATTTGTTGTCCTGTTTTTCTTTTTAATATAAACCATAACAGCAACTAATTGCCATATATACAGCTGCTAGCAGATACAAGAATGGGTAAGGACCACATCATCATCTTTACCTCTTTAATTTTGTTCCTCTTCTCTCGGATATCCACATCTGCTGGTTCTCCACTGTTTATCCCTATAAGATTTGGTAAAGGAACGGGGGGCAGTGGCTTGCTGTCTTTCTTTTTCAACTCTTGCACTACTTTGTTCTTTTCTGTCTGAATCTCAGCTTGAATCTCATCACGTGATTTCTTCAATTTCTCCTTAGCCTCTTCCAGAGCCTTTTCATGGTCTGCTCGGATCTTATTTCTCAGACGTTCCTCTTCTTCTCTAGAGACACAAATGCTAGTCAGCATCTCATTACTAAAAACACATTGCTTATAAACAAACTGCAGCTTCAAAACAGAAGCCACATCCCAAGTTGGTTTATTCTAAGTAATTCTAATGATTCAGACAAGTTTACTTAATTATGTTAGTGCACAATTCTACACTATTTTTGCCATGAACCCTGAAAGAACAGCACAAACATCAGCAATATTTCTGTAGAAAATCGTATCAAAGAGGTTTTCTAGATTATACCTTTGCTCGTCTACACAAGAATTTAGAGAGGAAAAGCCCTATATCCTGTACAGCAACTACAGGATAAGTGCAGAAGCACATCTAGCAATCATTCACTTAAAAAAAATTAGAAAGGCTCTTCCTCGCCTTCTACACAAAATCATACACAACTTGTCGAGATCTGCAGTAACCCCTACAAAAAAAAAAAAAAGCAGCCCCTCCTTTTATTAACAATGAGGTGTGAGCTGAAAGAGCTACAAACCTGATCACAGCATGTTTTGTCTTAAATTCAAAACTCATTGTTCCAACCATTATGGTCCATGAACCTCACAAGTTAAATGCGAAGTTTATTATAAAGCCATTTAGGAACATAAGAGCTTTTAGTAAAGCATGATTTTGAAACTCACTGGCAACAAAACCAACATAATCTTAGTTCTAAGCACAATCTTCCATTGTGAACTTTAATGATCAGCAAAAGTTTTGAGATTCACACACAAAATGAAGAGTGCTGGGTTAAACAAGAGATTATTCTAACAGACAAAACCAGCCAGTTTCAGTCCTGAAATATTTCAAGGCATTAGAAAAATACACATCAGACTCTCGATATAACACAACATTTCAAGTTTCTTTAAAATATAGCAGTTGTTCAGTGACTAATGTAAGCAAAAATAGGTGTAAGGATTTAAACCAAGCACCCATTAAAAAAAAAAAAAAAACAAACACACACAACACTTAAAAACCAGTTAAAAAAAAAAAACAAAACACCCTTCCTGTTTTGTCCTCCAGGTAAAAATAGTTTTTCCTCAAAGAGCATTAAGAAGACAGTGGATAATGAAAAGGAAAGGTGGCAAGCAGCAAGCCATGTAAGAAATATCAAACTTGGACTAACTGCTTCTAGAAGGAACTGAAGCACTTGTGCCATAGCACATGTTTTTTCCAGCATACCGGAAAGCCAGTGAAAAGAAGCAGCCACCATTTGATATGTGAGAATTAGAAGAGTTCAGTTGGAAGGGAGCTACAGCGGTCATCCAGTCCAACTGCAATTAAAAGCCAATCCAAAGTTTACAGAAAAAAATAAACACAAGATTAACCAAGCACTGACAACAAAAATAGTAACATATCTACATATTTAAATTGGGATTATTTTTCCTACGAAGGTTATTAAAATTACTTGACAAAGTCTATGATAAACCAATAACGCTTCCAGAGATTCAAACAAATTTTCAGTAACTCAGTGGGGTGCTGTATCGGAATATTTGGGGATATGGACAAAGCTAACTGAGCTTTGCAAGTATAATAGAACCGATTTATTAATCTCACAGCTCAAGATTGTGTTATATCTATTATAGAGCACTGCTTCACCGTTACAAAAGAGGTTAAAGAATTGAGCTAATAATAACTCGCACAGAGCTATGATAGAATAGTATCAGAGCAACCCCACCAGACTGGTCCATTTTGTGCAAGGCTTATGACTGTTACAGTCCTCTGTCTAAGGAGGGCCGATTTTAAGTCAGTAAACCAAAGTACAATAAATCAAGCTTTTACTTCCAGAAATTCACAGTTCAAATGCCTAGTGCACTAGCCCTGACTGCTATCTCATAAACATCCAGTATATTTTTAACTTAAAATTTATACACGTCTTTACTCCAGTCTTCCACTTGGGCACAAAAGCTCAAATGGAGACTTTAGGCACACATTTTATTCTCAATTTGACAAAGTCTGACATCACTTGATGTCATCCAGAAAACAGCTTCGCAGTTTACAGGCCAATGTGCATATCATGCAGAGGGAATATCATGATACAGTAACATAAATGCTCTCAGCAAAATGAATGGTTACACAAAGTGGTTTTCATTACCCTTACATTTTTTCTTAAGTACTATTAGGTATGCAATAAAAAAAAAATTATAGTAGCATTATTACCTTTCGATATTTTAGTACCAGAAATGCAATGCAATGTTTTAACAGATGCACTGAGAGGTGTTCAAACTTAAGTTCTTCAGCTGCTTTTTTCAATACCATCCATATCACATCCATATTCCTCACAAACCATAAAAAATGAAGGTCTGAGCTCCTCACTGACTATCAAATCCAAGCTCATTAACACTGTTGAACAGGAACAGTCCTTTCCCTCAACTGCAGAGCAAAGAAACAACTTTCAAAGTGGCAAAAGACAATCCTAATGAGAGAAAATACAATACCATTTAGGATAACTTTTACTTCTACTATGACCCATTTATGGGGGAAAATAACTTTCCTGAAAAAGTTACTCACGTTCTATTGTGGCAGCAATGCACTCAATTCAGCAACAAAAGCAGCTGAAAATGTCTATCAACTGAAAGATTTGAAACCATGTATCTGTAGTCTGGAAAGCTTTTCCAAGGCTAGCAAAGGGCTCTGTGCAAGATGCAGCTAGAGAGAATGAGAATGAGGTCGTCAGAACGAGACATCATTCCCCACAGTCATGTTCTCACCAACAGACAGCTCGCTGTACAGGAGCCAAAGAGATGGCTTACAGAGAATGAGAAATAGGACGTGTTACTGAACATTTAAGAATCAAAATACTTCAGTGTGGAGATAATGTATGTTTCTCATGCAGGTTTCTCATTTTCAAAACTCAGTTTCTGGAGGCAAGTGACAGCCTTTACCTCCTGACTAGATCTACTAACAATTTGTTAATAGATACTGAAATTCTGTTTCCAGAAGATCAACCATCACTGAAAAACCTGAATGTATCCCAGAACTTAATAAAAAGGTATACAAGGTACATCCACATTAACCTAACTTGAAGAGGATGCTTTACAATGAGTGTGCTTTATTCATAAGTATACACGTTTTGGGGAAAACCCATGGTTAACATGCCTGTCCCCAAATACGATCCCCCTGTGTGAAAATTTATGATATTTGAATAGTTATAGTGAGTCTGACTCACTAAAACGAGTCACTGGTGATGTGTTTTGTGCACCTTCATGATTTTGCACCATCAAGATCTTGCTTCTACCTTTCCTGTAAATTTCAGGCCCGGGTGCTGCATACAACAGTAATAATAAAAGCTCCACCACTCTACCAACTCCATCTATTTCTGGATTCAAACTGCATGAAACAACCATAAATTGGAAAACAAGTTTTGAACTCACGTCTGTTTACACTGCAGGAACCACTATATAAACATACAAAAGCTGTTGATTTCTACAGCACTGTAATCCAATTAGAGTCATTAAGGAGGTTTAAATGACAGTCTACTTGCCTTCAGTCACTCAGCAGAATACTTAAGTGTTTGAAGAAAATACACAGAGACTCAGAAATTAAAAATTCTACTGCTAGCTGTATCATCAGCTCCAAGTCTTCCAGGAAATGACACTGAGACAAACACAAGAAAACAGTAAGATGAAGAGAAAGGTCAACAGGTATTTGAGGGAGTTTACAGGAGATAGTACAAGGGCTTCTTCTGCAGACAGATATTCTCAATGCAATTACCAATGATGGACAGCATGAGCTACAAGAACTGTCATTCTACATTCCAGCTGAAGACATATTTTACCACATATATTCCAGTATATGACCCTAATGAAAGAAAAATCACACCCCTAAATACCAACACCGCATGTTTCTTCTGAGTTCTTAAGCAACTAGAACTATGTGAAAATACAGAATAAAGATAATGAGAAGATTGGAAATGTGTGAGCAGCTGACACCCCCATCCCCCCCACGTCACACCCAAACACCAAGCTCCCCATCCAACATAAGAAAGAGTCAGCAACAGTTTAATGCATGTAGATAGCACTACATTCAAATACTCAGTTAAAGAGACCTCAGAAAGGATCAATCTAAAAATATAAAAGATTGGCAAGAAGCCCAGCATAAACACATACACCAAAATGTGTTAAACAGTTTCCCTATGCAACTACCTACCCCATCCCGCTTCTAGGCAACATAAGCAAACTCTTAGGATAGAGTATTTTCAGTAAATCTTCAAAAACCTTACCTAATGGAAAGCTGCTGCTTCCTTCTAGTCACCCCAAAACTTATTCTAAAGTCTCAAGACAGAGGCTCAAGTACCATGAAGCTACAGCAGTAGCTACTTGAAAACAAGCAATATTATTAAAAGAATCTGTGATTAGACTATTTTTGCCCGCAAGAACCAGAAATAGACCTAATAATTAGAATCTGAAACTAGAAACAGGTGCAAGTTTTCTTTTAAAACAATCAGTGCAATTAACTATTGCAGCTGCTTATGCAGGAACGCTGTACGCGCTCAAAGCATCCACGGGCTGTCTAAACGTCATTCAGAGAAGACCACAAATTATAACGCTTGATAACCGAATCACTACCTGAAACTTAATGTGCTTTAATTATACACACAGTAGTGAGCCTTCTGAACTTAACAGCTACTAAAGCTTCACTTGCCAAGACAGTGTCTTTTAACATGTCTGTGACACAACAGGCTCTTTAGAAACTGAATCGCAAAAAAATGAAAAACTTTCAAATTTCTTCATAAGATTCAAGATCAGAAAAGAAAATAAAGAATAGAATGGAGTCAAGAAAAGAAAAATGGCCACCAGCAACTGTTCTCTCACACTAAAAAGCAGAGCACTGGGTCACTACAGCAAAAGGACCACCAGTTCATTATCATTTGGATTTTCAACAGATGGATAGACAAGAACTGTTAAAGCACATGCATATCTGTGAAAGTCTGTCACTCAGAAACAAAGCCCTGTATGGAGATTCTAAACTTTTTCATCAAGTTTATTCTTCAACCAAAGGCTACTTTGAGACATGGTGAAACAAAAACATAGGCACTAATTAAAAAAAAAAATCCTTGAGAGTCAGTGCCTAAAAAGCATTTTGCATGTTAACTATGAAAGTTGTTTTTTCCTCCAATCTTGCAGCATACACAATATTGTAACATCCACACATATTACAACCCCATCATGTTCTCCTAGTATATGGAGAAAACACATTCATGACACACAAGGACACTGGACATATGCACTGATCCTCACTGCCCAGAAAATTAACCCAAACTGCAGACTCCTGGAGTGGTTTCTTTTAGACAAAGATGACTGTAGAATTTACTTCTGGCAAGTGATTAGAATTGCATACAACATGAGTACTGCTCCTCAAACAAGGAATATGAGAGAGTCCTTATTCAAGTCCTCTTATCCCTCTCCATCCAGTTTCAGAAGTTCTTCCTCTTGCTGTCACAATTTCCCTTGACCTTTCCATGTTCCTATTTCCTGTCTTCCTTTACTGTTATTTGTACCCACGTAGACTCTGCTAGCTTGTTTCCTTGGTCTTCTGCAAAGGCATGGCCACCACTCTGCACCTGTCCTCCTCACTTTCATCATTCAACTTCTAAGAGCTAGGCAAGGGAGAAGAGATCATTAACTCACTGATACAGGTCCTCTCTTTTAATTCTAAATACCCCCTTCTTAAATTCCATGTAGACCTCCTCCAAACAAAACTTCCTTCTACTTCTGCGCAATAAATGATGTTCCTAACTGATCTCTTTTGCAGTCAAATCTTAGACCAAGAATTCAGGCCTTCAGCCTCCTTCAACATTGCTCTCAAAAACTCTCACCTCTAATAAGTAAACTCACAGATCCCATTTCAGATCTACTTTCTTGTCTAAACCAAAACCTCAGTCTCTGACTTTTCTTTGTCACTTTCTAACCAAATGAACTGCAACCTAACTTTTAATCTTTCTCCCACATCTTCCGTTCAGCAGTGGAAACTTCTCCATTGCCCACACTGCCAGTGTCTGGGCATTCTTCTCATTGGCTTGAACTTGACTACACCTAAATTTTGCTGCTTAGTTTCCACGTATTTTAAACACAGTTTTTCTCAAACCATACAGCTAGAAGCCCTCCGAGTTTGATCTTGTTCTGTTCTTCTAGCAATTCTGTTATGAAGACAGTCCACTTTACTTGCATTTCTGTTTGATTTTTTTTTTTCTGCAAAAAACAATTCATTATTACGTATTTCATTCATTATTCATATATTTTTCTAGGCACAACAGAAAACACGGTCACTTCTAGATGTCCATTATGTTAAATCCACATACACCCATACTGATCATTAAAGGCCACTGCTGCTTGCTACTCCTGTGTCTGTCTCTACCCAATTGTTTTCCTTTGTCTTGTAACTTAGGCAGGGCCTTTGGAAGCAGCTCTGGAATGAGGACAGGCAAAACCCTTGGGGAATATATTTAGAGAGAATTTCAAAAACACGGATTGAATGGGCACACAGAATTTGTAGAAGGGATTGGAGAGTTGAAGTACATCCCTTATGCATGAAGAGCAAGCCCTCTGCAAAACTGAAAGCCAAATAATTCCTTAGTATTGCTAAATATCTTTTATAAGATTTTGGAACGTAGCCAGAATCTTCACAGATCATCAGAACATAATACACCCAGTTAAATACTTTATTAATAAAGTGCATTAACATAAGACATCTCTTGTTTTCTTTCACAATGCTAATAAAAAATACAAAACATACCTTCCAGCTAAGAACAAAGCAGCATGCATTCCACTATCAAATGTAGAACATGTATAACTTTTGAAGGGAAACAAAAGACATGCAGACAAGGGGTCATCCTTCAGGAATTATTTGCTTCCTATGTTACAAATGTTAACATGAACAGAGTTGGGAAAAGTTACCTTGAGATTCTGTCAAGTGCTGGGACCATTAGCAAAGGCATTTATTCCTCACCTCAGTCTACAACAGCCATGTAATCCCAGGCATCAACTCAAAAAGGAGAAGGGTGCCAAACTCAAGTCAATGGCTTTCTTGGGACCCGAAAGCACTGTCATAGCTGGTACAGTCTGCTGAAGTTTTTACCAGTGAAGAAAGGCAGATGTTTTTTACAGCGATTCCAAGAGTTGCATTCATATTAGCAGGCATGCATTTGTCAGCGCTAGGAAAGGTCACTGCAGACTGCGTAAGCATTTTAAGCTTACATGAAATTTCTTAGTTTTGTAATTACAGTATCAGCTGAAACAGATTTTCAGAAAATTCCTATCAACTATTTCAGGAAGAAACATGATACTTTTTTTTTAAGACTACAACCACAATGAATGCAACTTTCACTAGTGAGGAGCAAATGAAAATGTAAGTTACACAATGCTTTACACAAGTTTTCAACTACATATAAGCAAGCTCATTCAGTTTTTAGCATCTTAATGACATTCAGGTACAAAACCACTTTATTAGGAAAAGCAATAGATGCATGAAGTTCAACAATGTAGATTTTTCAACCACTACAGCTCTATCAAACATCTCATTTATATCCTTTCTGCTTATACGATGTAAAGAGAATACAATTACATTTGTCTCAAGGCAGTAACATCCAAAAGTAGGCATTTTCAGAATTTTTGACTATTAAAGAAACTTCATTTAACAGCTGAAGCTAATTACTTCTGTGCAGAATATTAAGCCTCTGCAGAACAAGGTCTTAAATCTGATTGCCAAAGCACTTACAACACTAGTATACAGGAAAAAAAATATATTTTTTAGCAATCAATCTTACTTCTAAAAAAGGACACCAAAAAGCCTAAGTCTTACTAAAAGTTTATGAAGTTTAGGGTCTCTTCATGTTTTATTAAGAAACCTCAAAGGGAACAATGTTGCCACCTACTCTGTGTAAAGGGACTCTGAATAGCTTCCCGTCTCCCAACACCACACTGACCGGAACATCAGATCTTCCTTTCCAACTAGTACCCCAATGAGACAGGTTTGTTTGGGCTTTTTTTAAAGTAATAAAGACGGAATAACTTTACAAGACGCAGGAGTGAAACATGTGTAGACTATAGGAGTAAGAACCAGAAAAAGAAATCAGTACTGAACAAGAATTGGGTAGGATAAAATGTTAGAAATGGGCAAGATAGTAAGAACAAACATATGGAAACAGAGAGCTTATTCTGATTAGGCATTTGAACAGCACCAAAAGCTAGTAGGATACTTTTCATTCAAAACTGCAGAAGCCTACTACAATTAATGATGTGAAACCACAGAATTTTCTACTATAAACCACTCTAGGTTGCTGGAAACACTGCTGCTGTACAAATTTAGATATGGGTACAGCAATATATTTATACTCTACAGACCACAGTCAAGTCTAACACAGTATGGACAAGCATCTTGCATACTGTATTATTTATTGATATAAAAGATCATTTGGTAAAGGCAGAATAATACATAGCTCATCCTGTGATACTGAGAAAGCGATTAACTTGGTTCTCTTGCAAAAGCAATTCGTCATCTCTGCTTCCTATTAAAGGAGGCATCTTTATAAATAAGCACATTTACATATAGGACAAAGCGGTCCCACTGATGTTGATGGCACAGATCAGATACTAAGGCATATGCTCACGCAAAAAGAAACAGAACCAGAGCATTCCCATTATACAGCATCAAGCTGTTCAGTATTATTTTATGTCCAGTCTACTACTACAGCCAAAACCTAAGTTTCCAGGAGAAGAAAAACAACCCACCACCACCCAACCAACCCACCACCACCCAACCAACCCACCACCACCCAACCAACCCACCACCACCCAACCAACCCACCACCACCCAACCAACCCACCACCACCCAACCAACCCACCACCACCCAACCAACCCACCACCACCCAACCAACCCACCACCACCCAACCAACCCACCACCACCCAACCAACCCACCACCACCCAACCAACCCACCACCACCCAACCAACCCACCACACAAAAAAAAAACAACCAACCAACCAAAAACAACAAAG
This sequence comes from Tyto alba, assembly GCF_018691265.1. NCBI lineage: Eukaryota > Metazoa > Chordata > Aves > Strigiformes > Tytonidae > Tyto > Tyto alba. The sequence continues at coordinate 59,362,837 of NW_024881276.1, read as the reverse complement.
AGGCAAATCCAGCAACACAAGCCAGGGAGGAAAATCCTTCGATGACATTCCACATATAGATTATAAGCTTATTCTAAAATGAAAGAACAAGTGGGGACGTAACTTGAAAAAAAATTTGCCAAAAGAATCCCCTCACTTAAAAAAAAAAAAAAAAAAAAAAAAAACAAACCAACAAAAAAACCCCCACAACACTAAACATGAACAATAGTAGAAAGCAGGTAACTCCTGGTCTACCATTGTTTTGAAAAAAGACCAAGTAAACCATAAGAGAGACAAAGAAAACTTTTCAAGCAACACAGTTAAGCACCTCTATTAATCCACTTTATATAATTAACTTGATTTTATTAAGAACAGGGCTTGAAAGTTTTATTTAGTTTCAAATAACAATCAGAAAAAAGTTAAAACACCAACTGTGAACAATAGTATTTGGCTGACTTTTGAAAGTAAGTAACCTTAAGAACAGAGCTTGGGACACTCAAAAAAGAAAAATAGGGTGCCAAAAGACGTTTGCTGTATAGAATCGTGTTTGGGTGTAGAGGGGTGTTTTTCATGGAAATTAAGAAGCAGCAATCACTAAAAATTATTACAGTCATTTTAACGTCAGAGTGGTTCAAAATGGTAGGGCTGTAGCTTTACATCCATAAGGGACTCCACCATTTGAGCTGACAGGATGACAGCCTACTGCTATCAGTTACTATGTAGGTCACCAAGAGAGGAAGAGAAAAATACCTTGACAGACTTTCACACCTATCAGCTTGCAGCAGGAAAAAAAAAAAAAAAAAGAAACTCCAGCTACAGTTTCACATTATATTTAAGCTGATTAATACCTAGCTACTGCCAAGTCAAAGGTCTCACTCAACTTTGCACCAGCTCTGGCACTTGTCAGTGGCTGGTCAACTGATTGAGGGTCTTAACACAGCAGACTGCCTGGGGACTTGGCAGTGCTCTCCCGGGCATTTGTCTGTTCTGAGGCTTTCTGCATGGGGTTAGGTCCCTGAATTAGCTGATGATGGGGTCAACTGAAAGCCAAAGCTAACATGGGTAAAGAAGCAGGAGCAATCTTCTCTCATGGAGGAGTTCACATAGCCTTCCCTTAACAGAGCCTGCCAGAGGCAAATGTGTAAATTGAAGCTTTAAGGTGAATGGTATAACAAGAAATGAAACTAACAGTAGAGCTCTGAGGTAAACGGTCAAAGCCAACAGTAATAAGGCAAGGATCTGCTGGAAACTGAGGACTACTGGATAAAGTCATGGGGAGATAAATGAACTGCCTGGACAACCCACACAACACCTAGAGCAGAGATCACCAGTGCAAGCACAGGCTGTGGCAGCTTCAGCTTTGGGAAGTTCTTCTGACAAACTCAGAGGGGACCCATCTGCAGACCCAACTTCCAGTCGGAGAAGAGATGACATTGCCTTCACTGCGTGCCCAAGATAGAGAAGTCCGCTTGTGTGGACTGGTAAGAGACTATCCCTGGATGAGTAAGAGTTGCACACCATCAGCATGGCTCCCCTCTCCTGCTCACAAGTCAGATAAACAGTGAATAGTAACACAGCTTCCCTGCTGTTGCTCCAGTGAGTCACTGATGGCCAGAAAAATCAGCGGTTCTGTGTAAACAAGTCAACTAGCATGCGAAGGATGCCTGTATGTCCACACATGTTGCTGTTTTATTAGGTTAAAGATTGGTTGTGTATGACTGCAGCATTAATAACATAATCAACAGTAACAGCTAGAATACTGGTTTATGTGATAAAGGATATTATAACTGTATTCCTTGTGTTGGTCACCATCTCTGTGCAAGTGATTCTTTACATTTCAGGGCCTCTGCTGTCCTTTACTGCTTTATGCTGGTACTCAGAAGACCAGGCAACAGTCAGCCAGTGGTGAGCTGAACCAGCTGAAAAATCCCTGATCATTTCAGGCCAAATCAAGTCTTCTAACTGGCTGGCTGCCCAAGCACTGCTGTTGGGGCAAGGATACAGGCAAGATTAAATGGCTGGGGACACAGCAGAACATGACATGAGCTTCAGGTGTTACCAACCTGCATGTTCAGGGATGTTAAATTAGAGCCCAAGCTATAAGGGTCATGTTTTCTGCACACAAACTCACGTGACCATTAACCACTGTCACTCCTTTCCCCACCATCACCTCTATCCCCTCACTTGGCCATATGGTTTCCTCTCCTTGAGTTTATCCCAATGATACTGCTTCCTCCATCAGGGAAGAGTCACTCCCTACCATCCTAAATTTTATTTATGCCTTGCCGAGCACCAGCTTGTTTCAAATGTCTCCTCTCCCCAAGGCCACTCTGATTAGTCATTGATATCTCACTCAGCCAATGCCTGCCTCTCCTTATGCCTCAGACAACGCTGATCTTTTCCTACCTAGGAAAAAAACTGGATGAAAGCAAACAATGCTATTTCACAGTCGCATCACACCTCTTTTATTTTGCTCCGTGTGCAATTCCCATCTTCAGTTTCCAAAGAAATAAATTAATTGCTGTTCCTCACCACAACCAAGGTCCTCTACTAGCCCTGGCTCTACCTCCCACTCCAGATTCCTGTTCCTAATCAGGTACTACTTTCCCTTTTCCCACTCCCTATACGGGAAAAATGAGAATTCTATTACCTGAAGCAATGTCCTCCTCCTGATGTCTGTGTTCAAAAGGGGGTACCACGGTAAGTATGGTAGCTCCCTCCTTTTACACCATAAGTCTCAGCAGCCTGATCTCCAGCAGTAACCCCCAAGTCTCTCACAAAAAAAAAACCGCTGGAGAAAATTAGCTATTTAAAACAATAGCCATGATATTAGTATGGTCTTTGTCTAAAGATTCTCAATTGTTCAAATATAAAATGACAGCAAAAATACACCTAGAGAAAGGCTACTGCAAAGTGAAAGTAGCAAATAGTGTATAATGTAGGCTTAGAGATGGCAAACTTTCAGGTAAGCAGATGGTAGTAGACTTCTCTGCACAGGAAAGCCTCTGGCAGGTCCTACAGAGCTCTAAGGAAATGACTACCCTCACACAGATGTTCTGTTGACACAAGCCACCACATTTCCATAACGCTATTTTACTCACACAGCCAGAGTTGCTTTGCACATCCCAGATTCAACAGTGCTTTAAATATCCTGTTGGAAGGATCACCTGTACTGCTCAGATTTATCTTCTTCCTCCATCTCTAATGGTTATTACATAGCTATATGGCAAATTGATGCCTGTGTATCAATTCATTTAAAATAAGAATAGTAGTCAACATGCATGGTGCCATAAGCCACACACTAAAATGTTGTAAGGCAAAGAACATGAAGAAGAGGAAGAAAACCCTGGGATCTACCCTATGACTGATATATGCAATTCGTTATGGGGGAATCAGTACTACTACGGGCGTGCAGCTTACACAGGTCTACAGCAATTTCTGTTGACTTGCCCCTCTCACCAAGAAACAGTTATGCACAACCCACTTGGCTAATACAGCACCAGTGCTAGTCACTTAGTCTTGCTGTGGCATGGGAGCAGCATCTGACTTATCAGGAAGACAGAGATCAGCTCCTTGCACTGCAGGACTGGCAGGATCGCACCAGCCACCATCACTCCCTTCCCTCCCTCTGTAGCCACAGTTTAAAATGTAGTCCCGATCCACAGAAACTGGAAGAATTATGAGGCAACAACAGAAAAAAATAAATTAATTTTAACTCTGTCTCAGAATATCAATAGCTTTCAGAAGGTAGTATTTCATGATATGTCAGGAGAAAAACACAGACAGGACAGGAGATGCAGAAAATGTTCTGTTGTTAAACACGGTCCTTACTTATTTCAGGGGAAAAAAAAACACGAATATTTATAACACTGATACTGTGATTCAAAATTATTTTATATAAGTTGACACACACTACAGAGTGGATATACTTTTAACAGTAATATTGGATTAATTAAAATAGAAATACTCTATAGAAGTTTTTCTCCCATACAGCACCACTTGGACTGGTTAGAAAGAAAGAACAACAAAGCTTTATACTTCTCTACTTGGCAAACTAGCCAAAACACTAACTAAAGATAGAGCAACAAAATACCTGGAAATCATGACGTATGGTCTAATCTCCACTGTTCTGTATAACAAAACTGTATCTCATTACTCCCAAAGTTCTTTAATCTTGTCAATAAAGCAGAGGATGAAAGACAACTGTGTGGCAAACTGTTTAGCCTTCCAGGTGCTTTTAATAAGTTTCCACATTAAAATAATCCACCTTGGTAATAAACTACATGATTTTGATTCAAGAGACATGTAACTGGGTGTTGGTTTGTTTTTTGGGTTTTTTTGGTTTTTTTTTTTTCCTTTGAAAAAAGGCCAGAAAAGCAACACTGGATCAGTAACTACCCACCCCAAAAAATATAACAACACAAGGCCCACACTACTCAGTACATTTATGAATATGGAAAGCAGGTTTTTGTACATCAGAAGAGAACACTGTCCCCACCACAGAATCACAGAAAGGTGGAAGTAGAAAGGGACCTCTGGAGATCTTCTGGTCTAACCCCCCCTGTTTACCCTGTAGGTGGCCACCTAGAGCTGGTTGCCCCGGACCATATCCAGACAGCTTCCCAATATCTTCAAGGATGTAGATATCATTACCATAAATTATTCAGTGGAGTTTCCTCATATAGGAGCAAATGGCAGAGAATGAGTGATAAGCTTCACTCTGAAAAAGACACCTTCCCAATTGCACTATCTTCCCAACTGATAAATAACCAGGTTACTAAAATCCAGCACATAGTCTAAGGAATAACTGACCCATAAACAAGGTAAGGATGTTAAGACCATGATGGTGAACGAAATAGAATGCAAAAAAAAAGTATGACAGAGGAAACTGTGATGTATAAACTACTTTTACACATTACAATTAAGTCAGCTAAAGATGACTTGGCATTCTTCAGAAACTGCTAAGCAGATCTTTGTTTCATATACATCTGCAATAGAAATATTGTCAGGATACATGAAGTGAAACAAAATACAGCAAATGAGCAATGCTTCAGTAGTATATACATCCAGAACTCTAGTACAGTAGTAAATCTATTATATACATTTAGCACTATCATGGATGTTTTTCATAAACCTATGATAAAATTAACAGATTAAAATGAAGCAATGAAATGTCAATTAACAGCTATCGGTGCTATTTTCAGTATCAGTGAAACACTAATATTAACATGTTTTAAAGACTACACATATGGGCTTTAGATGTATGCAACAACAGAGGAGCTGGACACATACTCCTGAGACGACCAAGACAGAAAATACACAGAAGTACCCAGAACATGAATCTAAAACAGACGAGCAGGAGATACAGAATGGCTCAGTGATTTGATCTTTGAGTTGTCCTCATCGATAGAATTTCAGATATTTCAGATAGCTCTATAAACAGTACACACTGTGTTATTTTCCTGTTAATTCGCTTAATACAATCACATATACATCCAGCATAAAAAGTCAAATTTCTTCCTTCTCTACCACCACTGTAGTCAATTTTCTAAATTCCCAGCAACAAAATGCAGTTCATGGACAACTGCAGTCATACGTTTGATTCCTCTAAGATTAAATTAAGATCTGTTTGAGTAGCTCAAATGATTACAGCAACATCCTCACCCCTTTCATGAAAAAGAGGTTATTTCCCTAACAAATATATTATCCATAATATAGCAGTACATAATTAAGAAAGAGATGACTTAAACAGGATAATATTGTTGATTTGACTAATGGAAACTCTGGAACTAGGAAACAACCCACAACTATTTCCTTCACTGGCTGTAGGCAACAAAACCATGTTTATTTTGACAAGTTCAGACCCAACAGTTTCAAACCCACCGGTCCAGAGTAAACAAGCGTGCAGTCCCAAGATCACCAAACTAGGCGATTCAACTCCTTACGACCCAAATTCCAGCATGAGCTTGGGCTCAGCTCCACCAAAACCAAACTGTGATGCTATGAGAGGATACTCTCACAGCTCTAAGCCACAAAAGGTAAGAAAAAGTGTAGAATTGCTGAGACACTAATTTAAGAGAAAAATATTGACTCAAAAAGGCATAAAATCTGAGAGAAAAAAAAAAATTGAATCGGAATACATTGATTCAGCAAGATCAAGAATCAACCCACTACAAGAATCAAAGGAGGTTGGTATTCTCCTACCTTCCACCTTCCAAGCCAGCAGGGACTCGCTGAGTTGGTAAGCACATTAACCCTCTATACACAGCCGAACTGGCTAGGCTCCCTGCACAAGCCAACAAATAATCGCTGTGTATCTCCTGCCTGAAGAACCTCTGTGTGTGCTAGAAGATGCCGAACACCTACCCATGGCAATTTTAGAGAAAGACCCTATTTGTGAAGATTAATGCTGTGGCAAAAGATCATAACCTTGTAGCCACTGTCACGCACAGAAGCTAGCATTAGTGGGAAGTTCTTTTGAACCCTAAAGATGCTGCAAAATCAATCACCCAGACCAGGAAACAGAAACTTAATTCCCTGCTCTATAAGCATTATGTCACCTTCAGTCATTGTCATTTTGGATTCCATAAGGAAGTGATGGGAGAAAAAAAATAAAGAACACATAACAAGGTATTTAAGATGCCTGTCAAAGCCTAATGTAGCTTCCCTTCTTGAGGATTACTTAAGTTGTATGGAGGCTTTTATTTTCCTCTTGCTTCTCAGAGGTTAAAGTTCAGTCATTCTTAATGGGTTAAAAGATGAGGCAGTATCAGCCACCAGTCACCAGAACATTTCAGGACCACACGTAACCTGTGTGGGAGCAACGTTGGGGCAAAGGCCATCTGGGATCTGAAAACCAGCATGGCCTAAAGGGACAGAAGAACTGCCGAGTTACACTTCCATCCATCTCCTCCTCTCCCTCTCTCCTCCCAGCTTTCCCATCTCCACAAAGAGAAGATGGTGACACTGGTTTAGATGTTTCAGAATACACCACCATTGGATAGCACTTGCCACCTTCACAGCCCTGTTTTATTGCAACTGTTGAGCACTGAACTAAAAACAGTAGGGTCAAATTGCTAAAAATAAGCACCCAATTTCATTAAAAGGAGCAGTAGAGCAGAAACTAAAAATAAAATATAAAACCAAAAATCGTCTGCCACATTTGAACAGCTTGATGTAAATACAAGGCTTTCTAAATCTCAAAAGGCATTCTATTTTAAGCATTATTGAACCCACACAAAAGTTGGTGAGGCAAGGTTATGGCTGATGCAGTTTAAGGCAATTTTTCAAGGCAGCTTGGAAGAACTCTACTTACCATCTGCACAGGTTCCAGAATTTCTTCTTATTAACATAAGTCAGAAAAATGAATCTGCTAAGTATAAAATTTAAGGAATAGTTTAATTTTTTATGCTCGCACATATTTTTTCTAGTGACTAGAACACTAGACAGTATTACACAGTTTGATATTTTTCTAAAAATTCCATAGTATGGACCCATGAAGGTTCAAAACAAACTTGCTAGGGAGCCAAAGAACAGCCAGCAATTATAACTTACTCAAAAATTACACACACCGCTTTGGAGTTCGGACTGGTTGTTGGTTTGTTCACTTATTACTGTATGAAAGGAAGCTGCATAGATATTTCCTTGGGTTTTTCACTTCTAAACTCAAAAAGCATTTTGAATTTTCCTGGCATCACCATCAGCAAATTCTAGAGTACAAAAAACTTTCAATAATATTGTATACCTTAATGGACTAAACTGCAGTCTTGTGCTGGGGATTGATCAGGTGACTTGTGTCAGCATCTGAACCTCCCAGACCAAGTAAAGGTGGCATTTTCTTTGCAGTACCTTAAGTTTCTCCTGCAAGTATTCCTGCAGGTTACATTACCACTTGAAACGTCACATATTTCATTGAACATAATGATTCAGGCATCTTGCCAAATTGACATGAACGTGTCAAGCCTAATTTTTCTTTGTAATGGCAGTAGACTGGATGATCTAGTCCCACTGTAGTGTGACAGCCAGATGCTATTCTGAGAAAATTATGTTTAAAGAGGGGAGAGGGGGTGTCAAGCAAATGACTATGCATAACTGCAACAGCATATCCATCTGATTAAAATTAGTGCTCTAGTGATTTACAGAAAGCAAAATAAACACATCAAAAGACTACAGATGTATAAAAGCCAGAGCAAACCAAGGACCTGGGGTTCAACAAGTGTCAGTAACACAACCTCAAAAATTCTGTCATCTCACAAACATACACAAGAACAGTCACCATTAGGCATCTGACTTCATGAGTCAATGAAGTGCTCCCATCGCCTACTCTGGTCAGCAAGCAGCTATCAAATGCTGCAATGCCAACACAGGACTCGATAAAGCCAACCAGAAAGACTACAGGTTCTCCTCTATCAACGTTTGTGCGTTGTTGTTTTCACATCAAGTAACACAAAGAATGATGGGGTGATGGGAGGAGGTTTTGTGTTCATTTTAAGTGAGTTTTTCTTGGTGTTTTATAAAAGAGCTTCCTTTGGTTACCAATACAACTGTGAACGATTCCCAATTGTTCTGTTCACCAGTACCACTACAAGAATAAGCCGAATCAAGTTCATAAGAGAAGTTATTTATAAAAACTTCTAGTAGAATATCAGTCACCTCATTAGTCATTGGTTTTAAAGTTTCACGTGCAAGTACTGAAATGACAGCAGTGACAATTGATTATCTACTTCACTGAGCAGTTTATAGATATCATATACACAGATACTTTTGTATCCCTTCCATAGGTATCAGTCCCTCAATATGGGAAAGTTCCCAGACATGATATAAAACTAAAAAAAAATTCTCAGTTATCAGGGTGACAGTTACCACAGTGCCGTTAAGTTCCCTTCCACCATCTGGGATGTGAATTAGTAACTCATTTCACATAGAAATAGGCATAACAGTCATACTCTATGAACTTTTCACTGCATTGATCTGGACCAGCTTAACAAGTGCAACAGTTAATGGCTCCAACTTGACTGTTTTTAAGTACCTAAAACATTATTTTTAACAGTTCAGAGTAACCACAAATGGTTAAAATAACGTGCAAGATACAGCGATAAAACTGAAGTTAAAAATTGGTTTCACTTTTAGCACTTTTATCATTTGTTTTGACTTTTCTTATTTACTGGAAAACAGCTGCTTCACAGACCCATTAATATTTTAATTGCTGTGGATTCCACTGTCTCTGGAAGTGGAATTATTCACAAAAGATGAAATTTGAACTCCTTGAATATCCTTTATAACATCAGAACTCCAGGATGCAGAAGAGCCCACTTACCCCTCTGCAGTATTTTTTTCTCCAGAACACTATGCATTGCAATTCAGAATTCAATACATGTGTTACTTAATAATTTGGAGAACACTTTCCACTCAAATAGAAGCCAACGACAGCAGAACAGATGCCTTTAGGAAACTAAGGATGTGTGATTATAGCACTGGGAAAACAGACACATGCTTGTATCATCTGCAATTATTAAGTTTAGAATTAAACAGTCTTCAGTGTTTCCAAGATAAACCTGATTAACAAGATATTTAAAAGGTCGCCAGAAACATGATTCTCAGTGAAACTAGTTCACACTATAATTTTTCAGGACCAAATTTTCCTCTCTCTTTGGGGTGAAAAAAAGGAAGGGGTGGAAGAAAAGAATACTGTATCTTATCGAGGAAAATAACTCCCTTCTCTAAGAAACATCTCTCCCACTACTTTTGACATCTCAAACAAGCCCAGAGTGCGGTGGGTGTTTTTTCAAGTTTTGTTTTTACAGCACAGAGCAAATTTTATTTCACAGAAGTAATGAAAACAAGCAGAAAGTCAGCTCTGGATCATGATTTTTTTTAAATATATTACAGAAAGTACGCAAGTACTCTGGAGCAAAAGCAGATCCCCTAACTTGAATAGGGAAAACAGTAAATAGCACTCAAATTGCAATACATTTGTAAAGATCGCAAGATACCCAGCAAAATCTGCTGAGGAAACAGCACATAAGCTACTCTTACTAGCCAATAAACCTAAACCACAAGTACAAGGCAGTGTATTGAGCACAAGTGCACTTATCCAGCAGGATGTTCAGAGCAAGAACACCGCAGATGTGATCTTCCCCTTCCCACTGAAGAATTTAAGGGATATGCCACTCCCACAGCTGAGACCTTTCTTACTCTCTGTGAGCACGTTCAGGTTGATCCAATAAAAAGTAAAACTGATTAGTCTGATTTACCACTGACAGCTACCTGCTCATAAGTGGCCTGACTGTACACTTCAGCAGTTAAACCATGTCAGCAGGTCCCGGAGAAAAATGGTAACAAATTACTGAGAGGAAGAAACTACTTCTGCAGCTTGCCCGTACAAACTTCAAATGCCTTGCTGCCCTGGAGAGCTAAACCTCAGCTGAGATGAATGTCATCTTGCAAAAGTCTTCCCGGTTGATGTGAAAACTGACTTTTCTACACGCTGGTGTTAACAGACGCAAAGTGATCTCATTTAAGAGCTCTTAAATCTTTATACAGCAAGAAAATAATTTCATCCTATGCACTCCCTTAAAGCTGTAATTTTACTCATCAGTTTACATAACGTTAAGACAAATTAAAACCTCAAACTTTATCTCTCAAATAGAGTAACAGAAAATAACTAACTGTCCATTGTAAGCCTCAATGGCAGCGCTAGAGCAAGGCATTCGGGAAGCATTTACAAAATCCACTGGTGGTTTAAGAGGTGACTACCAAGTAAGAAAGCACATAAAACATTAATGAAACTAATGCTGAATATCATATGCAAGGTAATCCAGTTCATGGGTTTGCATCGTAAGAGTATTTTTGAAAAAATGAAGGCAGCAAGACAGAATCATAAATACAATTCAAAGTTTGGGCGAATAAATCCTGCGAGGAACAGAAATAACACAGCCTCATATTTCACACGCAACAGCCTTTAGCTTTGTCCCAGCTTCCCACCAGCTCAGCAACGCACCCCATTGCTACCGGCGTCCCACAGACCCCAGCTCTCTGATCTCCAACCACCCTCCTCCAGCCAGTCCGCGAAGCACGGAGGACGCGTGCTGTGGCTCGTGCAGTTACACTCGTGCAGACCGGGTTATCACAAATGACACTTGGGCTCACGGCTCTGATTCTGCCTTCCGCACCGTCCCTGATTAAGGTCTTTCTCTTTCACCCAGCACTGAGATACGCACGAGATACAGAATGTACTTATTTTGACAGGTCACATTATTTTGAGCAGTCAGAGCTGCCAATAGACGTTACAGGGGAGAAAGAGGGAATGGAGACCAGAACAGGGTCAGTAAGCATTACAGGTGAACATACAGCACAGCTATGTAAACTTTGCTTAGGAGACAAGGCTAAAGGTACCTTTAAAAAGCAGTCTCTAGATTAGAGAAGAATGTTGATAAAAAACCTGTAACATATCTTCCCAATTTATTGATTTGCTTTATTTTATAAACACCAGTGAACCTGACTGGGTACTCAAAACCAAAAGAATGGAAGTTCACCAGGGAAAATGATCTCCCTGATTTTTTGAGACCTTCAAATCCTAAGTAACACAAATAACACTGAAATTCCACATCTTACGAGTGAATAGATAAAGGTACATAATTTGCTCAGTACAGGACACTAGATCAGACAACAACATAAAGACAAAAGGAATCAAAAGCCTGTAAATTTTATGAGCAAATATGTATTACAAGAACCTAGCAGTTCTCAAAGCTTTTCCCAGTACTCCCCCTCTGTGTATAAGTGTATTCACTCTCAATACAATAAGCTAATAAAGTAAAATCTATTTGTTTAATTTGAAGACAAATGGCAGCAGTCATATTGATCAAATAAAAGGTAAATAACTACACTGTAAACACAGGTACTTTAGAAAAGTTACAATCAGACAAGACACTTAGAGCCCTCACAGTTTTTATTTCAAGGTTTGGGGCAGCAGGAGAAAAGTATTTTTCTCCTTTCTTGGCCTTGCTACCTTGTTGGCCTGTTGAACATTGCCCACAAACAATTAACTTGCAACAGAACTCTGAATTTTAGTAATAAAGTGATAATTAGCTAGTGAATTAAGACAGATGATAGCACTCACTCGAGCCTGCACCTGGAAAGGAAGAAAAAGAACAAATCCCACAAGCTATACCCAAACACATGCCTTCAAGTTCCCACTTTGTTAAGCTGAATAACTGCTCTGAAGAAACAGCTGCCTACCCATCAGGCCAGACTTTTCTCAATATTAAGAGCTGCAGTAATGAAAGTATGGGACAGTGAAATAAAAGTGCTGACCATGATTTGGACTTTATGGGCTTCTTAGGGAAGGACACAGGAAGAGATGAAAGGCATTACGAAATTTTTCCTCTTTGCTCGTATTCAGTCTTAGTTCAATTGTTGTGAGAACGTGTACACATACAACACGTGATGCTGCCAAACTTGTAATTAGATTTACACACATATGTTGTAAGGAAGCAAAAGCCCATAACTCAGAACTAGCTGAGTAGGATCGAGATGTTTGCATTTACTACAGGAAATTGAGAGGATCAGAAGATGGGAGAACTCTTATATTGCAATATGCCCACAGTTAGCCATGCTGCTTACTATTGCCTACACTGCTACCATCATCAAGCAACCCACATTTATGCTAACGTTCTTTTGAGATTTTAATCTTCCAAAACTCCCAAATGAACCAAAGTGCTACCGCACTTCGCAAAGTCCCACCCACTAGCTGGCCTAAATCCAGGCAGCAGACTTTCTGCAGTTTTCCCACACCTGATTTTTTTTTTTTTTTTTTGCATGATCTACACTTTGTCTACATGCTGGAAAACAAAAAAAAAAAAAAAAAAAAAAAAAAAAAAACCACACAACAAAAAAACAACAAGTTAAAACTTACTTTTTTTTTGTTGTTTAAACTGGAAAGGATAAGAACTGGAGAACACCAGCTCTCAACTCCTGTCTTTCATAATACAGGAAATACTTTGACAAACTGGAGTACAGCAAGATAACTTGAAGCAAGCAGCACTCTACATATGATGTAGGCTGTTCAGCAGATGGGGGGGAGGAGGTAGGACATCTAGACAGATGGTCTAGAATTCGCGTTTTGTAATTCAAAGATGAAAGCATTTCTCAGCCTACAATATAATGGACTAATTTCATCAGAACCTTCAAAATAATACAAGAGGGTACCTCTTTCACAGTCTAATACAACTTAAGGAGAAATTAAAAATTATTTTAAGGTATAATGTGAGGACTCCGGAAGAAATCAAGAGAAACTCCCGTAAACCTTCAAGTACCAGCGTAACTTCAAGCCTGTTTTCAAAATGGAATCCAGAACAGAGAATGACCCATGGCTACTAAAAAATCCAACTGAGAAGTCTCCAGGTAAAGATGGGCAGTGCCCTTTCAATAGCTTCAACAGCTGAAGACTGACACCAGACAGGTACAACTTCTCTGCCCTAGACATACAAGATGTTTCTGAACCCTGACTTGGAACATACTTCTGCTGTCCTCCTCATCTCCGTAAGTGTCACCATGAGGACCTGCACCTCCTGCGTGTTGCACCCTAAAACTCCCTTGCTTCTAGATCAAGCACCTCAGCTTAAACTCAGCACCCACATTTCAGAGAGACTGTGGAGTCTACTCTAAAGAGAGACTCAATTTCATGCAACAGAAGATTGGACAGAGTAGGAGTTGGGACCCAGACAGTACAGTGCCTCCTGATTTTTCAGGGGTAAAAAAAAAAAAGGTTCTCTGAATCACCATAGCAAATACTCTCAATTACACTAATAAGCTGTGCCTCAACCAAAGGTGGGAAAGGAAAAGCAAAGAGTTTTACGCACTTTTACACTTGATGACATGGCAGAGGATGACAGGAGACACTGATCCCACTGAGAAACAGAGGTTACATTATCTCCTCTGCCCACTTCTACTGTGGCTAAGTCAGTCATACAGACAAGAGAAGATAAAGGTATTCAAAAGAAGCATGTTATGACTGCCATGTTTCTTAAAAAAAAATACATGATTTAAAAGAAGAAATTAAGACTGAAAGCTCTTCAGAATCGTTTTTGTTACTTTCACCTCTTAACAGCAGAGACAGCAGCTGCTACTGCCATAGAGACAACCATATACTGAGCAACAGAAGAGCACTTCTAGACTGCTGCCATACAGCTGCTGACCCACAACTGGTCATATCAGACCGCTGAGCTTATAAATCAATACTCCTTAGCTTCACAGAAACAAAGTCAAAGGCATGATTAACACTGATCTATACCTACTCACATACAGAGGCCAAGGCAGTTGCGGTGGTCAGTTGTATTTGCAGCACCTGCTATTGATCTGACAACACAAGGGTTGGTAGGTTTTTTTAAGCACAGGGAGAAACTACAACTCTAAGCAATACGCAGGAATTTAGCAGCTAAAGATACAGCTCTGCAAATTCTGAAGGACTGAATTGTTGGCACAACAGTAGCCCAAGTGCTGTTACAAAGTGGCTTTGCAGCTCTGAGCTCATAAAATTACATTATTCGTAGCCTCTTAAGATTAATGTACTTTTACCACAGAAATTATCTTACTTTTGTCAAGTAATATAAAGAACATCTGCCTGACACATCATTAAAGAAACAAGTTTGCTCAAACTTCATGTTACAGATAATCTTATTTCTAAAAAATCTGATAAATCAAGGAGATTACAGGGAATCTGCATTCTCACTCATTTACATTAGATGCCAAGAGACCATAAGAATGTTTTGGTTTGGTTCCAAAGCTAACTTTCAGACCTGGTACTGAAGGATAAAATGCCTAAGATAGCTGAAAAGTAACTGGGTAGTGAGAAATACCTCTGAGTGTTTGTGTGGCAGAGGAGACGCAGAGATTTGGGAGAAGTGACAGTTATCTAAAACCATATAACAAGTTTTGAGTGACACAGAAGTTTGTTTGGCAAGATGCGTCTTCAAAACTGTGCTGCTCTCGCTCCAGAATCTCTGTGATATTTTATTTGAAACGGAGAGAACTTCATCTTTGGGAAATGAAATCAATTTTTTAAAAGCAAGTGTATGCACATACCTTCACAGGTCCTGGATGAGTCTTTTCCACTCTCCCTCCTCCCAGAGGCAAAATTTTGTGGCACACCTTTCCAACATTACTAACCCATTCCCCATGCATTATCCTGTAAGTGCACATGAAGAGCTTACCCGTGAAATGAACAGCTAAAAATGAGTATTAACTTGCACTACAGCCCATCCATTTCCCAAAACATAAATTGCAGTTTTATTTCAGATTTTAACCATCATCTTATAATACAGTTGTTTTTCTCTGGATGATAGGCAAGGACACTGTAATTCTTGAACAAGTACCTAAGGCCATCAGGAAGGGAGTGGTGTTTGCCCCCCTTCTTCTGCCTGGCAGGGGAGAAGAGGAGAAGGACAGGAGCAGTAAAAAAGCAGATTAATGAAAGATGTAAAGTTAATGTCGCTGAGGGGTAACCACTGTAGTAATAATAATTAAAACACTCAAAAATGTCACGGGGGCCCAGGGAAAGAGATGGGAAAGGAATGTGAGGAATACAGAGAAGATCCAGTGAGAACCACTGTTTGTACATCCAACACTAAAGCATGGCTGCATGACAGCCCTCTACCTACATCACTGCTGTCTTCTGCTAGAAGATAGAAACATTAATATCCTCCAGTAACCTACGAAGTTCAAAATTTAAGGGGTAGAGGTAAATGCAAATTAAAATATTACAGCTTATATACCAAGGCAGCACCATAATAATGATATGTGGTTTTTATAATTTGACAGATTCACACAAGAAACACTTCCCTTCAGTCACCCAATCAAATCACTCGTCATTTCATGATCAAGTGTATACTTCACATGAATGACCTTTGATCTTTCATCCAGTTTCTTCTTAAGATCCACAATTCTTGGAAATGCAGCTTGTCAATTCATCACCACACTCCACCTCCTCCTTTGTATTACCAATACATTAACTGCTCTCGATCTTTTGTACCGTAACTCCTCAGTGCCATCCAAAAAACAAACACTTAGAGTAGTTGACGCTTGACTTTTCTCCTTGATAGTAAGCTGAACAAAGTTTTCCATCCCAAACTGAGATAACAAGTAATCTAGAATTCACTACTGAAGATCTACTTTCTCAAAATATCATTTGTCAATGTCTCTGCAATACAGCAGCAGGAACTCAGCAATGAAAACGGCAACAGGTGGTTTCCTTTATGAAAAAGTCACAACATAAGCTCCAAACTAACAAATAGCCTGTTGATAAAACTATGTGGTAGTAAGTTCCAACAGTAAAGCACATAACCTTGATTCACAATGCATATTGTGGCATTCACACAAATATCTTACAAGCGGGTTAAGCAGGCAGGTTTTTTTAGTAGTTAAGACATGCTTGGAGGAATCCGATGGTTTGCATGGCTACAATAGGAATAATAACTATTCTTGCTCAAATAATAACTCAAAAGGCAGCCATAAAAAAACTGTACCTGCCAGATAATTTTGGGTGGGGGGCAGGGGGAGGTACACATATTCATGGAAAAAAAATAGGGGAGTTAACTGATGACAGGATAACCACTTCATTTAAGAACAGATACCAAACAAGCAAAACACATTTAGCTCCAACAGTTGTAAGTTACTGCTTATCTACACAGATAAAAATGGTACGAATTTTGTTACTAAAGCTATAGCCTCAGTAATTACACCTAAAGAGAAAACCTGAAAAGGACCCGCTTACACGTGTAGGTTAATCAAGAGCATCACTCCAGAACTATCAGTATCAACAAATGCTCTTCTGTGGCCCATCTACTGGGCAACACATGGTACAACAACAGTCACAGCTGGAGTTCTGAAAATTTCTGAACTCTTCTTTCTGTTTCATCTGTTTTCTATTTTAGAACCTGATTTTGACTGCATGTACTGCAGTGACTGGGGAAGCCAAGAAATAAGATCACAAAAAAAAAAAAAAAACAACCCAAACCCACAGTGGAAGATGAGAACTTCAAAAGGCATATTAGAAAGCATCTAAACCTATGTTTTGTGCAACATTTAACCGCACCAGCAATTAACATCATAGACAAAAGAAGCCCTTGTTAAATATTAAGCAACCATGCCCTTTCAGTTCAGGAGAAAGCACATCATAAGTGCCCCAATGCATCCAACAGCAAAGATGCCTTAAGTAAAAATACCATATCATTCAGGTAGACTTTATAATACATAACAGATAAATAAAAAGAGGCGATTATGCCCTCTCTTTTTTAATCTAGCACAAATAGCCTTTAAATAATTCTTGTATCATATCAATAGGATATATTTTAAACTGTCCTCAGAGAACACTACCAGCATAAGTAACATTTCTTCAAATTTTTCCATATTACTAATTTGAGTATGGAGGAGCATATATTTTACCACACATCATCATCACATTTTACACATCTTTGACAGGGAGATCAGTCAGCTTCATTATGATGCAGGCACTAGGGTAGGGTTTAAGTAATTACATTATGTTGAAGGCAAACATACAGTACAACCCTCATTTAAATTTTTAATCTCAATTTTGAAGGCTTAACTTCACACGACCCAGTCTTGAACATTTAGAGGTTTGCACTGCACAAAGCTTTAGGTGGCTCCAAAAAGCTACCAACAGCATGACATTTACCCTTGTTACTCTTAATTACTATTTTGTCTCCAATTTCTTTACACTGGCAAACACAATTAAGGAAACTTAGCCACCTACACCTCCAATTTCCTGGAATAACGTTATAACAAGTGATTTTAAGGGCCAGAAAAGGCGATTGTGCCATCTACGCTAATTCTGCATCCTGCACGTCGTAGGCTGACAACCTCTGGGTCACAGCATGAAGTCTTTGTCAGATCAAAGTTTTTGCTACACTATTTAGCAACAAGCAGCTGTCGAGTGAGCACATCAAATCTATAGAAAAGATGCAGCAGTTTTTCAGTCACTTATACTACCTCCACGAGTGCCATAACTTAACCCCCTTCTTTCCACAGCTGACCCAGGGAATCAGCTAGGGTGAGAAAACCAATCAGTCACTGGAGGAGTGCTCACATTTACCCTCCCAGCCCTCGCTAGCCAAAAGGCTAAATTCGCAGCGGAAAACAAAAGCCGGAGCCACAGCTCGCTACGGCAGCTGGAGGACACCAAGCCAGCGCTCAGAAGTTGATACACGATGGGAAGACCTGAGGATGTCGGAGAGAAGAGCGACAGCAGTACGGGAAGGACCTATTTTAAGGGATCTCCCTTTCGCCCTGTCCGGCTCCCACGGGGACCCGCTTGCTCCCGTAGCGGGGAGGAAGGCACCTACCTGTGCCGGTGCTCGTCGTGCCCTTGCCCGTGGATGAGGAAGCCGCCGAGGTTCTTGCCCCCTTTGCTGGTGTCGACGTGAGGAATGAGCACATCCTCCAAGCCCAGGTCAAAGCGCTTGTGCTTCGAGGAGTCCGGGAGGAAGAAGAACGCCCCGAAGCACAGGGTGATGAAGGCACTAAGAATAAGGAGCAGGATAAATTTTTCGGAGAGTCTCAAGGTAGCCCTGTGGTGCGGGAAGGCGGAGGCCCCCAGGTTCAGGGGGGGCAGCCTCCGCCCGGAGAGCGGCAGCAGGGCGGGAGTGGTCATCCTTCCGCTAGCGACCACCCGGCGGGGCACGGCTCATCCCCTCAGCCCCTGCGGAGGGCGGCCCGGGCCCGGCTCGGCTCGGCCGCCTCCCGGCCCGGCGCGGGGGCTGAGGGCGGCTTCACCATCCTCCCCGCGGGCGCCGGGCCGCGTTCCCCCCTCGCCCGCCGAACCACCGCGCGGAGAACGGGAGGGGAGGGGAGGCGAGGCGAGGCGGGGGGGGGGGCCGGGCCGCCCCAACGGCCCCCGCCCCCCCGGGGGGGTCGGGCCGGGACGCAGCCGCCCCGCTACCTGCGCGCCCCTCTCCCTCGCCCCCGGGGCCAGCAGGGCCCGAGCGGGCGGCTCTGGTCAGCGACGCTCCCCGAGCGCCGCGGCCGTTCGGCTGCGAGACGCCACCGGCAGCGGCGGGCGGCGGCGGCGGCCAGCTGGAGGCCCGGCCTGGCGCACGGCGTCTCCCCGCCCGCGTCCCCTTGGCCGGGCCGGGCGGAGGCTCATCCCCGCCGCGCCGCCCCGCTGCGAACGGCGCCAGGAACGGCCGCCGCAATTCCACTTCGGACCCGCTCCCCGCCCCCACGGCGCCTGCGCGGCGGCAGGCGGCGCAGGCGCACTGGGGAAAGCGAGGTCGCGGGGAAGCGGCTGCCAAGAGAGCCCCGCCCCCCTCGCCGAAGGGGCGGGGCGGGGGGGCGGGGCCTGGCCGCGCCGGCCCCCGGGGGCTCGGGAGGGCAGGGCCGGGCCGGGCCGAGCCGGGCCGGGCCGGGCCGGGCCGGGCCGAGCCGAGCCGGGCCGGGCCGAGCCGAGCCGAGGGGTTCGGCGGCTTTCCCGGCCTTGCTCCTGGCGGGTAAACGGCGCCTCGCCGCACCGTCGCGGTGCGGTTCCTGGCCGCGCTCTCAGCCGGGTCGGCGGCTGTGAGGGTGGCGGGTCGGGCAGCAAAACTCGAGGCGTTTTGGTTTGGGTTTTTTTTTGTTTTTTGTTTTTTTGGTTTGTTTTCGCAAATCATTGCGCTGATCTGGCTTAGCGCGAGGCCGCGTAGTCGCCCTGGAGAACCTCCGGGCCCCATGGAGGAGTAATAGCAGTGTCCGGCACGACCGACGCGTCCCCCGGGAGCTGCCCCGCGCAGTGATGGGAGCACGAGTAACACGCACCGGGCCCGCGCGGAGGCATCAGGCTGCCGTCCCCCGGCGCGGCTGTTGGGGTTTATCCCAGGGGATCGGCCGCGATAGCCGAGCACGCTGCCGGGGCAGCTCTCCTGGGACAGCTGAGGGCTGCGGGGCCACAAGAAACAGTGCCAGCTCTAGTGACTTCAGCTGAGCCATCCAGCTCCCTGAGCTGCTTTGAACCTGCGGGAATGTTGAGGCAGAAGTGCTGCGAGAAGGGATGTAGAAGGGAAAGGCGGAAAACAGATCTGAATTACCCTCTACAAATACCGCACGTGGCTGGTTTCACTCTGCTCAGTCACACTTTGCTGTCTGCACGCAGGCACGGGGCAGAATTCCTCGGGCTGCAAAAGCTTGCGTGCAAAAGCAAAGGAAAGGTCAAGCAAAGGCCTGGGCAAGGTAGCTGCAGGAACCAGATTCAGAGGGTTAAAAGAACAAAAGCGGGTCTGTAAATCTGGGAGACAAGGTACAAAGTTACACTTGCAACTCTTTACAAAGTACGGTGCTTTTCACTTTTTAAAGATTTAGCAATAGCACCGGAGCCTTGAGTACTCCCAGATTACGGGGAGCAGAGTGTGTTTAGTGAACCTGGAAGACAAGGCTGAATCCCAGCTCAGGTAACATAAAGGCAGGGGAAAGGACAGGTCAGTTCAGCCTGCTGAAGTGAAGTTAGCTGGGCTCCAGAGGAATTCCAAGGTGTAAGGCAGCATCCCCAGACGGTGGTAAGAGTGACAGGATGAGAACCGCATTGAAGCGGCAGGCAGCAGCTCCCTGCAGGGAACAACACCCCCCCCCCCTGCCAGGCAAGCTCCAGATGGGTGAGAAATCCAGTGTAAATGCACAAAGAAAGCAAGAGAGAAAGAGTTGAGGCATGTGTTCCTGCAGGCACGGAGCCAAGAGTGGCTTCCACTGCCACTAATGCTGCCAATGCCCATGAGTGGGGTGCCCTTGATCCCAGTCACAGCAGCTGCTGGTATCTGAGCAGAGGAGGTTTGATAACAGTAATATCAGACATTTAGGTCTGTTACCAGCCTTATACTTTGCTTTAAATGTTTTGAATCTTTGGGGAATTAGGCTGGTCTGTGAAAAAAATGTCCTAAATCCTGCTGGCTGTGCTGAATTAATGAAAGTTAGCGCTCAGCTTCTGCTCTGAGTGTGATGTACTACGGAAATTAAGCCCTTCAAAAATGGTTAATCTGGGAAGATTCCAGGGAGAGAAAGCAGCTGAGCTAATAAGCTAACCTCTAATGGTCAATGTAGTGGCACAGGTGTGGGTGGGTCAAAAAAATCCAGATTAATAAACGCTTTGGGTCAGTCAGATTATCTGAAGTTAGCTGATCAAGGTGAAGGAGACCATCTTCTTACTTGACACTCTTCCACTCTGATCACTCCCTATGTCCTCACATCCAAACTATGAATCACACCTTGATGGTTGGTTTTGCATAACACATCAGCGATAACGGCCTTTCCCTTCTGTCCACCCAGCTAATTTCTTCCATCAACTTATATTTTTGCTTTCTCTCCTCTGATTTTTACAAAGACGACCCGCGACAATGCCATGCAGCAGGCAGCTGGGCCCTGGTCACTAGTGTTGCACTGGTGAAAAACAGAATAAAATGAGCAACTGTGCCGTGAGGTGATAAAAACCAAACAGCCAGCATGTGACAGATACAAAAGAGAGGCCGTATATGAAAAGAGTTGTATTATCAATGATAGTACAATTCACTCCAAGCTGTACAGCAACTAAACCTAACATTTTATGTTGTCACTACAGGATCAGCAAGCTTCAACTGGTCTGTTGGCCATTTTAGCTGTCTACTAGTTTTGATCTGGTAAAGTATCTTCCAATATGTTCAAGTCTTCACTTGTTAAATTGCTTTCACACACAGTCTAAAAAAAAAAAAAAAGATCAGTCCATGAAGACTTTTGTTCTTCAGTCTTTTTGCCCTTTGCTTCACTCTTCTTTGCCAACTGCTAGTTTTTCTTTTGCTTTAAAGGCTCAGCAGAAGCTTCCAATTTCTTTATAAAATGTTTCTTTGTGTTTAGCTCATTGCAAGGAAGTGACATTTCTTTAGGTTTTGTAGTTTATGATGACCTTTCCAAATGCTAAAGCATCTGTGTCTAAACCATGATGGAGTTTTCTATTTCTACAATTTTGTGCTTGTTTTAACTTCCCTACTCTTTACCAAAGACTAAGAGTAATTTTTCATCCTTTGGTTCTGTCATACTGGGTAATATGCATATCCCTGTAAGTCTGCCAGTGATTTTCCACACTGCAGCGGTGTTCTGTAGCTCAACAACATTAAATATAGAACTGTATTGAATTAGTTGTTTCTGTGAGCCTGTGCTACATCTATTAATGTTTTCTCAGAGATGCCCAAGACATTTTCAGAAGTGTCCTGTGCTGAAACCTAAAGGTTTTCACAAGAACCAGAAATTTCCTGTACTCACCACATTGTCTTTGATCAATTACTAATGTAACTGGGATCTTGATGTGCAAATGTTCTTGATCATCAGCACTAAAGTCAATCTATTTCCACAAGTCAACATTTCTGGAAAGTTATTAGGGTAGTTCACATTTTTCAAAGGTAGACAAAATAAGTCCTGTGGAAGTGCAGATCCATATTCATGTATTCTTCCTGAAACGACCGCTGTGATCCCTTCTAGCATCACAATCTGGGCACACGGTCTGCAATCATTATTTGCAAAGCCACCTCTTCAGTTTTCTCCCCCGCACTTTCTATTCTTTCCTCTGGCCCCCAGGTTCCATGGAAAGTCTGACAGAGCTTGAAATAGCATTCATGTCCTCTTGGACCAAGAGGTGACTGGTCTCCAGCGAGCACACTCTTTGCGAAGACTAGTGGCTCCTGTGACTCTGTCTTCATGTTTCTCATCCTATCCTCCCAACCATTACTCTACCCTCAGCCAAGACTACTGCCACAAGACTTTGGTCTTTGGTTCATGTCCCTGCTCTCTGTATACCTCCTCCCTGTGTTGCTGAATGTGTGCAAGCATGCATTGTACTATTAGTTCTATGTGGACAACTCACAAATCAACCTCTCCAATTCAGATCCCATTTTGTTTTGAACAACTCTTACCCCTAGGTCTTTATGAAGAGAAGCCCCAGCTCATCCTCAGCATGGCTATAGCAGGATGATTAATACTGCCGTAATCTCATTCCCCTACTTCCTTTCTTGATCAAGGTGGAGAACTCAATCTCCTCCTAATTCAGACCCCTAGCTCATGTATGGTCTTCTGCTCTGAACTCTCCCTACACCTTCACATCCAAGTTCCAAATCACACCTTGTTGAGTTTTTTCTGTGTATTATATCAAAGATACAGACTTTCCCAGTCATCACCTCAGCCAAACTGTTCCACCTAGGCATTGTCTTGCTTTCTTGTCTCTGCTTCTCAAAAAGGCGGTCTTGCACCTTTCAGGTCCATTCAGAGTGCTTCTGGAAAGATAATTTTTTGTGTGCAATTGCCCTTGCTGTGCCACTTCGAGTTTTGTATCCTCCCAACCTTTCCTGACATGGCTCCCCCCCTCTTCTAGCATTTCTGATTCATCACTAAGACACCAGCTTCTACTACACCCAGTTGGCCTATAATATTAGCCTCCAGCACCTATATGTTAACATTTCAAGTACTTCCATGCTTTTTTTCTGTGCTTCCATATGGCATGAAAGAACTTGCACATCAAAAAGGAATTTGGGAACCATGAAAGAGTATCCGACTATACCAGTAAATTTCCAGCTATGGAAACTAAATATACTCATGACAGCTTCTGTATAGAGACACAAAATGGGCATAAATAGCAGATTGTAAAAGAAAATATGAGATCTACACGTGCATATTGGGACCAGCAGCAGCACTGCCATTCTTTAGCTGAGAAAGTGAAAATAAGTTTTGCAAAGACGCTTGGGTAAAAGGGCCAAGACCTTCATGGCTTCAGGACCTTCAAACCAAATAGTTGCCTGTAGTGTGCACTGGGAGGACCACCCCTGAGTTATTGAGCTTGTTACACATATGGAAGAGATTGCATAACGAGTTAAATATATCATCTGCATGGTGGTCTGGGTTTGCATATGATGGGACTTGATGACTGAGGTTGTCCCTGGAGATAAAACCCAAGCTGATCATTCAGATGGACACAAATCTCACACATTTGAGGTTTTACATCCAAGTAGGATCTGCTTTAAAAGAAAGACAGGATTTATGCCCCATTTGTGCAATCCTAAAAATGGAATTGTTAAGACATCTTTACGATAATGGAGATGAGAAATTTCTAAGTAAATAAATTATAGCTTCCTGTTGCCAGAAGTTTATTACAGAAATGAGTCAAGATAAAGATTTTCAACATTATAAAAAACAAGTAAGAGTGCTATTAGAAACATAATTTAAAAACCTGTCACCCATTGCCACAGGCATACTGAGATGGACAACACTTAACAGTGTCAGATCAATGTTCAAAAGGCTCATGTTTTTCTTAAAATTCCAGCTCAGATCCGGTAACCACTACAGGGGAGCACGAAAATCAGCTTCATATTTCATAGTGACATGTTCTTCCATTCTGGAGAGGGAAGATTAAAATTTGGCTAGAAAAGAGATTGATTCTCTTCCTTACAGCTATGTTTTCGAATATCTGCATGTTCTTGTTCCTCTACACAGATCTTCATGCCTGTCTCAATGAGCCTTCCTGCAGACATATGGGCCCAACTGCACTGATTACTTTGCAGAACTGGGGGTTAGAAATTACAAAGCCACATGCTTTATAACTGCAAATTCACCAACTTGTCCCAGTCTCGTTCAATGATCTCCTTTCCAGCAGGGCCCATCTGTCACCATTCCACTAACTCCATGTTTTAATGAGATCCAATTTCACTCTTTGCTTTCAAGTGATTTTATTCTATATCTGTACATTGAAAGAAAAAAAATGTTTTCTATTAAAAGAAAGTCAGTCATAAATTCGTAGAAAACTGAAGAGCCCCTGCATATATTGCCATTTGACATTTTATCATTGCATTGTTGATAGTTCTGCATTATCTTCATTCCATGCTAAAAGAGTAATTAAAAGACATTTCTCTCTAGAAAGAGAAAAAACTTGAAAGAAAGAACGACATTAAAATCTGAACTGCCTTAGAAGTGCAACAAGATGATAAGCCAGTCCTTTGGAAACCTAATCATCAAGTAAAATGTTACTCAGCTAATGCTATTGAATTAGACTCGATCCATGGACAGTCAGTGAAGAATTTTGCTGTTAAAGGAGAATATGCCACTTGATGTAAAAATAACAGAGCCAGCTCTCACATTAGCAGCTCCCTTCATTAGCCCAGCCACAGGTCCGGAGGGAAGAAAGGATCTACACAAACAGAAGTTTTCCCAGGCTATACCTACATTACCTTTATACCTGGGATCTCTTAGGCTAGCTCAAGCCTGAGGGTGGAGTTGAAGGAAAATTGACCAGGCACCGTAGCTGTCATTTAGCATGATCACCGTGGACTGCATGAAATTCATGTACCAATGCCCTCTTGTTCCAAATGAATCAAAAAAGCCAGATCATGGGCACCATCACCAGCTACAGTGGGCAAATGCATGACTTTGTTGCATGGATGCTACGCTCAGCCAACAAATTCCTGGCACACTGTTGTCTAGCCTGCATTTATCTAACTGCAGACTGACATGTGCAGCAGGGAAAGCTGCATCGCTGTGTCCCGAGCGTTGTGCTCATCCTTGCCATCTTGTGAAGCCATCAGGATGCCTCTCAGCGCTGGCAAGAGTAAGGCAGGGATTTTCCATCCACCTCTGTGCAGGTTGAAAGTCAAGCCAGTGGAACTGGTTTCCATGAAAGATTATATTCATCTCCTGAACCCAAGGCCTTCTCTTGATTTATCAGTCTGCCCATTACACTTTTCAATAATCCTCCTCCTGACTTACCTAATTCTTTCTCCCTCTCCCACATCATTCCCTCCAAGTCGTCTAAAGCCACCCAGCCCTCAGGTGGCCATTCTTCCTTCCCACAGTCTCTGAGCTGAGTTTGTGCTTGGGTCTGTAACTGCACATTCCCAAACATCAGGCTAGCACTGCAGGGCTTCCCGTTGCAGAAGCCGCAATGGAAATTTTTTCAGCAAAGGCCCTGCATGATGTCTTCAGAGTGTCTCTACCCAGCATCTGGGATATTCCTTGTGTACCTTCTAATACCCTCCCCACTCCCACTGCATGAGGCTTTCTAGCCACAAATCCCAGTGGATCCATGCCTGTATTCCAGCTGTACTGTGTGAGGCTTAGTGGCCTCCCACTGCTGGTCTAGGATTTCCCAGATGTATGTAGGTATGTGTGAGCAGTAAGCCTGAGCCTTTGGATCATACTGCATTTATTAATGTGTGAATCAAAGTTGTACATACACAATGAACACAGCAGTTGCTGGAAATGCTGGTCAGGCTCAACTGACTGAATAGCATATGGATGGTAATTGAATCTAGTGCATCCTTGTGGCATTGGCTCTACTTGATGGGGAGGCAGCAGCTGCACGAGGTATGTGTTGAAACCATCATAACTTCTAGACATACAGCTGCCTAGCTGTAACAATTATGCAGAAGACTTGCAGCCACTTGGATGTACTAGATACACTCCAGTTCCAGCAAGTTTGAAATTCTGGATGCCAAAACAGCTTCTATGGGGAAATCTAGGCATGTGACACAGGTGAGGAAAAAAGGTGTTTCTGCTGCAGCCTTTACTGGTTGTAGTGACCAGTGTTGCCACTGTTGATGGAGATGCCCACAGAGATTAGATTGGGAACTTCTGCTCTACTGTATCTACGATTATATACCTTTGTAGTCATTAAACATTCTCTTTCCTTTCCCTTCCAGAAACACACACACATGCATGCACACACTCTGACAACTAAGAACACTGACTCATCTCCCCTTAGGAAGAATGAAGCCACCTTCATCCCTTCTCTCTCAAGCATGAATCTGCTGATCTTACCTCAACATCTTCAGAGCTCTACAGCTGGTCCTTTCATGCCTTGGGGAGCCTATTCAGGCTTCCTATAAATGCTGTGATGTAAGTTTGTGTTCCATCTGATAGTTAAATAACTGCTGGAAGATTACTGTGTTGTATCATCACTAGATTTTCACATACTTCTTCATGGATAGAAGCAGAGGCTGAAGTCAGGCTGAAAGATAGCAGCATGAGTGCTATGCTTACTGTTTCTGTTTTTGTTATCTAAAATTAGCATTTAATAGGACTGGAATGCGATGGAGTCCCTAAAATAGAAATCACAAGTCCCAGTAAATACAGGAGAAAGAACAAGGCAGTGGAAGATGATGGCAGGTCCTGCACTTGGATCACAACAACCCCACGTAATGCTACAGACTTGGGGAAGAGTGGCTGGAAAGCTGCCCAGCAGAAAAGGACCTGGGGGTGTTGGTTAACAGCCAGCTGAGTATGAGCCAGCAGTGTGCCCAAGTGACCAAGAAGGCCAGTAGCACCCTGGCTGGTATCAGCAATAGTGTGGCCAGCAGGACTAGGGAAGTGATCATCCCCCTGTACTCAGCACTGGTGAGGCTGCACCTCAAACACTGTGTTCAGTTTTGGGCCCCTCACTGCAAGAAAGACATGGAGGTGCTGGAGTGTGTCCAGAGAAGGGCAACGAAGCTGGTGAAGGGTCTGGAGAACAAATCTTATGAGGAGCAGCTGAGGGAACTGGGCTTGTTTAGTCTGGAGAAAAGGAGACTTGGGGGAGATCTTATCACTCTCTGTAACTCCCTGAAAGGAGGTTGTAGCGAGGTGGGTGTCAGTCTCTTCTCCCAAATAACAAGCAATAGGACAAGAGGAAATAGCCTCAAGTTGTACCAGAGGAGGTTTAAATTGGATATTGGGAAAAATTTCTTCACCGAAAGGGTTGCCAAGCACTGGAACAGGCTGCCCAGGGAAGTGGTTGAGTCACAATCCCTGGAGGTATTTAAAAGATGTGTAGATGTGGCACTGAAGGACATGGTTTAGTGGTGGACTTGGCAGTGCTAGGTTAATGGTTAGACTCAATGATCTTAAGGGTCTTTTCTGACTTAAAGGACTCTGATTCTAAGATGTTGGATAAAAATTACTAACAGTACAGAAAAATCACAATAAAAACAAAGTTCCAAGGTCTCCAGGGTGACACTGTGTAGATAACCTGGCAGCTTTAAAAATTATGAGAGATGCTGATGAAACCTTTAAAAAGTTCAGATTCAACCAGCACTTTCTCTTGTACATGAAAATCATTAGGGCTAGTAAAACAGATAACAATTAGAGGAATGGGACTGGTTTGGGGAGTATTGGTTGCATTTTGTATAGGGAGATAAAGGGGAACATTGTGTTGAAATGCTAATTCAAAGGTAGGAAGAACATTGTGTCCACAGGAGGAAATGCTACCCATTTTCTCAGTAATAGTTCAGAAAATAAAAAAAAAAAAAAAAGAGTAAGTAGGATTTTTTTCCCCATCCTGAAGAGTTTTGTTGGTTGGGGGTGGTGGTGGTGGTGGTGTTTTGTTTTGTTTTTTGATCAAGACTATTCATTAATGACCAGAAAACTTGTGATTTTTTAAAGAAAGGAATATCTGAAAGACCTCTGAATCAAAATCCCAAAGGCTTTTAAAAGGCACAGGTTACATGATACTATGCAACCCATTTTAAAGTATTTCAGTAAAGACTAGAGAA
Source organism: Tyto alba (assembly GCF_018691265.1). NCBI lineage: Eukaryota > Metazoa > Chordata > Aves > Strigiformes > Tytonidae > Tyto > Tyto alba. The sequence goes on along the minus strand of NW_024881276.1, from coordinate 59,334,347 downwards.
AATGAAATATCAAAGAAAATAAACATGCGAAACAATGTCAGCAAAACAGCAGCTGGCAGGTGTAATAGAAAATGTTCAAGCAAAAGCCCAGCAATTGCAGTGATGTGCCCAACTAGTTAACAAAGATGTACACACAAGGCAGGAAAATATTTGGGTTAAAGATGGAATGACTGGGAATTAGCTCCTCATAATCAGGATAAAGGAAGAATGTGCAGTTGCCAAGAATACCTAATAAAAACAAGCACAAATGGTTCATATTCTGACATATAAAGCAGACTGAACACCATCAGGGAAAGTGAAAACAGAAATAAAAATAACTGAAATACCATTATTTACACACAGAACAAGCTTGAAATGTCAAAGAATAAAATGCCATGCTGGGGGAGAAATTCCAGGCCTGAGTAACTGGGCAGCATCAATTTGAAGAAAAGGCAAAATGCTGAAATAAGGGTGCAGGAGTATACCCTAGGCAACCAACTGGTTTCCATCAAATCTCAGGGGAAGCGCATGTGTTTGGCCTGAACAAGGTGTATGCAACTACAGAAAATCAGCTTCCTTAACAAACCTGACCCAGATCTGAGCAAGCTAGTTGCATCACACAGTTGTACTCGCAGGAAAGAGATGTCTCTCCGAGACAAAAGAATATTTATAGAAGGCCTTAGAGATCACTGTAACTTGAAGATTTTCTTACAATACTAAAGACTTGTTTTTCTGATGTGTTTGGCAGATATTGCCTCACAAAACTCCTTCAGAGAGTATTCTGTAGCTGTGACATTTCTGTGCAGACACAAAGACCTGTCTAGATATTTCCAGGCCTGGTTTCTACCTGACACTTGCTCCTACTCTCCCTGCTTTTGCATAGAGGAGCAATTCTGGCAGAAAGTCTGTGGTTAAACTGACAGCCTCCCCAGCCTGTTGTTCTTCTATCATTAAGTCTATCGACTACTCAATTTATCAGCTACATTTTTATGAGTTTATGATATCCCTTGCCCAGATTTGCTGCATCCTTTCTGCTATATTTGAGTCAACCTGGTTTGCATCTACATCTCAGTGTGCAAGGATGTTCCAGAAATTCAGTCTTCATTGACTAAAATCTTCTAGCATCTGTTTTAAATTTGATGGGACTGATTTACAGCCATTCATTTTTTTTTTCTCAAATGCTACTGTTAAAATACTAACATTATCATTCAGTTTTTATGATTTCTTTTTAAGAAGACTTTGAAGTTTATTTTGGGCTGAATTTTTCTCATGACAGAAAATCAGAGTTTGTTCATGGATATCCCATAATAAATAATGCAAAAGTATGTAACGTTTGGTGTAGATCTGTGCCTGGTATAGTTCTGCTTATGCTATTTCACATTTTTTCATGTCTATTTACCTAATTACCAACAGGTAGAAGAAATGTGCTGTTTACATTAGACAGGAAGTTTTAAGTACAGCTTTATAGCACTAAAGTCCACATGTAGTTGGTGACAGTACATAAATCTTAGATGTTCTCTGTCATCAGCTACACTTCATATTCCTCACAGACATTGTTTAACAATTGAAATTTGACACACTTTAAAAATCATTTTAAGGCTCACAGGAACAAAATAGTCTTGGCACAGACCCTCTGAAGCAAAGGAATAAAGAGTTAGGGCAAGCAACCTATTTCCACCTTCCACACCTCTCCCAAAGGCTTGTGCATTGTGAAAGTTACCACGAAATTAGCAGCTCAGCTTCTCAACTGCAGATGCCCGGGGGCCCCCACTACCTGTCTCACCAGCCCACTCTGCCTCCAGGACATAGCACCAGGCAGCCACACAGCCAGTCTCAGCCAGTCCTTTAGTCCTGCTTCCCTTTTTGTCAGCTCCTTCTTTTCTTAGAAATGTGCTGGCACTGCTGCACTCTTCATTGCCTGACACGAGGTATGATTAATGACAGTTCTTAAAAACTACAAATGCCTTTTTTGTCAGCGTGGCCAACAACTAGTGTTTCATATGCTAGCAGCTTCATCAGTCTTCAAGCAGGAAACAAATCATGACACGTTCCCCACAGGTCAGAATAAATGTTCCACAGTGGAACCATTACTAAAAGAGAAATATACCTAAGAAGAAAGCACCCAAAATTCATTCTGAAAAATCCTTCAAAAATTCCCTTTAGTCTGCCTTTGCTTAGTGCTCCAGGCCACAGTTTGTGGGAAGAAGAGAAATATGTACCTACGCTAAGCCCTTTTATGGAAAAAAAGAAAAAAGGTTGAAAAGTTGAGATTAAACAAATGATACATCATCTACAATATAGTTTTATTGAATCAGTAATGATCATTTTGATTAGGCTGCATAGGGTTTGAATTCTAATACCTTGTTCACAATTACCCATAATTGTCTTCTGACAAAAATTTCCCATGCCAGGTTTATCCCGTTGCTGAATTTTCTTCTGTTAAGTTTAAGCAAAAACAGTTTCAGCCTCTTTCATCAGGAAAGCAGGGGGTATTCCTGTTTTGTTACTATCTTATCTCCAAAGTATCTCAAACTTGAACAATGAGTTAAAAAAAAAAAAAAACAAAAAAAAAAAAACAAAAAAAACCCCAAAAGTTCTGCCTTAAATAAGTGAGGAGACTTTGAAAATGTCTTGCTAGATGCCTACAGTCAGGGCGTTTGTGCCACAGCCAGGAAGGATTCAAGATGGCTTTCCCACCCAAGAAAAACCAGCCCGTGGTTATCAGACCCCCTGTCCTCATTTGCGCTGAGTTCCCCTGAGCTACTTTTCTGCAAGCATGGACTACCAGCCGAAGTCTTCCACGCTTTTGCTTAGAAAGTGGGTGTTTTCTTTCAAAATCATCCGGTGGAAGCCGTGGTCGATTTTACTGATGGCTTTGAGCCAGAGCTATCGGAGTGAGGGTTCTCAGGCTCCTCACCATTGCTCCCGTCGCACATGGAGCTGCACTGTTGAGCACTAACCCATCTGCCAGCCTGTGCCTAGTCACAAAAGCAGACTCAAAGGAACCCCCACCACACACCACTTGACGAGCCCACCGCCAGCTGATACTCACTTCTGAGTAATGAAACACAATTGCTCGGTGACAGCTTCTGCTTTACAAATATAGACTGGGAGCCGTCACTTAGCCAGTTACTAATCCAGTTACTGTGGGCTCTCTTCCCATTGCACTGTGCAAAGTTTTCGATCGGTGTAATGAGGTACTAAATCATCCATATATACTATATCAGTGGTGTTGTCTGTATCAGTGTAACTTGCTGTCTTCCCAGCACAACTGTTTGATCTGACTAATTTCCCTAAAAATATGTTAACTGACATTAATTACAATCTTACCCTTCAGGTCTTTTTCAGCTAGTCCCTTAGCCACTTTTCCCTTATGTTACCATGACCAAATCAGGCTAACTAATTTATAATTAGCAGTATCATTCTCATTTTATTTGAGTATTGATACAATATTATCACTGAGACTTGATTTTCTGGCATTTTTCCATCGTTCCAAGATTTGTTAAAAATTATCAGAGGTGCAAAAGTCAACTCAGCCAATTCTTTTATGACCCTTAGGAACAAATAATTTGGGCCTCCAGATTTAACAGCTGTTACTTAACATGTCAATAATTAGTGAGTCAGAAATTAGTTCATCAGTCTAATTTGACATACATATATCATGCTGCTTTCTTCCAAATGTAGTAAAGAAATTATTATTCTGTGTTTTCCACACCATTAGAAGCAGTTTTATCAGCTGCATCTAGCTGTGACCAAACATTTCTGGGTTTATTTTTTTTTAGTGTTGCTGTTCTTAAATAACTTGATACTGTCCCTAGACCTTCCAGCCAGAGACCTCCTTCTTTGGCTGTCTTATACTCCCACATCAATTTCCCAAGATTTGTGCCTCCTCATTCATCATTCTTATGACCTGTTTCCAATTTTTCCATTTGTTATAAATAGTTTATTTGTTTCTAATCATGGCTTTCCCTTAGCGACTGAAAACAGTATGGTCCATGTTTTTTCCTTGACGGTGACTTTTGGACAGCTGATAAACGCTCCTCAAGAGCCACCATCTTCCATCTACCTTGTTCTGCCCAGATATATTTCCCAAACTGATTCTGCTTATAACTTTCTTGAGATTTGCTAAATTAAAGTTTTTGAAGCTGTCCATGTTTGGGACTCACCTGTGGTTGGCCATGCCAAATATAAGCAGGCTGTGAACAGGGGTCTCTTGGCAACCCCCAACTTCCAATTCAGCAACTTTCATCTTTAGTCCTTATAGTGAAGTCCAAAATATTTACCTTACGCTGGCTGGCTTTTAAGTTATGTAAGTGGCATTTTACCAACTTTTCAGAGAAAGTGGTTAGGTCACCGTCCCTTTGAATGCAGAAGACAAGATTAGATCTCATTTTAAAAGATGTTGTTTGATCTAGTTCTGAAAAAACATTACCCAGCCTCTGCACAGGGAGGGTCAGCCTAGGTGAAGAGGGAGGTCCCTTCTGGCCAGAGAGTCTGAAAGTCTCTGAACAAAAAAAAGAAACGCTATTGATGCTTAATTGGTACCTGCAAATCTTCCAGTTTTTAATTTCCTCATAACAGTGCAGGTTTGAATTTTGCTCATTGTGGAAACCTGCTTAGGTGTAACTCATCAATGCAATAGAATTGATAGCTTGCTAAGCCTTCTAAGTTAAAAGGTTGGCCCTTTTCATATTCCTCTTATTCTTTCCTTTCACCCTGCTACCTCAATTGTATTTTCCTAGGCAGTGTTAGTTGACACACTGGTCTCTAGATATTCAGGAATCTTCATTTCTGATTTATCTCTTCTTTCAGGTGCACAGCAACAACATGAGAGGCAAAATACACAAGTTAGAACATGAGAAATTCCAATTATATATCAGATTCTTTGGTATGGTTGGGTTTTTTTACCTTGAGAGTGGTCAGATACTAGAAGAGGATGCCCAGAGACGTTACAGGATCTCCTTCCCAGGAGGTGTTCAAGACTCAACTGGACATGGCCCTGAGCAACGTGATCTAATTAGACCTATTTGAACAGGGAGGTTCCCCTAGATGATCCCCAGAGGTTCCTTCCAACCTAAATTATTCATGGTTCTATGAACTGCAGGCCTAAAACAACATAAATATATCTTCCCTGTATAGTCCTACCTCTAAAACGCTTTTTCCTCTCTGTCATTCTTAATCATACAGCAGAGATGTTAACACTCAAATCATTAACATCTGAGCAGGTCAATGTCTTTGATAATGTCAGTGAAATTAAAATGTCTTTTTATTAAGGCTGTTCAATTTCTTCAGGTCTTTTCCTCACCAGACTGCAAACCAATGCTTCATAAAAACAAAGTCTTTCAAAGCATGTATTATTCCAAACGTTAGTATGCCATAATACTGTAGTACTCTAATGGTGCTCGTGACTTTTTGTAGTATAAAAATAGTACCTAACAGAAATAACGCATTGAAGGAGGTGTTTGAGTGGTACTACACATAAGCAGATACATCTGTCTCAATTAAAGAGATTTTGACCATACCACTCTTGCACAATACTAGTTTTGGTATGTTGCTCCTTCAGGCCTATAAATAAATGCACTGGGCAAGGCAGGTGAAGCACTATAATGTATGCAGGGATTTCTGAGCTTTGAAAAGCTTGCCTTTGCAATATTAATGTAAATCTAGAATGTATAAAAAAATATGTTTGTGGATTACATAATCCTTTTTTCGCACATTCTGATGGGCTAAATATTTCAGAGCACTGCTAATAAACTCCACAGTTTTTCACTTAGGTTTGCCAGGACTGGAATGAGATAACAAAAATACATTAAATAACCTTGAAGAATATTTCAAGATCCCTTGACTGTTATACATAATGCAATTCCAAGGTGAAGTACTTCACCTTTCAAGGTGAAGTACAAGATGAGTCCTAGAAGTTACAGTAGTTCAAAAGAATAAAGCCTAATGATGAGGGATGACAAAATACAATAGGAACTGAGGCATGGACCAAATAGGTTTCTAGGAGACCATAACTACACAAACAGTCCATCATCTCTCCTGAAATTATATATAATTAGAAACAACTGGGGTTTTTTTCTTGGTTCATACACTGTTAATACAGTATCCATTCACACACAGGTATATATAGGCATCTAATGTAATGGTCTTAAAAGATAAGGTAAGCAAGTGTCTTACGCAGAAGTGTATAATGTACTGTGAAGAATGCAGGTGCACATCAGCAGATAGAAACAAATATTTACCATCAGAGTGACTGTAGATTTATAACCTTACTACATTTCTGAAAGGAAAAAGCCCTATACCTGTGAGCCTTTTACAAGGTTGATTACCTATTAATAAACTAACAAGCTTAAAGTGCATTCCTATCCTAATAAAACAGTATTTCCCACTATACTCACTAAAATCAAGCAACAGAATGCTTAAATTAACATTGCAACTGGAACACATATATTTTTAAGATAGAGTATGATGCCAACAACTGTACTTCAGATGAATGCAAGTGGCATTCAGATTGTGAAATTACCTGTTTGAGCCTTAAAAATGTGTAATAATGGTAATAAAACAAACATAACCTTCTTTCAGTCTCTTTGAGGCAGCTGCTAGACTTATAAAAATTGCTGTTTATTGAGCAACTTATGCTATTTTCCATTATTCAACCTAATTGCTCTCGTTTCATTCAAAATGGCTTAAAACACTCCGTTTCCCATTTCGGCAAGCCAAAACTCTCCAAACACAGTTTCCAACCCTTGCAATCCAAGATGATTTAAGATAGACATTTCTACATATTTGGACACATACAAGCTATCATGCACACACACTTAATCACAGTTTCTAAAGGTTACTCACCAGTGGGCAAGCTATGTGTAGGCTAGTTTGCAGAGTCTTGAGCTGTTGTCTGCTTTGGATTGGCCTCAGGACAGCAGTAGTCTGCATCTTGTTGGCCCAAGAGGAAACTATCTGTGCTGCTTAGCCTTATGGACGGGATCCTTCTTTCTCTGTAACTCCCCAAACTTATTGAGGGATGCCACATCTCACATCTCTGAAATATGCTTTTCCCCTCTTTGGCGGTCCCCTTTAGCTTCAGGGGATTATCTTCAATTTAGACCCATGTCACACCCTGAAAATTGAACAATTTTGCTGTCAGTTGTCATATTTTCACCCTCTTTTATAGGAGTGATAGAAGGGTCTCAAAATACGAAGCTTTCAGGGTAAGGAAGACATTGCGGCACAGCTCTTTTCTCAAATCCCACATAAGAGATGAGTTGATGATGATGACAACAGTTTCTCTCATTTCCTCAGGCTGTTTAGTTTCATTGATGGCCTGATTCACCAACATTTTCTATGACTTCATTGATACTCCCAGTGCACATGTCAATATTTTGTACTCTCTCAACAATTCTTCAATCATTCTTTGTCCTATTAGCCAAGGGTCAGGGAAATAAAGTAATTTTGCTTACCCTAGCTAGAGGAAGGTCACTCCTGGCACAAGAATTATCTATAGTTCCATTAGTAAGAAATCTAGCTAAGCAAAGAAAAACAGCATTAGCAGAGCATAGCATAGGAGAGTATGGAAAGAGCGGTTTAAATACCCAAGGTTTGTTCAAAAGGGCTTATTATTTCACTACTGCCTCCACGTGATGTCTTCAAAGAGAAACTAGTTATTCTCAAAACTTATTAAAAAAATGCACAAAAGTGGTTGTAAATTGTCAGCCTCTTATGTGATTACTTCTATTTTTCAACAATGAGTTTAATTTCTTTCAAGTTACATATAAAAAGCAAACCATTTAAGAGCAAAATCTTCTGTTTCATGTGTCAGTTCTCTCCTGATAACATTTCCACACAGTGTCTTGCACTGCAGAACAGACTAATCATGTTCTTTCATTTTCAGCCAGTTTTTCTTTTTATTTTTTATTAGGAGGAGTGCTAGTTTCTCTTATGGGAGGACTTGAGTTGAAAATGATGTGCTCTCTTCTCTGGTCTCAAATGTCATAATTCTTCCAGTTAGCATAAGATAGAGAGCCAGTAAGTGAGTCTATAGGATGCATGGGCAGGAGCACTTCAGCACATCAGCATATATACAGGGTTAAGCAAGCTCATTGCCTGAATTTAAATTTTATGTATTCCATTCCCTTGTATGTTACCATCACTTCCACATCAAAGAATCACATTTTGTTTAAACAAGTTGCTAAACCAGAAGTCATGAGAAGGAAATTCCCTTCAAATGTACCGGATACTTTAATCCACCTCTCAAAACTCAGGCATCGTATATTAAATAAACCTTGCTCCCAGTTTAACTGGAACATCCTGTAGGACACAGCCTATTAAATAACCTTAAGGACTGATGTAGTCCTTTAAATGTAGTTCCCCCGCTTCTTCCTCTGAATCAAAACTAAACAGGGTGCGCCTGAGAGCTCTAATGCAGTTCTCATTCCTGGACAACTGTTAGGACTTGCCAGAATGGCCCCTAGGACCAGCAGAATGTTAAATCTCAGTCTTTCCTGAGGGCTAGAGTGTTTTCCCAGGCACTGCTGGCCATTACTCCTAGGAACTGCAGTAGGTACTTTCTATGAGATTTCCTTTAATCTCCAGAAGTTTTTGCCATACTATGAGATGAGAAGATGTGGGAAGTTATTTTTAGCAGGCATTGGTAATCCCCAGTGACTGAAGACCTAACCAAAAGCAATGCAGGAGCCACCCCTGGCTGTGAGAGGCAGAAAAAAGTCTGTCCAGTTAGGGACAAATCCACCAAAGTTGCTCAGTACCTAAGATGGTTCTTAGACTGGATTTAAGGCATCCAAACACGGACTGACAAGCATGAAACCCCCGTTTCAGCTGATGCTTAATTTAAATTCTCTAAGCCTCCAGGGTTTCAGGTTTCCATGTGACAAAACTTAAGATGCTCAGAGAGGGTTTACTAATTCAGGCCCTAGCAAGACCCAGTCAGAGCCAAGACCCAGGAGAAAGCCTTTCCTCTCTTGATCTTGTTTGGTGGACTTGACACAGTTGGTTGTCTCAGAACATATTTACAGAATCAGTCTCTGCACAAAATTGGATTGCAGACACTCCTTTTGAAACATGACTGGAAGGATGATGTCTCTCTCTGCCTATTAGACTTGGACAATTTTTACAGCTGCTTAGTGGTTAGAGCCCTCATTCAGAGGTGGAGAAGGTACAGTAAAATTCCCAGTCCTGCCTATGAGATGTCTGTATGCTTTCGTCTCTCATGTTATGGAATAGCACTATAGACAGCTATTCCCTGGTAGATGGAAATTCTCAACCACTCCTGACCCTGTGAAGTAGAAAGAGGGAATACTGCTTTAGCTGTATGATGAGCAGTCTCACAGAAGAGGTCATTCTTGGTCTTCTTTTCTCAGCCCCAACCCTCCGCCAATGCATTTGTCATAATAATATTTAATGCAAAACTCTTAATACGGTCCTGGGAGCAGCAATATGAATCCAGAGCTCCCATGTCCCAAAAGAAGTGCTAGAAAATGGAGGTCATTCTGCTCCTTCTTCCTTCTCTGACCCAGAGACTTTGTAATTCTTCTGTGCGAAGTGGAACTGGTTCAGAAGTGATTCTGCCTTACTCCAGGACTGCCTTTAGCCTGGTACATGGAGTAATCCTGCAGTGTGAAAAAGTAGGTCAGAATCTTCTCATGAGGACCATGAGCCTGGGCAAGCCTCCTGTGTCCTGAGGGAGTGGCCCAGCTCCTAAAGAAGAGAAAGGGGATTTGCTTGCACTCTTCTGATAGAGTGATGCATCCTTCTTCTTAAAAGAAGGTGATGAAGGTGCCTATTAGCAGAAAAAGCTTCTAGACTGTGAATCCTGAGGGAAAGCAGGTACCTATTAGCACAGAATAACAAAGCCACATCCTTGAGAGTGGTCAGATTGAAGACATATTTGTGCTGGCTTCTCCCATAGACTCATGTAGGTGGCTCCCTCCTCAGTGTGCTGGTTGTCAAAATTTCCATTCTGAAGCATTGCATTCTTCCCAAGAACTGTGCAAACGCTATGTTTAGCATCTCTTATTTTCTCGATGTGGGCATGCAAAGCCTTCATTATAATAGCAGTCTTGCTGTAGCCAGGGTATTCTAAGTGAAGCAAGATTTGTAGAGAGACTATATTTGCTGTTGGAGCAACTCATATAACAGGAAAAAGCAAGCAGGCTGTCAGGCCTTTTTCAGGCCTTTTTAAGCTCTTGCTGGTTTTGCCATCAATATTTGGATCTAGTAACAGATATTTCTCTGTCTACAAAACCTGCCTTATCAATTTATGGCAAAGAATGTATTACCATTTTTCGTAGATATAAAAATTTGTCCTGTACAACCCACTTGGGGAATACTCCATACCAGGGTTGTTTAATTTTTTTGGAGTGAGTTGTGACTGAAGCAGTATAAGCATGACTGTTTGGTTTCTCAATCTTGTTGTGCTTTGTACCCTCAGGCCACTTAGTGGAGGGTTTGGCCTTAGTGATACCCAGAGACCCTAGAGAGACTGTGGTGAAACAATTTCATAATTGTACCTCCAGAGTCTCAAGATACCTCCTAACAATACCGTGGTTACTTCCCTGTTGTTTACTGTCACACACTTTTTTCTGGAGCTCATCCTGCTTTCTAATCAGTCAAGCATCACTTCTGCATCAACATTTAATATTCTGGGGCTAATGACCAATGTCTTGGCATGCCTTATGCCTTTAACAGAAAACTGAGATCACACACAGGGCTGAGGGGGTTCTCTCACAGTAAACTGGGTTGTTCTCTTTGCCACAGGTGCTATCATCCTGGATGTGGGCAGCTCACAGTTTCTCACCTGCCCCTCTGGTGGCCACTTCAGCCTTAGGCAATGGATCCCATGGTTCCTCTGGAAGCTTTCTGGGGTTCCCAAGGAAAGCAGCACTTACTCACTCGCAGGCCACACCATCTCCTAGGGCACTAAGATGCCTTCCTTCAGGATATCCTTCACCTCCCTCCCAGTAAAACCCAGTACCAGTTTTCTGGGAAAACCTCTCCACAGCCTCACATGATTCAGCATACCAGATTTGCTTGCCTTTGACCGTTTTATCCAATGCTCTTCCCACTCTGGCAAGCTTCTGCAAAACGTCTGCCTACCATAAGTAAAATCTACTTATAACACGAAGCTGGTGAGTGGTACCTGTGTGTACAATAATCAAGATTTCAGCCATCTGCCCTTTGGCCCTCTGTCAGCCTGGGGCATCTGCCGAGCACGGGGGATGCAGTCTGAGCTGCTCACAGCATTCACAACCGTGCTATGGGTGGCCCTGCATATGTCCACATACGCTTCAGTTCATCTCTTGCACATCATCTTGTCATAAGTGTCCTGCAGTATCACAGGCAGCTCCAGATTGGCAAATCTTTTTAAATTGCACCCCTGCTGCACAGTTGTGAATTTGACAGAGGCTCTGTGCAGTCCACAGCATCATGTCCTTACTGCTACATATCTCCAGGGGAAACCTCTGCAGAGCTAGAATCTAGGCTGCAAGGACAGATCTTTCCAGATACCTGTCAGCTTTTAGGGTTGTGCTGTATTAGAAATACACACAAGGTTTTGTGTGACCTATTTCAAAAAAGAATGTGTTGCCTCTCTCTGTGCTGAGAGATCAATTTCAATCCTTACTTTGTATCTTCATATTGTGTCTTCAATTTCAAGGTTTTTCTTTCAGCAACAGACAAAAAAGTGGCTGAACAGTTGATAAATTCACTCTTAAGTCCAGGTTTTCAAGTTCAGTCTGTCTTTTTGAATAATTGCTTACCTTTTCTTCATGATCTACCATCAAGTTGTGGGGTTTTTTTTCCCCTAACACTCCTAGAGTGTTCACATGAACCTCTTCTTTAAAACTTTCTTATCTGCTGCCAAGTCCTAATTCTATTCTACAAAATCCCTGCCTCTCTGTCATCTTCTTATATAATTTTTATGTGTTTCAATTAAAGCCTGATCTAGTTTCTCTTTCCTTGCCTACACACTGTCTCTGTCTTACTCCAAACTTTCAGATTCTCTTCTGATTTAGCCACAGTGGTTTCCTATTTCAGGTGCCTCTGAACAAGTTTTTAAGAGAGAATCACAGGCAATACATTGCAAACTGAGCTATCAGCATCAAATATCTATTATTATCAATAACAATATAGGCAAAGCTAACCTATAAATGCATAACAAAACTTTACCCATGACCAAGGAACCAAATCTTCCCACATCAAAAGTTATTCAGGCAAAGTTCACTATCTCCTCATCCAACTGCAACCAGCCTGCTGGCTGGTGATTTGACTCAGATGAAAACTGAACTCAGTAAATTTGTATGACATTCACTATAAATGGTGAGACTCTGTAGGCAGAAAGACAAAGAATATTTAGCATTTCCAATTTGATTACTTTCAGTACAATATTCATGTCTCATCCATCATTACTTTTGGTGACATCTTAGAGTGGGACAAAGATACTCCCTCATCTCTGAAAATCCTATGCACCTCTCCTGTTTTTCTTGTTAACTACAAGACTAAGTTGCAAGCAAGTTAAAAAAACTGAAGCCTGTAAAACTTCCTAGGTTTTAGATTTTTACTGAACTTACTTGGAAAACTCTTAAATTCGGTCCCAGTAGTTTTTGATCAATCTAGTTGAATAAATTATCCTTTTGGTTGCTTTCATGGGAAACTTGAGTTAAAAGTAAATTATAGTTCTCTGATTGCTACAGACTGGAGAAAAAACTTCCCCTTTTTCACTCATAGCAGCCTACTTCCTATTTTTAATTAGAGCTGTTGAGTAGTTTGTCCTGGGCAAAGACAGACATGTATAGAAACTGATTTGGAATTAATTTCTAATAATGTTTAATAGGCAATAGATACAGGATGGATTTTTTTCTCCCCAGACACCCCCTTTTTGAATGCCATGTACAAACTGATTCAGGCAAAAAAGACTGAAGTGTGAATAATGTTTGATCTACATCTGGCAAGCAAAACTGCAGTCATTAGCTGGGCTCTTATGAGGCTCACTGCATGCTCATAAGCTGACTTAAAACAAATCTTAACAGATGATAAAGTTGCAAGTTTTACTAAGCTGGCAGAATCAAAATGAGGTTACAGGAGAAATCAAATTCCATGTAAAGAAATTGGCAGTACAGGAAAATGAAGTTATTAATTTATCAACTAATTATACATACAAACAGTCAAAAACATAAATACAACTTCTTTATTCAGTCATGTATTAAAATCAGTTAGAACATAGCAAGCATGGTAGCTGTGGTACAGGTATGGCCTTAAATTTCTCTAATTTCCCATAAATGTTATGGAATCAGTCCGGATACCACCCTTCTTATATAACAGTCCATTCAACTGTATTTTTACTGTGTCATCAGATCTTAAATTAACTTGGTGACTTTCAGCAGCAGAGTATTGGAGGACAGACAGTTTCGTCTAATCTCATTGGAGAAACTTTAGTTCTTGCCAACAAATCTATTATTTCCCGTTCTATTAATGTAAGACCTATTTAAGCAAACAAAAGGGAACGGAATTTGCCAGCCATGAAAACTAAGCCTGTTTAAAAAGGGTGATTTCCTTCAGGCAAAATCCAAGCAAAGATTTTCTCGAAGACCAGGGCTACACATCAGCTCAGGGACACTGTGAGTAACACTGACACTTGTGAGAGAATTAAATGTACTTTGAAAGAAGGGGAATTTCAACTTAAAAAGAGGAAGCTTCTTTTGGACAGAGGGTGCTTGCTGTAAGAAGCACATATGTATTTGTGATAGGAAAGGGTTGATTTTCTGTTGATCTAGGCTTTCTGCACATGGTGGAGGACAGGCACTGAGGACAGAGGAAAAAATGAATGTTTCTGTTGTCAAGATCCATACTGGAGTATTTCGCTGCACCTGAGACAGGACGCCTGGAGAAAGAAAGAAGGTACTCCCTAGTATTATAATGCTTTCAATTGAGTGGGTTTGCTTTTTTATTTACCTGATAATGATTTGAGCAGCTACTGAGGCAAGCCTTTATAATGCTCCTGTAAAGAAGTAGGAGCATACATTTGTAAAAATGTAATTGCTATTAGTAAAGTGACTCCACAGCTGCTAATTGTAGCAGCTTCATACACATCCCTTATTCCCTGGAGCAAGCTGACCCATCTATATAGCAGAATGAGCCAGAGCCCATCCTCTAGTGTCATCAGCACAATTATTTCCTGAATTCCTGGAACAGCAAGTTCATAATCAGAAACTGGGCAAAAGGACCAAAGTAGATCGGCGGGGCATTTTCTGATTATTCATGTTATAAGGATGGCAGACTTAATTTCCACCAGAATATAGGAGAATCAGGTCCTTTCTTCCCAGCTACTGTAATTCTGGTGGTTGAAGGGAGGGGCTCAAAACCAAAAGGCATAAACCTCTTCCTTTAGCTTTGTAAATCAGTTAATGTGTCATCAGAAGCACTGTGAAAAAATCAGTATGTGTTCCCAGTGTGATTTCTGCACTAGAACTGGGAGCAGGAAGGCTTGGCTTATTTAACTGCACTTCTGAACATCACATCTTCATTTAATAATTGCAATTAATTTATTGCAAGAAAAAGTAGCTTCTGATCAGTGATCATCATTTGTGTCATATGCCTGCCTGGTTTTGAAAGACACTTATTGAAATAAAGAATGTAATACCTGAGGACTAAACATGTAATATATTGTATGGCTGCTAAGCCTTGTTAGGTGTGTTTGGGTATAGGTTAGGAATCAACTACAGAGTCATCCTTTTGTGGACAGTACATATCTTGCTATCAGAGGTGCTCTGCAAACTGCGATTTGAGGTTATGCCTGTACAGCATTGTGTAGCCATGCTGCCATTTCCAGGCAACGTGTTCTTTCCAGAGGTAGGAGGTTCAGAAGAGGGACAACTTGCGAGTGGGCATTTGAATTCCCTTTCCTGTACAATGACTCTTGAGGAGATTTCAGCAATCGACTGGTCTGTTAATCAGCTGACATCACTAAATTGTCACCTGTGTGGGAACAGGAGTGCACTCCTCTGTTTCATTGCAATGTCAAACAGCTTAGTGTGATCTGGCGAGAAGCGAATCCAGCAATTGCTACTTCCCAGCTGACAAGTTTTCTTGACTGACCTTGTGGCAAGTGCAAGGGCTGGGAAAGGAGGACAGACACCACCTGATGTGGTACCTGTGATTCAGAAGTGGTTCGACCACCTTGCCAATTCTGTGGCCAGGCGTAGTTGAGTGTGGAAAAATATGTTAACCTGACCTGTCCTCTAAGTGGAACTCAGAAGAAACACCACAGCTAATCCCAATAAATGTGTCATTCTGGTTGATGACGTTCTTCCCCTCCAAATTTCCCCCACAGTTTCACTTGCGTGGAATACATGTTCGCGTCCTGTGATTTGTGCCATAGGACTGTGTCATTAGGCAGCTGCTGTGCTGTCTTTCAGAGATACCTGCCCTTTGGTTGTGGATGAAGAATTCTGCTTGCAGAGGCAGTGGAATGCTCTATGATCTTTGGACCAAAGGTATTATTGAAATAATTGGTGGTGTTTAACCGTTATTAAAAGAGCAGCTTCTGGATGTTAGATCAAAGTGATCCGAGACTCACAGAGAAAGTTATATTTCTCCTGAAGATTTTAGATATAAGTATGTTACTGAAAGAGAGGGTAGTGGGAAGGGATATAAAATGTATCCAGAAAACAAAAATTAGGGACACAGAGGGTTTTTTTTAATGTAATAACAACATAATTAAACAACAAGCCCAGATTTTTGAAATGTAACTTGGAGTAAAAGATTGTTCTAAAAGAATGAGCAATATAAAAAGTTTAGCAATTGGTTAAGAGTACCACTTCCTAACTGGAGAAGCACATAGGAAACACAAGTTGCCTGCATAATGGTATGTTCTTAAAATGTGTCCCTTGTTGGATATTTATGTGGTTGTAGGCTTAGTATTTGGGTGGAGGGCATCCTAGAATTCTCTGATCTAGCCACGTTAAGGGAATTTTCTTAAGTTATGACTTCCTTTGATAAAACTTGCTCAAATCAACCTGTGTTTACAACATGAGAGAAGGCTGGTAAATGCATTTTTAGCAGAATTTCATTTAGAAGTCTCTAGAATAGCTTTCAGGTCAGCTTTGGAAAGTCTTAGTCACAGATGTCCTGTCTCCAGGATGTTCACAGCACTGCTCATGGAGCTACTCAGTGTTACACAGGGTGGAAATTTTAGAAAAATTCCCTACACTAGAAAAGTCAAAAGAGTCTGTTACTAGTTCAGTGGCCAGTTTTGTTTTGAGTTCATTGTGAAACATGGGGAGGGAGCATCTTCCCATAGAAGTTACGTACCTGATGTAAGAAAATAATTACATGTAAGAGCACGTAAGAAAGGAACATTTTGAAAGGAACTGAAGGGCAGTGAAGGAACTTAAGAGTCAGAGAGCACACATGTGACAGTGTCTTTCAAAAGATAATGACTACATCCAAAAATAAAAACAGGAAAAAAGAGAGCAAATGAAAACCCAGACAAGCATACCAGATATAAAGCTCTTGATTACTCCAAGACCTTCATGCTTCACTGTGCATATTGGGTTTTCACATGCTGGATTCACATGCTGGACTGTGAGGATCAAGAGAGAGAAAGCACAACCAAATCTCAAAGTAAGTTGCACAGGGCTTTCTGGCAATTGCCCTCCAAAGTAAGGGGAGTGAAGGTGCCTCTTTTTCCCGAACATCAATTTTAGAGTTCTTCAGGGAAGATATACCCCTGTACTCAGCCAAGTGGGAACTGCCTCATGACCTTTCTCAGACTGGTTTGGGCCAAACCAAAGCAGTTGTGAATAGGGCCAGTAAAGTGCATGTAGTCATATGGTTTCTCCTCCTTTCAGTGACTGGACTGCAGAGATAGTAAATAAAGGGTTGAATGTGACTACTGACTGCATGCTGACATCATTTCAATTAATATACTTCTCCATTTTTCATCTCTGACACCCACACATGATTTGTGTCTGTGAGGCATGGGGACATCTCCAGGAATGGCTGACAAAGCCTCAAAAGGCAAGAAAGACACACCACGCAGTACTAGCCTTATTTAGCAAGGAAAAACAGTGACCTCCTCATGGACTGACCTCACATAATTCTGGATGTCAGAGATAATGTTTAAGTCCTGGGTTATCCATTCCCACCCCATCAGTTATCACTGGCATCATGAAAAAGTGCCTGGATGCAGCCAGCATGTGAACAGAAAAACTGCACATCCCTACACAGACCCACGGTGCTCTGAAGCAGAGCAGTGCTCATGCACTGGGCCATGGCCATGAAGAGGGCATTTGGTCTGTACCAGTTGCCAGCAGTAGGCCATGCCCTGTAGCAAAGTCTGTCTTTTCCTTCTTACCTAGTCCCCTTTGACTGCTAAACAATTCTGGGACATAACCAGATCTTCAGTAGCCTGCAGATATAAAAGAGAATTGAGCACTAAATTTGTATTTAATATGTCAAAGAAATGGTGTAAGTAGCCAGCACAGAGAGTGTGTAATTCTCCTTCCTCCCCTTGGTCTTCTGGACTCTGGCTCCAAGGATTTGCACTTGCTGGCTAAAGGCATCTTGTAAAAAAAGGGGAAGAGAAGCCACTCACAGCACTGAAGTTTTAGTGGCCCAATTCATGATTCAGCAGCTCTCTATAAGGCAGCTTGCATGAGAGAAGCAGCTTGTCACACTCAGTGACCTCCCTCTGTAGGGAATGTGGGTGTATCTCCCCTGCAGACTCATGTGAGCCTTCTCCATGCAGCCATCCCCAACAGCACACCTTCTCCTGGAAGACAGCAGCCAGGAAACCATGTAGGATCTTTGAGACTTCTGTCCTCACAGCTCCAAATCCAACCCATAAAGAAAGGCAACCAGTGTTCTCTGGCATTTCAGCCTGGGTTTTATTTCTCTCTCTCACTCCTGCTTTCAGTTCTGGTTTTGGTCTTTGCTGGTGCAAGACAGTCATTGCAAAACATGCCTAGCTATAGCAGTAGACTCTCCATTTATGTTTCCAGCTACTAAATGGTTTTAGTTTCTCCTTTTACACTCCTGCACTGGATACAAAAAAAAATAGGGCTATCTTTTTTTTTCACTTGACTGCAAGCAAAAATTCTTATTCACAGGAGGGAAACATGACTGCTGAGAAGGAGTTTGTGTAGTTTTCGGTGGCATGGCACAGGCGCTTTTATTTAGGCAATCAGCTGTGTGGTTTAATTCACCGGGGCCCAGCCTAGGAGGAAAACCCCTTGATAAAAGTTCACCATGTAATAGGGTGGCTGAAGCAGAAAGAGAATGACCTCTGTCTACAACAGTGGATTCTGCACCAGCCCTCTCTCCTCTTCTGCTACGATGGGTGAGATCCTGAGAATCCTCTAAGACATTTGGGCTTCTTTCTCCCCTTTCCTAAAAAAAGGCAGGATGAATCTGGTCTGGAAAAAATATCATTCACAGTTCTGTACGTTACAGCACACACTCAAAAAACTGAGGGGAATTCTGTATTAAATAGAAGAGACTCTTGCTCCCAGAGACCTGGGGGAAAGATAAAGACCCAAACGTACCAGCTTAAAAATAAAACATGACAAAAAATGGGAACCATCAGGAAGCTATACAGCAGACAGCAATCTCACTGGTTTTAAGTAGTATGAGAGCTGAAGAGTTTTTACATCTGCTCTAGCAAAAGAGGATTCTTTGGAGCTGTTTGAAGGAGAGTGAGGGACCTTGGCAGAGTGGTGCGAAGGTTTCTCCCAAATATATGGAAGAGGCACAGAAAAAAAACAAAGGCTGTGCTAAAATGCAAATCAGCAAACACAGCCCTGTCAGATGCAGGCACCATTCTCTCACCAGTGCATGGGAATGACATTTTACTGTTTACCAGGATTATAGACCCTTATACCACATGAACTCAAGCAACCATACAAGTATTTTGCTTATGAGTCATAGGTTTTTTTCTTTTTTTCTAAACAGATACCAGTTTTTCTTAACCACAAATTATGTACTGTTTAGCCTCGACTCTTTAAACCATATATGATTTCTCTCAGTTATCTTTTACTGTCGTGAAGGATAGGTTCCTGTTACAAAACTGAAGGTCACACACATCATTGGTTCCAGTAGCTGATATCACTGCGCTCTCTCCCCCATCTCCTCCTTCTGTGTCACCCTCTCCTCCCCCTCTACTTTCAATTCCCCCACCTTCTTCCCCACAATGACAGGCTAAGCATGCTCCCCATTCCTCTTTCCTCCGCACTAGGCATTCTGGCTACTCCTCCTGTCCCTGGCACCCCAGGGGCTTTGTGTTCCTCCCATGGTATACCCCGTCTGCAGTAACCCTGTGCCATATCACCTTCTCTGTAAACCAGAGATCTGTCATGGCATGCTTCTTGTTGCTAAAGGCTGTGAAGAACACAGAAGTCCTTGTAGCAGTCTATGAGAAAAGGTGAGGTTAACTTTCCCAGTAGTCTCTCTCTTGATAAAACTTCTTGTTTTACCACTTTGGGCATACTGGAGAAAGTACCCAAGTGTTTTCAGCCTCTAACAGATTTCTTTCATTCTTCCTTCTTACAGCATCATGGAGGTCTGCATATTCTTCCTTTATGCTATGATACTTCTCCCAGGTAAAAGATGCATTTTTAATTGTAAAAACTGTTTTGATTATTTGTGTCCTGCTATGTGATACTTTCTCATCCCGTAAGAAGCTTATTCCTTAGTAGTAATTAATAATTTCTGTTGCACAATCAAGGTCACATAGCCAATGTGACATGTATTTAAATTCTGTGCAGAGACTCTATAAAATATATAGCAAGTACTTTCTCTCTTCAACTTTATATCTTTACATTACACTTATTTTATGTTGCTTTTAAATTTTCAATTTAAATCTGTCTTTAAAATGTGTGTATATCATAGAGCAGAACAGTATTAAACTGAAAACTGATAGTTTGATATGGGATAACTGGGGTTTTAGGCAGCCGGGGAGATAATTTTGCAGTCTGGTGCTCTGGAAGTGCAGTCAAAACTTTTCACCGGGAGAGAGACTGTAAATCTTCTCCTCCTTTTGAAAACAGAAGAGGTGTTTGTATCTTCTGGGACAGAAGGCTGCATTTTTCATTCCAAGAAAAGACAGTCCTCCCAGTCCATTGCCACCCATAATAATGGATACGTGCACTGATGAAAGTGAGAGAAAAATCATCCCTCGTGTAATATGGTTCATGCTTTCTTTGCATGAAGGCATAATTGTGTTTATTTACTATTTCTGTTAGCAAGATCAGCAACAGAACAGTTAAATTTGACATTTAATCTGTCATTAAACTCTAGATTAATTACAGAACAGTTAAATCTGACATTTAATTTCTCATTAAACTTTAGATTAATTCTTCAGTGAGACTGAAAGTGTTCACCTGTTTCTGGCTTTCTGGTCATATATTCCCTAGGTAACAACATTTACCACACAGTGCACACTTCACATTTTCTTCAAAACTGCAATGCTGTGTTGTTTTATTAGAAGAATGGCCTCAACTTTTTGAATAGAAACTGTGCAACTATCCCCTTCGTGGCAGAATCTCACTACACTCAGGATGCTACATACAAGAATAGTTTGGACCTTTTGCCTGCATATAAGTCCTCTAAAATAAATATGCCCACAAGATCTGTGTGGTAGCCTTCTTTGGAAAGTAAAATATAGGAAGAAAAATAAAAACCAGCTTTATGACCTGAACTCCACAAGACTAAGTGACTCAGCTTGAAGAACTATGTGTCCTGTCATACCTAGTGGGAGAATTTGTGTCTAAGTGTTGGCGGTTTTATTGCTACTGTCGTTAAGTGTTGCCTCTGTGAGTGCAAATACTTGGTGTTCTTTTTTAGCTGATGGAAATCTTAATTTCTTCTCTCTCCTTGTCTAAGGTATTGCTGCCAGTGTGCATCAGGTGAAGTCATTTCTCAATCACACTGCATACCTATCCTGCTATTTTCCAAACTCTCAGAAAACCGACATAAAGGATTTAAGAGTTTTTTGGCAAAAAGACGCTATTGAAGTGGTGCATGAAGTATACCATGGCCAAGAAAAACTTGATAACCTTAGTCCTAAATATATAAATCGCACCAAAATGGATATGGACAAATGGACCTTGCAATTGTTAAATGTGGGAATTGTGGACGAGGGACAGTATACATGTATTATACAGCACAGAGATAAAGGATCGCCAAAGGTCATACACAGATCTGAGTGCTTACTGCAGATCATTGGTAAGTAATCTCTTCTAATTGTCATCTGGTCTGGGTTTTTTGGGGGGGGTTCTCTCTCACTTTGTTCAGTCCAGAAATGCGTGGTACTGTCCTCAAGCCACTGAAGATGTACCTGCACTGGAGCAGAATTTCTGAAGATGGATAGGACCATTCTCAGTAAAAAATCATCAGCTCTGAATGAAAAGGACTCAGGTGGAAGCAGTCAGAAGAAGTAGAAAATAAGAAAATAATTTGTTCAATATTGCATCATTCCTGATTCCCACCTTGTCATACTTTACAGTGAAAACCATTATGCCTTCTTCCTCTTGCCTCCTGCAAGTTTTATGGCTTTTAGGATTCTGGAAAATACACTTCTTTATTTGCATCTAATGCACTGCATTCTATTAAAAGCAATAGTAGTTAGCATCGTTGGTGGTAAATTACAAATGAAACATAACAAGATTTCTGCAAACACCTAGCTATTTTATGATGATATAAATTGCAGGGAAAATAAAGAAAAGAGCACCTCATATGTGGAGGAGTAGGAATTTGTATGCTCAGTTAAACTAAGACTGAAAATATCTCTGAAGAAAAAATGCAGGCATTGATGAGATTCAACCTGTTTTCTTGCATGTTACCATGGGAAAAGGCAGAAAATCTTTTAACAAGGGACTGGGGTTCAGTAAGGAAGCAATCTTTTCCTAATATTTTCTAATATTTTTAGTAATTCCTAGTATATTTCCTAATGTTTTTCTATTTTAAGCTGTTCTGCTAGTAACCTTTGTCCATATGCCTGTGTTCTCTCTTCCACTATGATAGTGCTAGTCATTAATAATAGCAGTTTCTAACTTCCACTAGTGTTTTTAGGCTTCAAAGGTGCTTCAAAAGAGAACAGGCCATGTGTAACAGCGGCCAAAAATGGAGTCCCAGGACATCTGAGCCTATTTAACTTTGTGCTGCCAGCAAGCATTCCCTCAATTCACAGATAGAAAACCTAGATTGTTAATTCTGATTCTCCCAGAATATACTTGACAAGTATTTTCAGCAAAGTTTTAGAACTCAGAAACTCATAATGTGCATTTGGTATCACGGTCTCCAATTTAAGAGGTGCTTAGCATCAATTGTTCAGTTAATTCAAGCAGTTAAATCAGTTATCAGTTTAGCCAACATTTGAGCAGCATGTTATAGAAGTCTCATACTTTGGCACTAAAATTCTCCCAGACTTTTTAAGGTTTAACTTAGGAAAACTGTTTTAAACTCTGCTGCTGTGTTCCTTCCAAATGACTCTCTATTCTCAGCTCCCAAAGGAAGGAACAGTATAAAATAATACTAAAAAAAAAACCAAACCCCTAAAAATAATTAGAAGAAAAATACAAATGTACTTGTGCTTACCTACTGTTTCTTAATTACAATCTCATATCATACGTGGACTGTTTTTTGTAGTATGGCATGTCACCCTTAAAATGGACCTAAGAAAGATTGAGTGCTGTACAATAATGATAGGGCGGTAATACAAAGCTATCTAGATCACTTAGTGACCAAGTTCATTCAGAAATGCTGAAGTACCCAAGTACCTTCTAATACAGTTTACATGTGATATTTATATATATGACATTAGGAAAATATATAGATAAATACATGTGTATAATATGTATTGTGTACAGCCAGGACGATTTATATACGAAAAATGAACACAGATCATTCTCCAGAAAGAAGGGAAGGCTTCACAATGGAAAGCCTTGGCTATTAAAATGTGCAAGGCAGAGACCATGGTGACAAGCAGCTTAACTGGAAATTCTGCTGCTTTAGCATGGTTCTAGTGCTTCTTTTGGATGGATCAGAAAGAGAAGTAGGTGAGACTAGGGAAGTTATTTCAAAATATGTGCTATTTGAAGAGTTGGGAGTGCAACTGATGTCAGAATAGAGACTTAACAGTTTGTGTCCTCATTTTAAAGTGGATGTTTAAAAACTTAAAAGCGTGAAGAAAAGCTCTACTAGTTATCCGAAGGCTGGAAAAAATACAGTCCAACTGCAGACATTAAAAGATCGATCAGATTACCTTATGACGCAGAAGACTGAGAAGACTCTTGTTTTCAGAGTGTGGGAACCTGAAATACACATAAATTACTGGATATTTTTTTTTTAAAGGCTAATTAATTCAGTGAAGACATAAAAACAGTCAGTGGCTGGAAGCAAGTGAGAAGTAAGGCACATTGTCACTTTAGAAAATGGAACAAAACAGGTAGGGTGATTAAGCCATTGAGAAAAATATTAAGGGCTGGATGGATCTGCTGTCTCTTGAGGTGTTTAACTCTAAACTCATAGCCTTTTTGGAAGACATGTTATCTTTAAATTAAAAAGACTTCCTTACACATGCTTTTCTATTAACAGTCCAAAACTTATATGTACGTAGGCCACACCCTGCACGCAACCAACATCACTTTCCAGTAAACTGAGGTTCCAGAAGCCATAAAACCAGAAGTGTTTTGATCAGGGTATATTCACTGTTTCCGCTTGTTTACTGTCAATAATATTGAAACTCTTAAATCACTTGGATGATTTGGCAGGTTTCACAGCCATGGATTACATTCCTACCCTCCCTATAAAATGTCAAGGAGAGAATAAATACTCCAGACCAGAAGCTGGAGTGAGCAGTCAGCTAAGCAAGTCAGACCTTAAGAAGAAAGAGGAAGCTTGAGCTCTCCTGAGGGACAACTTAACTAAATTTTGGGGTGTGAAAAAGGTGGGGCTTTTTCCATTTTGAATTCACAGCCAGGGACTCTCATGGGGCTTTAAGTGACTAAGCTAAATCCTTCTCTCTGTGTTAGCATACAGCAAATAAAAGCAACATCGTATTTCCTCATCCTTTCATGTCAAAAATTCACTGGGGCAAGGATTAGAGCCTGGATCAAACCCACTGAGTGTGCATGCAGAAGAGTCAGGCCTTTTTAGGCTTATATTTTTTCTATATCCTTTTCCCCTTCTCTGATATTTTTTCATATTGTCTTTAATCCTATTTGCACTAAAATAATGAAGCCTTGAGTCTCTTCCTTTTTTTTTTTTTTTTTTTTTTTTGGTTGGTTGGTTGTTTTTTTTAACTTGCTGTATGCCAACATGCAGACAGTTTTATCTACATTCTCTCCTCCTTTTCCATTATAGTCTACTATTTCTACTGTGACGTTTTATCCAAACAAATCCTGGTTGAGAATATTTGGGAGATTATTTAATAGAGAATATTAGTTAAAAGCTTCCATTTATCATTAATATCTTATGTTTAAATAATTATTTCCAATCCCATTTCACTAATTATTTCTTGCCTGGGAAACTTGACTTCTATAAAGCAATAGGTATGTTTTTAATTGACTGGGATGAGCTGAGCTAGGAGAGGCCTACTCACAAGTTGAGATGAGTGAAATACTTTATATGCTGCAAAATGATTACTCATAATACTGACAGAGACCAAGGATATTTCTATCTATGACAGCACTGGATGTCCAACTTACCCCATTTGAAGTCCCTCAGATGATTTCTTTCTCTACATTTCAGTTCTAAGTTTGTGGGTTTCCCCTGACCTAATCAGGAGGTTGAGAGTAGGCAGCACCTATTTGTGGGTCATTCCCATTTTGTGTTTACACACTGATCTGCAAGCAGGCCAGGTTTGATTATTCTGAGGTGTCAGTGGATCTAAAGGAGGTGGGAGAGACAGAGGCCCATTGTCTGATCATATTTACATCCCTGAAACACCCTAAGGACAAGGAGCGGTGAGTCTACATCTACAACAAAAACATAACAAACACTTCTTGGGACTCCCATTGTTTTCCTGGGAAATTTGTTTAGACTTGCTACAGCCTGAAAATCTTAAATAATTGGCAGGGACTGTCACAAGATGTGGTATGTCTGACTCATGATGCTTTCTCTTTGGTCTATTTCAGCCAACTATAGTCAACCTGAGATAGCGTGGCTGAACACTGGGGAACTAAAGCACAACGCATACTTGAATCTTTCCTGTTCTTCCAGTGGAGGTTATCCGGAGCCCAAGAAGATGACTTGGCTAATTTCACACGAAAACACAACATACAGGCGCATTCATCACATGGATGTTTCACAGGATGCTGTAACAAAGTTGTACAGTGTTACTACCAAGCTGAATATCACAGTTCCTACAAACACTCTCACTAATATTAGCTGCTTGCTTCACCTTGGAGAGCAGCTGGGGAGCCTTGTTTCAATGCCACTAGGCATAGGTGAGTCTCCATTTGCCCACTCCAATGTTTGCACAGGTAGGAGCAGTGCGTGTTGCAGTAGAGCCGATTACAGATAGCAGCATAGTCAAGGAGGGGAATAAACCCTAAGTAGCTGTAGGAGTTGGTTACAAGGGTTGTATGTTCTCCATCCTGTTCACCAGCAGCCATGGCCAGCAAATTCCCTCTCCTTTCCACATGGGAAGTCTTATTCCAGCAAGGAGAGGAAACAGAGAAGGAAGGCTACTGCTACACAACCCATCCCCTCCCTAGATGCTGCTGCGTTAGAAACAAAGCGACCCGGATGTCTGGATTAGGTGGCAACCAGTCTCTAGAGGTGACATTTAGCTGTTAAGAGAGGTTGCCACTTCACAGAATCAGAGAACTGTTGCGGTTGGAAGAGGCATCTGGAGATCATCTAGGTCAACCACTCTGCTCAAAGCAGGGTCAAGAGGTAGCACAGAGCCTTTTCCAGTTGAGTTTTAAAAATCTCCCAGGACGGAAACTCCCCAGCCTCTCTCAGCAAACTGTTCCAGTGCTTGACCACCTTGAAAATAAAAAAGGTTTTTTCTGATGTTTAGGTGCTTGAGCTCCTATTCTTAATCATACCCTTCAGAGGGGCAGAAGGCTAAACAGAAGAGTCCCTTGGACCAGATTTGGTTCACAAACTGCCAAATGGGCTGTGCTGAGTTTAAGCATAAAGGCCATGAAACTTTGACTAGTCTTAGAAGCATTCCCAGTCGTTTTCATAACATTTGGCAGAATGAAATGTGTATTCCAAAATGACTATTTGGGATTTTTTTTTTTTCCTCTGGGATTGTGTCTTTCTTCAGATACCTCTTGGAAGAAGAAACTGGAGACCTGAGTTCCAATAAGACTTTACTGCTGGATTATCTCAGGGTTCCACATGATTGATCCTTCCTTTAAACTAGTGTTTTATTTATCTCCTGGGACAGGAAAACATCCTTTGACATATTTTGGTTCACAAGCTATGGCACAATTGTACCAACATAAAGACAATTTCCATCTGGCTTGCACATGTCTCCTTTAGACAGTGTTGAAGATGGAGAGCTGTGCATCAAGTGACAGGGAGCCAAGAGGGAATGGTAGCATTGCAGGAAAACCTACCAGGGTAGTACAGGCATGCACCTTGATACTGCAGATGTAAAAACATCTTGCCACTCACTCTGAAAAAAGCTCCACAGTGCAGTTTTCTTCATATAAATTGAGCCAGAGGGTTAAGTCACCAATGCTGGATATGGCAAATTGCCTCTGATGTCCCTATATTCTAGGATTTTTAAATAATATGTTAAAATACAATACAGAAGTCTTCAGAGGTTTGCACAGCTCTACACATTGCTCATGAGTGTTAATATGGCTATATTTGCTATATTAGCTATAGTGCTGCATCCACCTCTTCCCTTTTGCATTCTTCTCTCATCCCTGGCTTTAGGAAAGTAGCCACCTGATAAGCAGTAATGGTGGGCAAGAAACTAGGAACTCCACAGAAACAAAACCTTTGTTCAGCGGTAACTGAAGCTCTACCAGTTGCTAAGCCTAGCAACCAAAACCTCAAAAGCACAGTAACCAGAAATAGAGGGGAAACTCCTTTGCATTCCCTGCTATTTTCACATCCTTTACAGCATTTCGTTAGGGTTTGACCATCATTTCCAACAGATACCAAGTAGTAACATGTCCCAGGTTCTTCAAATTTGCACAGTAGCACAGAGTTACAGCAGCAGCCTCATAGGCTCTTTTATTAATCAAGTTTCTGATCTCTCACATTATCCAAACTTCTGAAAGAGTATTTTGCCTTACTGTTCTTGAAGTGGCTATGAAGACTTGGTAGTTTTGCTGTTTATTGGAAATGGAAATAAAGCAATGTGGACAGTGATTTATTGACACTATTAAAACACTGTAAAAGCAAAGGATACTGAGGGCCTTTCCCTAAACTTCTAATTCACATAACTTTGGGACAGGTCATTAAAGCTAACTGTCACCAAATTAAATCTTTGCTGTATCTATCTATCTCCTCTGTTTTCTTATTCAGAGATACAAGGGGAAGAAATGGAGCAAGTGAAGATAAATTTCTTTGGCCCACTTACAGCTGTGATTATACTGACCACACTTCTTCTGGGTTTTGTGATATTGAAGAAGAACAGAAATACCTCATCTAGAAACCAGAGTAAGTTATTGCTTCTGTTTCAGGTCTAGTGTCCCTCAAGTCACAGGCTTTGCTCTTTGTAATCCTCCCTCTACCAACATTCAAGCTGCTGACAGAAAGTTAGGTTTCATGTTGGACTTAAGCTAAACTTGCTTGGACAGTTTAGTTCCTGCAGCAACTTAGTCCATCCAGCAGTAAGTAAAAATATGTCTCCTGTCTTGTCCTGGGATCCGTTTCTCCCTCTTCTTTGTGCTCTGTGAGACTGCCATGGCACCAGCTTACCACTTTTTCCCAAAGTTTCATCCTTTTTTTCTGGTTTATTGGTAGATTTGGCTCCTAAAACCACTGAACTGTATAAACCATTTATAAGAAAAGTGGAGCTGGGGGAGGGATGAGATGAGGCTTCTGTCAAGTGCAAGTATCTCTGTCATCACAGAGCTGAAGGATCCAAGGCATTGTTCCACCACAGGCTGTGCAACACTGGACTGGAAGAATCATCTTGTACTAGGAACATAATTTGATATTTGCATTGCATTTCTCTATTTTGTTCCAACACAAGGTCTCAGCAGTCCAGGGTTTATTCTGCACTGAAAGGATCCTCATGTGGACATCAGACTCTATCCTTACTTGTAGCAAGAGGGTGTTGTGGTTTGAGCCTGGTCAGCAGCCAACCACCCCGCAGCCACTCACCCACCTTTCCCCCCAACACACCTGGGAATGAGGGAGGGAATTGGAGGGGTAAAGGGAGACTTGCAGGTTGAGATAGAAACAGTTTAATAATGGGAATAAAACGAGAATAATGACAGTAATAGAAAATATAAACGGGCAATGCACAACGTAATTGCTCACCACCCGCTGACCAATCCCCAGCCCGTTCCCGGCCAGCGACCCCGAAATACCAAGATTCCACAATCGCAATCCTGGAAGCGAGAGAGAGAGCGAGCGAGCCCCTTCCCCACCACCCCTCCTCTATATAGTGACCATGACGTGCCATGATATGGAATATTTCATTGGCCAGTTTGGGTCTGGTGCTCGGGCCGTGCTCCCTCCCTGCTCCCTGTGCCCTTGCACACGAGCAGCACATGGGGAGTCGGAGAGTCCTTGAAATCTCAGCAGCAGCTGAAAACATCAGTGTGCTATCAGTATTCTTCTTATACCAAACCCAAAGCTAAATCCAAAATACAGCACTATTCTAGTTCCCCAAAAGGAACATTAACTCTACTTCAGCCCAAACCAGGACAGGGGGAAATGCATTCCTCACAGTCAGTCCCATTTCCTTACACAGCCAAAGGTCCTGAGCCCCATGTCATTCTTTCTCCAAATCCTAAGATAACTGGACATTTACTATCAACTCTTTTTCAGCTCCTATTTCTCATGATTTTGTAAATCACATATTCATCTATTTTAGGTGTAAGTCTAGCAGTCTAGATGCTATCCAACTTGAAACTGAGGCCATCAGCCAGACTGCTGACTGGGAACCATCCCTGCATATAGCAAGGCCTGAGGTCCCGTGTTCTTAGATGCTCTGCGAGAACAAGAATCCTCCCCAGATAACCTACAGAACAACATTTAACAGTTCTGTCTGAGGGCTGAAATCCACCACCCAGTGTTGTCTGCTTTTATTTTTGCTCCAGAATGGTCACAAATATGATGTTCTGCCTGTCTACATGACTATCTTTCTGATGTATTTTTCACCACACACTGTGACATTGTAAAATCCTGAGAGTCAATGAAGAAAGCAGAGTTATGTGGGTTGCAGAAGGGAATGTCTCAGAAAGAGTTAGGCCACAATCTGTGAATCATAACCATCACTGGAAACATGATCAGAGGCAGGCTATTAATCATAAGTCATAAACACTTTTGGCAGAGCCGGTGTGGCTTTGTACCAGTAACCTTCTTGTAAAGCTCCACAGCAGAAAGAGGAACTTCAGGGCACTTCCCCACCTTCTGAGAAGAGTTGTGCAATTCCTATCAAGCATTTGAAACTAGAAATCATCTGAAGGAAATACTTGCTTTAAACATAATTTCTAGTTATCTTAACTTTTTTTTTACTAGCATCCAAGCTTAATATATCCAGACAGGTAGTACCTCCACACTTTGTTCCTCTGTATTCTGACCAGATGTTGTACTAGTTATTCAGGTGGATGAAGGGATAGAAAATGAAAGCATGAGGTATCACTCATATGTGTATAAATCTAAATATACAAAATTAAGCTAACCAGATAGCAAAAAAAAAATATTATATAAGTTGGTCATGTTCCCATTTAGTTGACTATGCTCTCCCTTTCTTAATTTTGCTTCAAACCTTGAAGATAGAACAATCCATACGCTACGGTATGCTCAGCTATAGGAAGTGGTTTTACCTTTCAGGAAAGATTCTCCATTTAACTCAAAATGTGCCAGTTCTCCAATCCTGAATGATATCTGCACTTTATATTCTTCAACAGCATTGACATCTTTCAGGAGAAAGAATGCAGCAGAACTGAAACAAAATGCTTCTGAGGTCTTGATTGTGCTTGTAGGTCTGACATTTTCAGCAAGATCAGGGACATTAGCATCACATTCTCAAGACAAATTTCAGCTCAGAGTTGCAGTTGGGGACATAAATTCTCTACATTTTCTGTTAAATGATGTTGTGAGTTGCTAGATTCCACCTCAATTTTTACTCAATTTGCAAGTGTGTGAGAGAATGTACATGTCTTTTTGAGCTAGCTAAACCATTTTGGAGTCAGTTTATTAAGCTATTACACTAACATTTCAAATATTTTCATTCGGATTTGTATCATTCAAATTTTATTAAAAGTTAAAGGTTTTATTTTTATGTAAAAGTTGATATTTGCTAGCAAACTTATTTAATGACTTATTAAAATATATGTCTTTTTCTGTGTTGGTGTTTTATTCTCCTGCCATTATAAGCAGTATATTGGGGAATACCCACATTTGGTATTTTCAGTGAGAAAACACTCCCAGAATTATGTCTTGAAAGCAAATTAATAAAAAAGGTAGTGATGCAATAACCAAGAATGGCACAACTGAAAGTTTCATATGTTCATTGATGGAGCTGGATATCTGTGCACAACTCTGTGTATGCATATCTCCTTGATGTATTGACCTATACACCTCAAAGTTTAGATACAAAATTCCAATCTGAAAATTTGGCCTTTTGATTCTGTGCTGCAGGTTGTCAAACATTTCTCCAGTGGGTCACACAATCTTCTCTAACTCTTGATTAACATTTGGTTCCTTAAATGTGTTAAACTACCAGGTATGATAAATCAGGTAGATACTATATTTGTGTTGTCTCTCCTGCTTTTTTTAACACATACTTTAATTCAGTTCATTTTTTTCAACATTTTCACTTTCCACTCAAGTCATCCACCGCAAATCCTCACTAACATTGAAGTCATCAGAACACAACAGCTCAACCCTCCTTTGCTCCTACCCAGACAACAAGCCTTGTGGGTCTTTTGTCTTCCATATGACTAGACTCACACACATATGTGTACACTCTTGAACTCACAGTCTCGGAACTCTCTTACCAGACCCTAAATCCTGATGTGCTGCTTATCTGGTCAGCTTTATGCACTGATGAAAAAAAAATCACCAACCTTTCATGTTTGTCCATAGGAGAAAAACAATAACCAGTACCTCCACAATGGGTAAGATATCTAGAAATCTATGCTAGGACTCAAAGAGTCCTTCCCTAGCACATTAACTTAGCAGAAAAAAAATAAAATTCTAAGCACTGTGAAATTCAGCAGTTTTTGCAACAGGTCTTTTGCAACAGCCTCTGAGGGGGCTTTCCACCCCGATACACTGTCTACTATCACTATCAGCAGCTGTAACTAGTGGAAAAAGTCACACGGAGGGTTAGGTTTATCTTTTGACAACTCTCTTTCATCCTTAATTTTTTCCTAATTAGTGAAGTTGTTTGTTTTTCCCCCTTGCCATCCCTCTACTTTAGGCTGCCAACCTCCTATTACCTGTTCAATTTCTCTACCTCCTCTTTTCTTGCTCTTACAATCAACTCTAATTCCCTCCTACAGCTGACGACAGTTAAGGGGGAAAATGCAGATGGGCTTCAGGGAAAATCTTAAATTTGTCTCTCTATATTCAAATGCATTAATCCTCTGTGCTAGCAGGTATAATAAGCACAGTTGGAAGACACAAGAAAAATGTAGCAAATGTGCTGGCATTTTTGTCCTCCACACACATACGTTCAGATCTCCAGGCTATCTCCTCACCCACTTTGTAGTTTTTTCTTTGACAGCATGCTTTCAGTCATTTAATGACTCTACAAACATGGCAAGCTGTCATGGTTTAGGCCCAGAGGGCAACTGAGCACTGCACAGCCCCTCACTCACTCCCTCCCCCATCAGAGATGGAGGGGAAGGGGAGAGAATATGGAGCAGGAATGGCTCAAAGAATCCATCTAAGGACCAGGAGGAGTAGCTCACCCATTATGGTTACAGGCAGAAGACAGACTTGTTAGGGGAAATAAAAAAGAAACATCACTTTAATTCAAATGCTAACAAAGACAACACTTAACAGACAAGGTGGGGACAGTGAGAAGCCCACCACATCCCCAAAAAACATCTCCCCTCTCCCCTTCCTTCCTCCCAGGCTCAACTCTGCTCCCACCTCCTCCCCCAGAAACACAGGGGGCAGGGGATGGGGGTTACAGTCAGCTCACTGCTCCTTCCTTCTCGGGACCGGGGGTGAAAGCTGCACATTCCTCCCCCGCTCCACACGGGTCCCCTCTCACTGCAGACAGTTCTCCACGAACCTTCTCCGGCGTGAGTCCTCCCCACGGGCCGTGCTGCTCCGGCGTGGGTCACCCCTGCGTGCTGCAGTCCTCCCAGCGCCAAACCACAGCAGCGGGAGCCGCTTCTCCCCTCAGAGTCCTGGCCTATTTTAAGTGCAGATGTGTCTCCTGGAGTGGCTTTCTGCTCAGGCTTCCAGTTGGCCTCTACTCCACCGTGAACCTTCATGGGTGGCAGGGTGGGCGGCCCTGCCGTCACACATGGGATACGGGGGCTCTGCTCCGGTGCACCTCCCTCACGTTCTTCTCCTTCCTCCCACTGACCTCGGTGTTTGTCCTTCTCACAACTCCTCACAAGTCCCAACCCCCTGTCAGGTTCCCCTTCTTCAATATGTTGTTGCAGAGGTGCAGCTGACCGGCTCAGCCCTGGCCAGAGGTGGGTCCGACTTGGAGCCAGGGGAGCTTTCAAGAAGCTTCTCACAGGGGTCACCACTGTAGCCCCCCCCCCCCGCTACCAAAAAAACACATGCCACAGAAACCCAGCACACACAAGCAAACAAATGAGCATATGCCCACTCCATACCACAGCATGTAACAGCTTCACTTGAAAACACCATTCCTTTATTTTTAGGCATAACATTATGAATTTCTGAAAATGATAACAAAGAAATGGGAACAGTGTGTTAAACCAGTATCCAATGCCCTAAGGTAAAATCTTGTCATCAGACTTACAGCTGTGATAGATGGTTTCAGGTTCACTGATTAACCAGCACTGCATCACAGAATAGTTGAGGCTGGAATGGACTCAGGGAGATCGTCCAGTTCAACCCCCCTGCTCAAGCAGGGTCACCTGGAGCAAGTTGCCCAGGTCCATGTCCAGACACCTTCTGCATATCTTTGAGGAAGGAGACTCTACAACCTATCTGGGCAACCTGCTCCAGGGCTTAGTCACCCTTCACAATAAAAAAGTGTTTCTCTGTGTTCAGAGGGAACCTCCTGGGTTTCAGTTTGTGCCCACTGACTCTAGTCCTGTCACTGGGCACCACTGAAAAGAGTGACTCATTCTTTTTCTCAACCTCCTTTCAGGCATTTATACACACTGATGAAATCTCCCTGAGGCTTCTCTTCTCCAAGGCTGAACAGTCCCAGCTCACTCAGCCTTTCTTCGGATGAGAGATGCTCCAGTCCCTTCATCATCTTTGTGGTCCTTCATTGGACTTTCTCCACTATGTTGATGTCTCTCCTGTACTGAGGAACCCAGAACTGGGTACAGGACTGACTCCAGATGGGGCCCCACCGGTGCTGAGTAGAGGGTAAGGATCACCTCCATCTATCTGCTGGCAAAGCTTTCCCCAGTGCAGCCCAGATACTGTTGGCCTTCTTTGCCACGAGGGCGCACTGCTGCCTCATCTTCAACTTGTCCACTAGGCTATCCATGTCCTTTCCTGCAAAACCCCTTTCCAGATGGTTTGCCCCAGCCTGTACTGGTTTACTCCTCCCAAGGTGCAGGACTTTGAATTTGCTTTTGTTGAGATTCCTCTCTGCCTGTTTCTCCAGCCTCTTGAGATCCCTCTGTATGGTAGTACAACCATCTGGTGTGTCACTTCTCCCAGTTTTTTATCATCTTTAAACTTGCTGAGGGTACGCTCACTCCTATCATCCAGGTTATTAGTGAAGTCAGTTAGTTTTACTGCAGATTTCTTAATGTCAGTCAGTTCTACTGCAACAAGCAATCCTTTCCTATTGTTAACAGGTGAGGGGACCATGAAGAGATGCATTTCTAGAATATTCCATAGTGACTTCTGAGGTGATTGTCATTAACAAAACATCTCATGGCAAACATCCCTTAGTGGGCCTTTTCCTCTTCAGATGAATTATTTGCTACCGGCAGTTACATTTGACCACATAAACATGGCAACTCTATTAAAGAAATCTAGTTCTTGCACATATTATCTCTATGTTTTGGTTTCAAATTTTCTTTCTCCCTTCTGTCCAAACTCAGAAGGAAAAAAGCAAAAAAAAAAAAATTGGATATGAAATACTTATCTACACTGGAATGCTGGGCTGTCATAATTGTTAACTGGTCTCACTGTGCTTTCCCATCTTCTGCACTGGGAGGGCCATAATGCTGCAGCTGGGAAGAGTCTAAGGAAGATGTTGTCTGATCTCAGGATGGGCTACCAGAAGGTTCTTACGAGAAAATGTAGAATTAGGAAGGAAAGCTGGTGAAAGAAGAGAAAGAGGGGGGAAATGGATGAGGGCGGACAAAGTATAAGGAAAAGAGTGACACACCAGGCTGGCTTGCAAGAGGAAGTGCACATGCATCAAGTGCAGAGCCTAGGCAGAAGCCCCTGCTTCAGAAACCCCAGGATATAAAAGGTTCTGGCAGCTGTCTGCCCGTTGCCTTCTGGGGAAGTCTAGTCTCCAGCCAGCGGCAGTGCCACTAGCAAAGAGAGCTTCCACACAGAAGTCCTGAAACCCAGAATGTTCTCAGGTCCTTGACTTGCCACTCCTCCTCACATATTTGTGAATTTTATGGCAAGATCAAATTTTCCTGTGCTTGGTGTGTGCTTGATGATCTGCATACCCTTTGTCCACTGCTTTTGTTAATATAGCTCTTCAAACAAAATCTCATGAAAATCATAAAAATTATGCCTAGCCACCCATTCCTAATAAACGGTACTTATTATTTCAGAAATACATACACTAGGAAAAAATGGAAAGATGAGGGGAAAATAGCTCAAATTGCAGTTACACACAGACATGCCCAGCTGATGAACCATGTATATTGCCCCTCCCTTTTCTGAAATATACATGTTAAATTGAAAGTATAACTAGTTTGTTTCAGAATAATTCCCTAAAGTTTTTCTCAGACTAGTTCTAATGTTGTTAGCAAGAGAAACTGTTCTGTTTTCAGTGTTCAAAACTGAAAACCTCTCTACAAGCTCAACAACTTTTACACCCTTTTTCATCTTTGCCCTCCCTCTGTCCTACAAATATGACAGAATCCACAGCCTGAGACTTTTCTCAAGGGTCTCAAGATACACCATGAAAA
This sequence comes from Tyto alba, assembly GCF_018691265.1. Lineage (NCBI taxonomy): Eukaryota > Metazoa > Chordata > Aves > Strigiformes > Tytonidae > Tyto > Tyto alba. The sequence goes on along the minus strand of NW_024881276.1, from coordinate 59,298,936 downwards.
CAGCTTTCACTTGCCTTTCAGTTTGCCAGAACTACAGTCTGTTTCATAGCCAAGAGGGCTAATGAAATCCCTGCAGTGGTGAAAATGGGACTATGATGCAGAAGCAGAGAAGATATCATACTTCTTTAACCTTGCACTGTTAAATGCACTACTGTATCCAGAACCATAAATCGTATTTCAAAAATATGTTAAAATCTTAGAAATAGAAGTGATAAAAAGTGACTAAGGCTCTAGAAAGCAAATTTACAATGTGAAGTTTATGGTCTTCAACCTATGCAGATGATGAAAAAAATGGAGAAGGGACCTGATGAATCCATCTAGCATTCCAACACTTGGAATGACTGATTAGATAAGGAAGATGCAGGAGATCCTTCCTACTGAGTGACTCTTGTACTGGGGAGCCCAGAACTGGACACACTACTACAGGTGTGGCTTCACCAGTGCTGAGCAGAGGGGAAGGATCACCCCCCTTAACATGCTGGCGACACTCTTCCTAATGCAGCCCAGAATACAACTAGCCTTCTTTGCCACAGGGACATGTTGCAGGCTCATGTTCAGCTTGGTGTCCACTAGGACCCCCAGGTCTTTTTCTGCAAAGCTGCTTTCCAGCTTGTCAGCTCCCAGCGTGTGCTGCTGCATGGAAAGGAGACAAAGAAGCTGAGATAAAAGGAGCAGAGTAAGCAGGTTTCTGGAATGTATCTGAAAGAGCTGGCATATAATAAAGGTTTGTGCTGTGGAATAGAAAGGGAGTGATTTCAAAAAAATATTAGAGGGAGAAAAATTGTGACACCTAGCAAGAGACTCTGTGTGGGAAGAAAATCCAAGACAAACCCAAGTAAAGAAAAGAAGATGCTCAGTAGCACATTCCCTCAGCACTAGATAGCCTCTTGACAGAATTATCAGTGGTCACAGCTTTCACTACTCAAGTTGCCTATGACAACAGAGCATACTGTGAGGTAGAAATCAAGCTTTTCTTATCAGATCAGACATCCAGCAGAGGAGGGCTCTAAAACTCTGAGATCATGTTTCTTCAGAGATTTTCTTTCTTTTCTATGTCTGGGATATTGTACAAGATCCACTCTCCAACTACTGTTTGGAGAGTGTCTCAGATGAGGTTTGGTCAGATTGGATTGGCTGAAACTGGCAGAATTATGATGATGGATAACAACAGATCATATGGTCAGTTGTCTTTGTGCAGATATATTGGAAAAGATCATTTAAAATAATGAACCTCTCAATAACAACTAATTCTTTCTCCTGCTTTGGTCCAACTACAGTTAGAGCTGATCAATATACTTAAAAAAATAAAGGTATTGCTTAACATCTTTGAAATCACGGGGAAGCAGGTTAGTAGTGCTCGGGTGTGAAAACCAGATTGTAGACCTAAACCTTTATAGAAATTCAATTAGATTATAAGCACTAGAAATGTTTTTTTTCAAATGTGTCAATGTCCTTCAATACCATGTATGCACTCAGAGCATAAACTGTATAAAAACAACTGCAGTACAGAGCACAGTAGGTTTTATCAAGCAAAATACCAAAGTGCTTTATAAGCATAACGCATTGATACATCAAACCCCAGATTCCCCTACAGTAATGCAAAACAGCTACTTGATCCTAGAAACCAGAGCTAGGAACCATGGCACATACTTACTTTCTCATATCAGTTTTTCACTCCTTAGCTTCCTCTCACTGGCAAAAAGTGAGCAGAAAACTGGATTCGAGGGTATCACATTCATCTGCAGGGGAATTTGGGGAGGCTGAATCTAACCGGCCGCTCTAAAACTCAACACAAACACCACCAGCAGCAGTACCTCATAGTGCAAAACTGTTATATGACGGTCCCTGGTCAGGCCACTGGCCTTGGCTCTTTATTTCATCTTCGCCTTTCCTTTCCTGGAACGCTTGACCAGCTGCGTCGACGAGCTCCCGAGCAAACCCGATAGCCTCCTGCCGCCCACGCAGCCTCCCCGAGGCAGGGAGCACCTCCAGGCGGCCCGATCTACAGCCTTTGTTCACGGAAAGGCCGCCTGTGCTCACTGCTTACAGTGACATCCCGGTACCCTTTTGATTCCGCATCAGTTTTTTTCCCTCAAAAAAAAAAAAAAAAAAAAAAAAGAAGAAGACGAACTGAGCGGCGGCCGTGAGTGAGGGCCGGACAGCCCTTCACGACCGTTGGCGGCGGCCGTTGGGCAGCGGCGCGCGCGCCGCGGCTGCCCCCTGGCGGCTCCCCGCCGTCCCGGCCGGGGCAGCCCGCCGGCGGCCGCTCCCCTCACGGCGGCCCGGCCGGGGAAGAGCCCCGGCCTCCCTCACAGGCGGGGCTGCGGAGGTGCTGCTGTCAGAGGCTGTCTGTGGCGAGGCGGGGGGTCCACAGGCTGAAGGCGGTGTCAGGGGGGTCTCCAGTCCACCCTTCGACTCCAAATGGGGCCGGCTCTGAGGCCAGACTGGGCTGCTCTGGGCTTTGTCCAGCCAGGTCTTGAAAACCTCCGAGGATGCGAACTGCACAGCCTCGTCGGGGCACTTGGTCTACTGCTTGGCTGTCCTCGCAGACAAAAAGTTTTCCTTTACACCCAGCCCAAACCTCTCTTCTTTCAGTTTCTGGCATCTCTCATCCTCTCACCATGCACCACGGTGAAGAGCCTGGTTCCATTTTCTCAATAACCTACTTGTGGGTGTTGGAAAGATGAAATTTGGTATCTCTTCTCTGGGCCAAACAAATGGAGCTCCCTTGGCCTTTCCTCACAGTACAACCCGGGTGGTCTCCCACCAGCCTTGCTCCGGTTTATCCACACCCTTGTTACACAGGGGAGCTCAGGACTGGACACACAATACTATATGTAGTGTAAGAAGTGCTGAGTAAAAAGAGGTAGTGTCACTCCCCTCACTCAGACTACTGGCAATGCTTCTGTCAATACAGCCCTGGATACCATCAGTCTTGTTTGCTGCCAAGGCACTTTTCTGTCATGAGCTACATGGACAGAAATCACCTCACCGGCATCTTCCTCTCTGCTGATGGGACTTTTTTCAACTTTTCCCCAGCTGCAGCTAGCACTTTTGGAGATAAGGTATTGGGAATCCATACATTCACTCTGACAGTCTTTAATGTTGCGTTGTAGTTTTCTTGTAATTTCTCCTCCTCAGGCCTGGCTCATGACAAATCCCACAAGTCTAGCCCACTCTCAACAAATTCTGTGTGATTCGTTCTGCTCACATTTTGGGAACTTCTAATGCAAAATTGGAAAGTAGCCAGAAGACACAGAGAAAAGGAGATTTAGTCATGTGAACAGAACAGTAAGGGACAAGACTGAGGTTTAGAAAAGAGGGGAAAATGATAAGGTGAGTTTGAAAGCGAAGAGATATTCAGACATCTGAATGCAACAAGGAGTATAGAGTTCAGACTGTTGAGAATCTGAACACATCAGAAACAGGGAAAGAGACTCTCTAAGGGTAACAGTTCCTTTTTCATGAAACTCTATAACCTGTAGGTGAAAATTGCACTTGATAGAAAACAGTTTTCCTCTCATGGAAAATGTTAATAATGTAAAGTTTACTCTTAAAAGGAAAATTGTGAAAAAAAGTATTTGTAAAAACTGGAAAAAAATCTAGTCAAAGCACTTAACTTCAATAGTATCAGTACTATACAATCCAAACAAAATAAGGATCAGTAGACATGTATCAATATAACTACATTGGTTTTTAAGCTACATAATACAGTACAATTCCATTGTGTATACTCTTCCACATCAGCTCTATTTCCTGAATCTTTTGTTGGTGTGAATAAGCACAATTTAAAAAATAAATAACAATATGAAAAGAATGAAATTAGGTAATACTGCTAAGAGCAAGGTCAGAAAAGAAAAGGCCCTCTAAAGAGTCTTCGTGTGGCAGAACTGTGAAAAAGCAAGAAGTGTAGTACTAAATCCTTTCAGGTTTCATCAGCACTCCATATAATAGGACATTAGTCATCTGAGACATTAAAATCCTTTCTCTTACATGCCTCTGACAATTTCCAACCATTTAGGTAGCTTGAATTGGCACCTGTAGGGGAAGGCTCCAGCATCACATTTATTACGCATAAAGACTCCCACTGTGCAATGTAGAGTAGTTCCTGATAAGTGTGAAGCTGGGTAGGGGTGTCACAGTGATATTTTGCAAAGCATTCTTTTGCCATATTCCTTGGTGACCTCAACATCTTAAGGAAAGATAGTGCTATCATGTCCTTATGGCATCACCTAAGACAACAAGCAAAGGAGATGCAAGGCTCTGTCAGAATGCAGCAAGTATTCCTGTGATGATGGATTTTTAGCAGCCAACTTTTGCTTACCCTGGGCATTTTAGGAGGTAAACTGAAGAGCATGCAGGATTTAAAGTCTTGGAGACATTATCATAATTATTTATTGTTTTTGTATAAAGATGTTACTTACCTATTACTGATCTCCTCTGAGATACTTTGTGTACATTCCTACTCTGGCTATACAGGCAATATTAATTGAAGATTTTGCCTTGTCAGTATTTGAAAAGTACTTCAAAACCTGACTCCTTTTTCTTCTTTTTCTTCCCTTTCTCCCTATAATGTGTAAGGAAAAAAAAAAAAAAACAAACATAAAGTCCCACACTTGCAGTCCTGGCAGCATCTCTGCATATTCCAAGAAAACAAAATATTCTGGAAGAAACCCATCAATATCGTTTGAGTTGATAACTAGAGTGTAGTAAGAGCATCTTTTTTTCTACCTTTCACAGTATATGTCTGAGCAATTTGAAGTAAAATAACAGTTTCTGTGCTGATCTCGCCAGCCCTTAGGTCTCTCTGGCTCAGAAACAAAAGTCATTGGACCCTCCATGGACTTAACCCTGCTAATATGAGAATAAAAAGTTGCCTGAAAGCCAAATTGCACAAGAAGCTTCAAAAACATGCAGAAAAAACATCCAGAGAAGTAGATTTCCTGATTCAAGTGAACTTCTTGAATAATCTCTAACAGGTATATCAGCAAATACAGGATGCTGGATAGCAGGCAAATGCAACGGATCTTTGACTTCCTAGCTCATCCAGGTGATGTAAATACAACCAAAATGCTGTCTCTGTGAAAAGATGAAGAAGACAGCAGATCACCATGGGCTTAAATGATTTCTCCACAAAGATTCTGAGTGGAAAAAAATAAAAAATAATAATAATTAAAAAAAAGAGATACTCTATAACTCCTGATGAAAAGTTTCTGAGCATTAGTTAGGTAAATCTAGACCTCGGTGCATCAGGAGCTTCACAGTAGCTTAGTGAAAGAAAATCAGGAAAAAAATGCATCCCTTAGTATATTATGGCTATACTGCTACTGAATGCATACTCAGCATTCAGTGGGAAGATCCTCTGCTTGTATTTTAAGCAAGTAGACCAATATACCCAGTAGAAAAGCAGTGTCAGGAAAAAGTGAGTTAGATTTTACACATCATAGAGAAACGTGTCCTAACACATTTGTCTGGTGATGGTCTACAGATTAACAGAAACGTCTATTATTGAAGAGGAACAAGCTTACTCTATTCCTCATTCTGAGAGCTGGAAGCAGCTGATGTGATTAAGTAGCTGAGTGATAAAGCCACTCTTAACCGATCTTAAGATCTCTGAGAAGAGGCAAAATCCTGAAACTTTGTACCAGAAAATATAACAGGCCCTGGAACCAATCCTGCATGAATCATGCTGGAAACTAGTAGAAATATCATAGCCCCATCACTTATCTTTCTGATAAGTACACATAGACCAGCATGAGGAGGAGAACTTACCTGTGTGAGTTTACATATTTGGAAATGTGGGTGTTTTCTGTTTCTTTACACGGGAAGGAGTAAAGATATTTGTCTGAAGATTCATTCTGTTCAGTAACTTCTGCAGCAGAGTGCTAGGTAGAATTTATTTTCAGTGAAAGAGAAATGTGGTTGCCCTATTAGTCATTCAGCCTAATGTATACTTAAACAACTTGGGTGATGTATCATAAGGCAAAAAGTATTAAGATGCATTTTTTGTGGAAATTTTTTTAAAACTAAGTAAAATTTCTCGATTCACAGACCAAAAGAGGAATCTGCCACCTTTAAGTCATAGAAAAAAAGAATTACATGGTCCTCTACAATGTCCCTGGTGAGAGTAAAAAGCAAATCACTGGTGTGGACCCCTACCCTCAACGATTTCTCTCCTGCAGCCTAACCCCGACATGAAGGCAGAAGATTGAGATCTGGCCCAGAGTTATCTTCTACTGGTTTTCCAGGAGATTCTGCTATGGAAACACATCCCAGGAATGACCCTGCAATGGAGTCTTAGCAGCAAAGAAATGTGCCTGAGAAATTAAGTCACCTTTATTGAGGGAGCCATGTGAAGGCCTGTCTAATTCTGCATGTGTCATATCCATTCTGTCACTACTGAAACATCTGAAATGGACCACAACAATTGTTTAACATAATCCCTCAGACAAATTGTTCAAATAAAATTAGAAGAATGGCTGACTAGCTGAAAATTCCAAGATGCTTATTTCCTTGCAGATAGGAAAAAATTTAAATAGCTGTTACCATTAGCTGCTATCTGTTTTATAATCTGGCATAAATGAAACGTTTTAGCAATAGGGAAAGCATGGAATTGAAGCAATGGAGCTAAACAGCTCCAAAGAAGAGCTGAGGAAACACTTAGGAAACTAACTTTAAGGGAAGGCATCTATGAAGGTCCTGGTGTCGTAGCACTGGGGTATATATGTCAGAGCAGACACATTGGGTTGGAGTTATCTAGTCATTTAGGCACTCCATTTGTCAGCATCACTATAATATGCAAGCAGTTCCCAAGGGAAGTAGACAACTACTATCATTCTGTGATGGCCATGGGAGAGCTAGGGCACAGAGTTAAGCAGTTAGACTGAAGCCATACAGGAGGCTTTGAAAGAGCAAGGTACCAAATCTGATCTCCTGACAGTTACTCCACTGTCTGATCCACAAAGCTACTCTTCCTTGTTTGAGCCAACTGCTCGACAACTGACCTCAGTCACTGCAGACCACTTTTCCAACAGGAAACCCACATTGTGTGCTTTGTTTGAACCAGGTTAAAAAAGAATGTAGATATTTCTGAATGGCAAATGGATAACAAGCAAGTTTAGAACCTGGGAAGATTTTGATCTGCAAGGGAAAAAAGAGTACAGCAGAGGAAATAAGAGGAAACAAGTCAGGTCAGAGGCTTAAAAGTAGCAGTTTGTCAAATGTGGATTAAAAGAAGTGTTGGTTTATTGCTTTAAGTATCCTATATTCTTGTCAGAATATGCTTTTGTACTATCTAGAGCAAATATTCCTGCTTGTCATCCATCCAAATGAGTATATTTAATCTTTTATTAATAACTGCATCTCTTAAACCAGCCATTGGCATTTCCATGGCTCCTGGATCCTAGACCATTGTACATGTGCAGTCAGTACACAGCAGTGTTAATAGATTTTCCATAGTAAGCCTTCTGTAGTTCCTTAGAAATGCATTGCATCAGCAGTACAGTGCAGATATAGCTAGTGGGAAGTGCCAGGAAGCTGTCAGTAGGCAGCAGGGACCAGCTTACTAACCTGATCAGGAATTTTTGAACTTTACCATGCTGGGGACAGTATAGAAATAGACAGATTGCCTTGTAGATATTTTCTTGTCTCATTTGCAGCCACAGAGAACATGCTTCCCTGTGTGCATATCTGCGTGGCTAATTGATGCCTCCAGTAATTCCAGCCTCTGTGAAAAAAAGACATCATGTTATCATCTCTTCATCTTACATGGTCAGGCCTCCTACTCAGGATACATGCATCAGCACATTTTTTCTGTGCTGGTCTTGCTGACCTGTACCTTTTGACAGTTCTTGAGAAAAAGCTAGTTACCACCAGATGATGTGTTTGTTACTGACAAGCAGCATGTGCTCCCAGGACCCCCATGTGAGTTTTGCGTTGCTTTTAAACGTAGTCCTTCTTAAAACTAGTTATGGATTTTCTGAAGTAACATTGTTCCTTAGGAAAAGCTAATTCTTTGAAGTCAGCCCCAAGAGTGAGAAAGAGCAACTTTTCAAATCTGACTCAGTAAAAGTTTGGGGAAATAGTTATGTAGTTATGATATCTGAATGTAATGTTTTCAAAATGAAGCCTTCTTTTTTAACTAGAAAATTTTTTCATTTCCAATATTTGTGTTTTAAAAGGTTTAAAATATTCAGAAACTCAAATGGAAAAAGCGGGTTTCAAAATTGGTATAACAATATTTCAAATCTCCCCAATCTTTTTTTCCCCACAGATTATTTCCCATAGAATTTCCATTCACTATGTTTTATAAGCTTAGGGCCTTCCTGCCACTTCAGGAAGAAGAGATACTTCAAAATCAGACCTTCACAGAAACAAAAAACTGCTTGAGACTCCTCTGTAAACTGCCTCTATTGTTTTCACACCACTGATGCCTATCCAGGTATTGCAAATCAGGCACTCTTCAAAAGTGGTTCTTATTAGGGCCTTTGCCTATTTTCTGAACATCTGCTTGTGTTTAGCGTGGTTCATTTAAAATCACAGACACTAGCGAAACAAATATATTCCATCATGCCCTTTCCTGTAGATCACTTTGGTAGTCTAGGTGTTACTCAGACTTTCTAGATCGAAGAAACAACCACTTCATATTTCAGTTCCAGGGTCTGAAATGCTGCAAGAACAACCTGATATGTCTGTACAGTATTGTGCTATTTCTAGTTTCATTCCTGGCTGATGAGGTCAACTGAAGAGATACGTAAGCACTTAAAAGCATAAATGTGATTTGAACTTTGAGCACTGATGTTTAATACATTGGACAAAACATGCCTGGCATTGCTGTTGTCAAGCTCTGTATCCAGTAAATAACTTCTTTTATGCTGACTGCATCAGTACTGCAGTGTACAGGGTCCCAGGTGGAGATTTGATATTTGTGGCTCAGGGAGTCAATCAGAGCCTGCAGTAAGGCTAAGATTTAACAAAACTGTTGCTGCATTGTCTAACTCCATGTGTTTCAGTATGTATACTCTTACAAAGGTGGACAGAGTAGAGACATATACGCATAGAAATTGTTGCAAATGTTGTTCATTCAGTAGAACACAGGACTGACTGTTGAGTATCTCATCTCTAAAATGGAAATAATAACAGTTCCTTGTCTGAGTAGGCATCAGTGTCCCCTTTGGTAAATCATGGGTATTTCACTACAAAGTCACATTTTGGCGGCCCTTTTGGCTATAGGAAAGGCTGGTCAGTTAATGATTACAGTACTAACAAAGTATTTGGCCCTTTTAAAAATTAAAACCTTGATGCTGTAAGAACAAGGTCCACAGAGAAAGGAACAGTCTCTGCTGTTGCCAGCCCTTACTTTTTGATTACATGACTTCTCACCTCAACTCTCTGCACATTAGTGTCCCTGATTGTTAGATAAGGTAATGGTCCCCCAAGCTACAAAAACGCTTCAGCATCCCTAGACAAAAGGCACTGTGGAAGCACAAAAGAACTGTTTACATAAGTTAAAAAATAACTTTTAACCTTTGATCTTGAAGATCTACTTCACATGTGCACCATATGCTCAAAGGCCTGACAGCTTCAGCTTCACCTTTTTCCTGTGGATGCACTCTTTGACTTCACAGCCCTTATGCTTTTAGCTTGATGGCATCCAAGATGTTTCTTAGCAATCATATTCTGCCATCAACACACATTCTTTGCTCCTCAACACCTTGGAAATTTGATGCAATGCTCTTTTTTCCACACTGGTCTTTGGAGAAGTTAACCTCTGAAGAAACCCAAGCAAACAAACAAGAAATCCCACAAGCATAAGGGATTTGCAGCATGTTGAAAATGCATAGGGGTGGAAAAACAACCCTGTAGCTGTCAGCTGAACCTGATCCAAACAATCTGATCAAAGATGATAACTTGACTTTGTTTTGTGCAAAAAGACCTTTGTTTATACATTAGGTGCACAACAAGGGGAAAACATTAGCAACATTAAAATAGTTGGCCTGGAATAATAAATATGATGGCTAGAAGAGAGTAACAGCAGCCTGCAGAAGAAATTACATTTTTATAGTGCTTCTGGTGACAAAGGAGTTGTTATTGATTGTGGAAGGTTTGCTTTGGGGCAGATATTTTTAAACTGATATCTTGTCTCTACTATTTTATTTAAGGAATGTTGTGGGGCTATGAAAGGGGCAGGAATAGAAACAGACATGGCCATGAACACCTTACATATGCACCTGTATGTTGATCATGTTGAAAGATTTTTTTAAAAAAAGGAGATTGCTTGCCCAAGCCAGAGGGTTACAAAGAGAATGAACACGAGACAGACAGGAGACCAAAAAGCAGCCTTACACTGAAAACTGTGAACCGAGTCACTTGAAAGTACAAGGAGAAGAAAAGGCAGATTCTTTCCCTGCTCTCCTCATCTCTGCCTTTCCTTTCTAGCAGTCAACCATCATATCATTCAGTACTTTCTCACTGATTATATGATCTCATATCCCAATGCATTTTACTCTCCTTTCCCTCTCTCTCTCCCTCCCTGGCCCCAACCTTCCTAAGCACATAAGAACAGCCATCCTCTGTTGTAGTGAAGATCCACTTAAGAAGGCAGCATACTGCCTTTGTAGGCCAGTGGCAGATGCTGAGGGAAGGAGTATAAGAACAGTCCAGATGTGTTTCAGTTCTCTCCTGGGTTCTAGAAGTCCACCAGTTCAAGTCCTTCTCACAAGCCAGAACATTCCTGGGTGGATCTTTCTTTCATGAGATTGTCAAATCCCATTTTGAACCCATTCATACTTTTAGTCTCAATTACATCCTTTGTCACTGAACTTCCCAATCTGCGTGGAAAAGACATTCCATCCTTTTGTTTGTTCAAAACTTCTCCATATCATTTCACTTGCCTCCCAATCCGCTTGTATTATGAGAAATGGCAAATTCATTTTTTGCTTTTTCCAGACCAGTCATGATTTTGCAGACCTCTATCATAACATACCTCAGCTGCCTCATCTACAAACTGAACAGCCTATGTAGTTTCTCCCTGTAAATAAGCCATTCCTGTCCACTGATTATTTTTATTCCTTTACTTTGTGACTCTTCTAGTTCCAGTATATCCTCTTTTCAGTGGGAAAGACCAGAGCTGAGGACAGCATTCCAGATGTGGTCATGTGAGGGTTTTAGTCTTCCCATGGCATCTCCAAGTCTACTGAATTCAACAAGAAGCTGAAAGGCAAACAGCTGGTAGCTGAATTGCAACCAGTTGTAATCAGTGTAAGTCCTCTTCTACTATACAAGAACTTCTAAAAAACAAAGAATGAAATAAACAAAATTAGCAACCATCAAAATATCTCGTTAGGCCCTTGTTGTGTATCTTGTTAGGCTTGTTAGCTTCTTTCTGCTAAAACTCCAGAACTACTAATGTCATGACAACAGGTCCATTTGTTTTATTTCAATAGTGACTTAGTTATTGAATCAGCTACCAGGCAGAGGAGTGGATGTGGCCATGGAATCAGTTAGTTTAACTGGCCAGTCACTGGCAGATAATGAGGTAAACAAGGCTACCAAGAGTTGTTACAGACAATTAGACCAAATCACATCTGGTAAGTTGGAGAGGTTTTCAAATACCCAGCACTAAAGGCCTAGGTAATAAATCACTGCCCAGCAGGAGAGAAAGACTATTTGTTTGCAAAGTTACTCATTCTTGTGACTATCTGAAACTAATCTCTGTAATACTGAATATGGATATTAATTCAAATGCGTTGATTCCTATTTGGAAGGAAGAGGCAATACTTAACCAAGTGTGTCTTTGGAGCAAAGAACCTTCCAAGAAGCAAAATACTTCCTTAACTGGCACATTTTGTCATAGAAACTATTACAACTGATGTAGAAACAGAATGTAGTAGGACATACAGCTAAACAATAACACCTCTTCTTCCTGTGCCCATCAAATGCAATGTCAATATTGACCAATAGCTGAGTATTTAAAAGCCACCCAGAAAATTCTCATTGTCTATAAAAGCCTGAAGACTCACTCTGCCCAAGAAGTATGTTCTAAGGCACGATAAGGGTGGAAAATTGTATGGCAAAAAGTAGGTGCAATATGATAGCAACATTTTAAATTACTTTTCATGTTTTTAAAAGGAAATAGAATGTACTTTCTGATGTGCATTACAGATATCATATCATCCCATTAGCAGCTGTGACACAGAACACAAGAGGAGATTAATTATTTCCTTTCTTTAATGACTATATTTATTCGGTAATGGCTGAACAGTATGTGAGACCATTTCACAGGAAAGCAGAGGTGGTTAATGAGACCTTCATTAAGACTGATGATCAAACAATACTGTAATAAAGGTATAAATTCAGAGGCAGGGATGTTATAAAGACAGGAGAAAGCATCGTGAATGTGTAGTCTAACCTCTTCTGTAACAGACACTACTGGATTTGGAATTAATGTCCTGACTATTACAAAATACAGTTTTGAATTGAAAAGATTTCAATTGCAGGAGATTGTACCAGAAATTGTTGATAATTGTTCCGACAACTATTTGTCAGCAGCATTACAAGATTTACTTGATTTCAAGTCTGAATTTGCTTAAATTCAAATTCCAATAAGTATCTCTTGCCCTGCTAGATGTCTGTGCATAAATGCAGGCAAATGGGTCTATGTCCATTTCTGAGGAGTTGAGGGTTTACCCATCCCTTTTTGCCTATCTTGGAACACCAAACAGGTAGGGTTATCTACTTTTTGCTTTACTACCATAAAACTGTCTTTGCCTTTGAAACTGAAGAGCTTTCTATTACCACTTTCCACCACCCCACCCCCCCGCCATGTTGATAATTGATGGCTGTTATAAACTCACACCTTCACCTCCCTTTTCATAATCTAAACAAATCTGTCTCTTTCAAATTTTCACTGAGGTATTTTTTTTCCAAATCTTTAATAATTTTTACATTTTTTTTCTTGCTCATCTCCAGTTTTAAGGCCATCTGTCTTAAAGTGAGAACACTTGCACTTGATACACCATTCCATCTGTTGCCACAGCAGTGCAGATCAGAGGTAGAAGATCCCCAGTTTATAAATTAACACTTTTCTGTGCATCATTCTTCAGGTGAGCCTGGTGTTCATCACATGTCCATTGAGATGTCCAACTCCTTTCATAGCAGTTGAGGACTAAGCCATAATGAATACATGCACAAATGTCAATGTGTGTGGATTTCTCATCATGACTAACCAACATCAGCTGAAGAGATTAGATTGTTGTGAGTAGAATTGCTGAGGTAAGATTGATGGAATTTTGTGTGAATCTAAAAAAAATACTGGGAATTATATTCATCCTATTTTTAATATATGTTTTTTCATGCAAATTTTAAGGTCCTCACTGAAGTATATTGGTTAGGAGCAAAAATCGTCCCATGCTGCCTCTCCTCTCCACAGAGATAGATACCTCCAAGGGGCTGTTCAGATCTGCTGGTGGGGCCTTTTGCTTTCACTCACTTTCTGTTATGTGTGATACAGTAAGCATCTTAAAGGATCTACATTACAGCTCACCACTCGCACTGCCAGTTCTTCATCTGTCTATTGTTATTAGAGAACAACAGAAGACAGCAACTAATTTGTAGAAAGGCAGATCCCTGTGATTTATATGGAGGAGTGCATTAGCATTCAGCCTTTACTACAGTAAAAACTTTCCCTTACGAAGATTGTAGGGAAAAGTATCTATTAACCTTCATCATCATAAATAGTTAACCACAATGGCAGCTGAACTTAAGATTCATCTCTCAGTTAATGTTTGTCCAGACAGATAATACCTGAACTGACCAAAATGAAACACAAAACCCACACCACACCCAGTTCATCTGTCAAAATCTGCTCATGCCTGCAACCACATGAAACAGAGTCGACGCTTTAAGTAAATCACGTTTGTAAATTATTTTTGGTGTGTGATCTAATTAAGTTCCTTCCGTGCTTAGAAGGCTGTTTATTATTCAAAGTGTAAATTCTCTGGGAATGCGACAGTTTTGGGATAGAGCATATGCACAACTCAGAATTGGAAGAGAATTTACAAGAGAAACAAGTTGGGAGAATAACCCAGAAAAGCAATCTTATGTGCATACGGCTGGAAAACTGGCTAAAATGCAGAACTTCTGTGACATCTTAAAAGAAGTGCAACAGGACATCAGGAAGTACACAAGATAAGGAGCTGTTGGAAACATGAGCGAAGATCAAGAGGCTTCACAAAAGTAAATGAGCGCTTAAGGTTCAGTTTTGACCTTGAAGTTTTTGAATACTTACATATAGGTTCTCCAAAAGCACTTCTAAATATAAGGGGGGAAACATTCTTAAGCTATCCAGCTGTAACTTCAAAGTTGTCTGATTTCAACACAGCTCTATGTTTGTTTTGAATCCTATGGCATAACATTTTCTTGGGTTGTCAGTGCTGAAGGGATGCTTGGAAGCCTCCTTCAAGGTCAGATTTGTTGGTTCTCCATCCCAACACTTCACTTGCATTAACTGCAGACTAACTGAAAGGTAATAACATTTACAGACCTGCAGCTCTCATAATCACTATTGCCTCAGACAGATGAGCTTCTTTGTGCTTCCGTATAAGGAAAAGAAATAGGGCAGTGGATGCAAGGTTTTTATGTAGCTCTCCTGAACCAAACTTTGGAAATATAGAGGAGAAATAGAAGTGTGAAAATGAGGGAAGACAGCTAGAGAAATAATATCAGAAGGGGAAAAACAAAACAAAACAAAACAAAACAAAACCAACCAACCACCACCAACAACAATGACGACAAAAACTGAGAGATGAAAGAAGATCAGGAGGAGCCTGACTGGAAAAAGCAGACAGCCAGACACTAGTAAATTTTGCCTTCGGTTCAGTTATTGCGCTAATGCTGGAAAGCTTCATCCTCAGTGGGCCTGTTTTTTCACACCCGTTGTCTCTTTTAATTTATGAGCGAACAGAGATACTGTTCACCACGCTGATTTTTAAATAGTTGAATGTTGAAAGCAAGTCCTACCCCTCAGAATTATTGTTTGAAGCTGGTAGCCTTCTGGTGCAGGTTTCACTACATCCATTTTGACTGGCTCACATCTGGAAAGCTTTCTTTGCAATCATACCATGTGGACATGAAACTGTTATTTTATCCACGGCTAGCTCCTGAAGCACAAGATGATTCTGTCATGAGGGAAAACAGCCAGCTCACTAAGTTGCCCCAAGTAGGCCAAATGTGACTTATAGATCAAACAAATGCAGGGACTGAAAATAAACAAAGGAGCTACAATAGTTATAAATAACATTTTTAACAGAAAATTCATTGCTGAAAAGTTATAGCAAAATAGGATTTTAAGAAGAGTGTGCTTGGCTGTGATTAATAGAGGGACAATGTTCTCTGTGTGCTTCTGCTTTGATATTCAGCAAATACCTTGGAGCTTTTGTTTTGGTTTTTCATACTCCCCAGGGCAGGATATTCCAGGGTTGCTCAACAAATAACTGCTCAGATGATATTGCCTGGGCTGCTTGTATCTGCCAGAGTAGCCCTGCCCAGCTGCACAGATCCTTTTAAAAAAGCTAAGCAGGGAAAAGAAACACTTGAGGATAACCAAATAGGAAGTGCCTGTGCCTGAAAATGGAATATAAGAGCAAAGAAGCTAAAGAGGGAAAGGAGTAAAGAAAAGGTGAGAATGGACATCACCAGCTATTTCCAGATCTGTACATGAGGAACACAGACCCTCGTCGAGAAAGTAGAACATTTCAAAATTAGTTTGGAGGTGGTCCTGAAAAATGTACATGCAGAATGATTCTGCAATGGCAGCAGGGGGGATGGACTGGATGTGAACTTACCAGGTCTCTTCCATCTCCAGTTTCTATGAAAACAGTCACCATTCTTTAGCAATATGATAAATATTTTAAAAATCATAGATACAAACTAAATAAAACATATTAAATAACAAGTTCAGCCAATTTAATCATGACTTTTCAACTTTTTAAACCAAGACAGCAGGGAGGAAGAAGGAACAGGCTTGAGATTTTTAGTCCTCTTTGTTTAAAGCTAATTCACATAGGACACACCTTCATGAGACTTGTTCAATAACATTTGTGGAGCAGGGCTGGAGTTGTTGTTGGATTGTCCTCAGTCCACAGGGCTGCTGGTTTTGTCCAATGCACACTGGGTGCTGTCTCTCTCTTGAAGCCTTTAATTCAGATTTTGCCTTATTTATGTTTCACTCCTAGCTGGACCAGTAGTTTGGGTAGTGTAATACCAGCCCAGTCCTTTCACCAAAAGCCAATTCCTTTCTTCATTCCTGCACTGATGAAAACATCAACTACCCTCCAAGAGCAAATCTGCCTCTCTGTAAGGGATCCATGTGTTGCAGATACACAGCCTTCATGGTCCTCAGCAGGGGAAGAAGAATTTTTGGCTTGAAAAACAGAACTAATCATCTGAGCATGTGGTGTATCTATAAAGTCTAGCTGCAGCAAGGGGACTTGTGTTCCATGGGACAGCCACTAGACAGTGATATAGCCACATCTACACAGCCAAAGTATGTCAGCTTCACACACCTGTAATAGCCCCAGCCTCTCTCTATCATTTCCTCCACAGCCTAACAGCTCAGATTTTCTCTGAATCCCAGTCAAAACTCAGTTTGCATATGTTCCTTCTGAGTACTCATCGTTCAGTCTCAGCAAAGTGTAAGGCTTGAGTGAAGCCTTTTCTCCTACAAAAGCCACAGATGAACAAAACTCTGGGGTAGAGGGAGCCAGGGACATGCCTTGCCTGCAGTGCTCAGCTCGTCCAGTGGAAAGAAGACCTCAGCCTTCTGGGTTGTCAGTCTTGAAACTATCAGTCTAGCTTATTTTATTAGCAATCAGAGCAGTTTAAGGAGTTGAGGCAGACAAGGTCATTATACCTGTCGCATACTTCCCTGAACTTATATAACAGAACAGAACAATGGAGAGCCTCATTTAGACTTTATCAGTACAATTCTCTTCAGCACATCAGACCTTGGGAGCAAGATTCAGTCATCAGTAACCTGGCTCAAATTTGGTCTTCAGCTTCCCAGGCAGCTGGCTCAAGCCACTTACATCCACACCTGTTGTATTAAGCATACCCCTGGCAAGCACCAGCTGCATCATCAGAAAGCTCTGTCAGAATGAACATCAGATTTTCCAATTATCCCATCTGACATTGCACCTTGACATCTAGCCTTTACATCTTCTTTCTGACCCCTTCTTCTTCCCCAACCACAGGCACACCCTAAATAAGGGACACAGATAAGCTGGATGAGGCTAACTTACAGGATCAACAAGCCCGTCCTAGCACAAATCCACCCTCCTGACTAGGGCCAGGTTAATCAGGCAGGCTTTGGAGAGATGCCTGACTGCTGCAGTTGAAAGGTGCAAGAATTCTGTTTGGGAGGTCACCTACATCTTTGTCCAGATGATGGATAGAGTTGTCCCTCTGCAGTGTTTCTCCAGGAAAAAGCTCTGTGGGATTATTTTGTCCTTCTGTCCTGGGTTTGAGTGAGTGGTGGGGTTTTTGGTAGCAGGGAAGGGGGCTACAGCAGTGGCCCCCTGTGAGAAGTTTCTCGGAGCTCCGCTGACTCCAAGGTGGACCCACCTCTGCATGAAGGTGGAGCCAATCAGCTGTGCCTCTGTGATAACATATTTAAAAAGGGACCTGGGAGGAGAAGTGGTGACATCTGTGTGAACACCAAGGTCAGCAGAGAAATGGAGGAAGAAAGGAGGGGGGAGGTGTGCTGGAGCAGAGACCCCCCTGTATCCTGTGGTGAGACAGCAGGGCGGCCCCCCCTGCCACCCATGGAGATCTACGGTGGAGCAGACACCGATTTATGGCCTGTGGGGGCCCCATATGCCAATTAAGATGGTTCCACCTGAAGGAGGCCGGTGGGAAGAAGCAGCTCGTGGCTGTTGTAGTTCAGCGCTGGGAGGATTGCAGCATGTGGGGGTGTCCCATGCCAGAGCAGCTCGGGAAGGGCTGCAGCTGTGGGAGGGACTCAAGTTAGAGAAAATTTATGGAGGACTGTCTGCTGTGAGAGGAGGACCACTCTGGAGCAGGGGGAAGAAGTTCCAGAAGCTCCCCCTCCAAAGATGGAAGAAGCAGCTGCACTGGTTGCACCTCCTTTTCCCGCCGCTGGGGGAGGAGGTAGAGATATCAGGAGCAGAGCTGAGCCCGGGAAGAAGGGAGGGGTGGGGGGAAGGTGTTCTCAAGATGTGGCAATGCTTCTCACTGTCCCACTCTGTTAAGTGTTATTGTTAGTGTCTGTAATAAATCCATGTTCTTTTTTTCTTCCCCTAATGAGCCCGTCTCTTGCCCATGACTGTAATGGGTGATTTATCCCTCCCTGTCCTATCTCAAATCCCAAGCCTTTGCTTATTTTCTCTTTCACAGTGCTGGGGGGGAGAAGGAGGGCATGAGCAACCGTGTGGTGCTCAGTTGCCCTCTGAGTTCAAACCATGACACCTTCAGACCTAGAGGAGACCAGCAATGGGCGAAGAAAATTCCTGCATGCAAAGAGCAACCTTCAGTACTCTGCCTTATAGGCTGACACCTGTCCTGTTCACATCAACACATGGCCTCAACACCCTCCATGCCTTTGTGAGAGTCTATCAACTTATGGCGTCTGCACATTCCCTACTCTGGCTACTCACTAGGAAATGAACTCGGAGTGGTAAAAGTTATCCACACAGCCAGCGTAAGATGGGTGTGCAATGGCATCTAACAGCCGTTATTCCTGACCAGGGATTGTCATAGGCATCATCAAAAGATTCAGCAGCTTAACGTAACTTGTCCATCTGTGCCCTAAAGGACAGTCCATGAGACACTATTTGCCTTAATTCTGCACAATAAGATGCAATACATACATAAATTCTCAGTAGGTCCAATTGACTACAGATGCCACTCCAACCAATGGTCTCCTCTAGGAATTCTTCCCAGCAGTTGCCCACCTCTCTCCCAACTCACTTTTGCCTCCAAGTAACTAACAAGCCTAGGCATCTGATGATATACAGGTGGAAACCATACCATCCCTGCAATCAAACAAAACCCTTGCAAGAAGAAAGTAGCTGTTTCTGAGGGTCCTTCTGTCATTCTGAACCCTCTCCTTGTTCTGTGAGACACCCCTTGTTAACCTAATCCCTTAATTATCTCCCCACTGACACCACAGGTGTCTTTCCATCACAAGAGACACGCTGCAGCTTGACAGGCTGCTTGACAATACAGCCTTTGGTCCTTTGAGATCTAACCCTGAAGGCTCCAGTGCAGTAGAGGTGACCACACTACCATGGAAACCAGAGAAGTCTTGCCACCTCAGCTTTTCTCTTCTTTACCTTTAGGTCTGATGTTCCAGCTCAGTCCTTCCTGGCTTTTCCTTGTTTAACTGCTTGTGGCTTTTCCAGGAAATATTCAAAGCCAGTTTTGACTTCTAATTTTAAAGGAACAAACAACTTCATGTTCTGTATACTTCTGTGTATTCCTTTTCTTTTTACTCTCTCACATGTGCCTTTGAAGTAGAAGTGATTCTCAGTATTTGTTGGTTTGCTTCTGTCACAGGCACTGTATCACTGAGCTACTAGTGCTCTTTAGTATTACAATAAACAGGGATTTAAATAATAAAAATAATATATTTGGCTTTCACTTGTTATTTTTATACTATCTTTTAAACATATACTGCATCTCCCAAATCAAGTCCCTACTGAAGCTGGCTTGGATCCAGAGTCTACTAAAAATGGCAGCTTCATCTGCAGAGAGGGTGAGTCAAAACTGCAATCAACTGTCATTAGCACAGGACTCAAAATGTTAGCGTTTTCCTGCCATAAGGAACTTCCTCTTTCTTTTTCCTCCCACCTAATTCAAAATAAAATGAGGCCATGTGAAACAAAACGAAGGATAGCATGGGTTTCAAAAGGACAGCATGGAAAACTCTGTGGCCGGCTCTTTAGCCTATTTCCTTGCAAAGTGAGAGATGTGGGTTCAAACCTGTTTACACACAGGAGGAGCTGAACTCCTGGCTGAGCTCTCCAAATACGGGGATTTGAGGGTGCCCTGACAAAGTGCATTCTGGTAAGGTCTGCTTGAATTTCGTGAGTGAGCTAGAGGAAGAATGCCTGTCGTGTTGCTCAGGCTTAGATACAAGGGCCCTGAATGGATGTGACTTTACTACTTTGGGTTGTGCAGCTAAGCTCGAGGAAGCAACGAGTTGTCCAGAAAGAGTACAGAAGGTCCCTATGGGCTTGTCCTGTTGCTTCTCCATTGTCCCATTTTTTACTGGTGCAAGCAGTTTTTCTCTGTTGCTACTATCATGGTGGAAGAAGCAATCACAAAGTGATGAAATGACAGATAATGGGGAGCTACAATTAATATAAAAAGAAATACAGAAGTAAAACCTTCTGTTAGATGGTTTCCTATTTAATACAACCATGCCTTAAATATTGGGCCACACAAAACCTACAGCATAAATTCCATGGTTGGCTGAGTGAGGGTAGTGCAGCAATGAACACAGCAATGTCCAACTTTCAGATTTTGTGGAACAAGTTTGGAAAGGTACCACAGTCTGACCTGTGACCTGGATCATTACCCATCTTAAAGGGTTTATTTTCTTCCATCTTTTCTGTCTCTGCCCCATAACTATAGCTAGATGATTATTTGAAATAACTGACTTCCTCTTCTCCTCCGGTTTCTGCATAACCAGAGGACAAGCCTTTAAAAAGTTTAGTTTTACTGCCATGCTACGGTGTAGTCCTGAAAACCTGACTCTAAATACTTGGTGTACAAAGAAATCTCTACTGTTTCTTCAAACAAGAGTTTATTTTGATTTGGGATTTGAAACATCAACACTTTTGACTGCAGCAGGGAAGCGTTAGGTTTGCTTGGGTCCCTAAATAAACATTTAGCTTAACTCTAATAGGGAATTCTCTGAATTTGTAGCCCTTTAATCTGGAACAATCTCCAATAAAGCATGATTAAGAGTTAAAGAAGCTATTCATTCACCTTTGCAATCAGTTTTGGGTTGGTTTGGGTTTTTTTTGTTTGTTTGGGGGTTTTTTAATCTGGAAAGTATTTGCAGTCATTTCATTATGGATGTGCAACTATACTGTAATAATTATCATAAGGATGATGAACGATTTCTTGAAAAATTAGTGTATTGCAGTACCATTGGGGAAAAAAATACAATTATTTATCAGTATCAATTGTGTCCTAATGCTTGAAATGATATTTGAGGACCTAGGTGACTTTAAGTTCAATGGTAATTCTTCAATAATACACGGACTAGTCATTTACTAAAGTGAGGTCTCATGAATCTCCTTCAGAAGTAAAGGTCTCTGTCACCTCTTCAGGGTGAAAAACGCAACACACTTTTAATATATTCTAAGTGTCACTCTCACGAGGACATGGCAACTCTAACAACATTTGTGTTATTATTGGGGAAAATGAGAGCTGGACTCTCAGGACAGATCCAGACTGCGAAGGGTGAGCTGTAGAATGACACCAGAATCTGAGTACAGGGCTACGTGTTACTTTTCCTTAAAAAAAAAAAAAAAAAAAAAAAAAAAAAGGCATTTTCTGTGGTTAAGAGATTTCAGTTATAAACTGTATCAAGATTCCAAAAGACAGTGTTGCTCTCAACCAATGTTGACAGATCTTTGGACTTGAAAAGCGGTGTCATGGAAGCGCTAGCAAATAACGACGAAAATATTCTGTTCTCTGCATTTCAATTCTTAAGGTATAAATAAACTCCGTTTGGGTGAATATAGCAAATCCGGGGCTGTATGCATCCACACAACCCAGTCTAACTGCCCAGAACGAGCCGAGGATTGCCTGCCTCGAGATACACAGGTCTCTGGTATCTCGGCGGCGCGGGGCTCAGGTCCCGGGGCACCGCGCACGCTTTTTCGGTGGGAACTGGCAGAAGACCCCCGTCCTGAAAAGGCAACGGAGCGAGCGATGCTTTCCTTCCCCGCGGCGGGGTTAAGAGCTGGGCTGCCAGCCCGCCGAGGGCCGCCGCCCGGGGACCCGCAGGCGCCGGCAGCCTCGCTCGCCCCGCGCCCGGCGGCGGAACTCGCGCGTCGGCCGGCGCGGCGCGGCGTGGCGCGGCGTGGCCGCGGGAAGGTTCACGAAGAGGTATCCGGCTATCCGGCGCCCCCGGGGCGGGTCGCGAGATGCCCCGGCCGGGGTCGCCGCGCCCGGGAGCGGGGCGGCGCGGAGAGGAGCGGGGCGAGCCCGGGCGGGTCCCCGCGGTCGCCACCGCCGCCCGCCCCGCCTTGCGTGGCCCGTGGGAGCGGGCCCGGGTGCCGGAGGCGGCGGGGAGGGCTGGGACGGGGCCCTGGCCAGGGGTTTCTCTCTCCCCCCACCCCCCCCCCCCCCTCCTCCCCTCGCCGCCGGTTGCCGTGAGGCTGCAAGTGCCGCCGCGGCAGCTGGGGGGCCGGCGGGGGACGGGGATGCTGCCGCCGCCCTGCCCAGTGCCGGAGTGAGGGCAGGAGCTGGTGGCGGCAGGAGCAGCCCCGGCGGCGGGACGAGGTGAGCGGGGCGGGTGGGTGGGCGGCCGGGGCCCGGAGCGGGGCCGGGGAGGGCAGCGCTCCCGCCGGGGGCCAGCCCGGCCGCGCTGGGGGCCGGGGGCGGCCGGGGGAAAAGGGACGGAGCGCGGCCCTCGGGGTTCGCCCGGCCGGCGAGGGGAGAGCGCGGCGCCGGGGTCTGGCTTCGGGGGGTGCAGAACCGAGCCCGAGGCGAGGCGGGGCGGCGGGCGAGCCGAGGGCGACGGGGAGCCAGGGGCATTTCAGGCTGAGCCCGGCCGGCCATGCCAAACGCAGACGTAATTCCACGGAGGGACCCCTCCGCCTCCCCTCCCCAAAACTTGGGCAGGGTCGCTTCGGGTACACGTAAGGATCGGGCGAAAGGAAAAATTTCCGTAGAGCTCTGAGGTGTTTTCTCTGGCTGAAGTTATCTAGAAATAATATTGAGAGGAGGAACAGTAATTGGTAACACAACTTTAAAGAGCGACAGGTTGTTTTACTGAAATCTCACGTGCTGGGGAAAAAAAAAAAAAAAAAAAAAAAAAAAGCACCACAAGTGGTTCTGATAGAAAACGGCTAATAGCAGGTGCAAAGCGATTTATAACACAGTTAGGATAAAAGCTCCTAACACTACTCAAAACAGATTTTGCCATATGTCTGGAAAGATATTTTTAAAAGTAATGAATCTGTCCTTAAAATCTTCGTTTTGACTTCTGTGGATACAGGATATGATCCTTAGGATTACTTTCATATGTTTAATTGTTTGAAGTGTTTCCCTTTTTACTGGTGTTTTTCCGACTTGAAACGGGTGGTCCGCTATGCACAGCCCACCTGCTCACTGCCAGGCTCTGTTCCCCAAAACCATCTCCTGTGTCCCTTTGTGTGCAGTCCTGGTGCAAACGGCAATTAACCCTGGCGAACACTCCAGGCTGAACTCAAAGGAATAAGGGAGGTAATGGGCCAGTAGCCCTACATTTCCCAGCCATGTCCAGTGCAGTTACTCCTGTTCGGTCATATGCGTGGGGAAGAATGGCTTTGCAGGCTTTTCCTGATTTCCCCTTCCGAGTAGTGGCTCTATCAGTCAGGACTTTTTTGCCTCCTACTCGAGTTTCACCACCGGGTGTAAATGCAAAGAGGATGTGCTGGGAGGGGCAAGGTCAGAGGAGAATTAGTGAGGCGTTGCTAAGGCTATTTCTCGGGCAGCGTAGTGTCCCTGAAAGTGTTTATGCTAATTGTGGAAATTAGAGCTCTTCACTCCTGTTGATTTAGGCTGGGGCTGGGCAACTGTGGACTCTTTTCACTTACTGTCCTACCCTTCTCACCTCACCACACTGCAGGACTAAACTCTCCTTTCAATGAGAAATGCAAGTTCCAGCCCCGGAGACAGGATCCAGTTCTGTTCCCTGTGCATTCACTGGGGTCTGGTCATTGATCCCAGTGTTGTGAAGTCTGGATCCATACATCTCTTCTAACTGTGAGAGTGGAAAAATTTAGTAGGATGATTATGAGGAATACTTTTGCTGAGGATTACTGTGCAGTGGTGAAGGGATCTCATGGCTGTTCAGATGAAACACTGTTTCAATAACTAGCTTCCGTTTAATTAAATGAAATTGTTGAAGAGTAGATCACTTAAAATCAGATTGATTATGACAGGTTGGTGATGAGAAGGCATACAGAGCATCTTAAAGTAATTTCTTTTGTTCTAGGACATGGCATGGCTGATGTCTTGGGGTCATCTATAAAATTGTTAGGGTGACCCCAACTCTATGCCTAAGTGTGTATCAGATCTCATCACAGTATTTGTCACCAGCCGGAACTACCCATAACCTCTCAAAGTGGCTAGTGATGGAGTGGGTGGCATGCAGGCAAAATTTTGACATAATTCTTAAAGTAGCAATAGAGCAATATTGACCGAGAAGGTTGTACAGTTACCTCCTGTGCTAAACTTTATGGCTTAATGAAAGAATTCTGCTCCCAGGTGTGTCAGCCTGACACCCTTTGCACCATTCTCAAGCCTCAATACTTTCTTGATGTTTGATAAGCTTGTTAGAATTATCTTCTGAAATATAAGCAAAAATGCCAAGTGAGACAGTGGGATCTTTTCAGTCCACTCCCATTATATTTGCATGTTGGTTGCAAACTGTTGCATCTACTGTTGGTTGCAAACAACCTCTTCTGCATAAGTTGATAGGCTTTCTCAGTCACTTATTAACAGCAAGAGTGTGGAATGCTTTACCTGCACTAATTTGTGCCAATGATTGTAAGAACATTATTGACACTTAAGTAGACCGAGAGGGGCATTGACAGAGTGGTGGTACGTTTAGTACCAAAATCTTCTCTGCTGATGTATCAGGGCTAATTCTCTATAAGCACATTTTTTGTTCAGCTGAAGAAGCTAGGATAGCTGAACTGCTTGGCTCACAAAATAAGAGAGATTGTGATCTCTTCATGTGTACGTGAAATGCTAGTGAAGACAATGCAATCTAGTGACTTAATTGTAAAGATGATTCCAGAATCTCTTCTGGGCTTGGATGCTGACCTCTGGCAAAGCATTTCCCTTCAATTTTTCAGTTTCAAAAGTGGGCGTAAGAACCATGCCTCACAAGGGTCTAGTTAGAAATCTCTTGTTTGGAAAGAGGGGATCCCAAAGCACACTGGAATTTCCATGTGAAAGCTTTGTATTGTTGTAAGGTATGGTGACCATATGGGAACAGGCAAAGCAAAGGGGCTCAGAAGTTTCTGATCCTTTTTTCTGCCATTTTCAGGAGGGTTCAACTAACTGTTGTGGTGCATAGGGTCAGACGACCCCTTCTCTATTCTGCAGTCTGCAGGTGGACCTTATAACTAGATCTGCAGTACCTGAAACTAGTTTTCCTGAGGGAAATCCATTTTGGAGTTGAAGGGAAAATTCATGCTACTGAACTTGATACTTGCTATTAAGTTAGTTTGGGGCCCTTGAGACTGGTATATTAACCTGTCTCTGCCTACAGTGCCTGGCAACTGGGACAGAGCCTACTTGGTGCCGAATACTTTGGTGGACAAGATACTGAACACCTGGGTGAGTGTCTGATACGGTTATGGCAGTTAGTAAGTGCCTGGGGTCTGATTTTTGCTTCTGGAAAAATGTGCGTGTTAAATACAGCTGTAATACTGCAGATACAGATAGGCATTATTCTCTTGTGCAGAAAGTGAGGGCTGTAGTTCTAAATCTGGAGGCAGGTTTGAACCATTGCTCCTCGGGACTTGTCACAGTGGAAGTACTCCTGGTTAATGGCGGTGCTTTGCATGCTAACAGTGACCATTCCAACACATTGTACAGGAAATGGGAATTTGTGATGATAGATACAAAGAGAAGAAAAAGACAGAAAAGAAAGAAGGATGGGGAAGGAAAGAGACAGGATCAAGGGTGGCAATAATCCTAGCAAAGTGAACATTTTCCAGTAAGCAGTTCTCAATGTGATGTAAAAAATAACAATTGAAAGTTTTATTTTACTACACAGAGCCCAAATTCTTCCTTTGATCTCTGTCCATGCTTCCTTTTGGCATCTGTGGGAGATCAGTGGAGAGAGGGGAGTGTGTAGTCTTGAATTTATGATGCAGCCTGTGGACAGTCGTGAAATGGAATTTAGTCCTCTCAAAAAATGAGTACATAGCCGTGAGTCAACCAGAAATGTACACTCGTGGTCCTGAAATAAATAAAAATCAGTCTGCTCACAGACATCTCACAACCAAAATAATAGGTAAATTACCTGAATACTCCATTCACTGCAGCTGAACTGTTGGCATCTACTTAAAAAAATTAACTCAGTGTCCATGCTACTGTCTACAGGAATTTCTTACTACACGTGGTTAGTGTAATAGTTTACAGAAATACACTATTTTTGAGACTTTTACCAATATTCAGCATCTAGAAACAGTTATTTCAGCTTAATAAGTTAGGAACACTTTAAGTGACCTCTAATGAGTAACAATAAATTCTGTACAACATTTTCTTAGATCATGGGATCAGTTTAGTAAATTTTGCTAATTAAAATTGCTACTTGAAAATAGCAATATGTGAGCATTAAAAGATAACAGATGCACCAACCTTTCTGAGCAAACCAAATACACAAGAATTCATAGCACTTAATATGATTGATTTCAGGATTTTTCTAAGGTGCTTATCATGAATAATCAACATACAGGTCTATTCATCTACAGAAAGCTCACTTTAACTTGAAAGAGTTTGACATCTGATGCTTCTGTTTGCCTATTGTGCCGCTGCTATAATTGGACACTTGGTATCTTGAATTAAAACATTGGAAAGCTAGGGGCTTTGGGTCTCTTTACATCCATCTTATGAGAAACAGAACATTTAGGAGCAACTCAAAGCAAAATCCAACATTCAAGTGTCACTACAAAGCATCCCTGCTGTAAGAAGCTCCTCCTGCTTTCTGCCTTTCCTCAGCAAGTCCTTCCCGCACCACAACGCTGCTCAGAGCAGCCTGCTGAGTTTTGCAAGCAGTAGGGCAGCTGACTCTTACTGTTACCATTACTTGTCTCCATTTAGGAGGACGTCTCATAAACCAGAATAGTGGTCTACAGTATGCTCTGCAAACAGAGAAGAGAGCTGATCCCTGCCATAAAGTTATAAAGTTGTTTCAGGCAGATTAGGTTAAAGAGATGAAAGACGTTTCATCTCTCCATTTCCTATCATCATCTCCTCAAGGCAGAGCTCAACAGATGTAGTCCGTTTCTCCAAGAAGTACCATCTAACTTACATTTTCTGCTTTCTGTTCTCTGTGTTTTCTTTTTACATTGTAACTTTAATCTTCTTGAAAAGGGGACACTCATTCCTCATTCCCGAGGGCTGGCACCACTGATTAAGCATTTGCTTGTGAAGTTTCTTTGTTTGAGAACTACTTGTGCTAAAGGAGCACCACTGAAGACAAGCTGTTGGAGGAATGTAATGTTATTGGGAGATTTCCTCTGGCCCCATTACTCCTGGATCCTCTAGTACCATCTAGAAGCACCAGGAGGGGATGGGAGCAAACTGACTGTTTCAGGTTATGTGCAACAGATCTGTGTCTCTTATACTGGCTGTTAGCGTCAAAGCATTCAGCAAACTCAGGAGCTCTCCAGAAGCATCCACTCATGGCTGTGTTCACGTGGTCCATTGCACAAAATTCTCCACAGAGGCAAGGCAAAAAAGGAGGTTGAGGTCTGGTGGTGATGGGGTTCATCGGTGAATTTACAGATTAGGGACTGATGTAGCAGATGGGCTGTTCATCCAGTCTTCTACTTAAATTCTTCTTTGAAAAGCCTGAGCTGATCTATAGCTTGTAGACAGTTTTGTTGGCACCCTTCCCTCTTCCCAGAAAGGTTCAGGTACCTTTAAAATATGCAGTGAGTACCATTTCAGGTGCACAGAAGTGTAACACGTAGCCTGCAGCTGCTGCACCCCAGAAGGGCAAGGATCTTTTGCATGTCCTGTGTCACGTCTGCCAGACCGGTGCAGTTCTCTGATATTCCAGCAAGGCACGGTGTAGGCAGGTTTAAATGCCTAGACTAGTGCCTCAATAGTTGGTGCTTGTGGCAGGGATTGCCTCCTTATTCCCATCTTCTTCCACCTTTCACCTCATTGCTGTCTTTGGCACACGCAATGCCCATTTCTTCCCGGTTCTTTGGCGCCACGTGAAACCCTGTTGTGGGAAGCCCTGACTGAATGGGTCCACACGTACCACACTCAGTTTGCTACAGGAGCTGCTTTCAAGATGACCTATTTACCTGTATGTGTTCTAAAATATTTTTAACATATCATAATTGGTACTCACTAGGAACTTCTGCCAAACCCTGAGCAAGCAAGCTGTCCAAGCCCTGCAACAGCAATCCAGTTTCCAGATCTCTCTCTTTGATTACATTTTAGAACATGTTTTACATTTAGCCTTTGAGGAGGAATTTAACTAGGCTGTACCCAGTCCACACCAAGCAGTACACTCTGCACCACACAGTGTTGCAGCTGTTCAGATGCCATTCTTTCTACACAAGTGTTTTGAAAGTATTTTGAATTCTAGAGGTAGTTCCTTCCAGAAGACTTTGTACTGGAAAGACAACAGTCTGCTCAAAAGAGAACTAATCTACGCCACATTTAAGTCCCACAGATATTTTATGTCTTCTGCATAGCCATATATTTTGCCAGACTGTCATACTCTTGCACAAATGATAAAATGTTAAACCCTGCTGATGAGTTTCCTCCATTCAGTGGCCTTCAGTCTCGGGAAAATGCCCAGATTTATGAACTGAGCTGTAATCCTAAATCTTCTGCTGCCTGTATTTATTATTTCAGGGAACCTGCCTACAGTCCTTATCTCACCTTAGGGAGGCAACTGTAATTCTCCAGTTTTATGTATTAGAGATTAAAGGGCCTGGATCCAGTTAGTGAATGATAAACTGGGTGTAAAAGTCTGGTTTCTAAATAACAGAAGTAGGTTCCACCTTTTGCACCAACATGTCCTTTAAATACATTACTCCATATGACACCCTTGTCTAAAGCATTGTAATGAGGATACAAACATTAATATCAACAGTGGTGTGTGAATGTAGGTATAAATGTATAGGCATGAACTCTTGATATGATTTAGACTTCTGTTTTTAACAAACATACCTATAGCAGATTATGCTTATTTTACTTACTGGAACAGTCTTAGGTTGAATAACTGTAACAGCTAGCTAAGGTATGATTACTGCTGCTGCCATTTCTCAGGAAGCAGTGTTTGCACAGTTAATGGTCTCTGATGTGCCATGTCCATTTTCATGGACTTTTGCATACCTAGGCCTCATAACGCAGCTGTCAATCAGAAAGCTCTGCTTAATCTTAAACAGAAGCCTTTCTCCTCCCTCCTCCACAGTTAGATCAGAGCGAGTACTTTGAATATGCTGCCTGGGAGCTTTCAGTTGAGAGCTTTGAGCAGTGTCTCTGAAGTGCAGGAGGCACAGTGTCAATATGCTGGCTTGCAGAGATGAGATCTCAGTCCTCCAGGCTTAAACTGGATGACATTTTAGAGGGTGGAAAAATCTCTGGGTCTGAAGCGGGTGATGAATATCTCAAGAACCTTCAAGGACCTGAGCTTTAATTCCTCAGTGTTAATAACGGCAATCCCTTCGTCTTCTGGAGTGTCTGCAGCATTTACTGGTTTTGTTTCACTCTACTTAAGCATTGAAGTTTTGGGTCACAGCCATGAGAGCTGGAAATGTTTAGTTTTAGTTGAAAACTGAGGTTCAAATGAAACCAAACAGTCCCTGATCACCCTGAAGTCATAGGTACATTCTTGCTGAGTTTGTGTTCTGGCCGGGGGGTGCACCATTAACATTGTGGCTGGAATCTCACACAGGCAGGATCTGTCGCCATACATTGGAAAGAGCCAGAATAAAGCAGATTACGTTTCGGGGAGGGTTTTTTACTGTAGTTATTTTCATTGCTTCCATAGTGTCTGTTTCAGTTTTCAGTTGGGGCAGTGAAGGAAGAGCAACAAAAACTGGACACAAGGCACTCTTAATGTGAAGGAGTTCTCTACAACTAGAAGTATCCGTATGTACTAGTTGGTGGCATAGGTGAAACGCGTGCAGAGAAGTGCAATGGTTCTTCTCGTTGGGCTTCCCATGTGCAGTGATAGAGCTGAAGGTGTTCAGGCAGGGGCCTGGATCTAGCCATTTTTCAGGTGTTTGTCAAACGGGGATTGCTCTAGCTGATGTAGGACGTGTCGGACATTACACCATCAGCATTGGGTGAGGTAGCTGGCAGCACGGTGCGGTGCGAGATGCTGCAGTGGTAGCACCGAAGCCAGCAGTAGTGAGAGTGTCCGGAGGAGATGTGGGGGACCCGGCAAGCGGTGGGGTGGGAGTTGAGGCAGACACAGCGCTGGCACTGCTCCTCTCCTACAGACCTGCCTAAGTGAAATGTAGGAGGAACACTGTCCTGTGCGTGGCTGTGGGGGTGAACAGGGACAATGAGGTGAAACAAGGGACCGCAGGTCCGAGTGTTCCCCATCTGTTAGTTGTCTGAGGATGACCTGCTTTTCCTATATAATGCTTGGTTCCTTTCGCCCCTGACAAACTATTCTTTGCTTCGTACATTAGCATGTTATTTGTAGAAACAGACTTGTTGCCTGTTAATGACACTGAGGCATTAGTTCTGTGATTATATAGGTGGGGACTGTTGCTGGTGATAGCTGCATTTGATGATATTTTTTAAGAACCTTTAGGCTGATGACACTGCCTGGCAGATGACAACTAAAGATCCCAATGACATCCTGCAAGAACAGACTATTGACAAAGATTATTACTGAGGAACATGTTATTTTAATGCCAATATTAAAATCATTTAAACAACTTATTCTGAAATTACTTCTTTTTCCTGGAAGTTTTATTGTTTTGCCAAAAATCTCTTTCCTATAAGCAATGCCATGACATTGCTAGTGTTTACAGTTTTTAAAGTGAAATGTTATTCTCTGAGCTGATTTGTAGTAGTCTCATTTTCTCATTCAATAAGTTTGTTGCCATATTCATCAAGGTGATAGCTTCAATTACTAAAGACTAAAACAAATCTTGGGCACTGTGGTTTCTGTTAACATTGCAAAATCAGCAGAGCTGACACAACAATTTGTATCATCTCTTTTCATGTGCATTGCCTAGAGAATTACCGACCTGTAATTGAGAATTGTTGACAGTTGTGCCAACGAACCAGGGAATACAGAAGGGTGTAGGTGACACTGAGGGAGCAGCTTGTTCTGGCAACTTTCTGTTGCTGTTAGCAATTTGCAAACTGGCAGGTAAGTTTGGAGGGATGGCCATTAAAAGCAATAACATCTTGTAAATTTTAAAGAATATGCTTGCACACACAACAGGTGTGGAGTATTAAGATTTTGGTTTTACAGGTACTTTTTGAAACAGCTCTACATTATATGGCCTTGTTTGAAAGCTCTGATTGTAGTAAATCAGATCACATTGAAATAGCTGTCTAAGAAACAAGATAGGTTGGCTTGATTGAGCCAGGATTTGTACATACACTTCCAGACAGTAAAAACAGTTGACAACAGCTCAGCATCAAGATACTGTCTTTCATCCAGAGATCTAAAAGAGCTTTTAAAAATGTCTAGTTACAGCGTAATGGGTTCCCATTTTGTATGAAGGATTATCAAAGTTGAAAATATGCACAACTATAATTTTCAGGTTTGAATTTCGATTACGAGGTACTTACATTCATAGTATATTCCATGTTATTGATCTAAACATGGGTATAGATGGCAAATTTCATTCGAGTTTGAAAATTACCTGATGTCCAGGCCCAGGAATGAAAAGGGAGGATTTTTGATGAGCATATAAAACATCTAAAAGCCTAAAGTATTTTGTTTCTCACTGGGATTTGCACTTTTAAATGATTGTATTTTTTTTTTGCTTTTGATAATTTGTCTCTAACTTCAGCCTGTAGTTACCAGCTAACATATCTTTATGCTGCTTACACTAATATTATGCCACCTTCTTCAGAAGCAAAGAAACTACAAAAATTATTCAGGGAACATTACAGGAACAATAGGAAGGAAAAGGAGGTCATAATTCTTAGTTAAGCATGTAACGAAGCAGTGCTGGTGTGTACCTAACAATGCACATTTCCTCCTAAACGAAGTATTTTAGGTAAGCAAGAGCTCACATCCTGTCGAGGAAAGGGATTATGAGATCTATACCTCTTCATTAAGGGAACACAGTTGCACTAATATGGCTGTCAGTGGGGTTAGGTAACTCATGGCTCTAATCTTTTCATTTCATTGCTGTGGACTGATAGAAATTGAGGATGAACACAGTGACCTATGGGATCTCTCCGCTTTGCTCATATACTTTGCCCAGTTTAAATCTAAATGCTCTCATGTTAATTTTATGGTATTGTTTAATCCAAAAAGTTAATGGACTACAGTTTTTAAATTGAGATGTTTCTAATATTCAGAGACTATTTCCTCTGTTCCAGCCAGATTCCTTAATGTTTCCTTACCTGGGGAAAATACCTGTGGGAATTAAAGTTCATCTTCTCCCGATGGTCCTCAGTTATCAAAAACCCTGTTGGAACTACAGGCAAGTGGATGATGTACAGAGCAGTCCTGTAGCTACACAGTGGAATGCAGGGCTGGGGCTGGCCTCCCTGTTTGTTACTGGATGTGGCCAACTGCAAAGATGGCATAAAGCTATTTTTATTTCACCTTCTCTGGTCTTATGCCAAGAACAGCTTGGAGAACCTGGGCAGGTCTTGTACAGCAACATTTACTTATGTGTAATTGTTCATTGCAGCACATAGTCCCTTCTCAGTCATATGTTTAAGCTATGGGTTGTTACAGATGCCTAGATTCATTGCTTTCTGCTGTCTTTATTTTTTATTAATAAAGTAATAAAATCCTTATCTGCATGGATTGTGTAAATCTTAGCGGCAAAAAAGAAATCCCTCTTCTACAGCTTATTTAGTTTGTAAAGCTCACTGCAGTCCTGACATCTGTTTAACACGGTGCATGTTTTACAGTGTAACTTAAAGGGTTTAGAGTAATAATTACATGTAAAAATACACATAAATCCTCACTCTGAACAAAATCCATAACTATATCAAATGGCAAACCCTACCCCGACTCTTACTCACTATAGCTCTTTTTTTCCTAAATGCCTGAAGAAACAGAAATGATCTTGTGGTTCCTCTGCAGATTGCTAAATGAACTTACACTATCTTCTTGCACCATTTCTTCAGAAATACTCTGCATGTTTCGGGACTCAACAATGATGCATATAAAATTACAATAAAAGCTGCCTGACATGATATTATTCTAACAATACTGTATGACTGTGTAATAAAGATTGCATGTTAATGCAAATGTCAGCTAGTTGAAAAATCAAAAGGTCATTCTCATCCATTCTGTACTGAGATGAAAAATGAAAAAATGGATGAATAGAGCAGTACAAATTTGATCTCATGTTGTGGAGCTGAGCTAGTTAATTCTTCAGCTCAGTTCT
This sequence comes from Tyto alba, assembly GCF_018691265.1. NCBI lineage: Eukaryota > Metazoa > Chordata > Aves > Strigiformes > Tytonidae > Tyto > Tyto alba. The sequence continues at coordinate 59,265,385 of NW_024881276.1, read as the reverse complement.
AGTTCACGTGCCACCATGACTGAAGTTATTTCAGCTCATTTAAGCAAAATAGCAAAACAGTCATTCAGGTTGAGCTGTGATTTGAGGCAAAGCTCCTGCTCCCTGGTTACAGGATGCTTTGATGCATAAATAATCAGATAATTAGGAATTGAATATCGGTAAAACTGATAGCAGATTCTGAAATTTCAATTAATTTTACAAAGATTTTAATATTTGTTCAGAAATTTGTATCAGGAATTAATTTCCTTTGCACTTCTTCATATATTGTTTGCTATTCCATAGTCTTAAATTATTGTTAATTTAGAAATTATCAATTTAGAAATTATGCAGCACATATGCAACTGTTGGAAACTTTTAAGGTCATATGTTACCAAGAGAAAGAAGCTTTCTCAGATGTTATTTGTCTGAACAGCTCTTCTGTACTCACAAATTAGAATAGAGTTTGAACCTTTGTTCAAAGCTGTGTCCCCTTTTAATCCGCCTCTTGGCTTCTGGTCCTGTGCATTTTTCTTACACAGCCCCTAAATTTCATACTGTCACACACTCCTTACATTGGTAAGTTGGGTTCAACGTTCCTCCTGTGTGGTCTGACCAGTGGCAGTGCACGTTTGAATGTCTGCAGGTGCGAGATTTGTCCTTCAGCTTAAGTTAAAAGCCCTGCTTCCAAGACCTGAGCCTGGGGTCTGAGCAGTCTGCCGGTGTGCGTGGGGGTGTTCACAAACAAAACAGCAGGTTCTTGTGGTTTTGTGTGAATAGAGAAGAGGGAGATGGAGAATACTTTGGATGATACTGCTCTGAAGGAGCAATGAGGGTAGGATTTGACAGAGAAAGTGAAATCATGTAAAGCAAATCATGGACAGATACAAACGTTGTATTGGGAAAGTTTTTTTCCCAATACACAGTACAGTTTTGGGTCAAAAAAAGCAACACCTGTTTTATAATGGAATGACTGTAACCTAATGTTCAGGTGGCTCACTTGGTAGGTAGGATGGCCCAGTTCTAGTCTTTCAGCCGGATCGGGGCCAAGTAGACCTGGTTGGACTCCAGAAGTTGTTTGTTGCAGACAAGCACCCACCTCGCCAATGGCACTGGTGTTCCTGAGCAACGTTTCTGACATTTCTGGCTTAAATCTGGGAAAGGTCTTATAGGTCTTCTGATATGGAATGGAAAAAATATCTTAAGTTCTGACAGCATTCGTTACATGGGGGAACTTCTTTTGACGTAGCTTCATCATAGGGGTAGCAGACATGTGGTTTTGAAACTCTGAGTGATGCCTACATGGTAAACAAATACTTCTTGGACAGGTGTGAGCCAAACTCCTGCTGCTTTTTAGCACCACTTAGGTTCTCAAGAGTCAGATGTTTAGACTTAATCAATACCTAATTAGTAGCCTGTTGGGCTTTTCCAGTGTCCCTAATCACCCGGCTCTTTCTGGGCTTCAGTCCCAAGTCTGAGGACCCAGGTCTGGAGTGTCCTTTGAAATGGCAAGTGATTGTGGTGTGTCATAAACTGCTAGTGTTTCTTTGATTAAACTGGAGTCCAATATGTTCTCTCTCACTGAATCTCCAATTCCTACTTTTCAGTTGATAATTTCTTAATTTCCTATTGTTATCTGCCATTGTATCTGTCTTTCTTCATCAGTGTGTTTTGCTGGACGTGTATCAGAAATAGGTCTGATAGGTTTATAGGTCTATATAAAACACTCTGGCTTAGGAAAAGCTGAACTAACTACAATGATTGATTCGTTTCAACATGCGTCAAACACATTAACACATTAATGGTGCTTAAACAGATGCCTGTTTCAAGGCCTGAGCTTCTTAAGGTGATGGACCTGTGTAACCATACTGGTTTGGAACCCGTGTCATTGCAAATGAGACATCAGTTTTTTTCTAAAAACTGTGTTGCTTTAAAGCTGCAGATGAAGACTACTTTGCTTATTTTTACTGAGCTGACACGATGCAAAATTCATTCAACACAGCTAGATCCCAGAAGACACAGCACAGCTGACAGTTTTACTAGCAAGACCAAAGCCAGGAACACCAGATTGACAGACAAAGACACGCTCCTTGTTTTATGTGATTCTACATAATAAATACATTAAATACCTGAATATAAACATATGTTTATAAATTCAGAAATATTACTCTCCCAAATACATACATAGGAACAGTGATGTTGTCTGCTTCATAGTTCTTGATAGATGATATAATGACAAACACACATGGTAAGGACAATTAAGTTAAAAATGGCTCACCTTTGAAAAAGGAAAAGGAACCGTTGAAATTGGGTTTCTGGATTTCAGCAGCATGTTCCTGATTTTTTTTCTCATAAGTACAGTTTGAGCATAGTCTCTTCCCAATGGTCTTAATGTGTGCACAACAGTAGGTCTGGGGACACTTACCCAACTCCATCCTGCAGTCAGGATAGACAGAAAATCAGTATGGGTTTTTAAAAACATCCTGGATATGTATGTCAGTCAGTGGAAAATTTAAGCACCAGAGAAAATTTACTGGCCCAAGAATATAGCAGGCTTGCAAAAATGATTTCTTAAAAAAGTAATTATGAATAGTTGTAACAGTAAGAATATACACTGCTAACAGTGACACTTATTGGTAGAAATATTAAGTCCTTTTGCCTCAGTGCTTAAACAACTTATAACTGTTGGAGATGAAGGTGGGATCTGATGTGGGAAGTTAGTTATCCCAGCTCAGTGTGTCTTGTTATGAAATGACCAGCCATCTCTCTTCCAGTCTCTCTTCTAGAGAGACAACTCGGACAAGTTATACAGAGGGGTGGAACCATTTTTTTTCTATGTCTGCACATAAATTTTGGTGTTCTTACTGAGATGCTGATAATCAAAATAACATGTTCTTATAACATTCCCCTCTTATTAATCTCTCCCTAAAATGAATAATAGAAATCTCTTCTGTCTCTCCAGAAAGCCCTTTGCTGGCTTCCTCTAAGCTCTAAAGGCACCTACAGTCCCTTGATACTGCTGTTCCAGACAGATCTATTAGTGCTGAGCCTCCAGACACAGAAATTTAATTTACAGGCTCGATGTTTTAAGGCTTCAAAGAGCTGAAAGGGTGAGAGAGGCTGGCATGAAATAGTATACCTTTCCCAATTTCACTTTTGGTAAATCAAATAAACATTTACAAATAAAATCATGAAAGCATTTTTTAAAAATTAGGTGTGTAAGCATTAGCTGTTTGTTATATTCTCCCACTTGCAAATTGTAGTGAAGAGCCATTTGTCTTCAAAGAGTGTGGTGGCAGGGCTTAATTTAATGTTTGTTAGGAAGTCTCGGATCCTTGGAGGGAAGCTATGAGGGGAGTATGCAGTATCATTATAATAATTTTATATGTAATAACATTATGTTCTTTTATTTTGCTGAGGAGCAATGATTCAGTCTCAACATCCTCCATCCTCCACAGACGAGGTCAGAGCTAATTGTTATCTCTCTATTTAGTGGCTAGGGAAGCAGAGATTTCTTTCGCTGCATTCAACATTGCACAAGAAGTAAATGACTGAGCAAGAAATGAACCTGGAAAGTAATAAGGCATATACAGTGAGAACTCTAAATCTCACTGATGTAGTTGTTTACTGGAGTATCAACTACTCCTGTTTTCTTAGCGATGTTTTTGTTGCTAATGGGTTAAGCTCCGAAAGGTTACAAATGCTAATGTTAGTTTTGTGCTCTCCTTGATTCCTTGCAGAAGGACCAATAGGGGGGTGCTTTGTTATGAAGGGGGGGGGAGGGGCGAGTTGAACAATTTGATTAAAATTTGCTGCTCCTAGTCACTTTCTAAATGTTTGTTGCCATGACTGTTGTGGTGGTAGTTTTTCACAGCCTCTCTGGTACTTTCATAGAGTTTAAAGAAATCCACATTTGCTCAAGCGTCTTAGGCCTGTCTTTTCAGTAGTGGGAAGGGAGATAAAATGACTATTTTTGCCACTGAGAGACTAATTTTAAGAGTACTCCCTTTCACTTTGCATCATATTCGGTCTTTTAACTGGCTACAGATCTGGTAGAATTGGGCTTAGCAAGGGTGCATTTGGAATATTGAATCTGTACAGTCAAAAAGAAGAGAAAAGAGGACATCACTTTCGTGGGAAACCTCGGGAGGGTTTGAGAACAAGTTTTTAGGTGCAGTGTTTGCACTTCTCCTTGTAAGTGTGGGTAGCTGTCATAAAAATGAACTATCAATGAAATGACCTCTTGCTCATCTGTATTTATTCTCCTTTTGAGGCTCTGTCTTTGTTCTATTCAGTTTGTAAGTCAAAACAAAGTATCACACCATTGCTAACACTGCAGGTTTAGCCTGATATCTGAACATCAAGCCAGGCTTGTTCTGCTTCACTACAGTAGCACCCACAGGAAAAGGACTCTGGATCTGGAACTTATCAGTGTTTTTTGTTTATGCTTGAGACAAGTATACATGTGACCTAGACTTCAACTTTTACTGTGCTGACACTACAGGAAACACTTCCCTTGTCAGTAAGTTGTTATGTCAACAGCAGAGGTAGTTACAGCAGTTATAACTAGTGGCTAATTTATTTAGCTGGTTTTCTGGTAATTTTTTTAGATACTTTTAAGAGGACTGCCTAAATAGCTGAAACAGCTCTGCTGTGAGTTAATTCTTCAACAACCAAAGTTCGGATTATCTATAGCAGAATTCAGTGTCACATCGTTCTCATTTTGACAGTGACAGATCTGTAGCATGCTCTATACACATGTTGGCTTGCAGAAAAACTGTCATGAGACATACAACATCACATATACCCTTCCTTTACCAAAATACTATGCATGTCTTTTGCCCCACACTTACTCAGAAGAAACAAGCCTCTTCGAGTCAGGCAGTGATTGCACCCCCTGAAGAAATGTGTCTTATTTTTTTAAGATCTTGTAAATCTACCAAATCTCTGGGTTTAAGTTTGTTATTTGCATCTCTCTGTGCAAGTCTAGGGAGATAAAAAGAGAAAACAGTGAGTTAGCTGCACTTGGGATTCTCGCCAGTCTTTGTGGGATGGAAAATTCCTTCCTAATTCCATATCTGACTTTAAATTTGACCCTCAGCATGTGAGCAAGATAGACCAACACAAGCATTTCAGAAAAAAAAGATCCTTTGTGTCCTAGCAGGACACTGGTGCAACTTTTCCAGGGTCCCTGTCTAGCTGCTGCCAATCAGTGAAGCTTTGTCTTCCCTCAAGCATCCTAGAGCGTACGGGTAAATTGGGCACCAGAAAAAAAGAATTGTCCTCTCCCTCCTGCAGGCTGTCAACAGAAGCCTTGAAACATGAGATTTGGTTATAGAGTTTATCTCAATGCAGAGCTACCAGAAAGATGAGTGTGTTGAGCACAATACAGAAAGCCACTGGTCCCCAGGGGACAGTTGTGGTTTTCTACATTCCAACATTAGTGATCATTTACACATTAAAACTGTCTTCTTCACTGCTAGCTTTTGTGTTCATCTCAGTTTTTAACAAATGCAGTTTCATTTTACTATCTAGAGGACCAATTAAAAAATATCGAATAGGTTCAGAATGAGATTGACCTCTGAGTGATGTCTTTACAAATGACTCCGCTCATTGATATAATCTATTTAACAAAACCTTTGAGATCTATCCATACACTGGTTTTGAATCTCTCTGTTAATTGTGTTTTTTAAATTTGTACTGTCATGTGCCGTGGAGAAATCCACATTATACTCTATACAGTTGCCTTTATAAAGTCAGCTTCTCATAAAAAGAGCAGTGGGGCTTTTTTGACAAGATGGTTCATATTAATTGCATTTTATCCTCACTGATTTTAGAAAGAATGCTGACTTATCTAATTTCATTATTGTATCCAAATTCATATTGGGGTACAGTGCCTATAATTTCCTGGGCCTTCCTTCTTTAGTAGTTATTTAATACCTAGATACATTTGCAGTTCTTTGACCCTTTGGAATTTTCCCATTTTTCCATGAGTTATTCAGTATCAACACCAGTGGTTCGGAGAACTCCTCATTGAGTTTATGTAAGACTCCAGGCCTGTTGATTTGAAAACATTTAATTTTAGCAGATGTCGTCTCACATCTCCTTTTATTACCTACAGTGAATTTTGTTGTGCTGACGTAATATGGGATGATACATTCTCCAGCTTCATTCCAAGGGCAAAACAATGTGCGAAGGACAAAATGTTTATTGGATATTTCCGCCTTTTTGGGATTGTCATTTACAGTTTTATCACCCATATCTAGCAATGGGCTCATGGCCAGTCTCAAGCATACTAACATTTACAAAAATATCTTTTTTGCCTCTTTACCTCTGTTAACTATTCGTACTTCCTTGGCTTCATTAACTTCCCTCATATGTTCCCTGCATATTGTATCTTAGAATTTGTTATTAACTGTTACTTTCCCCCTTTCTTCTATTCTACAAATAAGTGATTTTTAGTATGTTTTATTGCCATCTTTTATCCCAGACAGTTTCTGGTGTAGTATCAATATTTTTGTGCTTAGAAGTGTATTTTTGGCCTGTGACTGGCTAGGTTTAACACTTTATTTTCCATTTCCCCTTTGAATTTCGATTGATGATTGTTGTAAACTTTCAAAGTTTGTCATGTTTAAAGCTCCAACCCTACACTGTGGAACCAGGCCTCTTACTGGTTGATGCCACATTCTGCTTGCGTATTGTAGTTATAACCTCACCACCAGTATTGCTACCTAGGCAATTGCCAGTTTGAGGCAAGCACACAAAACTTCTGGTTCATCAGAAAAAAGTCTGTGGCTGAGCTGTTCAAGCTTCAACAGGGAAACTTTTATGTTACCACTAGAGCCCCATGAAATTTAACTGTCCTTTTGCTACTGACCACTTGACAGGTACAGCACATACTCTTCCCAAGAGCACATCCCCCGTGACACAGTTTATTTCAAGTTAGCAAGGAAATTGCAATAAGAAGCAGGCTGGAGATGTGAGTAAAAAGTCATTAGGAACTATTCCAGTGAGATTCTGAAAGGGAGCATGAGGGGTTGTCTGAAAATCCTTGATTTTTTTTCCTCCCACTGGCTGCTCGTGCTTGCTCCACACTGTTTGTTGCCCCTGCTGTTGTGCTAGCGGAAATGCTTATAGGGCTGTCCTGTACATAAAAGCACCAAAACCCAATCAGATTTTCAAAATGTCACCAGTGAAGATCAGTTGTGATTTAAAGCAGGGTCCCCTGGAAGTTTTATCAGCTAAATATCTATTCTTGGAAGGTTTAATACTAAACTGAACAAAGCACAGGATGGTGTACTTTGTACCAGTCCCCAGGGCAGAGAGCTAACACGGATATAGGTTGTCCTCTACACAGTGGCAAGTATAGCTTTCATGCTGGATTCCCTAACTTCAGTGCTGCATGAGCAGTCCTGCCTCCAGCTTAAGGAGATTCCACTCTGAAATATTATAGGGCTCCCCCACAGAGAGAAAGGAAGAAAATAAGTCAGTTAAATACCTGGGGTCTTGCTGGACATGATGAAAGCACATGAGAAAAGGACCATCAAGGGAAGGCTGTCCCTTCCACTGCGAAGCACGCTTTGGGTTTATCTTTTGGTGACGGGGAATCTGGTTCGTCCCGTGGTCTTGCACTCGTGTCATTGCTGGAGAACAGACCCCTAAACGAAGAGGCTGCTTACCTTTTGAAACTTAAAAATGGTCTGTCTTGCCTCCCTCCAGTCCTTTATTCTGAGATTTCCCAGGGGCAGGGATAGCATTTCCTTCTGGGGGGTTTATAGGCTGACAGGAAAAATTACAGGAGGAGCTCAAGAGAGGGCAGAATGGTTCTTCTTTGGTAGGGAGCAAAATTCCTCCCAGGAAAGGGGAAAGTATGGCTAAGAAATGGCAAACAAGCACTTGGTTAATGGTACGAGCTCCTTCCATTCCTGTGCCTGGAATAGTGACCCTCATCGCTCATGTTTCCTCCCACTTGCCTTTCCTCTCTCACGTAGGTAACGAAAGCACCCATCAACTCTGCCCCCACCAAGAACCATGTGGGGATGGAGTGAAGCCTTGTGGACAGAGGGCTGACTCCCATGGGAAACATTACTGGAAGTGAAATCCGCATCCAAGTCTGGCCCTCTCCTGGCATTTTTCATTTGCCATGTTAATCCTGACAGCAGCAGAACCAGTCAGCATAATGCTCTGTTATAAAAAAAGATACATACATAAATGTCTAGTCAAGGTAGAAAATGTGGGGTTGGATTTTTTTTTTATCCTTTTCTATTCTTTTCTTCTCTTTTCTTTTTCCACTTGCTTAAATAAGCACAGCAGAGCTGTTTTTTTATGACGCTCCTGCTCCTGCATTTTTCCAACCCAATTAGGCCATTACCAGGGCTAAATGAGGCATGGAGCCTCCAAAAGTCACACCGTCGTCCCGGAGATGAAGCGCATATAGCTGCAGAGTTGGCAGGCGGGTGAGGTGGTTGAGACTCACCTGAGTGTGACCCTGGGTGTTTTTCTGTTTCAGAAAGATCACCTTCAGAAAGGAGGTGGTGGTGGTGGGGGGAAGTAAATTGAAAAATATTATTTAAAAAAGCATTGCGTTAACAAGGGGTTGCCACGTTGTGGTCAGTTAATGCGGCTGTGGTTCTTAGGGATGCAGGGAGGAAGTAGGTGGCCACAGTGTCCTCTGATTTCTGGACAGCATGGCAAAATGGGCCCTGAAGACCATGAAAGCCTTCATGTATCTTCCAGTGGTTCTGATACTAGTTTTTTCCTTGCTGGTCAAGAGCTCCCTCCCTGCCACAGCCTGCCCCCAGGTCTGGAGTGCTCCTGGGCATCCCACTCTGCTGGGGCACAGCCGGTACTCCAGCGGCCAGGCTTCCTTTCCAGCTGAGGGTCTTCAAGTCATTCATACCACGCCAGCTTGTGCCATAAAGCAGGGTGCTCTCCAGCTCCTTCCATGACACAAACCCCATATTTGTTTCTATTCCCAAGCTGCTCAGAACTCTTTGTGCTGGATACAGAAATGATGCAGAGAAGGGGGTCATCTGTCCTGTCATGAAGCTCTGGTAGCCCTCACCGATCATTCTTAAATTATGAACTGGAAAAAATTATGTCGTGTCTAACACAAGGGGAATAAAGGCTCCATTTAGAAAGGCAGAGAATGCAAAGCCTAGCAACTAGACCCATCAAAAACAAGCCTGGGATCTCCTGCTTTTTTTCAGAGAGGAGCTCTGCCAAAAAGGATGATAATTTTTGTCATATACTGATTTAAGAACATAAGTTTTTGTGTGCTGGAAGAAAAGTAACGTGCACTTTTATTAATTTTATTTTTGTACAAAGAAAAGAATGAAGTCCTCTGCTCCGAATACAGATCATTTTAGAAGCTGAATAGCTTTCCTTGTCCCCACTTTCACCTCAGTTCTGCTGTCTTTACTCACACTGAAAAACATCTTAGTTACCAGCTAAATCATGAAAATCCTTGCAGAATATGATGCAATACTGAATTCACCAGCTAAATAAATCTGGAAGTGAGAAAGACACAATTCGTAGCCTTTTTTTCTGTTTAAAAGCATGCTAATAGATCTGTTGAGATCAATGTAGTCAAAAGAAGCCCACGCTTGAGTGTTATTGGATATGTTATTCTGGATCTAGCTGCAGCAGTTTGAGGTGTTACTCTCACATCAGCATGCTCTTCACCTGGGCAGTCTCCCCAGCAAGAATCATGCTCCTGATCTGCTTCAGTTCCAAATCTAGCCAACTCGGTTAATCACACCTTCACAGCAGTTTGAGCTAAACTGACATAATTTACAGGAAAAAGCTAAGGTGAAGGCTCAAGATCTATTTTGATGACTCTTTGGAGCTCCTGATGAGCTCCAGTAGTGGTGCAATAAAAAGTCACAGGTGATGTTGGGGTATCTTAAGTGATTGTATCAACTGAGAATAGTGACAGAATTTCCAATAGAGGGATATCACTCGGGAATATATATTTTGTTCACAGTAACGTGTGTGTCTAACTTGTGGAGAGAAATGAGTTTGAAAAAAGTTAAGGTGTTGATTATTTTATTCTGTGGCTGACTTTTACAAAATTAGGGCTGTTTTTCACAGAACTGTTTGCTTAGGACATTAACCAACAGCTGACTCGTGGAGCTAGAAATGTTTCTTGTAAGACACTAACACTGTAATTGTCTAGCGCAACATTTTTGAATCAGGTATCACTGGGTACTGCTAGAAGCAGCCTTTTACACCAAATAGACTGATTATTTTAATCTGGATGGCAATTCCCATCATCCTCATAGATCACAGGGCAGAAAACATGCATCTGTAGGGTTCAAGATGAATCCTGTATAGGATCTAAGTGGGATTATTGAAAAAATGTTTACACTTCTCCTCCCTACCTTTTTCAGATTATCATGGAAAGTTTGCTTCATACAAACTTGTAAATAATACGGTGCATCCCTGAAGAGGGCAGGTGAAGCAGAAGGGGAGAGCTATGCTGGGTGCTTGCATGTTGCTGCTTTGGTATCGCCACTTGCCAGTACTGGCTGTATGTCATGGGGTCTGTGGTATCATCTTACTGAAATCTTTAGCAGGGAAGTGCAGCCCCACAGGCCCAGCCACCATTTCTTAGGTGAATAATATAAATAATTATAACTGATAAGCAAGTCCTTGCATATCACATTGATCTTCCCGTGCATTACATCGGCAGATAAGGGTCACCGTTGCTATTCAGGGGGCAGTGTATAGTGTACAGTGCTGTATTCCATCCCGTGCTCTGTCTCCCACGAGGCGTGCTAGCACAAGCCAGCTCTGCAAGGAGGAGTCAGCAAAACCTCCCTTCTCTCACCGAAGGACTAGAGTGGACATGTGTCAGTCCGTGACAGTTACTCACCTCCCCTCATGCCTGCGTTTCTACTCTTGATTTTCTTTTCTGCCTTCCCCTGGTCTATGTTTAGTTATTTTATGGGTTCAGCAAAACATCTATCCTTTCTGCAGTCTAACATTGCTGATGAGCTTACCAAGACTCCCTTTACACTGAACTTATTTTCCTTTTCTGGGGTCCGTATTCGCTTCTGCCTCCTTTAGCAGGAAGAGGTTACACAAAGTATACAGGCAAAAGAACTGGAAAAATAGGGAGGAGTGCTTTGGTAATAGAGTGAATGGAGGAGAGAGAAGAAAGCTAAAGAAGGAACGATAATTACTCCATTCAGAAAATCACAAAGAAGAGAAAATAAACAGTGGAAAAACAGGAAAAAAATACATCCTGGGACAGTAGAGACCTAGAAATGTAAGAGAAAGAATAGGAAAAAAAGAGCACAAAAAATCCATATGGATTTAATAATAAATCATGCTGGACTTAATGTAAAAATAAACCATCCAACACAAAGGAAGTGTTTATTTGTTTTTAATAACAGTATAAATGAGAAGTGAACAGCCACCCAGGGGCTACTTTACTCTCTGGTTCAGCAAACCACTAAAATACATGCTAAGCTTTTAGAATCTACTAAATTTCATTAAAGTCAAGTCTCACTAAAGTTGAGCACATATTTGAGTGTTTTTTCTGAATTGGATTTATGTTGAAATTGGCTCAGAATTATAGTTGTCCTTATTGTTTGGTTCACTGAGGATTCTGTGGGGATAAAAATGAGATCAAATAAAGTATTTTGCTTCAGATGCAGAGGTTTTAAAAATAAAGTAAAATTAAAGTAAATTACTACACAAATTGGTTTTTCCTTGTAAGCAATTTGAGAAAGCTGAATTTGAAAAAACGTTCAACTCTCAAACCTGTATTTTATTTTATTTTTTTGCTAGAGAAAAGCCTGAATCAGCCTTCATTCAGCTGATATTCAGTTTGACATCTGTTGACATGGATGAAGGATAGTTGCAATACATTTCTGAAATTATTTCTGGACTCTATTACAAGTTGGGAAACCAACTCCCAGATAAATAAAGTAATTGGCATAAGGCTGCCCAGCCAAGCAGGAGAAACAGTTATCTTGTCAAGGACCCTTCCCCACGCCAGCTCTGGGACAACATCACTTCTAACAAAACCATACCAAGTTGTTATCAGAAATCTGCTATCCTAGTTTATTTAAAAGCTGAACTTCACAGGGAGATTGACTTTTATAGTGGCTTGCACCTAATACTGATGCATCACAGAAGGGTTTGGAAAAAACATTTTTGCTGATACCAACAAGATTCTTCTGTTTATTTCCATGATCAGAGCTTATTTGCTCCTGATACTTTGTAAAAGAATGATCAAAATCCGGTTGATTAACTCAGAGAAATATAGAAAGATAATTATGCTTTTCGTTATGCAAGTGTTCTTATTCTGTTATTTCATGTCCCCTAACCTTTCAGCTTGCTAAGCAGCAGATCTTACTCTGGCCAATCAGAAAGTGTTACATTTCTTTTGAATAATGCTGTGCTAAATTGTGTCATTTTAACTGCTTACAAATGACCAACTACTTTCGCATCATCCCACCACTCCTCTGTTCTTTCCTGCCTCAAGATGTAGAACAGAAAGAAAACAGTTTAAAATGGCCTGATCCTGGTGTCTAAACAGAAGAGAGACAAAAATAAAAGACACATCTAGGATACAGAGCATCTAGGAGTTGATAACAAAGATCATTCCCTCTTATTCTTTACAAGATAGATGAGAGCAGCACAGTTACATAAATTACATTCTTGGATTGGCATTCAATAATTGAGCTGAAGCCTCTTTTTACTTGTTTGTAGAGAAGTGCATCTTAATAAAGTGCCCTGATGTGAAGAGAATGACACAACCATAGTGTTTTATCGGGATGCCTAGCAAGGAAGGAGGACTGTGCTAGGGGGTTTGAGCCCTCGTGTCATCCCAAGATATTTCTTGTGAGAGAGGAAGAAGATAGACTAGGAGCTGGGAAAGATGGAGAAACCTCCCAGTTACCTATTCCGGGTTGTTCTCTAGAGCGGTGGCAGACTTGACTTCTGTGGGCTGTGAACACAGCACCTGTGAATGCTTCTGTATCTTCTAAGGCCAGCCCCCCCCCCAAAGTTATTAATCCTGCAAATTAGGAATGAAGAGCAGTTCAACTGGGTGATGCTGGCAAAACTTCTGCATTGGATGTAGGTGGAAAAGCTTGCCTGAGATGCAGGAGTGTATGTATACTATGCAGGAATGTAATGTAAGGTACCCTGAAAGGCTCACAGGTTGAATACCTGACTGTTTCACCTGCTGGCAAAAGTCTGAACTAATCAAATTTTGCAAAGGACATCCCAGTGCCATATGCATCATCCCGCAGGGAGGTAGAGTGTCTTCATTCTGCAGAACATGCCCCAGGCTTGCTTTCTCCATCTGTCCAGGAAGGTCTAGTCACTTCCCAAAAATATGGGTTAGGGTAAAATAGCTGCGACTGGAATGCAAACGTTAGCACAGTTGGTAGGGTTTTCTTTAGAAACAAGAATAGTTAGGGAAACCAATTTCAGAAAAAAAAAGATACCTTAGCAAAATATTTCATTTCCTATTTTATTGAGACTCTTAAGGGTCCTAATCTTCCCTGTACATGAAGACAAAAATCCCTGAAACTATCAAGAGGCCTTAGACTGGTATTGTATACAAGGCATCTTTTCACCCATTTTAAACAACTGGTAACATGGTAGTCTTTTAACAGGAGGCGCAGGAAACAACCAAGTTAGTAAACCATGAGGCTGCAAGAGAAGCTCAGAGCCTGGAATATAGAGACACAAAAAAGGACAGCTTTAAGGTGTAGACCAGATGGATTCCCTGGTACGTATATTCTCTAAATCTGAGATTGCTTGAGGGTCCAATGCAGCTCCCAGCATAAATTACGGTAGTCAATAACTAGTGGGTTTATGACAACTTCCCAAAAGGCTGCAGATGGGCTGATGTGCCTCTGGAACTCCCTAGGACTTGGAAATCCCTCCAAGACCTGCTGTTCTGCCACGGCTTCTGTGCAGTGCTGTAGCTCCTCAGCATTTCTTAGCAGTTCGTTAAGCAATCTAATGAATTTGTCACATGTTGTTTCTTGTCTAGTCATTTCCCAGTGAGCGCTGGGGGCGTAGCAGAATGCTTTGCTTGGTCGGAATGCCGTGATAACTTCATGCATTTCTTTACTCCCTTTTATGTATACACACATGCACTTTTGCTGCACTTGTACTGAAGAAGGCACAGGAGTGGAAAGACAAAAAGTTGCAGAATTGTCTGATTCCCTTCTGGTATTTGTGTCAGAGGTTTGTGATATGTCTTGTAGAATGAGCTCTAGCTCTTATTGCGGAAAACTCTTCCTCTTAGGAATAGAAACAGTCTCGCCTATAAGGCCACTAGAGCTGTTTCTGCAGCTAGCTTACAGCCACGCCTGTGTAGAAATGGCTCCAAAGACATAGGTCACCCTCCACATAGATTTCCACCAAGCACTCACTACTCAGAAACCACTTACAGCTCTGTGTCTGCTAACACACATCTGTGTCTGCTAATGGTGTTTGCTGAGTGCACTCAGTGAGTCTCTAAGGTATTTTCTATTACCACTTATGTTTCTGTTTTTTGCTTTCCACCATCAGCAAACACAGAATTATTTTCACAAACGGTATAAAGCCATGCAATTCCAGCTACATTGTTCGACATGTGGTGGTGTGCACTTTATGAGCCAGGGCTGAAGTGAGAGGGAGATCAGAGACCTCATAAATCCCCCATTAAATCCACACATGATAAGTGGTGCCTGGGGGCAGGTTTGGATTTTTACCTGGTTGTGCAAGAGCCAGGAGCTGATGCTTTTTTGACTGCTGTTGCTACCACCAAATTTGTTTGAGACTCCTTGAAACAAAGTGTTGTGGCTAGTCCTGGCTCCTTTTTCCATATCTGCAGTTCTCCAAAGTCTCAGATATGAGCCTTTCACAGTTTCAGCTTCCTTGCTCTCAAGGTGCTGTGCTGAGCAGAATACCAGCAGTGATACACTGGGCATATTTCTGCCACTGGTATTTCAGATCTGCTAAACACAGATCAGGGTGTGACTCCACACGCTTTCATAGTAGGCTCTTAATTATTTGGTCACAAGTACATGATCTTAGGAGTAAAGAAAAACTAATTATATGACTGCTACATGAAAATAATGTTATAGGTATGAAAATTCTAGAAACTGAAATGGTAGCTCACTGACAAACTTAACAACATTGGGTGTATCAGATGTGGAAGAATTAAATGTGATACAATTGCCTGGTTTACTATATTTTTTTTACATTTAGCTTATCTTGGAGAATTGAAAACGTTACTCTAGGACAAGTGCTTAGTTTTTTCATGGCCAACTTAAACACATTCCTAGGCCTACTTTTCCTTCTGCAGGCTATTCCTCCCAGTGCTAAGAACATGGCTTTCTTCATTTGAACTGGCCTGGTCCTGTTATTTATGAGCTTCCGCAGCTTTTTCAGTACCACAGCTGATTTGTATGCATTATTTTTGTCCTCCTCTTAGCTTTTCAAGTGCCAAGTGTGACTGTAATGTATCTTTTTTCAACATAAATTTTCTGTCGACTAATAGGATATTAGCATCCTAATTCCTGCCATCAAAATTTCATCAAAGAGAGATAATACCCCCTTAAACTAATATCAGGGCATGGAAATACTGTCCTGGAGATCCTGTGATGATGGTTGTCTTGATTTTTGTAAAGTAGCATTCTCAGTAAAAGCTCTAGCATCCACATTTTGTATTTAGTTCAAAACCAAGTGTATGGGTAGTATTTATAAAACAGTCATTATTCTAGATCTGAATTTTGCTCTACACTCATCTCTGAACTTTACAAATTTTTCTGAGGCTGAGATTCCATTTTCTAATCATGCTATTTGTCTAGTCAAAAAGCTCCCTATTTTGGGGAGTGTGGTGTGTAAGAATTATCTCTTTTGGCGTTGGCAGTAAGTGCTTTATAGTAATTTTCAGCTAACACTTGCCTTCTTTAAAGACAGAACAGTTTAATTCCACAGACAAAATTCAAACATAGCTCCTCCATTTGAGCACACAAGCAATCTGGTTCTGACTGCATCTTTGATGTGCTTGTCCCTCATTTTGACCAAAGAGGTGCAAGAAGGCTGAGCTAATGCCTGCTCTGGTGCCATACGTGAACAATTTACTTTTTCTTATATTGTCATGGTATCTCAGCACTAAAAGTCTTGTCTGGTCTCAGAACTATGAAGACTTGTGTCCTGTGTCCATTGTCCACTTCACAGAAGTGCCCTCCTTTACCTTTCTTGTGCAATGAGATTGGGCACAAAGTTGACCACATTTATCCTCTCTGATTTCTGTTCTACCTGAACCTCTTCCTTGCCAGTTGAGGGCAGGTGTATTGCTCATGGCTTCAACCTTACCATGATCTAACCATATGACTTGCATTAATAAGAGAATTTCAAGGTGCAGCAGGATATCTGCTGAGGAGTTTTGATCACTTTAGCAAATTACAACTCTCTGTTAAAGTGAGGCTTAGTGAATCCCAGATTTAAAAGCTACAAAAAACCAAATTAATTATTCTGGTACCAGCATTAGTCAAGGTATAGGTCTCCAGCCAGTAGTTATTTTATCAGATGCCCAGTTCCTGTCTGAGCTATGCTGGACCTTCTAGAAAGGTATAGAAACTTTGAAACTTCATCAAGCAAAAGCTGATGAGGGAGTGCTTGAGCATTTTCTGACAAAACAGCATTTTGTCAGAGAACAGTGATTTGTCAAAAGCAAGAAGCGCTGTGGAAGTCTCCTGGTGAGGCAGTGTTTTTCTGAAATGCAGCTGGAGTTCTCACAAGCTTTTGCTTCATGCCCAACAGGCCCCAAGGGGTGGGTGAGCAGCTTGGCTCCTCCAGACCACCCAACATCACAGTTCTGGGGCAACCTCACCTGCAGGCTCTTCTGGCCGTGGGAAATCCAGGTTTCCCAGAAAGAGGACAACCCTGCTGAATAGGCTGTGTTGGAGTCCAGGGTCTTTTGGGGTCTGGGATAGCCCTGTCTCCATGGCCAGGATCAGGAATCTTCCCCAGCTCTCTGCTGCAAAAAGGCCCTGAAAGCCCGGGAGACTCAGCTGAGCTTGAGTGTGCTGGTTCCTTGTTGGTATTCAGGTTGATCACAAATACCAACAGGTTCTACCTCTGGGTTGAATGGGAGGGAAAAGCTTTTGGAAGATAAGATTTTTCTTGTGAGGTTTCGTGGCCTTGTGGATATAAACATGCTCAACTTTGCCTTGTGTTCAGCTGATGATCTACCATAGCTTAACAATATCATGCTGTTCCAAAAAAGACAAGTGCCACGCTGAGATGTGTAAACATGGCTGTAGCCTGCAAGGCACACAAAGTAATCCTACCACCCTGCTCAGCACTGGTAAGGGCCCAACAAGGACATTGTGTCCATTTCTGGGCACCAGTCTGCACTAAATGTGGAGACATGCTGGAAAGAGGCCAGAGGAGCGAAACAAGAATAATCTGAGCTCAGAAAACCATCTTTATGAAAAAAAAAAAAAAAAAAAAAAAGATTAAATTAATTTAGTGTGCTTGGTCTAAAAAAAAAAAGAAAAAGGAGAAAAAGGGGAGGTGAATTCAAATCCCAAATAAGGTGATTATGCGGAGGGAGGCACCAAATGGCATGTGGTAGATGGGAGAAGACAGGCTTAGGTTGCAACAAAAACCATTTGAGTTAGATGTGAGAAAACATTTGCCTTGGTAAGAGCAGAGAAGCACTGGAGTAAGCATCCCTGGGTGTCTGACGGGTCTTCTTCCTCAAAAGGATTTAGAGAAAATGTGCCAGGAACAGCACTACTATTGCTGAGTCCTTCTTGGGCTAAGGGACAGACTATGTGACCCCTTGAGATCCTTTCCAACCCAGTTATTACATGAACTTGAGCAATTGCTGTTTAAAATCGTGGTTAGTTACTCTTTGATTAAGAAGTACTTCGTAAGTGATATGTGCCATGAGTGTGCTGCTCAGCTTCTTTTCATCCAAAGAACAAAGATTTATTGAACATTTCTGGCTTTTCTGCACGATTTAGTCTGACAACTAAAACATTCATTCAACTAGCAAATGGTGCTGGTTTCTGCAGGCCTTTCAAATGCCCACGGTTGTACCCTGGGTACCATCTCTCTCCCACTCAGGTACTGTTTCTGCCATGACAATAGCGGCCTGATGTCTCCCCCTGTTCCTGGAACCAGTTTAAGTTCCTCCACTGAAGCTTAGGTGACATAGCTGCTACTTCGCTTCCACTTCCAAGAGTATTCAAACCCAGAATGTCTGATAGTTACAAAACAGAGTGGAAAAAAAAAATTAAAGAATATTTTTAAAAAGGGGAGGGGGATTAAAAATAGGGCTGTATATAAAAAAAAAAATGAAATGATAATAGTTATTTTTTTATATTTTTCTTGTAAAAGAAATCTTATGGAATTGTATTTGCTGAATATATGTACAGGGAAAAGACATTTTGCATTGAAGAGCTTATAATAAAAGAATTTATGTGCTAATACTGAATAATGTTTTAAATGTAAAAGTGTTTGCAAACAAAAAAATAACAATGGCTTCCAAGCTTCCTTAATTCAGTTGCTTGTTAATTTATTCTTTTTAATTTACTAGCTGAAAACTGCAGGACCACAGTAATTTGTTCTTTTAATAGTACAATTTCCACATGTATTTTGCTAAATTTTATGTCTTCAGGCATGCGTTAGCAGGTAATTCGATCTCTGGCTGCATAATGCTTACTTTAATAAGGAAGAGACTCATAATCTTAATCCAATTAATGAAAAGAGAACTGAAGGAAGATTTACAACAACAAGAAATACTAGAGGATATTATCTTGGGGTATGGTCAGCGAGCTAATAACTGTTCATCAGGAAATCGGTATCTTCAAATATTTTCCACCTTAGGAATGGAGAGCACCTGAAAGCAGCCGGGAGAACTGTGTCTCCTATTAAATGAGTTTGAGATACTTGATTTCCCAGATATAGTTGGTATTTAAGTATGGGGAGTCGTAAATTTTGACACTGAGATTTACAAGGAGCTGGGCATACACTTAGTTTTGCTTTTTCTGAATATAATTTTGTGCCAGTCCGTCTTTGGACATTTATCCCTCAGTTTGCTGCCTCAGGGATGTGTTTTATATGTATACAGCCCATCTGGTTCACAGACAGCACCTTTGATATTATCTCAGTTCTGTGTCCTGTCCCTGAGAATAGCTAGTTCCAAATTATTCAGGGGATAACTCTATACCATGAATGAATAACTCTGTTTTCATTGTTTAATCCCTTGTCATGCTCTTTAATAACATCTTGGAGTACTGAGTGCTGTAAATGCTGTTTTAACATGAACCCTATTTTATCCATTTAGACCTTTTCACTTTGCCTACTGTGAGAAAAGAGAAATAAGAATGTGAATTTACTTTTTATACATTTAATACTGCAGCCACGTACTGTCTGGTGGCAAAGAGTGGTTCCTAAATATTCAGTAGCATCAGCTCAAACCCCTCCGTAGGATCCCAAAAAGCTAAATTACATTGTCTGTTCGTGATGAAAGTGGTTTCCTTTTTCATAAGCAAAGAACCCCAGAGGTAAAAGAAAGCCTTGTTAAAGGAAAAGCAGAAAAACAGAGTAATAAATCAGCAGGCTGTGGTCTTGAGCTCAACCTCTTCCCACAGCAGATGGGGAAGTCACTGATCCCATCCCACCTTGGCTAAGTCCTACACACGGTTCCTTGTCCAGGGACCCCATTGCTGGCCACCTCCATCTCTGCCCCTGAAGGAACGTGCAATCCCCCAGGTCTCTGCCAGCTGGGAGCAAGGCAGGGGAGGGGGATGCCCTAGGCTAAATAACATTAGTCAGACCATCCCATCTTTTTGCAGCTTCTCTACAGAAATTATTCTCCCTGCTTCAGATTTCTTGCCTCTTAAGTACTGGCCCCACCTGTGCTGGGCCTTACCTCAGAATATTGTATCAACTTTTTTTCCTGCTTCTTTTTTTTAACTACTGAAGAAATGGAAATACAGACCCCTGTTCCTCTCGTTTCCTTTTCCTAAGACTCCTCCTTGCTCTCCTAGAAGGCTGCATTGCTGGCTGAGGTGGCTCCTCAGCCCTGGGGTGACCCCCCAGCCTCCCCCTTGGTCTGGGCACAGCAGGATTTGTCCATTACTTACCAGATGTGATTAGCAGCATTTTAATAATACTATCCTCAAACTTGGTGGTATTTAAACAAGGATGCTCTGCCCTAGCACAACTGCTGTGCCCACGATGCCAGCTCCCCTGGGCACCCTTGCTCTTGCTAGTCAGAGAGCCCCCCACAGAAAGTGGGCTCTGGACAAAGCTCCAGGTTGCTCCTCTTTCCCTTTGCCTGCAAGTGTCAGCCATGAGCTCTTGCCTCCCACATCAGACTCCGTGTACTGCTTATAATTTCAGATCTTTTCTGCTCTTCCCTTTCCTTCATATCCTCTCTTAATTTAAGCACTGACAACCTTTCTAACTATGAAATCACTCTTGGATACACAACTTCTTTGCTGGCTTTCTGAGTTGCTTTCATATGCTACACTGGGACAGGTGTATCTGAGCCAACACTATCTACAAACATATTTAAATTGACTTTAACAATACTACCGCATTACTTCCTGGTTTTTAATCTCACTTTGCCACCCAGGAGAGCATTTTACTTGCTTTTTGTCTGCTATTTCTTACAGAGTTGTCCAGAAGGGGACACAATTTTGGCATGTTGTTATTGATTTTCTTGTGACTGCTTGTTTTGGAACATGCACAGAAGCTAATCAAAATGAGTGTAAAAATATTTTGTTCAACACATAGTTGCTTCTAAGAACAGAAGCTCCCAGCGTAGCTTTTCATGCCTCTGCCAGACAGAAATGGTGGTTAAGAGGAAGATGTATCTACCCAGATAGATCAATGAAGCAGGCAAGGAGGCAAGTGCAACCAGCTGCACCAAAGGCAGAGCACCCAGCTCCACTGGTATGTGCCATTCACACTGGGACCAGCTGGATCAGAGCTCATGTGACAGACCTCACTTCTCAGCCCCAGTCCTTCACTGACCATTTGCAGGCCCCAGAGCAATTCATAAGGGTCCTACCCACCTTTAGATGTGGCTGAAGAGCAGACTGCAAAGCAGGTGAAGCATTTCAGCTGGGGAGCAGGCCACTCTTTTTCTCAGGGATCCCATGCTATTGGTTCACTCATGTAGTGGTTTGAGCTCAGAGGGCAACTGAGCACCATGCAGACGCTCACTCCCTTCTTTCCCCCCCAACGCTGTGGAGGAGAAGATAAAGCAAAAAGGCTTGGTGGTCTGAGTTCAGAAGGCAACTGAGCTCAGACCACGACTCACTCAAACCCAGGACAACCATCCAGCCATTCACTGCCCCCTTCTCCCCTGTTGCTGAGAAGGAGAAAATAAGCCAAGCTTGGGATTCGAGATAGGACAGGGAGGGATAAATCACCCACTATGGTCATGGGCAAAGGACAGACTCGTTAGGGGAAAAAAAAAAGAACATGGATTTATTACAGACACTAACAACAACAACACTTAACAGAGTGGGACAGTGAGAAGCATTACTACATCTTGAGAACTCCTTCCCCCACCCCTCCCTTCTTCCCGGGCTCAGCTCTGCTCCTGATATCTCTACCTCCTCCCTCAGCAGCACAAGGGACAGGGAATGGGGGGTGCAGTCAGTGATGCTGCTTCTTCCATCTTTCGTGGAGGGAGCTTCTGAAACTTCTTCCCCCTGCTCCAGCGTGGTCCCCATCTCACAGGAGACAGTCCTCCACAAACTTTCTCCAACTGGAGTCCCTCCCACGGGCTGCAGCCCTTCCTGAGCTGCTCTCGCGTGGGACACCCCCACGCTTTGCAATCCTCCTAGTGCTAAACTACAGCAGCGGGGGATGCTTCTTCCCACAAGATCCCAGCCTCCTTTGAGCATAGACACTTTAGTTGAACATATGAGGCCCCTCACAGGCCATAAATCAGTGTCTGCTCCACCGTAGACCTTCATGGGTGGCAGGGCAGGCCATCTCACCACAGGATACAGGGGGGTCTCCGCTCTGGTGCACCTCCACCCCTTTCTTCCTCCGTTACTCCACTGACCTTGGTATTCATGGAGATGTCTCAACTCCAACTCCTCCTCCCAGGTCCCTTCTTAAATAAGTTATCGCAGAGGTGCAGTTGATTGGCTCGGCCTTGGTGCAGAGGTGGGTCCACCGTGGAGCCGGGGGAGCTTTGAGAAGCTTCTCACAGGGGCCACCACTGCAGCCCGCTCCCCTGATACAAAAACCCCCACCACTCACTCAAACCCAGGACAGCTCTGTGTTGGGAGAGTGCCCTCAGAAAGATGGCATCAAGGAACAGACTGGAAATAGTAGAACGGTTTGACTGTGTGTCTCCTTGCTGCCTGATCTGAGCAGTGCTTGCAAAAAAGGATAGGCAGAGTAGTGGCAGGGATGACCTGGCCATGGTTCTCCATGTGGGTGGAAACTTTCCTAAGTGGTCTTCACACTGGGGCAGGGAGTGGGCTGCGAGCAGATGTAGACAGCATTCATGCTATACTTGACCTCCTCATCTGCAATAAATTTGATGTGCTCCTGAAGCACTGAGCTTGCTGCACATTTACCATCTCTCTGACTGTATGCACAGGAAGGCTAGCTGTGTGTCAAGGCAGTGGGTCAAGGCATAAAGCTCTCTTCTGCAGTTGGCAGTCCATGTCTCTCTTCCTGCCACAAGACCAGACACCCATTCTGTAGACGACTGTAGATATTTCCATGGGGCATCAGATAGCAGGAGGGCTTTGCGAACCAGGACAGAATAGAAAGTGTCTGCACCTGACTGCAATGATTGTTTTCCTTTCAGTAATTAGTCCCGTAGGACCTGGCAGACTTAGCTTCAGCCAGGTGGAGAGAGATAACATCAGTCTAAAAAATGTCTGATATGCTTTTTCGTATCTTTTCTGAATCCGTAAGTGGTGGGAGGAAGATGATCTTTCCCTAGCTGAAATGTGGCAGAGGGTTTCCTTCTGTATTCTGTTGGACACCCAAAGAAATAAGAACCACCATCTGCCAGGAAAAATGAGAACCCAAAAGGTTGGGGATACTCCCTTGTTGCACTGCTCTGTCACCTCCTAATCCTGGCTCTGGTTAAAGTTCTGTCATCCTGCTGTCAAAGGAGCCCTGCCAATACCAGAGGCTCCTCAGCAAAAAGTACCACTCAGATATTAAGGCAGTGCGCTCACAAGTGAGAGACAATATTGGATCCTGGCTAGAGCAGTGTGCCCTAGCTTGCCAGAGGAACATCCCACAGTGTTTTCTGACTGCCAGTGCCAGCAGCAGCTGGATATTTCATGTCCATGTTTCAGATTTTGAGGATGGTGTTGAAACCCCCATTCAAGAGTAGGGATCTAGCTGTCAATCTTGTCAAAAATGGGAGTGTCTGAGTTTGGATTGAGTCACTTGGATGCTACAAACATGAAATACATATTTTTTCATATGGAAAACAGTTTGTTCCTTCAAAATCTTTCAGTGTCACTCCACATTTCCTGATAGAAAATTGTTTGCCTAGACGTATTTTGATCTCTAGCCAAAGATTTGATTGCCCTTGCCAATAAAAATGTGCTAGTTCAATCCGGGACCAAAGAGTAGTTTTGAGTGGACCTGCCATGGAGAAGTGCAGTGTCTACCCAGCTGTATAAGCGTACTGATGGCAGAGGCATGAAAATGATGTGAGCTTTGTCTCTCTTCTCCCATTGATTGCTTCATCTGGACCTTCATTTTAACAAAAGTTTACAAAATATTTCCAAATGCTTGAGGTCACACAGCATGCATAATCAGTAAGTCTGGCTACTGGAAGAACCCCCATGATCACAGTGTTTCCCTGCAGTAGCTCTTTTTTTAACATAGGTAGAGGTCAAATCTGTCTAGGTACATTTAGTGCATAATAAGTCATCCTCATAAAGAGGTTCTCAGCACTTGAAAACTCTCAATGACTTGTTTCAGAAATTAACTGTCCTCAGCATTAGCAACATATGCCTAGCTTCTGTTCTGATTATGACTAACTTCAGATTTTTACTACTAGCTTTTAGACCTGTTCCAAATAGGCTGACGAGTTGTTTATTGTGAATTTTTCGTGCTACCTCCTCCTCCATAGTCGTAGCCATTTTCATATGCCATAATTAAGTTAGTTCTTAATTTGTCAGGCCTGTAGACCAGCCACAGGGAAAATGTATTGAGCACAGAGAAGCTGCAGTATTTCTTATCCCCAGGATACAGTCTTCAAAGCCCTGCAGCTAAGCTTGGAATGACATGATCACTGAACCTTTCAAGCCTTCATGATTCATTATGGAGAAGTATCTTGATTTCAAATGCTTCCCTGGAAGTCATCCTCACTTTCAATGTGAATGAAGTCTTTCTTGTGATCTTGTTTCATTTTTAGCAAGGGTAGGTTCAAACCGGAGAGTTAAAACCATTCAATGGAAAAGAGGAGATGGACTGACACAAAAAGATTATCAGTTACCTGCTTAAGAGAAGGATTTGATTCTTACTGTATTTGATGCTTCCGTATTCCCCCTTGCCCACCCGAGTGTTTCACAGTGTGCCCTGTTCATGGAGGTCTGATCACAAGTTTTACAGGGCTTCCTGTGACAGTCACACAGAACCAAAGGACGATTTAGTAACCCACCTTACAACTGTGATAGAGAAGTAGGCATCTGACACTTGTTTGAGGAGGTGTGGCTGGTGGCACTGGCGTGCCTGGCTTACTCGTGTCAAGGTTTTTATGTGTCCTGGGTGGGTTGTTGAGTGGGGGCAGCCTCAGGGGCGTACTGAAAGGTTGGTCTGACGAAGCAGAACCACTGTGGCAGCATGGGGCCCTGGTGTATAGCTGGGATCACTTTTCGTGTCTTTCTTTTACAGTTCTCAGAGATGGGCTCTCCATAGTGCTTTGGTTATGAAGAAAGAAGGACCACTGAATTGTTGTTTTGCAATGGAGAAGACAGAGGGAGAAACACCAGCACTGTGGATCCCACCTTGTTGCTTGTCTCCCTGCAGACATGTGTTCCAAATCCTCTCTGCGTTGTATTAAGGAAAGGGAAAGCTTAGACGTTGCGACATCTGCTTTCTTACATCATCTTTTTCAATTTTGCATGCTATAACCCCCTGGTGAAAAGAGGAACAATGACTTTATATAGCTGCTGCTTGATTCTTTTGCTATTTACCTGGAGCACCGCTGCCTATGGGCCAAACCAACGGGCACAGAAGAAGGGAGACATTATTCTTGGAGGATTGTTCCCCATTCATTTTGGAGTGGCTGCTAAAGACCAGGATCTAAAATCAAGACCAGAATCAGTAGAATGTATAAGGTAAGCCACAAAAAGGGAAAATAAAAAGTTTTGATGGGGAAGTCTTGAGCTTTCCTGATTTCAGGTGACATGCTATACGTTGTGTAAATACAGTCTGTGATCTGATGCTTGTAGAGGCAATGGGAAGGTATGGTGTAAATAATAAGAAAAAACATTTGTGTAAAGACAGGAAGTACACATGTTAAACAGTAACATAAACAATGTTTGGACAGTGAAAGAGGGCAATCTTTGTCTTATCTAGAGCTGCCAAAACATGAATATACTGATCTATCTGGCCATTCACAGTGGACATTTGAATAATATCTGAAAATTAGCTTTCCTATCAGAAGGATGGAAGATAACCCAGAGTGCCCTTAAGTTCGTTATATTACAGTCGCGCATAGCAAAATATCGTAGAAATAAAATTTTGGGGTTTTTTTACCAGTTCTGCCTCTCATCTTCTAAGACTTTCCAAGCTGTTTAGTTGCCTAAAGAAGTGAATAGGTGAAAGTGAGATAGGTCACTGCTTTTGAAAAATCCCACTGACACACAGATGTCTCTTTAGGACCTTTACAAAGTCCCAGACTTGATCTCCTTACCCAGGCTTGCCTCACCCAAAGTCCTGTTCTTCTGTGTAAACAGTGCATATAGATTTTGTCTTAAGTCTTTGGCAGTTAACCCTGGAGGGAGAAATGCACATGAAAAAATCTCTTTTGATTGAAGTATAGCCATTTTTATGATGAAACATGAGGAATTTTTAATGTTACAACCCTGCACATAACACATATAGCAAGTAGAAAGTGTGACCAAAACTGATTGCAACTGCAATGTCATATAAACAAAATACAAGAAATTGATGTGGAATTTTGTCATGACCATGCATAGAAAAACACCAGTGTTATGTGGCCTCTTCTGTAATCATATGTGAAAAAATGTATGTCTAGAATTATTTGGACCTCTCCTCCTAGACTGGGGATCTAGTACAGTTTTGTCGCAGACGGCAGTGAAGAACGGCTGGCAGCATTCCTGCTGTATTTACAGATTTCAAGTCCAGTTTCCCACTGAGATGCTGAGCAAGACACATCCACCTAGGTTATGAGATCATCCCCAGATGCCCTGTCGTGGTTTAGGCCCAGAGGGCAGCTGAGCACCACGCAGCCGTTATCGCAGAGGCGCGGCCGATCGGTTTGGCCTCCGTGACTGCCCTGACGTGGTCACATTATTGGAACCGATCGCAGGAGATTGCTCCCCCATGAGTACCACAAGTGTGTGGTTGCCAGAAGATTTGTTAATGAGGTGGCACTGCCAACAACAGGCAGATCCTGAGAAGCCAGACCAGCTGTTTTAAGGACACAATGGGACATCCTCCCGGGTGGCATTTGGTCTTCTAAAAGGCATCCTCCACCTGAAATCTGCCTGAATAAAATCAGTGTTCCTCATACCCCTGCGCCAAGAAGCTGCAAATGCAAAAGAAAGGAATTGACTGAAGAGGCAGGCATCTGTGGCATTTTGCCGCACTCCTTCAAGGAACTGGATAAATTGTGAGTTGATAGCATAATGCAAATGGAGAGAGAATACTTAATGCAGGTCAGAGACCTAGCTGCAGAGGTAGTAGCAGCTACGATAGGAACAAGGGGATGATTGGACCGGGGATGACTGGAAGTTCCTTCATTGCACACGTCATTACCAGAAAATGTCCATTTCCAGGAAAAGTTTAATTCAAAAGAGATTGGATTGAGAAAACTTTCTGAGACTGGTCATCATATTTTAATTATGAAGATAATTAAGCCATGGGACAATTTATGTGTATTCCTTGTTATTGGTACATGTTAAATTGAGAGCAGATATTTTTCCTGAAAGAATTTTCTATTTTAAGCAGTATTTAAGTCAGAAAATTCCTCCGGCTGGACTAGTACAGAGATCTCTCAACACAACCACGGTGGTCCTTTTTTGGACTCTGTGATCAGGTAGTGGCCTGTGGCAGGGTTGTGCATGCTGACTCTAAGAGCCAAATACATTCTTCAAGGCATGAACTAGAGTCTTTCATACCACATTTGAGTTTACTCAGTTCTGGGCAATTGGCTAGTCTGGAATGATCGAACTTGTATTTTCAGTGGGGAAGAAAAAAAAACAAAAAGGCTCCAGTTTCTTCCCGAAGTAAAATCTCCCTGATCTTGTAGTGTCAAAAACCTTTGTAGGGTGGGAAATCCACCAGAGGAGCATAAGTGTGGCTATACCTGTTGAAACCAAAGGTGCTAAATCAGTCCCATACCTTTGAATGCCCTTGTTGCCCTTCCCTGAGCCTTCTCCAGCACTGCTGTATCTTTTCAAAGCTGAGGCTAGTCACTTTTATACCGGTCCCCTTTTTAGATGGCTGTGTACAGCTTTTAATCTCTTTATTACAGAGGAAAATGTGTCTTGTATCGCATTAAAAAATTAGACCCAGGTCACTCGAGGAGTATGGGCATCCCCTGTCTTTCCTCATGCTCTCCTCCATTAGGCAGCAGTAGCAAGTCATCAGACCGTATGAAAAGCTCCTTGCTTTGAAATCAAGAAGACTTAAGTGTCCCACTGAAACCCTGTGGGTGGTTTGCCCCAGTCTCTACTGGAGTTCAATATCAAACAATTTAAGATAATGTGGCTTTCCTTTCTTTTGAGGACTTTCAATCTGATCTCTGCGGTTTGGATGTTTTCCCACACATTTTGCTGTGTTCAGTACCATACCTATGCTCCCAACGAGGGCTTCTTAAAATGGGTAGGACAGTTTTCTCTCTACCTTTTCAGTTTGCACACTCTTCATACTCCTGTGATGTGGCACCTTTATCCCCAGCTCAGCGTATGTACTGGTCTGAACCTACTGTGCGTACCTTGTACCTGATTATTTGGAAAACTATATACTTAACTCATTGGTAAAAGGAAAAGGAAACGGTAATGATCTGTTCTCCGTTCTTTTTGTGCAGTTTCTACAGAAAATACATCTTCATGCTTTAAGCGCTGAGTCATAGAGTCCAAAGTGAAAACTTACTCAGGATTTTACCACAGCAACTGTCAGATAGGAGTACAGAAAATAAGACCAGTCTTCTTTTATGTTTATTGTTTAAGCAATCAAGTATCCCGCATTTGATATAAATGCACCTTCTGTCTTTGTATGCCTCAGGTGCTGCTGAAGCAACTTTCTTTATAACATTTGCTGATGCATATCTGATGTGTGCAGTGGAGGCAGAGGCTGAGCATAGCACAAGCAATCTCTGACCCCATTCCCTGTCAGCACCCACAGAGGCCTATTCATAACCTCACTTCTCTGTCCTTTCTTGATTTCACGTAGATTAGCAGTAGTGGTGGTGGTGGTGGTGTCGTTAGCATTATTGTTAGCGTTATTGCACAGATGACACATACCCATGTATTTCTCTTACTGTAATGATCTGCAGTGAGGATATATCCTTACTGAGCTGAGGTACACTGTTGCTAATATGGTGTCACTAGGTCATCGTTTTTAATGCGTATTTCCTGTATTCTGATCATCAGTCTGGCCAAGGTCCCACACTGTGACACGTGCTTTTCAGGCTGCGAAACCATGGTGAGCCATCATCCGCGTGTCATAGTGCAGGACTTCACAGAGAATGGCTCCAGGACACTGTACCTCAGTGAGTCTGTCTGTCCATCTGTGAGAACAGAGAATTTTAATTCTACCCTATGCAGATGTATTTGCTAATCCCAGTGCAGAACTGAGTGCATAACATGATATTTAGAATTTCCTCTGGAAGACCAAATTATTTCCTTTTCCTCTTCCACCCACCTTCTGAATTGAGGAGTACTGGCATAAGCCGAGAGACATATGCAGGCTTTACCACCATTCTTGAACAAAAGTACCTGTCAGATATGGGAGGGTAAGTGAAAGCTGTATTTAGAGCATTCACATTACATTCTCCTTCTTTTCCTTCATATTCTATTGCTTTTAGTTTAGTGCCTTGCAAGTGTTGATAAATGAAGGTCACGAATTCACATAAAGCTGTGAATTATTCTTTTATGGAGACTGACAGGGATCAGGACTAATTTCCCTGCTGGATCCAGACAATAAGAGCTGTTCAAACCAGACAAACAAGCAAACAAACAAGGGATGGAGCTATGGGAAGCTTAAACCATGCAGTGAGCTTGTGTCCCTTAATTTACATATCTTTGCTTTGTAACAGTGACTGAGACGTTTAAGCCATCCTGAGCACCCCTTGACGGGCACATTTATACCAACTACAAAGAAACCTGTAGGAATCAGTGAGATCTTGCAAGTTTACCATCTAGCAAACTGGGCTGCTGCAAAGATAATCTGTCCCCTGCAGATGAGACAATTAAAATGAGGATTTGTGGAGGAATTGTTTCTGATTTCTTCTTCCCTGTTTGTGTTCCAGCCTGGGAATAGAAAGATCAGTGACATATTCTGGCAGGTGGGAGAACAGACATCAGAAGGGAAAGGGAAACCTTTAAAGAGCAGAGTGTAAATAAAAAATCCTATCTACACCTTTGGGCACTGAATTATTTACATTAAACTCTCATTTAGAGCTTAACGGTCACTTTTCATAGCACTACATCTCAGATATGTTAAAATAAAAAACTATGCCAAGGTACCTGTAATGGCAGAAAATAAGTTTTGGAGGCTGCTTATTTTCCACTAAGAAAATATCAGTAGCTAAATATTCTGGGAATCTAATGAAAAGTTTGCTTCTGTTAGCAAATCCTTTGCAGTTTCTTCGTGGAAATTACCAGTCAGATTTCTGCATGGTTGACAGAGCATTCCAGTGACTAGTCATATTAGTCACAGCAGCAGCATAGCGCAGGAGGCCAGCTGGATTGGTGTAAGCTGCTGCCAGGTTCAGAGGCTGCTCTTACCCATCGCTCCTGTACACACAATAAGCCAAGAGGAACCTATCTGCAGCCCCTTGCTGAGGTCTTACAGTACAACTGGAGAGAATTTATCCACA
The DNA here is from genome assembly GCF_018691265.1 of Tyto alba. Lineage (NCBI taxonomy): Eukaryota > Metazoa > Chordata > Aves > Strigiformes > Tytonidae > Tyto > Tyto alba. Next base: position 59,235,135 of record NW_024881276.1, on the reverse strand, counting down.
CAGTTTGCATTTTCAGGGACTGAAGGAGTCATAAAATCTTGCTTCATTTAGACCAGTTTAGTGGCACTGCCTTCACCTGACCATATCCGTGTTACAGTACGGATACAACACTGTATCAATGAACAAAATGAGACCTGGTCTGAAAATCTCTCAGGTATTAGAGAAAACAGAGCGAGGTGTGGTTGTCTCCGTCCCATCTGTTGCTGCCATCAGCAGAGGTGCAACTGAAGAGAACTGCAGGTGTCCTGCCCCAGCTAGTTTGAGGTACATTATCAAAAGCATTTCAAAGACATTTTGGAGTCTGGCTCCCAGAAGAGACCCCCTACTCTCCTTTCCCCTCCAAAATAAAATCAATCCAAACTCAAATACCTGAAGTACCTATAGGCTGTAAATAAACGTTCATCAGGAGCGTATGTCAGGAAGGAAAATGAAAGCAACTGTGTATCATGGGCCTTAGTCTGCATTTAATGAATTAAATGGCAAGTATTTTCTCTGAAGTCAAGGGGAAGACAGTCCACTTCTCACTGCTTTTGAAGATATCACCTGAAGATACCATGTTGTGGCATTTAAAAAAATTAAGTCAAATTGCTGTCAAACAGGCAAAATAATTTTGTGTCGTATTCCACCTGTATAATTTAATGTGAGCAGCCTTAAATTTACTTTTGCACATACTGAAATGTGTGAAGCTTTTCACAGTGGTACCCTTGAACTTCTCAGCTTCTCAGCAGTCTTCCCTTTAAATATAGAAAATGCTTTCAGATTTTTATTTTTCACATGAGGAGCCTGGATATAATTCCTTGCTTCGAATCCTATTTTCATTTTAATTAAAAATATCTGAAAATACATTTAGCTTCTTAAAAAGAAGTGTCACAGAACCCCTCCTTGCTGACCCTCATCCCAGTGTGCATTACTCTTTTTTCTGTACACAACACTCACTGCTTCATTCACTCTCAGAGTTGTCCTTTTATTTCAGAGCTTTCCCATTGCATCTCGCTCCTTATCGGTTTGAAACTAAAGCAAAAAATACTCTTACCAAATTACTTCTAACAGTAACCCACACACCCATGTTCTAAAGGGTGTCCATTTTCTGAAGAGTGATCTTAAAAAAGTTAGCTGTTCTTTTGGTCGTAAGTCATAACTAAGGGGTTTTACCAGCCTCAAGCTTTTTAGCTTGAAGAGATCTGTACTGAAACCATGCTGTCTGGTCTTTGACGTACAACCTCAGAGCAAGACCTCATTTGGAAGTTGGCCAAGGATGTCTGAAGCAGATGAAATCAAACTGTGTAAGTCAAGTTTTTGAGACTTAAACCTTAGATGTGATATCTTTAGCAGTTCTGATCCCAGATGAATCAGATCCGACTCCTGGAATGGAAGTAATGTGGCTATGTTCATTCAGCTTTGAAGAAGTCATACATAGCTAACATTAATTTTGGAAGCAATTAATTTAATACAGCAATTAGAAACTGTTCAGGTCATGTATCTCAGAGATTGAAGGTTTGTGATTTCATGAAGCTTATCTTTAGAAATCTTCACCTTTGTAATGAAAACATCTCTTAAAGCATTTCAAAATGGCCCGCATGTGAAACCTAAAATTTACCATTTCATATAGAATCTGTTACTGGGCAGACTGTTTCCCCATGCTTTTCCAGTTCTGGGGCATGTCAGTTTTCCCAATGGAACTCAAGCATAACAGCTTTGACACTCTCCTGTTTTCAGCTGCAATTCAACACAAAACTGCAAACTAACTGCTGTCTTGACCCATTGTGCATTACAAGGAAGGGCAGGTTTCAGCTCATGAGAGATTCTGCCATTCAAGCTGGATAACCCTGAAATACACCAGCTTCACAGGCACACAACGGGTTGCTTGTGAAACTTTAGGGGAGAAAACACAGTAAGTACAACTTGCGAATAACGTGTATCAAACCTACTTTTCTTCCTGCTGCTTTCCCCGAAGAAGCTTCTCTTTTTTGGATAAGTAGTCACTCCCCTTGCATCAGCTTCTTTCACTGCCAGCCCGGGTAATGCTCTAAACAGGGACTCCCAGGTCCTGCAGCACCCTTGTCACTACTCCCCAACTCTGGGTTAGCTCCATGCACAGCTGAGAGTCAGAAAACTCAGCTTCTCCATTTTAGAGAACAGAGGAGGCTTCAGAAAACACCGTTTCAACTTCACAGGCCAGCTCTGATGGCACCTTCTGAGCTCGTGTGTAAAGCAAATGTATGAGAGCGCTATAATAATGAGTAAAGTTATTCCTTCAATGAAAGCACTGAAGTATCTAATTAACAAGTTAGCAAGTTACGCTAGGATTTACATTTATAGTATGTCTCTGTTCTCTGGTATAAACAGGTTGACTATGCCCTCTCTCACAATGTGAAGTGTGTGATGTGAGGCCAAATTTCCCTGAGCAGAGCTCCCAGGCACCTGTGCATCAAGCAGCATGCCAGTGCTGTGTCTCAGCTTGCTCTA